>NC_079505.1:77570350-78280394 GCF_030052815.1 Hevea brasiliensis
TGTCGGGCGATGCATATCGGTTTTGGATTCTATGACGGCGAGGAGCGAGTCTGATTGGTGATAGAAGATTGATAGAGTGTATGCGGACGTCATGGGGCCCATGCCTAGGCAATGGATGAATGACTACGTGTTACCGGATGGAGGGTTTGACATGGGCTCGGTTGTGGAACTTTTTATCAACCGGTTTGTGCGAGAAAGTTTGAGAGATCGAAGCGATGGGCCTTTGAGGCCTTAAGGCGAATGGCGGTGCAGTAGATGAATATGCTCGAGAATTTGCGGAATTGAGCGGATATGCCCCTACGGCGTGGCTACGAAACTATGAAGGTGAAGAGGTTCCTAAAGGGGCTTGACGGGAGGTATGCGAACTGGCCATGATGTCGGATCGATCTTTTGATGTGGTGGTTGATCGAGCAGACAGTTGAGATCGATTATCTTTGTGGATGGCGGAAGAGCAAAGAAAAGCAGGCGAGAGGTTCCTCGGTGTCCCTTCCATGGTACTCCGGATAGTGGTGGCGAGTAATTCTGAGAGGAAAGAGTAGGAACAAGAAAAGTGGTTTTAGACACAAACCACGAGGATTCGAACCAGTGCGGATCGGCGGTGGTCACGATTCGAGTGCAGCGATTAGGTGCGGCTCAGATCCTCCTTGGCCGTGTGCAGTGTGGAAGAGCACATTCGGACCTTGTTTGATGGGATCGAGTATGCTTCAGTGTGGCCAACGGGTCACTTTGCTGAGAATGCCCCATGTTGGCGAGCCACGGATGGGGTCACGGGGTTCTGTGCGAATGTTCCTCGGCTTGTATCCGGCGCTTCCAACATGGCGACGATCGATTCGATGGCCAACGGGCGAGGACAAGGGGCGTGGATTTGGAGGCGGTCGGGAGGTAGAAGTCGATGTCGAGGTTACGCCACTCGAGGTAGAAGTCAGCTCGGGTTTTCACCTGACCCACCGGGATGCTCAAGCTTCAAATGCGGTTGTGGCGGGTATTCTTACAGTCTGTTCTTATGAGGCTCGTGTTTTGATAGATCCGGGTGCTACGCACTCATTTGTCTCCCCTGTGTTTGCCATGAGGTTGGGTAGAAACCCTACAACTTTAGAGTGCCCTTTGTCAGTAGCTACCCCACTTAGTGATAACATAGATGTAGACATGGTATTTCCGGGTAGCCCAGTGGTAGTGGATGGAAAGATCCTCCCAGCAGACTTGGTTCCTCTACCAGTAATGGATTTCGATGTAATCCTGGGGATGGATTGGTTGGCAACTCATTTTGCCACCTTAGACTGCAGGAACAAAAAGGTGTATTTCCACATACCTGGTGTGGAAGAGTTTAGTTTTGATGGTGACAGGAGCGTGGCTCCATTTAATTTGGTGTCGGCAATTAGTGCTAGAAAAATGTTGAGGCGTGGATGCCAAGGGTATTTGGCATTGGTGAGAGATACATCTGTAGAAGGTGTCAGCATGGAATATGTTCCTATTGTCAGAGAATTTATGGATGTCTTCCCAGAGGAGCTTCCAGGGTTGCCACCAGGAAGGGAAATAGAGTTTTGCATCGATGTTGTGCCGGGTACAAACCCCATATCGATGCCACCTTACAGGATGGCACCAGCAGAATTGAAAGAGCTGAAGGAGCAACTACAGGAGCTGTTGGACAAGGGTTTTATACGTCCGAGCACTTCACCCTGGGGTGCTCCTGTTTTATTTGTGAGAAAGAAGGATGGGTCATTGAGGTTGTGTATCGACTACAGACAGCTGAACAAGGTCACTGTGAAGAACAAGTATCCACTTCCTCGGATCGATGATTTGTTTGATCAGCTCCAAGGAGCTAGATTCTTTTCCAAGATAGACCTGCGATCAGGCTACCATCAGTTGAGAATCAGGAATGAGGACGTGTCCAAAACGGCTTTCAGGACAAGATATGGTCATTATGAGTTCTTGGTGATGTCTTTTGGACTCACTAATGCACCAGCAGCCTTTATGGACTTGATGAACAGGGTGTTCAAGCCATTTTTGGACCGTTTTGTCATCGTATTCATAGATGACATTTTGGTATATTCTCAGACCGAGGAAGAACACGTGTGGCACTTGAGGATGGTGTTGCAGACGTTGAGGGAGCACGGTATATGCCAAATTTTCAAAATGTGAATTTTGGCTAGAAAGCATCTCATTCTTGGGACACGTGGTTTCTAGTAGCGGCATTCAAGTGGATCCCAAGAAAATTGAAGTATGGCCCGATTGGCTTAGGCCTACAACGATCGAGGTGCGAAGTTTTACGGGTTTAGCTAGCTACTATAGGCGTTTTGTACAAGATTTATCCGGGATAGCGGCTCCCTAACTAAGTTGACCGGGAAGAATGTTCCATTCATTTGGACGGATGGATGTGAGGTGAGTTTCGAAGCTCAAGGAGTGTCTAACCACTTGCCCTGTGTTGACACTACAGTGAGTGGTGAAGGATACACCGTGTATTGTGACGCCTCGAGTTGGCCTAGGGTGTGTTTTGATGCGAGAATGGAAAGGTAGTGGCTTATGCTTCAAGGCGGTGAAGAGGCATGAGAACTACCCCACCCATGATTTGGAAATGGCGTGTAATCTTTGCACTAAAGATGCGGAGACACTACTGTATGGTAAAGTGTGCGAGATATACACCGATCACAAGAGTTTGAAGTACATCTTCCAGTGAGGATTTAAACTTGAGGCAGAGGAGATGGATGGAGCTTACGAAAGACTATGATTGCACCATCGGTACCACCACAGGAAGGCTAATGTTGTAGCAGATGCCTTGAGCGAGAAAATCTTACAGCGATTTGGTGCACATTTGATAGAGAAGAGACCATTGATTCGAGGTACATGGTGATGGATCAAGGTTTAATCCTAGATCTTTCGGATGAGGGGTATTGTTGGCTCACTTTTGGTGAGGCCGGACTTGAGGGACAGAGTTAGAGTTTCCAGGCCAGAGACCAACAAGCGATGAAGATCATAGAAAGAATCTGACAAGGTGAAGGTGGTGAGTTTGGATTTGCTAATGATGGCGCCCTAGTGCAAGGTTCTAGGATATGTGTGCCCGATGTGGACAACCTCGGGAATGAAATCATGCGAGAGGCACACTACACATCTGCAGTGTCCACCTGAGTTCCACCAAGATGTACCATGATGTGAAAGATAGCTATTGGTGGAATGGCATGAAGAGAGACATCGCGGACTTTGTGTCCAAGTGCTTGACTTGTCAAAGGTGAAGTTTGAACACGAGACCGTCGGGGAAGCTGCAAGAGCTCCCTATCCCGAATGGAAGTGGGAAATGATCACTATGAATTTTGTGTAGGGTTGCCTCGTACCACGCGAGGATATGATTCGATATGGGTAATTGTAGATCGCTTGACCAAATCAGCTCACTTCTTACCTATGAAGACTACATATTCTGTGGCACAGTATGCCCGGTTCTACATTCGAGAAATAGTCAGATTGCATGGAGTTCCGACTTCCATAATATCGGCAGAGGCTGATTCACTTCGGTTTTGGAGAAAGTTGCGGAGGCACTTGGCACCTGATTGAACTTGATGCGGCTTTCCACCCTCGAGACAGACGGGCGATCGAAAGGACAATCCAAACAACTGGAAGACATGCTTCGCATGAGTGTCTTGGATTTTGGAGGTCAATGGGATGAGCAGCTAGCTTTGGTGGAGTTTGCCTACAACAACAGTTATCACTCCAGCATAGGGATGGCACCCTATGAGGCACTATATGGAAGAAAGTGTAGGTCTCCTCTGTGTTGGACAGAAATGGGGGAAGCAAGGGTGCATGATGTAGACCTAGTGCAGTACACTGCAGAGGTAGTTCCTTTAATCGAGAACGCAGAGGCGGCTTTCGATGAGAGAAGAGTTATGCAGACCCTGACGGAGGGATGTGGAGTTTGCAGTGGGCGACTATGTATTCCTGAAGGTATCTCCAATGAAGGGAGTCATGAGATTCGGAAAGAAGGGCAAGTTGGCACCTCGGTATATCGGACCTTTTGAGGTTACGGATAGAGTTGGAGCAGTTGCCTACCGGTTGGAGCTACCACCCAACCTTTCTCACGTTCATCCCGTGTTTCACATCTCCATGCTCAGGAAATACATTCTGATCCTTCTCATATCTTTATGTAGGATGTGATAGAGCTAAAAGAAAATTTGACATTTGAAGAGCAGCCTGTAGCCATAGTGGACTACCAAGTGAGACAGCTGAGATTAAAACAGATCCCTATGGTTAAGGTTTTGTGGAGGAGTCAGTCGGTGGAAGAGTGCACTGGAGTCGAGCGGGACATGCGTAGCAAGTACCCTTACTTGTTCAATGTATAATCATGTGCTTTATTCTCGCCTTGTGTAAAAAATTCGAGGCGAATTTTACGTAAGAGGAAGAATGTAACACCCCAAAATTTTATTATTTATGAGTATTTTTGGTATTTTAATTTTATTTGAATTTTAGGAATTTTTGTGAGATTATTTATGATTTTAAAAATTGGGTTCGATTTTCCGAAAATATCAACTTTGATAATTTTTAAAAATTAATTTAAAGACCACGTGGCTAAACTAACAATATATTTCTAGTCTAAGTATTTATCTGAGATTTATTGAATTTTTTAAGGAATTTTTGGACCTCGTTTTGGTCAGGCGATAAAAATTCAAAATTTTGTATTTCTAATCAAACCGGCCGAATCGAACCGGACCGGATCGGACCGGTCGAATAGGACCGGTCTCTTCTCTTTTTCTTCCTCCCGCGCGTGACGCCCTCTCCTCTCTTCTCTCTCGTTTCTCTCTCCTCTCCGCTTAAGCGCGCTTGACCGGCGACGGTAGCCCGTCTGACCCGGCCAGGTACGCGCCTAAGCGCGACGCGCGGAACGTCCCTGCCGCGCGCCGCCCGACTTCTCGGCCAAATCCTGCCGATCCGCCACCGATTGGGCCGGGTCTTGTGTCCAAAATCATCTACTCGGCGAGCTTTCCATAGACACCAAGAACGCCGAAATCCATCGGCGGATTGTCCGATTTTTGCTCGGGAAGATTTTAGCCCATTTCGACTTTTGGGCTAAATTTCGGCAACCGTGAATCCACGAGAAAGCGAGGCCACCAGCGCTCCATTCATCGAGAGCTTTGCAACGACATAAATTTGAATTTTTAAACCGTTTTGGTGGGTCTCCGCGGAACCGCGGTGTATTTTCGACCATTTAATGAGCTTAGAAAATTTTGAAAAATTTATGTACTAACCCCGTGTTATGGGCCGTGTAGGTATCCTCGATTCGCGAAAATTCGGCGATTGGCCGGTGCGCAAATTTGGGCGAACGGACCGTTCTGGAAAAGTCCCGAATTGGATCGAAGTTTTGGCTAGCCCCATTTTGAGACGTCGGCGCGTTCGAAGTCGGAATCGGCAAAGGTAAACCGAACCTTGCTTTTAGTAATTTTCTAGTGCTTAAATAGGATTAAAAATCCATAAAATATTCGTGGTAGCTTAGAAAATTACGATTCTTTTGCAATAGCTTAGTAATATTGCTAAGGACCATGGGGCAAAGTTTTATAATTTTTAGAGCTTGTTTGGCAGTTTTGCAAAAATGATCAATAATAAGGACTAAATTGAAATTTGCGTATTGTGATGGGTGATTGATTTGATGGGCGGGAGGGGCTGTGTGATATGATTGAGCTGATATATGGATTGTGAATATAGAAGTGCGTTTTTAGCCCTTTTGCGAGTTGGGTAGGTCCTAGGTATAGGGAGACTCTGTAGGATTTTCGGCACAACTTAGGGCGTGCTTGATCTTTTCTTTGTTTGTATTGAGTCAAATTTATTAAATAGATGTAATGTAATTGTCGGGTGAGCGATGACCTTCTTCCTCCGCCCGGCCACAGTAATTTGTCGTCAAGTTTGTGAGTAAAATATTAATTTTAATTGTAATTTCGATATTATTATATGTTCAGTATGCCCATGCATCACTTATATGCATATATTTATGTAGTTAAACTCTAGGCACGAATTATGTTGCATTCATAACTGTTAATGTGCCATGAATGTTGTTGTGGTAATTTGGAGCAGTGTGCGTGCGTTGGCGTGCGTGTGATGTGGTGTGGACTATGGATAGGACGGGGCAGTCACGGCTTGAGTTCTTGTTGGGACGTTCCTTGAGGGTAGTCACGGCTTGAGTTCTTCATTTGGGACCCTCTATTTGGTATATTAAGCGAAAGTCCGGCTTGAGTTTTTCGCTGGCAACAGGTTGGATTTAAGAGAGCTGTATAGGGGATCAGCTCCCAATATATTATGATTGATGCTACAGGGTGTGTGAGTGCTCCAAATTACCTTTTTGATGCTATGATGTGAATATGATGTTGATGTTGCATTTCACTCTACAGGGTGCATTAGTTTTAGATAGTTATAGAGATTATGGTTAAAATTGATATTTTACTCTCTGAGTCGAACGCTCACTCCTGTTCAAAAATTTTTACAGGCCGCAGGAGGATATTTTATTCGGGGTTAACCTGCTTTTATACTTCGCAGGTTGTTTATCGATATTTGTGTAATTTTATTTACTCCTAGAATTTCCGCATGTGTTAGCAGTAATTATTTGAATTTGGTCTGTAATATTATTATCATGTTGGACATGTAAACTTACTATTTTAAGTCTGTTTTGATGGATTGGATGAGGAGCTCCCATTTATTATTATGTTGATGAGTATGTGGAGGGTGGTGAGCTCCCAATGGATTGTTTATTGTGTTTACAGTCGGGTGAGTCAAAAACTCCCGTTGGTAAGTCCATTTTATGGGACTCTGTCCGTTTGTTTTCTTGAAATTGGGCCCAAATGGGCCTCGGTGAGTAAATGAGCAGTTAGGCTTACTACGGGCCTCGGGGCTTTAGGGTGGCCTGTGTCCTAGTGCGATCAGGCCCATAGGTTGGGTCGTGACACACTTAAATACCAAATCGGGGTCCCGTGAAGAACTCAAGCGTGTCTACCCGAAGGGCCAGGGTCCCAATGAAGAACTCAAGCGTGTCTACCCGTCCTATCCATAGTCCACACCACATCACACGCACGCCAACGCACGCACACTGCTCCAAATTACCACAACAACATACATGACACTTTCACAGTTATGAATGCAACATAAATCGTGCCTAAGGTTTAACTACATAAATATATGCATATAAGTGATGCATGGGCATGCTTAAACATATAATAATAGTGAAATTACAATTAAAATTAATATTTTACTCACAGACTTGACGGTGGTCACTAAGGCGGCTGGGTGGAGGAAGAAGGTCATCGGCTCACGACAATTATATTACAATTATTTAATACAATCGACTCAATACAAACAAAGAAAAAGACCAATTACGTCCTAAGTCGTGCGAAAATCAGTGAGTCTCCCCTATACCTAGGACCTACCTAACCTGCAAAAGGGTTCAAAACATACTTCTATACTCACAATCCATATATCCACAGTTCAATCATATCACACAGCCCCTCCTGGGCCCATCAAATCAGTCATCCATCACAATACACAAAATTTCAATTTAGTCTTTATTATTGATCATTTTTGCAAAAACTGCCCAAACAAGCTCTAAAAATTATAATACTTTTCCCCGCGGTCCTTATCAATATTACTAAGATATTGCAAAAAGAATGGTAATTTTCTAAGCTACCACGAATATTTTATGGAATTTTAATCCTATTTAAGCACTAGAAAATTACGAAAAAGTAAGGTTCGGGTTTACCTTTGCCGATTCCGACTTCAGGAACGCGCTCGGGACGTCTGACAATGGGGGGCTAGCCAAAACCTCAGTCCAATTCGGAGACTTTTCCGTGTAGTGCATGCGGCGAAATTTGCGAACGGTCAATCGCCGAATTTCGCGAATCGAGGATACCTACACGAAGCCCATAACACGGGGTTAGTACATAAATTTTCAGAATTTTCTAAGCTCATTAAATGCTCGGAAAAACAACTGCGAAGTTAGTGGGCCCAGAAAAAGCGATGTCGGAAAAATTGAAATTTATGTCGTTCGAAGCTCTCGGCGAATGGAGCGTCTTTGGTGGCCTCGGTTTTCTTGCGGGATTCACGGTTTTCGAGAAATCTAGCCCAAAAGTCGAAATGGGCTAAAATCTTCCCGAGCAAAAATCGGACAAACCGCTCGATGGATTTCGGCGTTCTTAGTGTCTATGGAAAGCTCGCCGAGTAGATGATTTTGACACAAGACCGGTCCAATTGGTGGGCGGATCGACCGGATTGGGAAGTCGAAAGCAGTCTTGTGGCGCAAGGGGCGTTCGCGCGTTTCCGGCCGTTTAGGCGTGGCCGGCCATTTGGGAGGTGGGCGGTGGCGTCGATCGGTGAAGTGGGCGGTGGTGGTGGGGTGGTGGGAGGAGAAAGAGAAAAGGAGAGAGGACGGCGAGGAAGAAAAAGGAAGAAGGAAAAAGGCGGTCCGATTCGATCGGTCCGATCCGGTCGATTCGATTCAGAATACAAAATTTTAAATTTTACTCGCATCGGAAAAACGAGGTCCAAAAATTCGAAAAATTTGAAAACTCGAGAAAAATCGTAGACTCCAAATATATTTTTAGTTTTGCCACGTGGTCTTTAAATTAATTTTTAAAAATCATCAAAGTTTATATTTTCGAAAAATCGAACCCGATTTTTAAAATCCGAAAAATCTCAAAAAAAATTCCAAAAATTTAATAAAATTAAAATACTAAAAATGCTCATAAAATTAAAAATTTTGGGGTGTTACAAATTAGATCTTTCAAAATCCTTCATCACTTAACACAACCATAATAACTTGGTTTGCATTAACCTACAAAATATTAACTTTAATCGACTTCTTCCTAATATATTATTTATAATGTTTCTTCCTTGATTAGATTATGAGAAAATTTTGAAATAAATTTATTTTGAATAATTTTAAAAGATAGTTCAGAATTTTTTTTTTGTTACTTTATAGTTTAAAACCTTTTATAACATAAATTTATTTTGAATACTTTTAAAAGATAGTTCAGATTTTTAAATTTATTTTAAATTAATTTTTCATATTTTATGGCTAAAATATTTTAAAAATAATTTTCTAACAGAAATTTTGACATCAGTGCAAAATAAACTCTATAGAAACTTGCACTTGTAAACATGTAATGGATTTTATTTTCATATTTATTTTCTTGTAAAATAAGATTTTGTAAATAAATAATGTGCTCCAGAATTAGGCCTCCTTGATTTCAACATTCTTGGGCATCTGATGTCTCAGGCCTTCATATATTATACAGCCCGTCAATCGCACTTGCGAACCAAACTCTTCAATGGCCCAATGTTACATTTCTCAACTCAACAATTCAAACCCAAATTTTTATTCACTATTTTTTTTTTTAAATTTAAACTCATATTTTAAAAATAATTTTAACATTTTAAATGTTATATCTGTTATTAACCACTTATATCTAAATGTTATGTCTATCATTAATTGATGTTTTTTTATTAATTTAATTAAATAAAAAATTTAATAAATTAATATTATAATAATTTAAAAGATAATATTTTTATTGATTCAATTAAATAAAAAAATTAATGACTTAATTTTTTAATTTTTTTTAAATAATAAAAAAATTTAAAAAGAATAAAATTATAAGAAAAATATACAAGTCACTTAACTCTAAATATGGCATACATCATTGGTCACTCCTATGTTCAAATGCTATGTCACTATGCACAGCACAATTGGATAATTTTGGAGTGGCAACAAATAACTTTTATCTTTATTTTTAATATATAAAAAAATAATTCAATTCATATTTGTGAATATATAAATTTTGTAAAACAATAAAAAAATTTATATAAAAAAGACGAGAGATAATGCATGTTTCCTAATCCAATCAAAATCTTTATAGAAATCGCCTCAAAAACATTCTCTAGCATCAACAAACAAAGATCATTCCATGTATGCAACGCGTGTCAACTTGCTACAAGGCAAATTCACAGCTAAGCTCATACTCTTGCTGGAAAAGAAGCAACAAAATCAACATTAACAAAAATACCCTCGAATATTCTTTTCTTGTTGGCTTCTGTTCTACTTGGTATATAATAATAATAATAATAATAATAATAATAACAATAATATATTTTAACGTGCATTGTACATTATCTATATCTAATATATGTATTTATGATTTAATTTTTTTATGTATAATTTTAGAAAAAATTCTAAAATAATTAATAATAAACCTTGAAACTAATAATAATTTCCTTCAAAGCATTTAAGTAAATAATATATATTATTATTTAAAAAAATCTTTTATTTTATCTAAACATATTCGAATTATTCTATTATTATATATAATCCTTTCTGCTTTAAAATTTTTTTATTATTTATAAATTTTTAAAATTAAAATTAACTTTAATAATAAAAAAATTAAAATTTTTTAAAATTTTGCTATTATAGCTAATTTTTTAATTTTTAAAAATTTTAACTTGATTTTAAATAATTATTATTTTTAATGACCAGTGAAAGTTGAAATAAATAAGCAATCAAAATTATGATATATTAATTGACTAGAAAAATAACCAATATTTAAAATTATTTCACATTAGCTTATTTAAAGCAATTTTGATTATTGATTAAAAAAATTAGAATCCAGCTAAAATTTAAAAAAAAAAAATCTATGATTGTAAAAATTTGAAAAAAAATATTTATTTTTTATCATTAATTATTTAGTTCTAAAGTATTTTTTATTATTAATAAAATTATTTGTGATGTAAAAGTATTCTTTGAAATAGGATTTATAATAAGATTAAAATTTTTAATATATTAATTATTATTTATTAAAGAGTTATAAAAATAATTTGATTAGTTAATGAAATTTTTTGTTTGTTATTATTTTTGACAAACTCAACATTCTCCTGCTTCCCACTTTTATATGTAATAGTATATTTCATGGTAAGTTGTATATTATTTGTAATTGTTATATGATTAATAATTTATTTATTTTTAATTTATTTTTTTATTTACTTTTTATATATGATGTAACATTATCATAATATATTCATTTTATAATATATATATATTATATTTATTTTATTTTTTTATAAGCCATGATTTAATATATATTATTGTCCTTTTAAGCAAACTTCAATCATATAGGTTATTTGAATTTTATGTCAAACTTAGTTTTAAAATACTAATAATAACTCAATGCATAAAAATTAAGTATAAAAATATGAAAGTTAATTAATAATTAAGATTCAAACATTTTTATGTAAATATAAATTTTCGTGAAATTTATTTTAAAACGGAATCTTTTTCATTTTTTTAAATTTTAATGAATTACATATAAATATGTTAACTGTGAATTTTTTTTTTTGTAAAATTAGGAGTTATTATTATAAAGTTGAAATTGGATTATTATTATAAAGTTGAAATTGGACATTAAATATTTTTACATAATTTGCAATTCAAGCCAATCTTGGGATTGACTCTGAAATGTTTGTTTGAAAATTCATTAATCATTAGCCAATTGTTGATTGTTACATTGACAATTAATTATTATTTTCCTTATCATGATATTGGGTTCATGTTTGAAGGAGAGGAGAGTAGATTTTTTTTTCCCCTTAGTTGATGGTTATAACCAATCAATTGATATATGGTGAATCACCTGAAATATGCGATTAAATTAAATGTGATATTGTGTTTTTTTTTTATATTGTTATTTATATTATATTAATTTTTTTTTATAAATTTTTAATAATGTAAAAACTATAAAATTTTATATTATAAAAAAATTAATAAAAATTATATTATAAGAATTAAATAACGAGTACATAATATACAATGGACATTAACTATATATATATATATATATATCTTGCTATGACATGCGGCATGCACGTAGATTTTTATAATTTTAACTTATAATTTTTAAATTCACAATATTTTATTTAAATTTATTCACCATAACTCAACAATCCCTTAAATAGAAATTTTAACATTATTATAATTTTATATGTATTTAGTTTTAGACTTATAATATTATTATAAAAATTTAAACATAATATTTTCTTCTTTTACATTTTTTTTAATTGAAATAAAATTGTAGTTCATAAAAAATTTTATTTTTCTCTCTCATTGTAAATATTGGTAATATATTTTTTTCATTTAGTAGTTTTTTCTTAATGTATTTTACACGTTGTTTTATTCATGGTATAATCTAGTGATTTAAATATTTTATATATAAATTTTTTATATAATATAATTAATAATATATGAAAACTACCTTAAGTTTTTAATACTATATGAGGAGTTTTTTTTTTTAATTTTATAATTTTCTTTTACTTAAAATACATTAATTTTCAATAACCAAATAAATTTCCTTTTTTATTATTATAATATAAAATAATCAAATTTTTTTTTCGTTCTATTAGTCCCCTTGTTTCTTACTTTTATATAAATTATAGATAAATTATAAATTATAGATATGATAGATAGTCAAACAAATAGATAATAATAATAATAATAATAATAGGAAGTTTTGTTATAAAAACTTTAATATATTTATTTTATAATAAAGTAATATGATTTTTTAGTAACTTCTTTCTAAATAATTTACTTTTAAAATATTTTCAATGAAAATTAGAAATAATATTTTTTTTATAAATAATAGAATCTTTTGAATAATGGATAAAAATAAAAATACGTTAAAATTATTAAAATTTTTAGTTAAATAAAATTTAATAATTTATAATCATATATCTCTTTCTTTTAAAATAAATTATAGTTATGATATCATTTTAGTAAAATATATGTGAAGATATAATTTTTTTTTAATATTATATTTTTTGTAAATAAAATAATATTTTGTTCTTTTATTTTTAAAAGTTACCTATCTTTCAAATTTTCTTTTATATTTTAGTTCTTATTTTATAATATATATATATATATATATATATATATATATATATATATATATATATAGTTTTATTGAGATTAAGATCTATTAGTATGTAATCTTATTATACATACTATTTTTTTTTATTTTATTCTTCTTAAGGATTTATATTTTATTATTGAAAATTTACAAAAATATATTGTATAATTTAATTTTATTGTCTAATTAAAATAAAATAAAATAAAATAAATCATATACTGTCATAATACTAAATTATCATTTGCATTTTGATATTCTCATTATTTCCTTTTCCCACTTTTATATATACTATAAACTATAGATAAATATTACAATTATTTTAACCATAATATATAAATATTAAATTTAATTATTAAAATTAAAATGTTAATTTTAATATTAATTTTATAAATAATAGTGTTTATTGATTTAATAAGATTTTATTTTTATAAATATTTATTTGTTATAATTCATCTATTTCCTAATATAATATTACCATACTATATTAATTTTTAATAGTAATTAAATTTAATCTGTCATTGTTATGACACCAAATTACAATATTTACCCTTAATTAAAGTTAATTTGTAATTTTTTTAATTTTTTATGTGTTCAGTTTGTTAGTACTAAACAAACTTGTTTTTCTGCAAATTTAACAAAAAATTATGTCATAAAAAATAAAAAATAAAAAAGAAATCAAATAAATATTCAAGGCTATTAAAGTTTGTGAAATTGTAAATTTAATAAAAATCAGTTTATATATTAATTTTATTATTTTCTAAATTTATTTGAGGCGATTAATTTTTTTATTAACCAATAATAAATTTATGCTTATAAAATAACATACAGTATAACAAATAAAAAAAAACAAAATGACTGATTATTCTTATTATTCGCACTTATATATGCTTTATATATGTAATAACTATCACAAACATTCATCTATTTATGTTCACAATACAATCTCAATTTTTATTTTATAATATTCTCCCATTTAAAAAAAATATAAATGGCAAATAACTCTAAATTATAATTTGCATCATGCATGCAAAAATCACTAATACCTCCTTAACCTGTTCATTATTCTCTCCCAAAAACACCCTTCCATAACCACTTTTTCTAATTAAAAATTAAAAGCAAAGGGGAGCAAAATTATAATTTAGTTTAACTAACTTTTCCTTCCTTTTTTTTTATTTATAAATTATATTTTCTTATTAATTCTTAAAATGGATTTTTTTTAAACAATAAACAGCACGATTTTTTTTAAATAATAAATTCTTATTTTGATTAATTTTGCCATTAAAATTTTATTAAGAAGTTAAGTATAAGTAAGATAAATTAAAAATTTCAAAATTTATGTAAACTCTAAAATTAAAATTTAAATAATAAAAAATATAATTATAAATAATAGAAATTATAAAGGGTGTTGTGTGAAATCTAATGTCCTCCTTCATATATATATATATATATATATATATATATTATAAATGAATTGTATTTTTTATTTTTTCACTTATTGATTTCTTATTTTAGTTAATTATTTATTTTAAAATTTTATATTTAATTAAATTTAAAAATAAATAAAATTAAAAATTTTATATTTATATAAATTTTAAAATTAAAACTTTAAAATTAATTTAAATAATAAAAATATAATTTAATTACTTAAAAAATAAAAGACATTTTTAGTAAAGTGAATGTTATCCTTTTCACATATTTATATATAATATTGATTAATAATAATTTTTATTAGTTTATTATTATTTATTTTATTTTAATTAATTAATTTTTTTATAAAATTTTACTTTAATTAAAATTAACTATAATTAAAATTAAAAATTTAACTTTACACAAACTTTAAATAATTCGAAAAAGGAAGGGCATTTTAGGCAATCTCTATGTTCTCCTCCTTCCCCTCTTGCATAAGCATTGTAGAATTATAGAATTGATATAAATTATTGGATCGAGAGATTAATAAAGGCGATTGAAATCGAGAAAGTACCGTCACAGAGGTCATATAGCAGAGGAGAAGAAGAAGAAGGAGGAGAAGATGAAGATTTTGGTTAAAACTCTGAAGGGCACTACCTTCGACCTCGAAGTGAAACCCGAAGACACCGTATGCTTCTTTCATCAGTTTTACTATTCTCTGTTTGCGTTATTGTATGATTATTGTTCAATAGGGTTTTACTCTTTCGTAATTGCTTTTCCTTCCTTAATTTTGCAATTCAATTGGGAATGATTGGAATTGAATTAAGATTCGTCAATGTTTGCTATAATTACCATGGCCATACGTTTTGGGTTCTTATTTTGCTTGTTGAAAGGGTGTTTAATTAATTAGTCAGTTGCTTAGTGAATTCGTCTCTATTAGGATATTTAGGGAAATCGGGGCTGAATTAGCGTTGTGGAGTGTTTATGGTTTTGTGAGTTTATACTCGTGTAGTTGAAATTTGAACTTTGGAAAACTTTGGAATATTGGACGCATCATCTGTTCCTTGGTCTTTAAGACTTCCGGAGTATGAATTACTGATTAGATTCAAATTGCCTGGCAGTAAATACGTGGAAAATTTAATTATACGTTATTAGGGACTATGTCACAATGGGAGCAAAGAATGCTGTGATAAACTCTTGTGATACTTAGTGGTGTGTGTTATCTACATATCTGTACATTGGTGGAATTGTAGTGTTTGTAACTAAAGTAAGGAAAAGAGAAAGCGACAACATTAAAACCTAATAACTTTGTTTGCTTCAAAGCTGCTGTTGTTTCTATGAACCCAAGTTGCTTAGTATGCATTTTGTCCTTGTGACTAAATATTAGGAAATTATTAGGGTACAGCAGTTCACAGGAGTTTGTTTCAATTAACGTTGTTTGGTCATTGTTGGTACAATATCTCATTGTTGTTGCCTATTTTTCATTTATTACTGTTTGCTATAGAGTCTCCCTCCCATATGCTATATATTGGTCATAAATGTGTTATAGCTGATATTTCTTGCCTATTATTCAGTTTAATTTATTACAACAGTTAACATACGTAGCTATTTTATCTAGATTGCTGATGTCAAAAAGAATATAGAAACTACTCAAGGGGCAGATGTTTATGCCGCTGGACAACAGATGCTTATTTATCAAGGGAAAGTCCTTAAAGATAACACAACAATCGATGAAAACAAGGTTGCTGAAAATAGTTTTGTTGTGATCATGTTAACAAAGGTGGGATCTGCTTTTAAGTTCTGGAAAGTTATTTTACTTTTATCTTTTAGATTTCTTTATTTTATTATCCAATATGCACTATATTTTTTGATTTGGTATAAGCAATGGTGCTGGACTTGATATAATGATACTTGGTAGTGGTGTGATTTTTGGGCCAAGTCTTTCTTATGGTTATAATTTGATTTTAGATAATTAGACTGAAGTAGCTCTGTATCTTCGACTAGCCCATTTTCTAGTATTTATGTGCTATAATGCTACATAGTATGTGAAGTTACCATCTTATTACATCCATTTGCAATCTGTATGAAAACTTATTTCATGTAGGGGTTTTTGGCTTCTACTCTTTCTATCAATTCTCTCTCTCTCTCTCTCTCTCTCTCTCTCTCTCTCTCTCTCTCTCTCTCTCTATATATATATATATATATATATATATATATATACATGCGCGTTCGCACACACATGTTGTCAATCTTATTCTTTTTAGTTATACACAGTTACACACATAGGGAAAAATGTATCTGAGATTGGTCATTGTAAATTGTAATTGTACTGGTTTCTTTGGTTTTAATCTGCATGCTATGGAAATGCCAGAATAAGAGCTCAGCTGGGGAGGCCTCAACTGCATCCACTGCTTCTACAACTAAGGTAACAAGGCTAGTTGTTTTTTATGCTTTTGTAACTCAGCACTAAAGGGTATTTTATCGTAAAATTATTGCTATGAACAGTTCTTGGTGCTACTTTTTTTATATAGATCTTCGTTTGTATGCTCATAGCATTGATCTTGTTGGAATATTTCACTAATGTAGGTTAGAATGTAAATCTTACATTCCTATTTCTTTGTGGTTTTTCTGTACATAACAGTATGACTTGCCATTCTTATGTAGGCACCTCAGATAAGCACCCAGGTGTTGACATCACCTCAAGCGCCTTTACCAACCTTAGCAACGTAAGTCTAAGTTCCAGGCCATTGTTATTTTCAAATTGTTTGGTTCATAAGATATTAATCTAATCTGCATCCTACTCTATTCTGATTTTGTTTGTTTGTTTCAATTTCACAGGCCTGCCCCTGCCCCTTCTCCCGCCCCCGCGCCTGCTCCCGCCCCCGCTCCCGCTCCCGCTCCCGCTCCCGCTCCCGCTCCCGCTCCTGCTCCTGCTCCTGCTCCTACTCCTACTCCTGCTCCTGTTTCATCAGCTACTGCTGTGTCTGTACCTTCTCTTTTATTTTTCCTTCCATGAGATCACTCCCATTTTGTTATTTTGTATGGTTTTGCTTTCTGAACTTCTAAAATTATTTGTTATATCAGGTCAGAGACTGATGTTTATGGTCAAGCAGCATCTAATCTGGTTGCGGGAAGTAACTTGGAGGGAGCAATCCAGCAAATTCTCGATATGGGTGGAGGGACTTGGGATAGAGATATTGTTGTTCGGGCTCTCCGTGCTGCTTACAACAATCCTGAGAGAGCTGTTGAATACTTGTATTCTGTGAGTACATTTTCTTTATAGCTGTCTTTTAGTTTATAAAGTTCTGAGAAAGAATCATATCTTTAAATTTTTTTTAAGATTATATTAGGGATGAAATGCTCTCACGCTTCCTCCTACTCCCTGGAGTTTGCTTTTTTATTTTTATTTTTTTTTCCAGTCAAGAGGTACCGTGTTAAGCAATTGCCAGGCTGAATATTGTGCTGGATATTTGGATATTCATCTTAACATCATAACAGATGGCTGAAACCTGGTGCTTTATTAGAAATGCTATTATGATGCAGAAGGTTTATATTAATAGTTTATCATTACTAGTTAATTTTATGGCCTGTATTGGATGTTGTATCGTCTAATACCTGCTCTGTTCTGGTATATTATTTGCATTTTTTTTATAAGCAATTTCGATTTCTATGCAACAAAATTTCCATTATTCTTGAAATTATTGATTGGTTAGTAATTATTAACAAAGTAATTTTTTCTGTTGCTCATGCAGCTGTTTTCTTTTTGCCTTTCCTAATTGGTCCATTACTTTTGCATGGCTGTCCAATATATTAATTTTTCTTGGTTTCTATGTTTTTTCAACCTACTGTATTTTTATGCTTTCTCAGGATGTGTAATTTTTCTTTCTTTAATAATTGCATTGTCAGGGTATTCCAGAGCAAGCTGAAGTTCCACCTGTGACTCCTGCCCCTGTGAGTGGTCAAGTTACAAATCCTCCAGTGCAACCTCAGCAACCTGTGCAGCCTTCACCTATTCCTTCCTCTGGACCCAATGCTAATCCTCTAGATCTTTTTCCACAGGTAGTTGATATGCATTATACAGATCAATCAAATATATTGTCTCAATTAAAGCTGCTGCTTCTTCCCCCTTATATTTCTTTAATCTTGTTCTTTTTGGTTGGCTTTTAGGGCGTTGCAAACATGGGTTCAGGTGCTGCAGGTGCAGGAACTCTTGATTTTTTACGGAACAGTCAACAGGTATCATACCTTTTTTTTATTTTTTTTGGGTGATTGATTCACACCTAAGGATACTGAAACCTTATATCGTGTTCATTTTAGTTCCAAGCGTTGAGAGCTATGGTGCAGGCTAACCCACAGATATTGCAGGTTAATAAACCCTCACTTCCTCAACCACCCAAGTCTTTATTTTTCTCATTTGATAAGAGGTCTTAGTTATAATTTTTGTTTGCAGCCTATGCTTCAAGAGTTGGGGAAACAAAATCCTCATCTAATGAGGCTTATTCAAGAGCATCAGGCTGACTTTCTTCGTCTCATCAATGAACCTGTTGAAGGTGGAGAAGGGTAAGATTTAGTTTTGGCTTTTTTAGTTGAACTAATTAAGAATGCATGTCTTGTTCTCATTCGTTAATAATGTGCTGTAGGAACATCTTGGGGCAGCTGCAAGCAGCAATGCCACAGACAGTAACAGTTACACCTGAGGAACGTGAAGCAATAGAACGTGTAAGTTTCTCCTTATCTTTAAAATTAATTCCTTCGTGCATGTAAGCCATATTTAGAATAAGTTACATGGGGGAAGATCAGATTACTTCTCAGCTGTTTGTTGACTTAAATTATGTTGGTTTCTAATTGCTGGGGATGCTTTTGGGCGTGAGGTTGTGGTCCAGAGGTAGAATTGAATTTTATAGTTATTTTTTGTGTTCTAAATTAAGTTCACCTTTTGAGCTTTTTGCATCATAAAAATATGGATGACTATCATATACTATAATCATTATATATTCTTATATTCTTTTCCGTGTATGCTTGTTTTATTCATGATGATTATTGATGGCCTCTCATCCTTCCACACTGATATTCAGCTTGAAGCAATGGGTTTTGATCGGGCACTTGTATTAGAGGTGTTCTTTGCCTGCAACAAGAATGAGGAGCTGGCTGCGAACTACCTTCTAGATCATATGCATGAGTTTGAGGATTAATTTTATTGGAAATAGTCCCAATCCTATGCCAGGAGATTTTTTTTTTCTTTTTACCCTCTATATGCTCCTCAACTTCGTTTTATAACTAAGTTTGGAGTTCTATAATTTGTGAAGTTTCTAGTCCACGAGCTAAATGTAGTATTCCATCCTCCAGTTTCTCCCGTTTTAGGATTTTATTGATACTTTACATGCTTGTCTCGGTAATTAGTTATCATTATGTATACTTACAGAATTGTGGTAATGAAATTGGTTTCCGAAATTTGCTTGACTTGACTAAAAAAATAAAAGTACTTCGTTCTGGGTTTTGGTAATTTAGCTGTAGTGCCTTTGTTATTCATTCCATTCACTGGGAAAAGTACAAGCGTCATGAAATCGACACTGCAGGACACAAATTAATCTCTGTTCCTTGTCAAGGTGAGAGGGATGGCAAGAGGATCAGCATTTAAGACGAGCAACTTATTAGCAATTTTTGCTGTAAGAATAAAAAGGAGAAAAAAAAATATAAAGGCCATTCTTTCTGTCAAAAATGTAACTCTTTTGTATATATATGTGCGGCTCAGTAACGAAAGTTTTGGGTGTCCCGCACTTACAATACAATCATTAAACACGCAATTAGCGACTATGAGGCTTGCGGCTTTTCTTGAGTGTCGCTGGCTGCGGTGAGGCCCTTTGCGTTGGCGAGCCTTCTAGGAATTTTTTATGAGAAACATTAGACTTCTGCTAGGCCCTGATGTGGTTTGGTTTTGGTCTGATTTTCATTTAAAATCGGTGATTTTGATGTGTAAAAATTTGGGATCTAAATCGGACCATCTAGGGTTGATTTTCGTCTTTGCAGTTCCAGTCCAGGGCAATTTCGATTATGATTCTTATTCTGATTTCAATTCAAGTGGCGGACCAATTAAATTTGGTTTTGATTAGATTTAGTTGTAAACCGATCGAAACTATTTTTTAAATACAATAAATATTATTTTTTACACAAATTATTGTGCATTGTTTTTATTACATGTATATGTAAATGGTGAGAAAAAAATTACGTGTATGTGAATGATAAAAAAAATTGAAGAAATAATATTACTAATTATAGAAATTATTGTACACGTATGATTTAATTACAAGGGATAAAAAATTTACATGAATTCACAAATGGAAGGAAAAAAAATGAAGGGTTATAAATTAAAACATTGTAAAGAGACAAAACACTAATATTATAAAGAGAAAAAAAAAATACATGTAATTTTTTTTCAACAAAAGAAAAAAAATTATATAAAAAAATTGTACTTGAACTTAATTATTTAATGAATAAGATGCTTATATATCTGATTGAGGCTAGAGGAATAAAAACCCTCGTAATTCTCTTACCATTAAAAAAAAAAAAAAAAAAAACCCCTCGTTCTTGAATCCTTGTATGTGCTTGTTATTCTTTTAACTTATGAAGCCTTCATTAGTACTCCCAATTATATAATTTTTATTGTGACTTTAGTCCACTATTAATACATGTTTGTGCTTGTAATTATATCAAGTTTAAATTAAATCGAGTCTCATCTAGTTTTTTTTTTTTGCTTGCACTAAAAATTTGTCTCACTATTATCATAGGAAGTAAGATCAATTGCAAGAGAAGAAAAATGTTGAAACCTATAGTTACGGGTTGATGACTTGGAAACTAAAGTCAGATTGATGAGTTGGAGTTATTTATTCTAGAAGATTACATGTAGATTAGTTAGACAGCTACTTTGTAGTTTGTTAGTTTTTCTGCCACTTGTACAAAGCTTGTATATAGAATCTTCAATCTTGATTGTTCAATGAGAAGTAGTTGAGTTTTCTGTTCAAATTCTTTTCCTGTTATGGTATCAGAGCAATTCTCTCTCGCTGCTCTTTGGTTCTTGTGAATCTTTGCAATTCTCTCATTGATCTCTAGTTCTTGTGAATTTTTAGTTTTCTATCTCTTTCTTTTCAATCCTTACCTGCTACTCATGACAGGTGTGAATCAGTTACTAGATCATTTGTCAAATCCATCTAATCCCTATTTTCTTCATTCGAATGAAAATCCTGTACTTGTGTTGGCTTCTCCAGTTCTTACTAGACCAAACTATCACTCTTGGGTGCGAGCCATGACTATGGCTTTGCAATCAAAGAACAAAGTGAGATTCATTGATGGAACCCTTAAAATGTCAGTCAACACTTATCCTTTGTTTATTGCATGGGAAAGATGCAACAATATGGTTTTATCTTGGATCATTCATTCATTGTCAAAAATGATAGCTCAGAGTATTCTCTGGATCGACACAGCAGCAGAAGTCTGGAAGGATCTTAAAGATCGATTCTCTCAAGGTGATATTTTTGGCATCTCTGATTTACAAGAAGAGATTTATAGTTTTAGGCAAAGGCATCTATTAGTTACGGATTATTTTACTCAGTTGAAGGCAATTTGGGATGAATTAGAGAATTTCAGGCCTATTCCTAATTGCACCTGTGCTGTTCAATGTGAGTGTAATGCACTCACTACTATTAGAACGTATAGGAAGAATGACTATGTCATTAGATTCTTGAAGGGTTTGAATGAACAATTTAATATCGTCAGATCTCAGATCATGCTGAATGATCCTTTGCCATCAATTAATAAAGTTTTCTCCTTAGTGGTGCAGTAAGAAAGATAGTTAAAGCTAGGGATTGTTACCGAATCTAAGGCTTTTGTGAATAAGTCTAGTCCAAGCAAATATCAAAGATTTGCATTTGGAAGAGGAGATGATGAGGGTAATAAAAGATATGGTGTTCAGAATAGCAATAAAGTTTGTACTTTCTGTGGAAGGCCGAGACATATTGAAGCAACTTGTTATAAAAAGCATGGTTTCCCACCTGGATTCAAGTTCAAGTCTAGTGCCATTGCTAACAATGTGTCTTTTGATCTCATTGAGAAACCTACTGAAGTTACCACACCGAATGGTGATCATGAGAACTCAAGTAATGTTTTCACTCTAGAACAGTATCAATAGCTCATAGCCTTAATTTAGTAGTCCAATGTTACAAAAGAAATACATTCCACCAACCAAATAAGTACTAATTATGTAATTCACTCAGATTCCAAACTAGATTTCAAACCAAAATTTGCATTATAGTCTACTTCAGGTAATTCTTTTGTTCTAGCTTATTCCTCAAAGTCCTTTCTTTGGCTTCTTGATATCGGAGCCACTGATCGTATCAGTTTTTCTCTTTCTTCTTTTATTTCCTATAAGAGAATTAAACCAATTTCTGTTAAACTTCTAGATGGTTCTGTTCTTACTTCACATTTTGCTGGTACAGTTGATTTTTCTCCTTTCTTTGTTCTCACGGATGTTCTTTACTTGCCTAAATTCAAGTTCAATCTTATTTCTGTCAGTAAGCTTACTAATACCTTATCATGTTATCTAATGGTCTATCATGATCAATGCTATATTCAGAGTCTGACATCTTCAAGGAGGATTGGTTTAGTTAAAGCTCAAGGGGGCCTATATGCTATGGTAGATCCTACAGTTCCTACATCAACATTACCACCACCTGTTATCACACTTTCAACTATAACACCAATAGATCTTTCTTCTGCCAATGGTCGCAATCAATTCAATGGTTTTCAAAATTATCTACTGCCTTGATGTTAATAGGGTACACTCAATCGAAGTCTGACTATAGCTTATTTGTGAAATCCTCAACTTCTTCTTTTACAGCCTTGCTAGTATATGTGGATGACATCATCCTTGTAGGAAATAATTTCTCTGAGATTGACCATGTTAAGAAGTTCCTTGATGATTCTTTTAAAATCAAGGATTTGGGCCAATTGAAGTTCTTTCTTGGACTTGAGATTGTAAGGTCTTCTAAAGGTATAGTTATTAATAAGATAAAGTACGCTTCTGTAAGATGCTGGTTATTTGGCTGCTAAGCCTACTTCCACTCCTATGAATTGTTCTTTGAAGCTAAAGAAGGATGCTGGTGCTGCTCTTTCTGATCCAGCTTCATACAGAAGGATGATTGGTAGACTGCTTAACTTAACAATAACAAGACTAGATTTGACTTTTACTGTTCAACAGTTAAGTCAATATCAGGCTAAGCCATCTGATGTTCATCTATAAGCTGTCCACAGAGTGTTGAGGTATATTAAAGCTTATCCAGGCAATGGCTTGTTCTTTTCTGCCAATTCCTCAATTCACTTGAAAGGTTTCTCTGTTTAGATTGGGCAGGATGTATGGATACCAGGAGATCAGTTACAGGGTTTTGTGTTTTTCTTGGCAATTCCTTGGTTTCCTGGAAATCTAAGAAACAAACTACTGTCTCTTGATCTTCCTCTGAGGCTGAATACAGGGCTCTCACTTCTGTTACATGTGAAATCCAGTGGTTTAAATACTTGCTTAATGATCTTTTTGTTCCTTTTAAGCAGCCTACTCTTGTTTATTGTGACAATCAGTATGCATTACACATTGCAGCCAATCCAACTTTCCATGAAAGAAATAAACAGATAGAGTTGGATTATCATGGTTAGAGAAAAGGTTCAGTGGGGTCTTATTAAGCTCCTCTTGATTTCTACTTCAACTCAAGTAGCGGATATTTTCACTAAGCCACTCTCTCCAGCACGATTTCTAGAGCTTCAACACAAGCTGGGAATGCTAAACATTCATTCTCCAGCTTGCGGGGATGGGGAGGAAGGAGAGGGGGGGGGGGGTGAGAAGGAAAAGGTTGAAACCTGTAATTACGGATTGATGACTTGGAAACTTAAGTTAGATTGATGAGCTGGAGTTATTTATTCTAGAGGATCAAGTGTAGATTAGTTAGACAGTTACTTTGTAGTTTATTAGTTTTCCCACCACTTATACAAAGTTTGTATGTAGAATCTTCAATCTTGATTGTTCAATGAGAAGTAGTTGAGTTTTCTGTGCAAATTCCTTTCTTGTTGGCTATAACTATTAAAATGGACATTGTAACACCTTCTTTGCTATCTTCGATAAATTAAAAAAAGTGATTTGTGTTTTTCCCACCAGTAAAAGATGAGGAAAAAAGAATCAAATTGAAAGGAAGTTGTGACATATAAATCAAATTTTGAAAGACCATCGGTAACTCTTGGTTTCTTATGTCATTGCATATTTGTTGCCTTTGTTGGCTTTACACAAATCATTGAACTGCCAATTGGGAAGAAGAATGGAGCTTATGGCTCAACAAACTTCACAATGTGATTCATATATATATCTACAATTAATTGTCTTAACTCTTGTCTAATTAATTATTAGAACATCTATCTCTATTTTTAAGCATGTACAGTATTTCAGTACATAATCACATAAACGATTCATTATTAATTTAGGATAAAAAGCAAAAGAAGCAAAACCCAATTAAAGGAATCTTAAAAATAACAATAGTTTCATTTTTCTTTCATGATACCTATAGATTCATTCAATTCTTAATCATTTTCATTCTCTTTTAATATAACAATAATATTTACATTTTCAATAAAAAAATTCATGTATAGTTGGATGATAAACAATAAAAATCCTTAAATAGTTTCAAAATGATAAAACTTGAAAGCGTTGCTTCATTAATATGACTCACATTTTCATCGTTTTAGTTGGATGGACATACAAAATAAAGAAAGAATTGTCAAAGGTTCATCAAGAAATTCCTGGTGAGGATTCTTCAATGCTCGAATTAGAGTGATAGTATTATGATAGAAATACAGTAGAGAGAGAATAGAGACATAAAGGAGATAGCGTAGGGAGAGAAAAGAGGAGAATGAGAAAGAATATTTTTTTATAATCTTATTTAGAGGGAAAGTGATAAGAGTAGATTTTTTGACATATTATAGAAATATATTCCTTACTAAAAGTTGATGTATTTTGTGTGAATATTTTATATTGTATCACAAAACATCGAATTTTTTTACACACAGCTCAATTATTAGAGTTACAAATAGGACTATAAAACGGAGAATCAATAAAAACACATAATTAAATTTATATAGTTAAATATTTAATTTAATATTTTATAAGTGTCATTCCATTTTGGGGAAACATTCCTTAAAAATTTTCTAGAATGCATATCATTTTCACTATAAAAATTTCCTCACTTTCATTAGACTATTATGTATCACAGAATATCAAGTATTATTTTTAATTGATTGAATAAAAGAATTTAAAGAGATCTATGAGCGTATTGAACATATAAATTCAAAGCATAACATATATACTTAATATGAAAAAAATTTATCACCTAACATAGGGTCATACGCTCTTTTCAAATGAATAATAGATAAAGTATTTGCGGAATCATTATCAAAATCAATAAAAAAATTTAAAGTGTTGGAAAATATTTATCTAGAATAATTTTTTAATAATCTTAAAATATTTTGCATATTGCATCTTTCTTTAAATTCATAGATGCTAACAACTGTTTAATTTCGGTAAATTGTACACATCGTCTCTCAATTTAGATAATTATTTTATTTTAATCATTCAACTTTAATTTGTTAAAATAAAATATCTTTAATTTTAATTTTAGTTAAGCAAAAGTCCTTTTAACTTGCAATTACAGGTTTTTTGGCTTTTTTTTAATTAATATTTAATTAAAATAAATTTATGAATTATTATTTATTATTTTTTATTGTGATTTAAAAATTAAAATATCAATAAAATATTATATATTAATAAAATATTATTTTAAAATTTTAAATTTATTATTATATTACTATTTTTCCAATTGTTACAAATTAAATTTAACTAATAATAAATAACATATATAATTAATAATTTTATAAATAAATTTAGTTAAAATAAAATAATTTTGTTGATAATAATTATTAATTAATTTAATCATAAAGTAAAATTATGAGAGTAAAAAGGTAATTTTATTCTTTTTAACCAAAAACCTACTATTGCAAATCAGAATGACTTTTTTGAAATAAAATTAAAGTTAAGAAATTTTATTTTAACAAATTAAAGTTGAGTATCTGACACATAATAATCACATAAATTAAGAGATGGTTAATATAATTGAGCTGTTAAATTTCAGTGGCTTTTCTCCAATAATTATGCAGGTAGATTATCATAGAGAAGAAGACAAAACAAATCAAATTCAAGAGTTGAGTTTGACAAGGTGTTGTTGTTAACAAGTGACATTGATCTTAATCAACTTGCAAATCCATGAATCACAAAACAGTATTTCCCATTTCATATATCTGTGGCGCTAATTTTCCTGCTTGCTTCCAACGATTAATAAACATATTAAAACTCCTGTTGGCTGTCTACGTCCAATTTATTTTTTATATTTAACTTCATGGCCTTTTTGGCATCATTTTTATATATTAAAATTGTATTTATCATATAAATATTTTTAAGAGTGTGTTTTTTATATAATTCTAATATATTTAAAATAAAAAATTTAAAATACCCTCTAATAAAATTGAATCTTAATGAACAAAAAAAATCATTATTAATTAAACTACCTCAATCGAATTCTAAAATCAATTTATTGTTTATGTCTCTATTAATTTTATCTTCAATATTGTTGTTAGTATATACTTTTTTTAGAAAAAAAATAGCATTTAAATTTATAATTTTTTGTTATAATATATTAGACTACTAAATTACAAAGAGTGGTATATATTTTTTCAATCTTCAAAATAATATATTTTCAAACATGATGCTTAATGATTTATTTTAATCATGTAACTTGGCATGAATGAAGATCTAGATTATGGTTGAATATCATTTTTTTTTACCATTTTTATTACTAAAAAGCTAAATTTTAGTAATTTAAGGTTAAGTACCTTTTTAATTTTAATGAAGTTTTAAATTAGTAGCTAAATAAAATTACCAAATTGAGATAAATTTTTTCACAAATAGAATCAGCCACAATTTTAATTACTTATTTTGTCTAATATTAATGTGATTAGGGAATGATTAGCTTAACAATATCAGCAACACTGCCAGAGCTAAGGGCACCACCATGTCAAGAGAATCAAGTGTGCCAGAAAGCCAATGCAGTTTAACTTGGAATTCTCTCTCTTTCTACATCCACTGGATATCTCTTGAGGAATCTGGCCTTGCGTGGAGGCATTTGGGGCAGATCAGTATTGTGGCGAAGATCCAAAGCAAGAATGACAACTTGAAGATTCTTTAATTGGCACTTTTTCCTCATGGGGGATCAATTCTGTTGGCATCAACTGTGCTTGTTTATGTTCAAGATTATGTTGGATGGGTCTGGGGCCTTGGAATTCCTGCAATTCCCATGCTCCTATCACTAGCCATATTTGTAGCTGGGTACCCACCCACTCTATCGAATTTTAGAGCCAGCTGGTTGTCCATTTACAAGATTGTTACAAGTCAATGTGGCTGCATTAAGAAAAAAGGAAGGTTTCTGCAGTTTCCAATCCTTATTTTTTGTACTTTATGAGGAGCTTGATGCCTCTATTTCAGCAGATGGAATGCTTCATCATACTGAACAATTTAAGTTTCATTTCTTTTGCATATACTGATGCTGAAGAGGATAACCCAGATCGGTACACCTAAGAAAATCTCATTTACAATGCAATGCAGATTTTTGGACAAGGCAGCCATTATGACAGATGAGAAGAAAGCTCAAACCATTAGAAAAACCGAACCTATGGAGACCAAACACTGTTCATAGAGTTGAAGACTGAAATCTGTGATCAAAATGTTACCAATAATGGCTGTTGGAATCCTCTTTTTTACGGCCTCTGCCCAACAGAACACATTCTCACTGCAATTAACGAGCAAATACCATGAATAGGCATCTCACAAAATCCTTCCAAATCCCTGCTGCGTCTACGTCTGTGTTCAACATGACTTCATGCTTGCTACAATAGCTTTATACGACCGTATATTTTTTCCTTCCCTTCAAAAATTCACAGGGCTTGAGCGCGGCAAAAATTTCTTGCACAGAATGGCCATAGTTTTCGCCATTTCAATATTAGCCACTCTGGTTGCTGGATTGTTGAAGTCAAGAGGAAGCATATAGCATGGGCTACTGGGATTACAAATAGCAACAGCACCACTCTTTCCGTATCAGTTTTTTTGGCTTGTGCCGCAATATAGCATTCCCAGAATATTAATTCGGTTCTAAACCCACTTTGAACTGGACTGGTTCTAGTCAATTGGCATCGCAAAGATTTTTTTAAAAGAAAAAAATATTTCATTAGATGAAGTAAGAAACAAAACCCAAGTCCACTGAAAATAAATTGTTGCATCAAAACTCCAACCCAAACCTAGATAAGAGGGCCAAATGGTATGACCCTGTCTTCTCTTCTGCAACAGCCAGACTTGCCTTCCTCCTTCAGCCTCTTCACTTCTCTGGTCTACAAAAAGGAGAGACTTGGCAGCATCAGCATGCAGAAGAGACCAAACAAAAAAAGGCAAAGGAAGTGGAAGTAGAGATGGCAACGGGTAAGGTACTAGTAAAAATCATTCAATCTAAACTCAAATCCAATTAATATTTTCAAAATTTAAACATGTCCCAAACTCGATTAAAATTTATTCTCAATTAACCAAATCCATTTCAAATCCGATTATTATTATTTAAAAAATATCGAATCCATTTAATTTTATATATTTTAATTAATAATTTACATAAAAAATTATTTTTATTAATAATTTATATTTAAAATTTTAATAATTTCATAAAATATTTAAATTCTATTTTATTTAAAATAAAATATATAAAAATTTATAAATATTATTATAAAAAATATATATTTTATATTTAATAAGTATTTATATAAGCGGCTTCGAGTAACGGATATCCAATATTTAAACCTAAATCTGTTACAGATATCATTTTTCAAACATGAACTAGATTATATGCTACCTAAATCCTTCCTATTAGAATTTAGTTGGATCGAATATCCGCAAAAACCCGACCAATGGAAGAGCACTCCATGCATCCAAAAAGATCTTCCTTGCTCTAACACTTTCAAGCTCAGAGGAATAAGGGAGATTTATAGTGAGCTGGATAAGACCAATGTTAGAATTATGACTCAAAATTCTAGTGAGATTTGAAGAGACATTTTCCTAATTTGAGTACGAGAAATATTCCTCAATAGGATAGAGGAATATTTTTTATATAGAGTAGAATTCTTATTTTAGTGTTATTTCTAAATTAAGTGGGACTCCTAATCAGATTAGGATTGAGAGAATTAACACTATAAATAGGAGAATGGTGAAAAAGTTTATTTGACTTTTAGCCCATAGAGTGAGACTGTTACCCATTGTAGAGAGAGTTTTGCCAATTGCTGAGGATTTGGCTCCGTCCATTGATGAGGGCACTTACCCATTGCAGTGGAGAGAGACTTCAGCCTAAGGTGGAGTAAGGATATAAAATTCAAAAGGAAGGAATTCTTATCCATTGATGAGAGGGCACTTGCCCATATAGTTGAAGGCACTCTTTGTCGTGTAGTGTTGTAATAGTAAATATATTGCGTTATGTGTAGAGGAGACTAAAAGAGACCAACTGATATATTTACTATGAGCAATTATGTAGTATAAGTTCTCTGGAGTAAAATTGGGTTTATAGGTAGTATAGTTTTGAATTTGTAATTGATGGTTTTTTATTGTTGATAATGGAAGATGGCATGCATGTGTATGTAGTCCTATGTAAAGAGGGTGAACCACATAAATATTGATATTTTGTGTGTTTCCTTTATTTTTTTACAGTTTATACATTTCCGCAGTGCACAACAACCAAGGACCAGGACCATTACCGAACGAGTAGAGAAGAGCTTGACAACGTCAGGACCTTGCATGGTTGAGAAGTCCTGACAGAAATGATAACCACATTGGCACCAATCTTTCAATATGCCAGCCGACAAACTATTCCAAGCAACTACATCGCAAATAGCAGGAGAGACGCCTTCAACAAGCAAAGCAAGCCCACATAACCCGATTAAATCTCCACTCAAGAGGGGGACTAGAATTCCAAATATAGAGATTGAGAAAACTAGACAAAAAAAAAACACAGAAGGAAAAGCTAAAAAAACCAAATGAAAACATAATTAAAGAATGGTAGGGGGAGGGTCCATGGCCAAATCGGCTTGACCTCCCTCTAAATTGTCGTTGAAACAGGCCTGTTTTTAGAGGGAGATGAGAGCATCTCTTTTAGAGAAAATGACTTTTATCAAATTGACCATCACTAAAAGTCATTTTTGAAAGTGTTTGAAATTGTAAAAAATGTGACAAGCGCACAAAAGATGCTTGGCATTGAAGTTGTAATTTGATTTTTAAAAAAGCATATTTTCAAATGTTGTTTAAAAAAAGTAATTTGAAAAAAATGTTTTAAAATTTTAGGCCAAAATATACTAAAGTTTATAAAAATAATTTTTGATAACATAATTAATATAATATTTTTTTAATAATATGTCAAACAGACTTTCAATTAATCATTATGCTATATATAAATTAACTATTCATCATATATATGAATTTGAAAATGTTAAACGTGAATGTTATGAATTTAGGAGAATCACACCATAAAAATTAATTTTTAGTGTGAGAACATAAGTCTCATACTTTACCTAATTAGGATTATAATATTTTCTTATACTTAAACACTTGATATTCTCTCTTATAACGACATTGGTTTGATTCAGATTATTTTTTCTATAAAGCTATCAATAATTTTAATCTTGTTCATAAGATAGTTTAGAGTTCTATGAGACACTACAAGTAACAAGTAATTGTGTTAGATTTTGGCACTTACTGACGCTTAGGACCAACTATCTTTTTCGATAAAGTGAATTATAGCAAATCTCTTTCAGCCTCAACCCCAGGCCAAACTGTCATCCTTAGCTTCTTGCAATTCCTGCTTTTGTGTGTTGTGCATCTATCATAACATGCTCTTCAACCATTCGTTATTCTTTGGACTACTTTTTGTCCTGTAGATTATCGCAAGGATTTGGCATAATTAGGATTCGTGTCCTGGTTCGAGCAAAGGACCACTATTTCTTTGTCTGGTAATAATCAATTATAGTACACTCTTAATATATATTGTCTGGCTTGTGTTAAAGGTTATTGGCGAGCATGCATGTGAGAACAAGTATGGCTTATATGAATGGATGTTAGCTTATGGCTGCTAGTCACATTGTGAATATGCCTATATATATATATATATATATATATATATTATTCAACAATTTTTAATATCTTTAACGAGATGTATTGTCAATGAACTTGCTAATAAATTTTTTTCATAATTACGTTCAACTTTTTGAATTTTAAGAATTACCTTAAATTCCATCATATATTAATTTAAAACTTTATCAACCCTTATAATTGAAATTCTTGATTTATTTTTTTTAATTTAATGGAAATTTAATTGGTTGGAATAATAGTTGTTGGCTAAATAGTGAGGGGCAACTATCTCTTTTTCTTAATATAAAGGTAACGAACCTTAGAATAAGTAAGCAGAAAGTCTTAAACTCAAAATCTCAAAATAGATAAATTTCTTTTTTAATTCATTGATAATTTCAATAAGAATTGCAAAATTCCTTACTAATATGGAGAGGAAAAAATCTCTTATTTTTCAATTAGCAATAGAGTTAAAATCCTTTCAGTATAATAAATATAAAATTTAATAATATATCTTATATGCTGTTGAAAATTTAAAATATACTATTAATAAAAATTATCAATGAGTATCAAGTGATGTGTATAAATTTTGTAACCCAAAGTTGTAACATCACTTATAGCACTACTATGTATGATGTTGTATATATTATTTATTATTTTATATATTACCTTTATGTATAAATATATTATCTTAATATTATTTATTATGTATAAATATATTATCTTAATATTATTTATTAATTATATATATATAATATATAAAAAATAAATATTAAATTACATTATTAAAATAAAAAAATAAATAATTCACCGAAAAAATAACTATATATTATTAAAAGAATAAAAGAAAAATGGCAAATTTTCTTTTAAGCAGTTAAAATTTTTTACACTCTGATTTAGAGCGCAATCAGTTTTAACTTATGTGAATCAATACACTTCCTTCCCCTCTCCTCTTTAAAAAATTTAAATGTCAAAGAGGAGAACTTTCGCTTTCCTCTTAGCCTTTCACATGCATATAATTAATGTTTGAGGAGCCTCGAGGATGAGTTCACAAATAGGGTAGCAAATTTTTATTTGACTTGAATTCATGAGGTAGTTTATTACTTGTTTCTGAATTAAATAATATGTTTGAATTTATCCGATTAATTCAAATTTTAATTTACGATTCACAAATTATAATATAAAATTATTCAATTTAAATTTTTATAAAAAAAATAAATTTTAAAATAACCAACAACTTAGAAATAATTCAAATTCAGTTGATTCATTTGCCAAATCTAAACAAGCCTCATAGACACTATTGTAGCCAGAGTTGCTTTATATATATATATATATATATATATATATATATATATATATATATATATCTTCAGTCAACTGTATACTGCTTAATGATGCAGCTCTTATGTTTCTTCAACTTTCTTAAAAAAATTTTATTCATTGCTTAAAAAAAACAGAGAAGCTTTTCATCAAACAAATTCCAGGCATGACATTAAAACAATAGATGAATCTTGTGACGCAGTGGACCTAAAAATATTTACAGCATATGGATATGGTAGTGACCATAGAATGTGATATGAAGTGAAATCCCATGGCAAACAGAAGATAATTCTATGACAATAAAGAGCATTAATCATTGCAACATAATGTGAAAATTAAATGAGATAGATAACCAAAAGAGAAGCCATTGTAACCAATAATTTATTGTGTTAAAAACGTTGAGGAATAATAAAACTATAGTGCCTCGTTGCTGAATGATACGTGGTGCAATTTTAGGAATAGCAGAAGTCCACTTGACAATAGAACTCCACTTGGCAACGTAGATGCTCTATTTCAATACCCAGCTTTACAATATTTATTTATTACCTAAACTCTGTTAACAACATTCATGAATTTAATAATAATAAATTATTATTATTATTATTATTGACGTGTAAGCAATGAAAGTCTTAATAATTAATAAAAGACAAAAAAAAAATCAATAAACAAAACTCGAACTGTTTTGAACTTCTAATACGTGCATAAGTGGTTTACTGAACCTTTCCAAAAAATTAAATGTATGTCAATTTTGTAGGATTTTATAAGGATTTGGAAAACTACTTGTCTTTCATGAATATTATAGTATCATTTAATATCTCTCTAATGGCAGTTAGATACACATATCATGATATGTTTATTTATTTAATATCGGGAATATGCCAAAAGAAAAAAAAAATATTAGGAGGCATTTTTTTTTTAATTTTTGATTTTTTTTTTCAATTGAAACGGATATGTTTCCGTCAAGTTTGCATCAGAAATTAAGAAGAAATGTGAGTTGTCATTTGCTAATTTATTCTACTGCTACGTCCATTCATGCCCAAAATTGTTTAATTTATGAATTATATCTTTTTATTTTGACCAAAACTACTAATTCTTCTTCTTTTTTTTTTTTTTTTAATCACAAATCACAGCTAAAACTTGGATTATTGAAAATCAGGCGAAACACAAGAGTTTAGGGATGCAGGCAAGCTAGGCAAGTCAATGGGAAACAATGTTTCCGTCGCGTTTAAAAAAAGAGAATTAAATTAACACATAAAGCCCAAACATCTTCCAGTGTCATGGTCGAAACCATTCTCCTTTCTTGCAGTAGAGATAACAGAAATCAAGTCACTTTTTACGATAAATTTATCTGTCTATGTATAAAGTAAGAAAAATTTCGCTTGAAGCTATTATGTAACCCTCCTTATAAGAAAGTACAAAAATAGTTAAAGAAATTGTCCATCACAAAATTTTATTGGTAATTACTGATTACTTTTATTGATGAAAAGGAAAAGACAAAAATATAAAAATTTTAATTATTTTTTACCAACTATATTACCTATCAAATACTAATGACACCTTTGCTGAACGGTGCTGATACTTAGAGCTTATTATTTATAAATCAAACTTATTTATATGTTAAGTATTTATTTTTTTAACAAATATTAATTTTCTTTTAAGTATTTTTATTATTACTATTATTATATCAATTTTCATAATTTAAATAATTATTTTTATTTAATAATTGGTTACCAAAACTAAAGGTCTCAATAATTAAATTTATTATATTATGTTTTAGTTTATTAAAGATATAGTTAATATTATTTTTTTCTTTAATGTTCATGCATTTTATAGTACTCATGTATTTTTAGTCATGGATCTTTTTTCCATTTTTACAATTCTTTTGTATATTTCATTCATAAATTTGGTCTAGACCTGGTCAATAATAAATTCAAAACACAAATACGTGAAACTCATATATTTAATAGGTGAGATCTACTATACATCTTGTGTCTTGAGTCCACAGTGAATCGAGTCTAGTAAGAAAAGTCCATAATTTAAATTGAAATGTTAAAATTACTTAGTTATCTTTAAATAAGTATAAAAGTTGAATTAAAAATTAATTATTCATATTTTTATATTTACAAATTAAAATGAGATTGGTGGTTGTTATTTGATGAAAATTAAATACAAGTTAATCTAATAAATTCTTATCACACAATTTAAAATCAAATGAGATTTTTCTGTTTTTACTTTTGCTCTAATAATTTGTTTTATATATATATATATATATATATATATATATATATATATATATATATATATATATATATTTATTTATCTTCTCTCATTTTTTTCTTTCTTTTATTTCATTCTAATTAAAAAAATATTTTATTTACATATGTACATGTAGATAAAATTAGTGATCTCTCATGTAAATTTTTGATTGATTAATTTAAATATATATTTATTTTTATATGATATGTTTACTTTATTGTTTTACTAATATCTAGGCTTCATATCTTTTTAATTTTAATGATTATTATTTTTTTTAATCTTATGCTATTACGTAATATGATCTAATTATTTAGGGTTTATATTTATTTTTTGGTTTTTGAATCTATGAATTTTTATATAAGAATTTGATATAATATTTTAATGTTGACTGATTTTTATTTTTTAAAATAGTATAATTTATATTATAAAGTTATGTAATAATCAAATTATAATTTTGTAATATTTATATTTATTATAATTTTTTTGAATTGATAAATAATTCTTAAAATTTGATATTTTGTGTTATTTTTATTTATTAATTTTATATATCCTATTATTTATGTGTACATGTGTGTTAGAAGATATTTTATTAACATATTACAATTGGTCACCAATTAAAATTTTCTAACTCCGTCCCTGCTAACTGTCTTACACCCAGGCAAACCATATTGATGGCAGGCAGCATCCCAGATAACTAAATATTATATGAAATTTATATTTAAGAAAAACTCATATATATAAGACTGGTTTTCACTGCTTGAAAATATCTCACGAATTTTTTTTTATCAGACAAATATATAATATTATATTCTGCATTAATTATATATTTGTTATGCCAATATATATATATATATATATATATATATATATATATATATATATATATATATATATTTGTTATAAATTTTCTTTTTTTATCCTAGTAGATACACATATATAATCTTGAGATTATTAAGTATGCATAATATATTGCATTTTTACTCGTATAAATATGAAATTCATCGAAAGTATTATATACTTAAACAGATATTTCTCAATATCTATTTGTTATGAACTATGTTTTATGCTTTATTTTTTTTAACTGAGTTAAATTTTGTTTACTTAGAAAATAATTTATTTTTGGTGTAAATAATTATCATTCATATTCTTTAATAAGATTGGCTTCAAAATAGCACTGTACTTGATAAATTTCACTTAAACTACTCGCTTTTTTTTTTTTTATGTTTTCTTTCCCAGATTTATAAATATATACATCTTCCTTATGGAAAATCATATCTACCTAGTGGAGATTGCATACTTCAAATTGGATACTAAGATTCATTCAAACTTGTAAAATCTAAGAATCAGATCCAAAAAGATTACTCTCTCTTTCGAGAAGATTTTGCATTCACTTTAGTTAGGCTTCATGATCAGGCCTGCACTTCACTAAAATATTGCCAGATTATCATGTAGAAAATCACAACACGAAAAGGGTTCACAAAAAAAGACGGGGACCTCAAAGGATACGTGCCTTACGAAAGGGCACATAGTACTCTTGCCACCCATGTTCTTCAAAATAAAAAACCATATGCACTGCCTAATTAGGTCCCCCATTATCCCCAAACAAATAAAAAAACGACCCCTTTCCTTTTTCCTTTTTTTTTTTTTGTTCTTTTTGTAACTTCAAAAAAGAAGCAAATAATTCACGGTTGGTCTTATCTGATACGTCATGGTCAGAAGTTGCGGACCACTTGGTCCGCTTTGTCCCTTCGAAGGCCCCAACACCGGCCACCCAAGTTGCTCCTCGGAAAATAATAGTTCCATAGTGTGGGTCTTGACTCCAGAGAGAGACATCGAGTCACAGCCGCAGTCACCTGATCTAATCATGCAAGACTTGGAGACTTCAGGACGCGTGGTTGGCGGATGAGCTGATCGACACTTGAATTTAATGGACATGGAATCTAGAAGGTCACAAATTACTAGTGCGTAACTTCAAATTCAATCCACTAAAAATTCAGTGATCTGTGAATGGGCAGATTTTGGGTTAGGGTTCAACTCCATTATTGCTTTCATCATCCGTGGCGTCAAAAGTCTTAAAATGGGCAAGGGATAAGCAAACTAAGCATGCACCTCCTTTGAATCATTAGGTTCTTGATTTTTTTTTTCTCCACTACATTTGTTGTTTTGTGTTTGTTCATATAGTTAGATAGTTTATGGCCATTTATAGTGGCTCCTTTTTCCGGCCAAATCTCTCACGAAGCATCGACCAACCCATCTGCGCCTATCATTATTTCTCTAGAAGTAGGAAAAACAAGATGGTTGACCATTATTATTTGCATATTTAGGAAGGATTTTATATATATATATATATATATATATATATATATATATATATATATATATATATATAATGTAACTTAATGTAACTTGCCTTATAAATTTTGATATCTAATTTTAAGTATTAAATTCCTTTATAAGCTAATTGTTTGAAGAAACAAATTCAATAATAATAATAATAATAATAATAATAATAATAATAATAATAATACTTTTATCAATATGTAAAATAATATTTGGTAAATTAATAAGAGAAGTTCATTATAATAGGTTAATTTTATTATTTAAATGAAGACTTTGTATATTGAGTTTAATTATTTATTTACTTTAATTCTGTAAGTTTTTATTAAATTTACTACTCGAATAATTTTATGTGATTTATATAATTTAATGAATTTATGAACAACTATTCTTATAAATATTTAATTAGTAATTTAATAGCGTATTAAATAAAATTCAATATGACGTAATTGATAAAAAAAAGATTTAAATAATAATTTATTTTTGATAAATGTGATAAATTAAATTTATATTTAATTATTTTTTATTTTATAGTATTAATATTGATCTTGTGGCCTCTTCAATGTAAAAAAGATAGCTCTGCTGCCATATATGCTTTTTTTTTTTTTTTTTTACAACTCAATATTTTACTCATAAAAATTTAAATTTATAATCATTGAGCTATAATTTGCCCCCATGATCGGAAGTTATACAAATTATAGAAATTTGAGACATACCATAATGGGAACTCCAAAAGAAAGAGAGCGGGGCGTGATGAGTTGATGACGCCAGCAGTAACTTATAAGAGGTAGAACTAGCTCTAACAAAGAAAAAAAATATATATCTATAATTTCATATGTTGCTTTTTAGTATCTTAATTTAAAAAATTAATTATTTAGTTTTTAAATTTTATATTATATTATATTTTAATTCTTTAATTTTTACGAAATAAATTATTTTTTTTAATTTTAATATATAAAATAATTTAATTCTTATAATTTTAATATTTATAATAATTTTATTAAATTGATAAAAAAATTAAATTATTCTATATATTAAAACTATAAAAATTAAAATATGATATAATGTAAAATTTAATAATTAAATAATTAATTTTTAAAAATCTAAGGAATAAAAAGTATAATATAGTATAAAATTTACATATTAAATAATTAATTTTTTTTCAAAATTTTAAGAATAAAATATAATATAAAGTAAAATTTAGGGACCAATTGTAAAATTTCCTTAAAAAAAAAAATTAGAACTGGTATGGTGGTGCAAATTAAGCTCAAATCAGCTAATCATTTTATAAACATGAGTCCGGATGATCACAATATTGCTAATTGGCAATCTTAGAGAACGATTGCGCAGCAAAGGAAATTATGGAAAGGGTGAACCAGCGATAATAGTTGTTTATCAGTAATGATGACAGTAACTGTTTCTTATTATTGAATTTTCAACCTTTAATTTTATAATGGGAAACGATCAATTTAAAATTTATTAGCCCACTATTGTTGAAAAGTTAAATTATAATCAACCTTTGAGTTTATAATTTTGGTTCTTCACAAAGTTTACCTAATCCCTTTTGGATTTTTAAATAAATAAGTCAATCATTAGGGGCGGAGCCCCAAAACCTTTACAAAATTTTCTAAATTAAGTATAATCGTTTTTTTAATTCTTTTCAAATTGGCATCATCAGTCTTTTCATTAAACCTTAATAAATTTTAATTTATTTGTTATAATTCAAATGAAGGTGTAAAAATTCAATAAATATTAATTGTAAACAATTATACTTACAAAATGAATTCAATTGGTGGTTTTTGATTAAGAGATAAATATAATTCAATTTAATAATTTTCTACTCTATAATTCCAAGATTTTTTAATTCAATTTAATAAATCATTAACAATAGACAATATAAATATATAATAATTTTTTTTTTTTTTGGAAGAAAAATGATTTCTACTTAATTAAAGAATGATGAAAAGGAAATAAAAAAATAAATTTAAAAAAAATACTTAATTTTACGTTCACATATATAAAAGGCAGGCAAAAGCCAAGAAAAGCAAAACGCGTTGCATTGTATAGCACGGTCTAGAACATGCTATACGAAAAAGATCATGTTAAAAGATGATATCGGTGTAGCTATCTAAGGTTTTTTAAAAATGAAATTTAAATTAAAAAAATTAATCCAATCGATTTAATTTAAAATTTTAATATAATTAATTTTTAATTTTAAAAAATTTAATTTTTTAATTTAATTCTATTAAATGGGTAACTTATTTTTAATTAATTGTTATTAAAATAAAATTTGAGTTAAAAATAATTAAAATTAAATTTAAAATGAGTTTAAAATAAGTCTTAGAAAAAAAGCATTGAATAAAACTTAAATTGATAAATCAGATAATTTTAATTCAATATAATTTAATTTTTCTTAAATTTAATATGATATATTATAAATTTTAATTTTTAAAATTTTCAAATCAAACCAAATCACCCATGCTCACCGAGCTAAAGGCAAGGCCACAACCCTTAACAAATCTGCTAATTTTTATTCTACAGAATGAAACGACTCTTTTAAAAAAATTATCTTAAAATTTTTTATTATCTAAAAGTATTTTTTTTTCATAAATGAATATAATTAAAAATTACATTAATTTATTTAATTAATATTATAAAATATTAATTATAGTTTAATCTCTTCCACTTTCTCTTTTTGCCCCCTCTCCATCACCTTTTTTCTCCTATTTTCTTTTTTTTTTTTATTCTCCATCTTTATAAAAAATCATAAATTTGGAATTAAATTAAAAAATATTATTCCTTTATTTTCTATTTGTTTATCACAAGAAGTTTAAATTTACTTTTTGGTATATCTTCTGGTAACATTGAAATTTTAAATTTTTTCACTATTTTTTTAAAAACCTAATGAGTTATATATATATATATATATATACACACTAAAACTAAATCTTAAAAAAATTTATGAGAGTGTGCCACATAAACTAATGAGTATATTTAAAAAATTGTCATGTAATACCTTTTTTTATCATCTTTGTTTCTAAATTTATCTATAAAAATTAGGTTATCATATTAAATATTAATTTTATCTAAATCTAAATATTTTAAATCCTATTTCAAGTATTAAAATTTAAAATTATTTTTAATATATATTTTTAAGAAATTTAGTATTTTCTTAAGTTTACATTTTCAACATTATAAAACTATCCCTACAATTATTTTTTTTTAATTAAATTTTTAATTACATTAAAAGAAGCATGAATTACTTTTTAAAAAATTATATATATATATTCAATAAAAAATTATTTAGAAAATTTAAATATATATTTTAAAAAATATTTCTTATATTTAAAATATAAGAATTTTAATAATGATATTTTCAAAATTGCTAAAGTGACTCACGTATTTTTTTTTCTATTTTATTTATCCTTTTATTAGTATATGTCAAATAATTTAAAGAGTAATAAAAAAATCTATTAATCAACTTATTTATTTGTTAAATTTGAAATAAAATTATAATTAATTAAAATTTATTATTGTTGAGATTTTATAATATAAACAATGTATTAAAATTTTTAATCGTTTGAACAAAATTTTATTGTCTTCTTATCATTACAAAATTTTATCACCATTTAATGTCATGAGTTTTACAATAAAAGTAGTCGTTTTGCTCGCTTATTGCATAAATTATTTATTATTTTATTGTAATAATATAAAGTAATATATATTTTTATATTTTATATTTTTATAATTATAATAAAATTATGTTAATAATAAAATTTTCAATTAATTATAATTTTATTTCATATGATAATAAATAAATTGATAAATAGATTTTTTTTAAAAAAACTAATTGACATATACTAATAAAATAATAAACAAAGTAAAAAAAATACATATGCAATGTGACGATTTTTAAAATATCACTATTAAAATTCTCATGCTTTAAATATAAAAAATATTTTTAAAATTTTATTTTAAATTTTATAAATAAAGGTTTATATATATTAATGTAATTTTTATAAAATAATTCATATTTTTTATTTTAATCAAAAAATTAATAAAAAATGATTAATTTTAGACATATAATATGATAAGTGAAGTTTTATAATATCTGAAATTGCAAGCTTAAGAATTTAAAATTTTTAAAAATTGTAATAAATAGAATTTTAAATAATTCTTATTTTTATATTTAAGATAAAATTTTTGTTATTGAAATTTAAAAATATTTAAATAAGAGATAATATTTAATATGATAAATTAATTTTTATATAAAAATATAAAAATAAAAAATAAAAAAATGTGCCATAGGTCAATTTTTAAGGTTCTCTCATTAGGTAAGGTGATAACTTTTAGCAAATTTATCAAACTATTAAGATTAAACATTTTAAATAAAATTAAAAATAAATAAACAAACTTTATTTTATCATTAGGTTGAAAAAAAAGTTTTAGTCTTCATTCTTTTTATTAAGTTTACACTATTTTACTTTTATTCGATTTTTCAACATTTATCTCAATATATATACATTTATCACCAGATTATATTCATCTATGCACTATATCTTGTTATTACACTATAATAAATATAGCTTTTAACAATACCTTTTTAACATCATTTTATAAATGATGTTAAAGTAACAAATAATATCAAGTGATGTATTTTGATATTAAAATAACATATAACGTAATAAATAATGTATACAACATCATGTATAATAGTATCGTAAATTAGTATAAAAGTGTTATTAAAAATTTTAGGTTACAGAGTTTATAGACATCACCATATACTTACTAATAATTCTTATTAACAACATGTTTCAATTAAAACATAAATTTGTTGTAGTATTAATTGTAATGCATTATTATATTATATTATATTTAAGATTTTATATTAATTGTTCTAGTGAGGGGACGTGTTTGGTCATGCGATTATTTTAACTTGATTAAATGCATTTAAACAAGCAGATTGTCAGCTTTATGCCCTAAATTTATCCCACTTGATAAAGCATAGCAATAGCATTTATAGAATTCTCCATAAGGAATAATGAATTATAATAAATACAAAATTTGTAGCTTCTATACAAGTTGGACTAGTGGCATAGCAATAGCGTTTATAGAATTCTCCACAAGGAATAATGAATTATAATAAATACAAAATTTGTAGCTTCTATACAAGTTGGACTAGTAGGACTGAGATTATTTTAGAATATGACTAAAAGAAGGAAAAAGAGGAAAACGCATCCATATTTTATTCGGTGTAACCGTTATATATATAATAGTTTAATTGTAATCATTAATTACGATGAAACTCACGTGTGACTTAACACAATAAATAATTATAATAAAACTGTTATTCATACATCGATTTTATTGTATTATTTTTTTCAAGTGGCGATCTAATTATGGAATGATTAGTATTCTTCCAAATCTTTTTATTGATTCCTTAATTAAAAAAAAAATTAAAGAATTAGTAACAAGATTTGGTTTCTCATACCCTTTTAAGATCCGGTTGTTTTCCTTAATTTTTTCAATCAATATTTTGTCTTTTAATTCCTTTCTTCTTGTATTTCTATAATTTTATTTAATTTTTATAAAAATTATGCACTTTACATATAAATTTTTTAATGTGCAAAATCTATCTATATAAAAACTATATTGTTATGTCAACAAAATGTAACAAGAAAAGTTAATAATTTTTTAATTATATTTTTTAACTATTGAACGAGAGGATTTTATGATGAAATTCGAATAATGATGTACACTCTTTTAAGTAATGCATTAGATGTTATTTACTTGTTTGGGTATCTATTTGTTATTTGATTGGCCAATATAATTTTTTTTTTTCTAATATAATGAGAAAATTTTGCCTAAATTAATTGGTGAAACTCATATATTCCATCAACTTTCAGTGTTAGGTGCTTCAGTTCAGGACTTGGCAACCCAGATACGACCTTGTCTTACCATACTATATATGACGCAATTATATGGGAATGTTATCACTAAGGAGAAAAGTCGAGTGCCTGCCTCTAGCCATCGCCAAAACAGAAGCACATCATGTATCACTCACTGCAATAATACAAACCAAGAAAATTAATGATGAAGGTTACAAAATTTCATTGTCCATACCTGTTACACTTACACATCACTTTATAGATCTTTTCCTATTTGTAATATTGTTTTATTTTCTTTTAGTTGAAACTCTAATTAGAATTTAAATTTATAATCATCCAGTCTTATACTATTTCAATATTATTAGTCAAAACTCATTTATTTTTTATACAGTTGAGTGAAATTTGTTGGTTTTTTTTAATAAGCAAAAATATTATTATTATTATTATTATTATTATTATTATTATTATTATTATTATAGGAGACGGAGGAAAAATAAAATGGAATTGCGTTACAGAATTGGCTTCTGTCAATTATCACGATCTCATCTTTTGCCATACACATGAAACGTACCAGCTGTGGGGCTTAAAGACTTTATGATCACACAGGCCTATATATATGGTCCCTGGGAGGCCAGTTAGACACCAAGAAACGAAAATGGAGAAGATGGAGGAGAAGGGTTTCCATGCCAAAAGGCAGAAAGGTGGAATGGCTACAATGCCCTTCGTATTTGGTAAGATCTTGCGGTTTCTCGAAAAAGAGCAAAGTTCTTGCTTTTGTTTTATGTAAGGTGATAATGATACTTATTTTTGCTTATGCTTTTGTTTCGCTGTAGCAAATGAGGCCTGTGAGAAGCTGGCTGTGGTGGGTTTTAATGCCAATATGATTAGCTACTTAACAGGCCAACTTCATATGCCATTAACTAAAGCAGCGAATACCCTCACCAACTTTGGAGGCACTGCAAGCTTGACACCTCTGCTCGGTGCCTTCTTCGCTGATGCCTACGCCGGCCGGTTCTGGACTATAACAATTGCTTCCATAATATACCAAATAGTAAACACCTTTCTCTCTCTCTCTCTCTCTCTCTCTCTCTCTCTCTCTCTACCAAGAATATTCTTACGACATCATAAAGTTTTGCTTTCCCCTTCCAATAAAGGCATTAAGAAGATTCCCTTGAGATTATGTAGGATGACAAGAGAGTTAATGACAAGTTCAATCTCAAAGATTTATGAACTTTTGAGTACTTTATTATTTTTCCTTTCAAGAAATTGACCATTTCTTTTCGTATGATTTTGTAATTATACATCAGGGCATGACAAGCTTAACCCTATCAGCCACACTTCCAAACCTAAGACCACCCCAGTGCAAAGAAGATGAAGTTTGCCAAGAAGCAGACGCAGGACAACTAGCAATCCTATATGCTTCTCTCCTTCTGACAGCTTTAGGGTCAGGGGGGATCCGACCCTGTGTTGTTGCATTCGGGGCTGACCAGTTTGATGAAACGGATCCTAAGCAATCAACAAAGACATGGAGATACTTCAATTGGTACTATTTTGTGATGGGAGTGTCTGTTCTGCTGGCTGTGACAGTGCTTGTGTATGTACAGGACAACGTTGGATGGGGATTGGGCCTTGGAATCCCAACCATTGCTATGTTTCTCTCAATTATTGCATTTATTATCGGATACCCACTTTACCGGAACATGCGTCCAGCTGGAAGTCCATTTACCCGCTTGTTACAAGTGTCGGTGGCTGCATTTAGGAAGAGGAAGTTGTCCATGGTTTCGGATCCTAAGCTACTGTACCAGAATGAAGAACTGGATGCTCCCATTTCCATTGGTGGAAGGCTTCTCCACACTAAACACATGAAGTAAATTACAACTCTCTCTCGCTCTCTTTCTCTTTCTCTTTCGCTTCTGCATAAAGCTGTGTTTTTTCATTGTTTGGTTACATGTGCATAGAGGATAGAGCTGTCCTTATCTTGCACCCATGTGGTGTCATAAGACAGCGTGGTAGTGTAGTAGTGCTAATCTCCTGCATAAAATGGTTACCTTTGGTAGGGGAATTCAATCAACATAAAAAGTTTTGGAACGCAACTTTATAAGAACTTACTAGTTTTGTTATTTTCACTTGAGGGAGTAAGTTACGAGGATAGAGGTCAATAATTTGACGACCACCACACCACCACATCATCATCATCATCAGTTGTGGCCTTGTGGAATTGGTTAGTTAAATAATGTCACTGTGCATAATATTAATGTTTGATTTAGTGGTGTCTTTTCGGCTAAACTACAAAAGCCCACTACTGCATGCACTACAGTCTTTTCAGACTAATCCCAGCTTACCCATGACCCATCACCAATAGAAATATCTGTCTAAAAGTATCGTGCCATTCATATTACCACGTAGTCACGAATCATTTGCCGAGCCAAGTTGTGCCCAAGCAAGGTATTTTGCCTCTTCTGTTTATATTATATGTTTTTCGCTGTCCATTTGAGAGTTTTAGGCCTAATATTTTGATTATTAAGAATTCAAGATATGTGTAGTTTATGTAGTAATCGAGTTAATTACGTAGTACGTACATCACAATCCTAAAGGAAGTGCCAGCGGCCTCAGGAACTTTAAAAGCTTGATTCTTAACATACTCTTTCCTATAAAAATATACGATGCACTAAAAAAGAAATATTTGAAAAACTAAAACCAGCCTGGCTCAGTCTTGGATTGAAACCATTAAAATTAAGTTGACTAAAATAGAATTTAAATTTTACTGAAACCATTTAATTTGATTTTAGGTTTAATTTTTTTTTTGGTTAAAAAATAAAAAAAAATTAACGAAACCGGTTTTAGTTCTGATTCTCCTAAATTTTAAATTGGAATAATCCATTTTCATCAAATTCAGCCTGTTGGCTAAGTTTACCTTACCAAATGCTTGAAAGGGTAGATAAAAATTTGAAAGAGAGAACGTAAATGATGAAAACATTTGAAAGGAGGTAGATAAAGGGATGATCTTCCCTCGGGCCCAATAATATTTTCTTCCCCATTTTAGAGGAAAAGTGAAGTTTAATAAAAAAAATTGATGAGATTAAATATTTAACTCTAATATAGTTTCTCGTGAGTATCTAGAAATAGAATTGCTTGTCTTAAAAATATAGAGTGAAAGGGAAGGAAAGTAAGCGAAGAAATCGAGATTCAAGAAAGTAGAGGAGAGAAAAGAATGAAGAAGATAACAAGGAAGCTATATATATGTCTCTATTAATTTCTTTGACTTTTATCAGTAATTCTATTTTATTTTTGCATGGGATTATGAATGATGCTTGGAAGTAGTTTCTTGGCCCCGTGCTGTTAGGTGTTAGACAGGCATTTAACCCTTTTTTTCCCTGAAGAACATCTATTTCATCTATAATATGGGTATTATTATTTAGAGTGCTGCTCATGTCTTGGTTGGGAATCTTTTATGCTGTTGTTTTTGTTTTCTGTGGTTTAGTTCTTGCTTTCTTTTTCTGACTTAATCATCTTGGTTTTTTTGTTTTGTTTTTTTTTTTCATATGTATTGAACTTTGGTTTGATATTTTGATTTTTAGATTTTTTTTCATTTAATATAATTCGTCAGTTGGGTGTACTTAGTTTGACCTACTAGCCTGAGTTAGAAGATGTTCCTATACTGAGTTTTCACTGGATATTATTAATAAAATTTTGATTATAAAAAAAAAAGGTATTATTATTGAAACTTAAAAACGTTTAGTAAATTAATTCATGAAAAAACAAATAAATAAATGCAGATGAGATTACATTAAAAATTGGGCCAGATTTTTGTATAAATGAAAAAAAAAAAAAAAAAGTGGGTCAGATTTAAATCTTCCCTCCCCTCATATACACATAATGGAAAAAAACTACAGATTATGATTAATGCACGTGAAGCCGAGTTTAATTAATTTTGCTAATATGCTATAAAAATGCAGGTTTCTTGGCAAGGCAGCCATTGTGACGGAAGAAGACAACCTGAAAGCAGGCCAAACACCCAATCTATGGAGGCTAAGCACAGTGCACAGAGTAGAAGAATTGAAATCTATAATCAGAATGGGACCTATATGGGCAGCAGGAATTCTCCTAATCACAGCTTACGCCCAGCAAAGCACATTTTCCCTCCAACAAGCCAAGTCCATGGACAGGCATCTCACAAAATCCTTTCAGATCCCTGCCGCTTCCATGTCTGTCTTTACCATAACCTCCATGCTCACCACCATAGCCGTTTATGATCGTTTATTTGTTCCTTTTTTCCGTAGATTCACAGGGCTTGATCGCGGCATAACCTTTTTGCACAGGATGGGAATTGGATTTGTTATATCCATATTAGCCACTCTAGTTGCAGGCTTCGTGGAAATCAAGCGAAGACATGCAGCTGCAGCTAATGGCCTACTAAATTCTCATCACACTATTCCCATCTCAGTGTTCTGGCTTGTGCCACAATATTCTCTTCATGGGATAGCAGAAGCTTTCATGTCTATCGGGCATTTAGAATTCTTATATGATCAAGCACCTGAAAGCATGAGAAGCACAGCTACTGCGCTATTTTGGACAGCGATTTCATTCGGGAATTATGTGAGCACGCTTCTGGTTACCTTAGTGCACAAGTTTAGTGCAGGCCCTGATGGATCAAACTGGCTTCCGGATAACAATTTGAACAAGGGGAAACTGGAGTACTTTTACTGGTTGATCACATTGATGCAAGTCGTTAATCTCGTTTACTACTTGATTTGCGCCAAGATGTATACTTTTAAGCCCATTCAGATGCACAGTAAAGAAGCCAGTGACTCTAAAGATGATGGGGTAGTGGAGCTTACGAACAAGATTTAACACAGTCTACTGGGTTTATTTCAAAAGTTTGTAGCTATTATCAGTGCTTGCGCGTTCAAGGTGACATAGCTAGCTTGTATACAATTAGGCAGAATCTGATACTATGAATAAATTTATATATAGTATGTGAAAAATGATGTAGAATCAAACCCCTTACCATGCGATCATTTTTCAGTAACAGTAACAGATGAAGAATTCCAATCTGCTTGAATGATCTCTTGATGTGCAATTATTATGGGATGCTATCGTTAATCTGTGATATAAGAATTTGTTATCCTCCTCCTGCATATTGAAATTTGAAGTGCAAATGGATCATGGGCCTAGACCAGAATGATCCCTTGAGCTAACTCCAACCCAGAATTCGCAGATGACACTCAGAGGAGCGCGAAAGTAGCTGGAAAACCTCCTTGGAAGCATTTCAGTTGATGCATGTGTGTACCTACAAAATTATTATAAGCCAGCTGCAGAACAAAATAATCAAGAACGTGTTGTTTTCGTTCGGTAGACCGCAATTCTAGCGAAACCTTCCCAATTCAGCCCAATCAATCTCACAATTCCCCGCTTACACACATGTTATGGAAAATGAAGCAGCCGAGAAACCCCACCATGACCAGACCCTTTATTGTTCCCATTCAATTTTCAAATTCTAATTACCTTTTACCTTTTCAACATTCCACATATCAGATTTCAATTCCATCATGAGGAGGCATTTCTTTAACTCCAACTCAACCCAAGCCCTGCAAGAACCACCGCTTTCATCGTCACAACAACTCGTTCTTCAAGATTCCGCCATGACAGCAGCGCCTGCTGAATCAAACCCCAGAGTACAAACGCCCGTCTGCTGTTGTAGAGGCCTTTGAAGACCTAACCAAGCGTCTAAATTCCATTATTGATCAAGGTAATGATGTTAATGGAGGAGAACTTCGATTGGATCCGTTCTGTGATTCGTGCTCTCTGGTTTCTATTCTCTTCAGCTGCCTCGGTCTCGCTTTCAAATTCGCCGAGTCTGAGTATGTCTCAAATGTTCATTCTTTCTCTTCTAAATAGCAATTCATATATATCCTTTGTGCAATTTCTAGAATCAATCTGCACAAAATGAGCAGAAAAGGCTTTCATCAGAGTGAAAATGCCATAACTTGATTCTATGATTTTAAGCATTTCAGGTGCGCAGTCCCGTGGAAGCATCATAGAGACAAAAAACTTTACAAAATATGCTTGATCTGGAAGTTGCAAATGGCACAGTGAGGACACCAGGCAGTCATTCGCGTAATTTACGCAGAGTAAGGCAGGGTATTGATCTGATCAGAGCTTTATTTGAGCAGTTTCTGGCAACTGGGTACGTTCTTCCCTCTTACTTCTAATACATCAGCCCACAAATCATACATTGCATACAAACGCCAATTCACCAAAATCTTGTATTTCTCACCTTAGTTGGGATGTAGTATTGGAAATTGATTCAACTTAGGATACTTAAAAATTATATTTATTGTAAAATTACGAAGCTTAAATGCATATTGAAAAACTTGTTCTAGAAAAAGAAGCTAATAAGAATGAGAAAGAAAAGCTTGAAAAATCTATCCAAGGAAGGGAGACGATCAACCATGGAAATTTCAATGGAAATTGAAAGATTTTTCAAGTTCCTTTATTCCCATTGAATTGCAAAGTCTCACAATTGCAATTGTGATTGATTTTATATGTTCTGATGTTTTTGGAGAGAATGGAGTTGTTCGTTTCAACTTTTTGTTGTTGCCCAAGAAGATAAAACTGTGTGTCCTCCTAACTCATTCTTCAACACTACAAAATTCGTGACAAGTTTTCTCCAACAATGGAAAGATGATGTATTATTGGAATTTAATTCAACTTAGGATATTTAGAAATTATGTTCATTGTAAAATTAAAAAGTTTATATTTTTAGGTTTAGAATTTGTTATTTAGGCTCTGATTATTTTATAGAAAATATTTTCTTAAAAAATATTTTTTATATTTTCTGGTATTTTGGAAATACTTAGAAAAATTAGTCAACGAAAAATATTTTTCTGATCAAAAGAAAATCAAATTATTTTTAAGGAAAATGACTTTATTTTTTATTTTCAAAACTTTAGAAATCTTATTAAAATGTGAACACACTTTTATGTATATATATATATATATATGAAATAAATAAATATCATTAATTTAATATTACAATCAAATAATGAAAAATATTTTTATAAAAAATATTTTTTTTGAAAAATATTTTTCAATATTTTTCATGAAAAATATTTTTTATATACAAGTTATTTTTCATAAAACAAATGGAACCTTAATATTTCTATTAGATTTATAATTTTCTAGTTAGGATTGAATTTTTATTCCAAGTTTGTTTTGTTCAGAATTTCTAATTAGTATTTAATTAGGGTTCTAAATCCAAAAACTAGTAGAATTACAAAGTCCACTATAAATGCTTGTGCCTTCTAGGCATTTTGGTCAACAATTTTGATATTGAAATTGATAATAATAATAATAATAATAATAATAATAATAATAATAATAATAATAATAATAATAATAATGTTTCTCCCCTTTCGAATTCATTTTTTACCCTTTGTTCCCCATGACCCTATTGATTCTACCTCAAGTTGATTAGAGGTATTGTGGGTATTTAGTATTGCAAAAGCATTTCAAACTCTAATTTAGTCCTGTGGTTGTGCAAACTAATCCTTTGAAAATTGTTCCTTTCAGTGACTACTCTTTAAAGGACGCAGCTACAACAGCTTATTCACAAGTTGGTGCACCATAACACACATGGGCAGTCAGGAAAGCCGTTTATGCTGCAATGTACGCTCTCCCTTAAAGAGACCAACTTTTGCTGAATCTCTGTGAAACTAGTGAGTTTGAGTCGATCTGTGCATAAAAGGTGTGTTTGGGTTGTGCATGGTAACTGAAATGAAATTGGCAGATATCTTTTCAGTGACTTGTCTAGTTTGAACCGTGCAATTCTAATTTGTGATAGAGGTTTGCCGCCCACATTGTATCTAATTCCCCTGCATATTGCAAACAGCCTAGAAACAACCACAATATATCAAAGGAAGCAAGAATGAGTATGGTTGAATGTTCGTGCGTTTGAGTTCTTTTGAATAACCGTTAGATTAGACAACAATAACAAAAACAGAGGATCAAACGTGCCGAGGCTGTTAACTATTAAAATTTGAATTTATTTTTTTCTATACCTTTTAACTCCTTATTTTTAACGCTCTTTCAGATCAGTCTGCAGAAAAGAGAATGAGAAGGTACATCCATGCCTCACTTCCAATACATTGATAAGCTTTACATTTCCAGGAATATCAGCTTGGTTGGTGACTTGTAACTGTCTAGACAAATAAGTCAATGCATTGATTTGTTATTATTATAGAAAGTCAATCACTATATTATTTCTCTGTATATTCTGTATTCTGTATTCCTATTTAGAATTTCTTCCTAATTAGTAGAACACAATTATATGAATCAATTGTATATATATACCCATGTACAGATTAATTGAAATTAAGGAGAATCATCTCTTTTTACATGGTATTAGAGCAGGTCATCAATCTAGGGTGACTATTTGTTCTCACTACCCAGCTCAGGAGAGACCTTGGCCACTGACCGGCCATTTAGACCCCGATCAACATCGTCGGCGTCGCCTCAACCCCCTCATTCTACCACTGTGTGCTGTTGCCTGATCCAGTACACCATTAAAGGACTTCTGAGGTTTGGCTCTCAGATCCTATTTCGGTATTTGCTTGATTTGTGATTTTGGATTATTTTGCTACTATAAGCACTTTGGATTAGCGTTTCGGTTAGTTTTCTTTGTCTCAACAAATGGCAGACAATAAGAATGTTATTTCTGATGTGATTCCGGTGATGACTAAGATCACGGAACACAAACTTAATGATTCGAATTACCTGGAGTGGAGTAAGACTGTTAGGGTCTATTTGCGTAACATTGATAAGGATGATCACCTTACTAATGATCCACCCACTGATGTTACACGACAAACTTGGCTAAGGGAGGATGCTCAATTGTTTTTGCAGCTTCGGAACTCGATTCACAGTAAGGTAATTAGTTAATTAATCACTATGAATTTGTTAAGGAATTGATGGATTACTTAGATTTTTTGTATTCTGGTAAAGGGAATATCTCCCGTATTTATGATATTTGTAAGGCATTCTACAGTGCTGAGAAAGAGGATAAGTCTCTCACGGCTTATTTTATGGATTTTAAACGGGTATATGAGGAACTTAATGTATTGTTGCCTTTTAATCCTGATGTGAAAGTTCAACAGCCCAACGGAGCAACTCGTCATATGAGTTTTCTTGCAGCCTTCCTTGAGTATGAGATCGCTAAATCTCGATTCTCTCGATCGAGATTTCCTCTTTGCATGAAACGTTCACACGGGTCCTTCGTACAGAGAGTACCCAATCTTCACAGCCTGCCAGTAGTGCTCTTATTAGCCGTAATCCAAATGGACAACAGGGTAATAGAAGAGGAAGTAGAGGAAGAATTACAGGCAACAGAAGTAATCAACGTAATAGAGAGGCTAGTTCTAATCAGGAATCAAGAGGAGTCATTTGTTATTATTGCCATGAGCCTGGCCATACAAAATATAATTGTCCGCAACTTCAGAGGAAAAATCAGCGATCACAGATGACAAATATGGCAGTAGAAAATTTTATAGTATCTTCCTCTGAGAAAACTATTTTGGTATCTGCAGAGAATTTTGCACAATTTTCCTAGTATCAAGCATCTCTAAAGTCTATCAGTTCCCCTGTCACTGCGATTGCTGAGTCAGGTAAATCCACTACATGCCTTGTGTCTTCCTCATCCAAATGGGTTATTGATTCTGGTGTGACAGAGCACATGACAGGTAATTCTAGTCTTCTATTTGCTTTTCAGTCTAATCTCACTTCCTTTACTGTTACTTTAGCTGATGGTTCTACTTCTTGTGTCATGAGTTCTGAAACTGCGAACCCGACTTCGTCAATTTCTTTGTTTTCTGTTTTATGTCTACCAAAATTCTCTTTTAATCTACTTTCTATTAGTAAACTTACTCATACCTTAAATTGTTCTGTTTCCTTTTTTCCTAACTAGTGTTTGTTTCAGGATCTTACGACGAAGCAAATTATTGGTAGACGACACGAGTCAGGTGGTCTCTATATTCTAGAAAATCATGTACTGCGATTGCTTATTTGTTCCAGTACCTTAACACCTCTTGAAGCTTATTGTAGATTGGGTCATCCTTCTTTGTCTACCATGAAGAAGTTGTGTCCTCAATTTCAGTCTTTATCAGTACTAGAATGTGAGTCGTGTCAGTTTGCAAAACATCATCGTTTGCCTTCTGTGTCTAGAGTCAATAAACGAGCTTCATCCCCTTTTGAGTTAGTTCATTCTGATGTTTGGGGTCCTTGTTCTGTTACTTCTAAAATTGAATTTCGTTATTTTGTTATTTTTGTTGATGATTACTCTCGTGTTACCTGGTTATATTTAATGAAGAATCGTTCTGAGTTATTTTCTATCTTTTGTGCCTTTTGTAATGAAATCAAAACTCAATTTAATATTTCTGTGCACATATTAAGAAGTGACAATGCCAAAGAATACTTTTCAGCACAATTTCAGTCTTATATAACACAAAATGGCATTCTTCATCAGTCTTCCTGTGTGGATATCCCATCCCAAAATCGCGTGGCCAAAAGAAAAAATTGATATCTTCTTGAGGTAATTCATGCTCTTCTTTTTCAGATGAAAGTTCTTAAACACTTTTGGGCGGATACAGTTTCTACGGCATATTTTTTTATCAATCGTATGCCGTCTTTTGTCCTTAATGGGGATATTCCTTATACTGCTTTGTTTCCTATAAAATCTTTGTTCCCTATTGAACCCCATATTTTTTGTTGTACCTGTCTTGTGCGTGATGTTCGTCCATAGGTTACTAAATTGGATCCAAAATCTCTCAAATGTGTCTTCCTTGGGTACTCCCGGCTCCAAAAAGGGTACCGTTGTTTCTCTCCTACTCTTAATCTTTATCTTGTTTCTGCAGATGTCACATTTTTTTAGTCCACTCCATTTTTTCCTCAATCATCTGTGTATAAGAGTCAGGGGGAGGAGGATGATCTCTTAATATATACTGTCCAACCAATGTCTAGTCCTCTCCCACAACCTGTTCCTTCTGTCTCTAGACCTACTCGACCTCCCGTTGTTCATGTTTATTCCAGGAGATTGGAGATTCCTGACTCAGATCCTCTACCAGCTACTTCGTTGGGAGATTATGTACCTCATACTGATCATGATTCTGATCTAGACTTACCCATTGCTCTTCGTAAAGGTAAACATTCATGTACTTACCCTATTTCTTCTTTTGTTTCTTATAATCAATTGTCTTCTTGTTCTCGATGTTTTGTTACTTCTTTAGAATCTGTTCCTATCCCTAATACTGTTGGTGAGGCACTGTCTCATCCTGGCTGGTGTGATCCTATGAAAGAGGAAATGGAGGCTTTAGATGCTAATAGTACAAGGGAACTGTTGCCTTTGCCCACTGGTAAGAAAGCTATTGGTTGCAAATGGGTATTTACAGTAAAGGTAAATCCGGATGGTTCTGTGGCTAGGTTAAAAGCACGTCTTGTAGCAAAAGGATATGCTCAGACATATGGGGTTGATTACTCTGACACTTTTTCTCCTGTAGCTAAACTTACTTCTATTCGCTTGTTTATCTCTTTAGCAGCTAAATATGATTGGCCCCTGCATCACTTGGATATCAAGAATGCTTTCCTTCATGGTGATCTTCAGGAGGAGGTGTATATGGAGCAACCACCTGGGTTTGTTGCTCAGGGGGAGTTGGGTAAAGTTTGTAGGCTTCGGAAGTCTCTTTATGGCTTGAAACAAAGTCCTAGGGCATGGTTTGGGAGATTCAGTGAAGCAGTATAGGAATTTGGTATGCAAAAGAGTAAGTGTGATCACTCAGTATTTTATAGGCAATCTGAGGCTGGTCTAATTCTCCTGGTAGTCTATGTGGATGACATTGTCATCACTGGGAGTGACTCTGCAGGTATTTCATCTCTTAAAACATTCCTCCAAACCCAGTTTCAGACCAAAGACTTGAGATTATTAAAATATTTCTTGGGTATCGAAGTTATGAGAAGTAAGAAGGGTATTTTCTTGTCTCAAAGAAAATATGTCCTCGATTTATTGACAGAGACAGGAAAATTAGGTGCTAAGCTTTGTAGTGCACCAATGACTTTAACTTTACAACTATTAGCAGGGGATAGTGAGTTGTTTGAAGATCCAGAGAGATACAGGAGATTGGTAAGAAAATTGAACTACCTTATAGTCACTCGTCCCGACATTGCTTATGCCGTTAGTGTGGTAAGTCAGTTTATGTCTTCCCCAACTGTTGCTCATTGAGAAGCCTTGGAACAAATCTTGTGTTATCTGAAGGGCGCTCTAGGAAGAGGTTTGCTATATGGTAATCATGGGCATTTGAATGTTGAATGTTTTTTAGATGCCGACTGGGCTGGATCTAAGGTTGACAGGAGGTCAACTACTGGATATTGCTTTTTTGTTGGAGGAAATTTGGTGTCTTGGAGAAGCAAGAAGCAGAGTGTAGTTTCTTGATCTAGTGCTGAATCCAAATACAGAGCCATGGCACAATTAGTATGTGAGGTAATGTGGATACTTCAATTACTAAATGAGACAGGTTTTAAGACCTCCCTGCCTGCGAAATTGTGGTGTAATAATCAAGCTACTCTCCATATTGCTTCTAATCCGGTGTTTCATGAGCGGACCTATTGAGATTGATTGTCACTTTATTCGTGAAAAGATTCAACAACAGATCATCTCAACATGACACATCAAAACTAGAGAGCAGTTAAGAGATATTTTCACAAAAGCTCTGAATGGAGCTAGGATTGACAACATTTGTAATATGTTGGGCATGATTAACATCTATGCTCCAACTTGAGAGGGAATATTATGAAAAGTTAATCACTATATTATTTCTCTGTATATTCTGTATTCCTATTTAGGATTTCTTATTTAGAATTTCTTCGTAATTAGTAGAACACAATTATAAGAATTAATTATATATATATATTCCTATAAAAATTAATTAAAATTAAAGAGAATCATCTCTTTCTATGGTTATAAATGAATCGCAGCTGCATTTCCTATGGCAGCACCTTGTAATGGCCGGCAGTTCTATTTTATTAGATTCTTTTTGCCTTTTGTCACACATTTCTCGATAGACAACCAACCAATGAATACATTGATCGGATTTCACTCAATTCTCACGTATCACTAATCAATAACAATCCTTTATTCAAATATGATTTAAAAAAATGGTAGTTTTAAAGGTTCTCTCCAAAGAAAAAAGTACTTTATTTTAAGGTTAATTAAAAGTGTTAATAAATTATGTTTTAATGTCTAATCTTATAATACTTTTCGAAATTAACTCATGCCACTACCAAACAAATTCATTTTCCAACCAAAAAAAAAAATAGCATTAACCGGCTTCTTTAAAAAGATAAAAATTTTCCTTTAACTCATTATTCTCCTCTTTTAAAAAAAACTACTCCACTGCATCTGTTATGTCACTGAAATCTTTGCAAAATTAAAAAATAAAAATTAAAAATTAAAAATACAACACGAGCATAATATCACAAAAGACTGCAAAACCAGGCTCCTCAGCTAAGCGCTTTGTTTAGCAGACACCAGCATCTTGATTCTTGACAACCACCAAATAATGACTACTCAAAATCAGCAGTACTGTTGCGTAAAAACGTCATCTACAATGTCAGGCTTTCTGGGTTCTCAACAATCTTTGCAAAGGTTTGAAGGAAGGCAGCCAAGTCAGCACCATAGACAATTCGGTGGTCGGCTGTTACATTCACCTGGGAAAAAAATAAAATACAATTCAATTAAGTTTTTCTGCGGAAATATTTACCAAAGAGCAAAAATTCCCAAATCCAAATACATGCTCACAGCTGATGGTCATTTTTGCATTTGCCAAATAAAAATATTAGAAAATATTTCATCATAAAAAATTAGCACACAGAATTATTTAGTGGCACTGGCAATCTATTCAGCAATAAGATATATTTCTCCATATCTGAAGAAAGGATCTGAGGCCATAAAATCATCACAAGGCGTGGCTTTTGCTTTTCGCGGTTGAGATTTGTATACAAGATCCATTCCCTTTATGTTCTTCCCCCTGAAGATCAACAACATAGAAATATGAATTGCTATTTTTACATATGCAATAAGCTCAACTCAACCCAACTCAACTAAGCCTTTATCTCAAAAATATTGGGGTCGACTATATGAATTTTCTTTCTTTCACTCTAAACAATTTTGGGTTAAATCCTTTTAGGTCATGTTGTACTACTCTCCTCCAAGTCACTTTAGGTCGACCCTTTCTTTTATTTCTATCCTCTAATCCAATGTGCTCTACTTGTCTAACTAGAACCTCCATATGTCTATACTTCATATAACCAAACCACCTCAATCTCCCTTTTCTCAACTTATCCTCAATTGGCACCACTTCTATTTTTTCTCTAATACTCTCATTACGAACTTTATCTAGTATGACCACTCATTCACCTTAACATTCTCATCTCCACAACTCTCATTTTAGACACATACGACTCCTTCATTGCCCATCACTCACTAACATATAACATGACCGGTCGTATAGCTGTACAGTAAAACTTTCCTTTCAACTTATTAGGAATCTTGCGATCACATAAAACTCTCGTGAAACGTCTTCACTTCACCCATAGGGCTTTAATCCTATGACTAACATCCTCCTCACATCCCCGATCTATTTGAAGGATTGAGCCAAGATATTTAAAGTGATTACTTTAGGGCAATACCACTTCATCCAAACTAACTCATTCCCTATCACCAGTTTGGACTTCAATGAACTTGCAATATATATATTCTGTCTTCGTTCTACTTAACTTTAAACTCTTTGACTCTAAAGTACTTCTTCAAAACTCCAGCTTTTTATTGACTCCTTCTTGTGTCTCGTCTATCAGAACTATATCATCCGCAAACATCATGCACCAAGAGATACTCTCTTATATATGTTTCATCGATTCATCTAGAACTAATGTAAAAAGTCAAGGACTCACAACTAAACTTTGATGTAATCCAACTGAGATAGGAAAATCCCGTGTCCCCTCCTACTGTGCACACAATAGTAGTTGCTCCTTCATACATATCTTTCAACACTTGTATGTACCTAATAGTTATCCTCTTTTGTTTTAACATTCTCCATAAGATATCTTTTAGAATACTATCATAAACCTTCTCAAAATCGATAAAAACCATATGTAGATCTTTCTTTACATCTCTATATTTCTCCATCAAGCTTCTAATGAGAAAGATCTTTTCCATAGTTGAACGACTGGGCATGAAGCCAAATTAATAGGGAGAGATAGAAGTGTCATGACGTAGTCGATCTTCCACAGCTCTCTCCTACAACTTCATAGTATGGCTCATGAATTTAATTCCCTTATAGTTTGAGCAACTTTGTATGTCTCTTATTTTTAAAAATATGTACTAAAATACTTCTCCATTCATCAGGCATTTTCTTTGAGTTTAAATTTTATTAAACAATTTAGTTAACCAAATCACAGGCTTTACTCACTTTCATTCTTTTAAATGTTTCATTTACTTTTAAAGATTTAATCCTTCTAGTGTAATTTATATTCTTTTCTATTACTTTGTAGTCTACATTCACACTGTTACCACTTTGACTATTATTAAAGAGATCATCAAAATAATTTCTCCATCTTTCTTTAATGTCCTCATCTTTCATCAACACTTTTCCTTCTTTATACTTAATGCACCTAACTTTATTGAGATCTTGACATTTCTTCTCTCCTTCTTGCTAATCTATAAATATTTTTCTCCCCTTCTTTAATTCCAAGTTTTTCATATAACTTTTCAGAGGCATACGCTCTTACTTGACTAACAGTCTTTTTTGCCACTTTCTTTGCTATCTTGTACTGTTCATAAGCCTCATTATTATCACACTTAGGTAATTTCTTATACCATTCACTCTTTCTCTTTACTGCCCTTTGTACTTCCTCATTCCACCACCACCTCTCTTTTGAGGTTGGTCCATGTCCTCTAGACTCCTCAAGTACTTTTCTAGCTACTTCTCTAATCTTTGATGCCATTTGTATTCACATACCATTGGCCTCCACATCCAGTTTCCATACTTCGGACTTGAGAAACTCATTTTTAAACTTCACTTGCTTTACTCCTTTGAACTCCCACCACTTTGTTCGAGCTACAATATTTCTTCAAGCCTTACTTGAATTGTTTCTAAGCTTGACATCCAAGACCACTAGCTGATGTTGACTTGTTAAAACCTCTCCCGGAATAACCTTACAATAATTGCATAGAGCTCTATTTGTTTTTTGGTTAAGAGGAAGCCAAATTAATAGGGAGAGATAGAAATATCATGACGTAGTCGATCTTCCACAGCTCTCTCCCACAACTTCATAGTATGGCTCATGAATTTAATTCCCTTATAGTTTGAGCAACTTTGTATGTGCCTCTTATTTTTAAAAATATGTACTAAAATACTTCTCCATTCATCAGGCATTTTCTTTGAGTTTAAATTTTATTAAACAATTTAGTTAACCAAATCACAGGCTTTACTCACTTTCATTCTTTTAAATGTTTCATTTACTTTTAAAGATTTAATCCTTCTAGTGTAATTTATATTCTTTTCTATTACTCTGTAGTCTACATTCACACTGTTACCACTTTGACTATTATTAAAGAGATCATCAAAATAATTTCTCCATCTTTCTTTAATGTCCTCATCTTTCATCAACACTTTTCCTTCTTTATCCTTAATGCACCTAACTTTATTGAGATCTTTGACATTTCTTCTCTCCTCCTTGCTAATCTATAAATATTTTTCTCCCCTTCTTTAATTCCAAGTTTTTCATATAACTTTTCAAAAGCCTACGCTCTTGCTTGACTAACAGTCTTTTTTGCCACTTTCTTCGCTATCTTGTACTGTTCATAAGCCTCATTATTATCACACTGAGGTAATTTCTTATACCATTCACTCTTTCTCTTTACTGCCCTTTGTACTTCCTCATTCCACCACCACCTCTCTTTTGAGGTTGGTCCATGTCCTCTAGACTCCTCAAGTACTTTTCTAGCTACTTCCTTTGATGCCATCTGTATTCACATACCATTGGCCTCCACATCCAGCTTCCATACTTCGGACTTGAGAAACTCATTTTTAAACTTCGCTTGCTTTACTCCTTTGAACTCCCACCACTTTGTTCGAGCTACAATATTTCTTCAAGCCTTACTTGAATTGTTCCTAAGCTTGACATCCAAGACCACTAGCTGATGTTGACTTGTTAAAACCTCTCCCGGAATAACCTTACAATAATTGCATAGAGCTCTATTTGTTTTTTGGTTAAGAGGAAGTCAATTTGGCTTTTATGTTATCCACTTTTAAAATTCACTAAATGCGACTTCCTTTTTATAAAGTAGGTATTTGCTAGTATTAGGTCATACGCCATGGCAAAATCCAGGATGCTTTTCCCCTCCTCATTTCAGCTACCAAAACCAAAACCTCCATGAACACTCTCATAACCTTACGTATCTTCCTACATATCCATTCAAATCTCCACCGATGAGAACATTCTTTTTCATTCGGTATGCATTGCATTAGATCATCCATATCTTTCCAAAACCTTTGTTTACTCTCACTATCTAATCCTATTTGTGAGACATAAACATTAACTACATTTATTGTTTCTCCTTCTAGTACTAGCTTTACTAGTATAATTCTATCCTCTACTTTTTTCACAGCTATTACAGCATCTTTCAATGTCTTGTCTATGATCATGTCCACTCCGTTCTTATTTCTCTCCTTTTCGGTAAACCATATTTTGTATCCTGAATCACTCACTTTCTTACTTTTCTCTCCTACCTATTTAGTCTCCTAAATGCAAGTAATATTCAACATTCTCCTTTCCAAGGTATCCATAAGCTTTATTAATTTTTCTGTAAGTAATTCAACATTCTAAGTACCAACCCTGATTCTCCTCCTAACCTGTTCCTTCCTAATTGATCTTCTTCTATGATATCTTCTATTGTTCTCTATGTCTATCTTATGTTCTGTTCCACTATCTGTTCTATAACTTCTTTACCCACACCCGTCCATGATATGGGAACCTTTGCTCATTTAACACCACACTCGAGCACTGGCATGGCGCGTCACTTTCGGTAAACGTCCTACACCCTTGCATATTTCTCACTACACCTGAGCTTTGATATAGCGCGTCGTAAGTAGAAGACGCCCCAACGTTTATATGGTAAAAATTCATATCATGAGGTGTGACGAAGTTTTTACACTGGTTGTCACCTACAGCAACCCTCTTCCTTTATTTGGACTTGAAACCGACTAATCACAAACTATTTAGGCAGAGTTACATATGCAACAAGCTAAGCTTAAAAATTAGAAGAAATCAGCATGACTTGGACACAACACACGCAAGATTTTATAGAAATTTTAAGCACTTGCATTGTCTCAAATGTGCATATTTCTATAATATTATGATACTGAATGAACTATAAATATTCATTTGTGTAGGTGATTTTCATTTTAAGGTCATATTCAATTGAATCAAGTCTTTATCCACGCTACTAGCAAGTAGCAAATGCAGACATGAGGTTGAAAATTAATTATTTAACTAACATCCGTGTGCAATAAAAAAGGAATTTTCAAGTATAGGACCCCTTCAAATTCAACTTCTTTGCTTAATGCTGCATCTTCAGCTCAACATATCTCTTCTATAATAGCTCAATGTGATCAAAATTTGGAAAATTGAGTCTGTTATTGGCATGAGAATAACATTACAAATGATAACAATAAGTAACTACTACGAAGCACGGAATTTAAGTTATTAGAAAGTTTGTCTTATCCTGATCTACAAAATTGATATATATCATTTATTAAAAAAGAGGAGATCAAAAATCAAACTCACCAGCATTTTACTTTTCACACTGAAGAATCCATCTGCATCAGCCACCACAGTTGGTTTTGATGCTCCAACAGCCATTATAGCCCCCTGAACAACATTCCAAAGTTCAAGCAAAAATTACTAAGATAGCAATAAGTAGTTTTCACTAACTAATAGAAAAACAGCAGCAAGTGTATTTCATTAATCAATAAAAAAACAGCGATTAATAGATTCCATTAACAAACAGATTTGGGAAGCTCATTCCATTGAAATCAACTATCAAATTTGCCCATTTACTTGTCCATTGTTCCCATTCCTAGTTGTTGGCATGAAGACGGGATGGCATTCAAAAGAGGTTCCTTGTGGGAAGTTCAGAGGATGAATTTCTATTATTCCATAGAGATGAAAATTTAAACAGTTCTTAATAGAAATGTCATGGGAAAATAATAATAATTAATTAAGATTCAAGGTGGATAAAGATAACTTTTGCAGGACCTTCATAGGCTATATTGAAGTTAATAGACTTCCACATGGAGTACATGTGTGGTATCTTACAAGAAAGGTCTGGTTTCGCTCCACTATTGAGGTAAGAGATTAAGCTTCTATTTGCTTATTTGCATGATTCTTGGTCAGGAGATTCACACAAAAAGAAAAATTTGTTTATTTTCGCAATAGTTTCAAAAAGAGGAGCTATTAAAAAATTGTTTTTAGTATGGGTGGAGATCTAGCAATGCGATGCACTACTTGCAAATCTCACAATTAGAAGATGCAGGTATAAAAGAATTCAAATGAAAGCCCTTAATCAGTCCTATGCGAACAGAGAGGGGTAGAGGGTAGAGGAAACATATAGTAATTTATCATTATAAAAACACTTTTCCTCGAAAGCTGTTTGAAAAGTAAAGTTCCTTTACTTTACAATTTACATATGTCCCTGAATAGACATTTTATTTTCCAGAAGGAAGTGGAATTGCTTAATAATGACTTCTTCACCGTGAGTAGGAAAGAACTCTTTGGTTTTTCTTATATGTTACCATTGGCACAATTTGGACTGACAGAACTTAAACATTTTAATCCATTTTGGAGTGCTGCTTATATAAAGCTAAATCAAAAGTAGGTGATGGGGAGAAAATCACATCAAATATTAGGGTTTTATAAAATATTTTATTGATATTATAGGTAATTTTATAAATATTATAGTGGTTTGTGTTAATTAATTGTTTTTAGTAATTTAATAAGTTTTAATGAATTTTAACTTATTTTATTTTGTTTTATTAACTTTCATTGCAGATTTTTTTTTACACGGATATCACCCATGTGCCCATGTCTCACCAACATGTGTAATTGAAAGTGCAAGAGTTAAGCCAAGTTTCATCTTTGGAATGGGCAAGAGAATGGACCAAGGCGTGGTTTAAAACATCTATGGGAGTGTCACGGGCAGAGACATACATTCAAGGGTATTTTCAGTCCAGGAGGACAGAGAATAAGCATCAGCTGCAAGCTACGAAGGAGTGGGTGTGTGATGAAGGGAAAGACACACCTGTGGGTGTGTCCCATACGAAGTGACACCAGATTTCTTTAAGCTGACCAGGCAAATTGTGGGGAATATTTTATCAGGGCTTCAAAGTCTTTTCAAATACACATACAAGCTTCCCTTTCTTCATTTGAGGGATCTTTGGCCGACTTTTTCCATACTTAGCCAGAGGAGAAAAATTCAAAGGAGCTTTGGATGTCCAAGAACCAGATCTGGATTTTTCTTTTTCCAAGTTCCTTCTAATCTCATCTTTAATTGTATCTTAAGATTTTATTATTTTTAGAATAATGAATATAAGATTACAATTATTGAAATTGGGTTTGATTTCTCCATTATGTTGAACTAAATTTTTATGTAGAGCTTGAGATTGAATTTATTTTGATTTATTTGGTTCGATTTTCGTTATCAATGCAATAGTTTATCATTGAGCTTAATGCTTTTGGGTATCAACATTTGTGGTATTTAATTGATTTCAAGTCATAATTAGTACTAGGAAGGAAAATTGTGAATTTGAGAATAACAATAAACTTCGTACGAATAATAGTTGGAGCGGGAGCAAAAGACTTGACCTATATATGAAATTTTATTGAATGATCATAGAACCTAAAGAGTTAATTGATATTTACAATAGCTATCGGGAAATAGGTAGAAAATTTTAATTAATATGTTTAGTATGACTCGGGAGAGAATATCAAATAATTTAAGGTTATTCTTCCTTGCATATGATAATTAAAAGTAGATCGTCAATCAAATAGATTAAATTGGGTTAGCTCAGGTGAAGTCAAGATTTCCCTCTTACTTATTATTATTGGCTTTTGGTTGTGAATTATTTGCCTTAGATCAATTTTGTAATTTATTTTATTTTTTATTAGTTAATTAGTTATCCTATTATTTAAGTAGTCTAAATAATAGTAGGATTAGCATGTGCTTTTGGTACTTAATTCCAATGCTCATGGGATCGACAACTCTCTCAGGATATCACTCCATTAGCTTACATTACTTGGAAAATAATTTTGCAACATTATGATTTTATACTTCTCAAGAAAAGTTGTAATTCATGATTTCTTTTTCCACTTATTTTATGTTTGTCCTTTTCTTCAATGAAGGTAGTTAATATTCTGTACTCCTAGTTTACTTAGGTGGCACCAGGGTGCAGTTGCTTTAAAATCTTCTATTAATGAAATCTTTATTTGATTGATAGGGAAGAAAATGAAATGACAGGGAGAAAAAAAAAAGAAAAAAAAAACAGTCCATAACAAGAGGCAAAAAGCCTATACATCATAACTCACCTGACCAGGAGGAAGAATAGCATCAAACCTGTCCACTCCAAACATTCCCAAATTGGATAGAGTGAATGTTCCTGCCCACAAGTATGGTTTAGCTTGCTTGCTCCCAAAGTTTTACACGCTAAATTCAAGCTAATAGGAGATAATAAAAAGCTATCAATTTCAGATAAGAACCTGAATTGTACTCATGAGGCTGAAGTTGCTTTGCTCTGGCTTTCTCCACCAACTCTTTCCACTTTTGTGACAAAAGGTACAAATCCAACTACACCACCGACAAAATGATTTACTAACTTAAACTCCAAATTTCTATGTGCCAGAAACCTATCCAAAAATAAATAAATAAACAGAAGATATATATAAACCAAGTTACAATACCTTATCTGCGTCTTGAAGAACAGGGGTTATCAACCCACCATTGATTGCCACTGCCACTGCAATGTTAATGTTACTGTTATAAGTAAAACTTTTTCCGTCTTTGCAGCTGGCGTTCACAACTGGGTGCTGAACAAGTGCCATTGCTGCAGCTTTTGCCAATAATGCAGTCATTGTCACACCTTTTGGTTTCACCTAATCACAATAAAGAACAACAACAATATCAATGTCGCTAAAAATTAAACAACATTTCCAACAAAATATCCTAAATGAACCGGATAGTTGGATGCTGAATCTCAAACACGCTGCCACCCCCCCTCCCCTCATCCCCTATCATAGTATATGTAACTACTGAAATATTAGTTCTAGCAGTTATTGTTAGCACCCATTTGACATTGCTGTTAGAATATCGAGAAAAGAAATTTCTTAGATATATTGGTTAGAGTATTAAAAATTAATTAAAAACAAATTTGATGTGTTACTAAAATCACAAAATAACTGTTTTTCAACTGGCATTTTTTTTACTCTAAAACTCAATGACAAAACGGGGCCTTAGTCCGACTAGTTTGCAATCTCATGCGCATTTTGTCTCTGATTTTCAGTTTGTTATATTCTCAGTGCTTGCAGCAGTTAATCATGTCCAAAAATCACTCCAATTAACATTGAAATTACGATGAGAAAATTCAATCAACGAATCCAGATTATGTACCTTCTCATATAGTGCATCAAGTGCATTAGTTGTCACTGGATATCCAACCCGAAAAGTGGGTACCGAAAGGCTGTCCACCATATTTTTCGAAACCGCCGCTTGCATTGTTGTAAACGATATAACCGTAGATCCAGGAAGTGGAGAAGCTGATGAAGTGGCAGCAGCTTTAGCTGGAGAAGGAGAAGCAGCCGCTGCTGGAGCAGGCTTAGGAGCCACAGGCTTGGAAGGAGTAATAACCACCGCTGCCTCTACGTCTGCCGGGGTTATCCTCCCAAACGGCCCTGTTCCAACCACCTTGTTGATATCCACCTTATGCTGCTTCGCCAACTTCTTTGCATAGGGTGTCGCCACTATCTTCCTGGGCCCCTCCGCAGCAGGCGCCGCAGGAGCAGGTGTTGGTTGCGAAATTGCAGGAGCAGGAGTAGAAGTAGCACGAGGAGGAGTGGGAGCAATAGCAGGAGAAGCAGTACTACCAGTTTGAGACGCGGCTTTTGCTTTGGCTTCGGCAATTTCCTCTTCAGTCTCAGCTAAAAGTCCAATAGGAGCGCCGACAGGAGCAGTTTCACCTTCGGGGACAACAATTGCAGCGAGAATGCCGTCGTAGAAGGTCTCAACATCCATGTCGGCCTTATCGGACTCGACAACCACGACGCTTTCACCTTTGGAGAGGACGTCACCTTCGGATTTAATCCAGGAGACGATCTTGCCCTCAGTCATGGTGGAGCTGAGAGCGGGCATGAAGATTTCGCGGATCTTCGATTGAACTTTCAAGGCATTTCGTCTGTGATGGCGGAGGGATTTGGAAGGAAATTTCGAAGGAATGGGGGAGAGAGAAGATGCGAAGCAGATGGTTCTGTTGGAGATGGGGATTTTGGAAAGAAAGGGAGAGGACGAAGCCATGGGAGGGATGGAGAGAGGCAGAGAATGAGGGATTGGAGGAGAAAGAGTGAGGAAGATGGCGGGTGTCAGTAGGTGCGAAGGAGTGGGACGAGGGAAATGAACGAAAATAGAAAGAGAAGAGGGAAAGAAAGCGGGCGGAGAAGACGAGGAGAGGTTGGTTGGAACTTGGACGGTTGGATCTTTACCCCACTTTGACTGTGATTACATCGCCCACCGCCAGCACAATTTTTTCGTCATTATAAATTACAATTTCATCAAAATGAATTCGATTAATCTGTATTTTTTATAAATTAGGGGACACGAGTTACAAGTTACCCTTTTTATTATTGTAATTTACACATTGTTTGATTCAAGAGAATATATTTTTTAGAAAATACACTTTAAGGAAATTATTTGTTAAAAATATAATATAAATATATTTAATATATAAATTAATATAACAGAAATAGTTTATTTTTTTATTAACAAAAAGTTTAAATTTTATTTATAAAAATTTAGGAATATCTTAACATGAGTACATTGTCGACACTCTGTTCGGCAAGCCTCACCCTATCCCAATCCTATAATGTTACATTTTAAATGGAAGAACCTGGAAGGAAAATACACGGAGAACCAAACAAAACCTGAACAAATATAAAGAGTCCATAGAATAATTCTACTGCACGTTACAACATTATAAAATTATTGCTCTTATATATATGAGGCAATAATATTATAATAATTCAAAATTGTTACTAACTAATTGATAAATAATGTAAAAATTTTAATAAAATTATTATTAAAATTATTATAATAATAATGATTTACATCTATTTAATGTATCAATTTTTACTCATTATAAAAACGTACTCAATTTATTATTTTATGCTATATCAATAGAAATAAATATAGTAATTCTTAAATCGTTGTTATCAACTTATAGTTAAGAATTAAGTATGTATAACTTTGCTTTCTAACTACTAACTTACATCAGCTATGTAGTAGTGTAACTAAGCAAATACCCAATATTTGATTAAGTAATAATCTCATTAGGGTATAATATTATACGAAAAAAAAAATATTTATATTTAATTCATTATATATCAAAACATATAAATATATAAAATTTATATTTTTAATAAATAAATTTTATTATATATATTACATCTTGAATCTATAATAAATTAAATTTTAAAAAAAAAATTCTTTATACAAATCAATAGAATCATCAATTTTTGAGCATATATCTTTTGCCAAGTAGCATGCTAATTGATTAGCTTCTCTCTTGTTCATAACAAAGTAGACATCGGGTACCTTAAATATTTTAATAAAAATAAAAATAAATATTAAAGAACATTTTATTTTTTAAAAAGTGAGAATAATAAAAGGTGATAAATACAATTAACTTTTTTTTTATTGTCTATGAAAAATAAATTAATTTTTAAAATATGTTAAAAATTACATATTAATTTTCTAATTTCAATAAATAATAATTTAATGTTCAAGAAACTGATTATTATCTCTCTCCTCCTTTTTTTTTTTTTCTCTTTCATATCTTTTTTTTTTTCAATAACCATTGGTCTATTTTTTATTGGTGGCTATCCCTAAATTATCTTTTCTTTTTCTTTTAATTTTTTTTGTTTTTTTTTCTAATAAACTCTGATATCCATGTTCCTTTGGAATAAATCTAAGATTTTCTCTTCAGTATTGGGGTCTTGTTTCTTTTCATTATTAGAGTTTTATTTTTCTTCCTTAATAGAGTTTTGTTTATTTTTTTTAAATATGTGAATGGATTATTTGACGATTATAAATTGGAGACTCAGGAATGAGTAATGATAATTCGATAGTGTGTCGTGTTCCTTCATTGATGTTAGGTAGTTTAATATATTCTGTGGATAATAAAATCCTAAAAAGACAATTATTGTAGAAGATTTATTTGTTTGTCTAAAATAAAAAATGATTAGCTATTGCTCGAAAAGTTATTATACTCTATTTATAATATCTTTGAACAAAATTTTTTAATTATCTATGTTTGTATTTTTTTCTCTTAAGAATTTTATTCTGTAATTATTGTATTATTCTTATTAAGGAACTACAAAATTTTATCTAGAAAAAATTTTAATTTTCATAATTTTTTGGATTTCTTTGTTTAAACTCACCATTACTTATATATTGAATTATTACAATATTTTTACCCAATTTTCAATTAAAAATAATTTAGTACTTTATGTTTTATGTTTATTAACAAAAATAATTATCATATTTAAATTTATCTTTAACCATATAATATTAATGAATGGCATCTCATATAGTAGTAAATCTTATCAAATAACAATAATTAAAATTGAAAAAAAAAATTAAGATATTTAATTAAAAAAATAAAAAATAATGTATAACATATTTAAAATAATATAAAAATTTTAAAAGAATAATAGCCATGCTACCAATTAATTTAAACTAAATAATTCTCCTAATCTACTTCATATCATAATATAATATGAATAATATATAATAAATTTTACCTATTTCATTCAAATTTATTTTAATTAATTTATCCATTATTTTTAAATATATAAAAGTGAGAATTCTTAATTTTCGCTTGCCTCCATAAATAATAAAATAAAAAATTTGCAAAAAGAAAAAGGAAAAAGGAGTGCTGCTTTATTGTACATCCATATTTTTTAACTGGGTTTTTAAAAAATAAAAACTAATTTTAATAAACTATAAAAATCTAATTCATATTATTTAGTTCCTATAATTTTAATTGTTTGTATAATTTAATCTTTTTGATAAAGGTTAAAATAAATTGATTAATATTTTCATTGATAAAAATCTAATAAAATGATTAAATATTTTAATTTTATAAAATATAGAGATATTTTAATTAAATTTAAAAAAATAAAATAAAATTATTAATTTAAAAAAATACAAAGACTTAATAATAGCTCACCTTTTTAATTGGGTGAATGAAGGAGTATGAGAGAGCACGAATCAATTAATCTATTATTAATGACGTATGTTAACAATCAGTTTTCTTTTTATTTGGTCCAACAACTAATTAAATTTTGAATTAATAAAATTAATTGAATTATATTTTTAAATTTGTATTTATATTTTTTTAAAAAATATGTGATAATAGTTATTATTTAACAAATATTCATATATTTATTAATATAATTAAATATAAATATAAATATACATTTTATTTTTACTGATTTTTAAAACTAATCACATAATTTAACAAAAAGTTAAAATTTTTAATTTATAAAGATTATAATTAAAATTTTAAAATATTATAAAAATATATATTAACCATATTACATCTAATAAAAAATATTATATATTTTTATAAGACCAATTAAATATTAATTTATAAAATAAATTTTATAGTGAACTATTTAAATTAATTAGTTCAAAATAGAGAAAAATAAAATTACTTGGAGTTTGGTATTTTTTAACTTGAATTCGACATGGTAGAAAAATTAAAACTACTAATATATAGGCAAATCAAAGTGTCTTGTGAATCTCAAAAAATATAATTGATAGGCCTGATATGATATTCATCAATGGTAATTTTTATTGGCTCTATTCTTATAGCTGTTTTTCACCGATTAATAGATGATTTGATTTTTTTTTTAGACCATATTATCTTTTTAAAATTTATTAATTATAAATTTTTTGTCTTTAAAATATTTTTTTATATTAATGGATCTTTTAAAATTATAATAAATAATAAATAAATATAAAAATTATAAATATAATTATTTTTAAGCATATATACATTATAATTATTATATTGATCATAGTCATTGACAGGGTAACTAGTAAATCAATTAGATAATAAATTAAGTGACTATGATCAATTAGATCAATTAATCAAATAACTATAATCAATTACATCATAATTAATTAGATCAACTAATGAGGTAATTATGATAAATTATATATTAATAAATTACTATCAGATAATTTATTTATTAATCAAGTAGATCATAATCAATCAGATAACAAATCAAGTAACTATGACCAATTAGATAATCATCAATGATATTTTATCAATTAAGTATATCATAGTCAATTAGATACTAAATCAAGTAATTATGATCAATTAGATTATAATCAAGTACTATCAAGTATTTTATCAATTAATCAAGTAGATAATGATCAATTAGGTTATAAATCAAGTAAATATAGTCAATTAAATCATAATCAAGTACAGTAGAGTATTTTTGTAACACCTCAAAATTTTAAATAATTATTTTGTATTGATGCTGAGGAATTCATTAATATAATTATTTAGGTGAGCAGAGACAGTCATTTCCTCCACTTAGCCACCCTAGTAGTCTTCGGTGTACTGTGAGTAGATATTGATTTTATTTATAATTTCAATATTATTATACATACAAGGCATGCTTATGCATTCACTTATAATTTGTGACACCCCTTACCCGTCTACTGTGTAGCCAAGTAAGATATGTCACACAGTGTACCGAAACACCATATTTTATTTCAACTATTTTTATCATTCCTTAATTTATTTCTTTTGGTTATGAAGTGCAATTTGTTAAATTTATATCATTAGAGTCATTTAATAAAATTATAAATTTATTTGAGGTTCCGAAAATTTTATAGAAAATCCGGTAGAATACCGGCTAAAAATGGAGAAAACAGTTCTTCGGAACCTATGAAAAACACTTCTAATAAGTTTTCAATCATTCCTAAACTCCATTTTATCAACAAAGTCTCAAGATTTCCCAACAATACTTCCATTTCTCATTCATTCATTTCACATGATATTCATATACAAGTCATAAATAAATACTCAATTTTTCATTTATAAACACAAATTTTCACTATTTATATTAATACTAAAATATATTACATAAGTCTCAATTATACATGAGAAAATAAAAGTTAATAACAAAATACTAAAATAAAACCTAGTGTCCTACCAATGTACTAAAGTCTGCGAGGTGACACGGATACTATGCAGAACTGTGGACGGCTTCACCCAGTCTGTGGTCTACTGGGCTCTCTATCAGTCTCTTCAGAACCTACACGTGGCAAAAAGCAATGCGCTAAGCAATAATGCTTAGTGGTGCCAATAATAAATTAAAAAGAACTCAAAGAAAATAAATATACAGTGAATGTATTGATGTCTTATGCAGATAATTTTTTTTTTTGTAATTATTTGTAATCTTATTTATTTGATACTTGTTATATTTATTATTTCATTAAATTTATCAATTTTCATCTTTTTGGTTGCCCAAGTAATCTATAATGGATTACTGGACTGGATAAACGAGTAAACTAGCACTGGGTACTAAGTACCTCGGGCCGTCACACCATCGATCACATATGTATCTCCCGGTGTGCAACAGAACAGATGATAAGTTATAATAAACATTAGGCACAGAGCCAAGTATCATCATAATATCAGAATGGCTAAAAGCTATAAAATCACAGAATGACATAATGCTATAATGCTATGTGCAGTACTGCTAACTGAATCCTATTGACATGCCAACCTATCCAAACTAATCTTACTAGGTGTACTAGGGCATGTTACACTTTTAAATTGCACAATTCTTGAAATTGAAGTTTCATTGTTACTATTCATTTCATTAATCAATTAAAATGTTGACTTTTTCATAGACAATAGGTATATTAATTCTAATATCCTCAACATACCACATTTCGCATTCTAAAGTTGTTGGTATTGGTTGCTAATACCATTTCAAAGCTTAGTGTTAGTTATTCACAAATTTCAGATTTCAACCATTAAGTTTACTATTTCATTAGTCATTTGTACAGTAGGAATTTGACAAAATTGTCTTCATGAAAGTTGTTCCTTATTGTGTCTAGTTACATTTCCTTTTTTGAATCACTCTATTTAGAGTTTTGTAACTCAAGTTATGGCCTAAATACCGTAACTGACCGGATTGCAAATTTTCCAGATTTTATGGATAGTACCAAATCTACAGTGTTTTGTACACTGACTGCAGGTCAATTTTTGAACATGTTATAATCAAAATTTAGGTTTGGTTTCTTCATGAAAGTTGTAGGTCTATGTCTCAGCTATCTGCTGGTAAAATTTTAGGTGAATTGGACCTTTCTACGCTGAGTTATGACCAAATGAATAAATACTATTCATTTGGTCATTTTACATAGGCAGAATGCAAGTCACCCGGATTAGGGTAATTTCTAGGTCAATTTGGCTTAGTTTTATGGGCAGGGTTTCTTCACTAAAGTTGTGTCATTATGTATCTAGTTTCATGTTCAATTAGCTTTGCACCAATTGAACCTATACAACTCCATTTATGGCTGCCTAAACCTGTTGGACTCACACCCAGTCCTGCAGGTCACCAAGGGCAGCATAACTAATTTCAATTCCAACATCCTTACTCACTTCAATTCCTCCTCACACACATTTAAATAGTCACTAATTGACCATTACGAAGTTAATATACCATTACATGAGCAAACCCTAATGTTGTTCAAGTGTCCATATTTTTTTCAAGTTCTTTTCATGCATTCCACTTGCATTTTACTTACACAAACGTATTCAATCACTCATCTCATACCAAGGGCAGCTCATAATCACTTTGCTATCAAGCAAAATCATCAAACCCTAACCAACCCTAACTGCCAAAATTATAAGAGTGCATACACACACATTTTTATGTTGTTTTTTTTTACATTTTCTACTTATTTCATGCCATTAAACATGAATTAAATCAAAAGTAGTAAGAGTTTGGACACTAACCTCTTTTGCTAACTTTTCCAAGTCTCTAAAACTTCCTTATTCCTTCTTCTTTTTGCTGGCTAGAGGTTGTTCAAGAAGCAAGATTACTTTTTAGTGAAGCAAGATAGTGGGTTCAAGGTGATTTGGTGGGTTGTCTCAAGCTTACATGAAGCTTCCATGGAGGTTGGGTTGGGAAGTGGGTTTCGGCTGGTTTGGTTGGGGAAGAAGGCACATGGCTTTTGTTTTTTTTTTTTTTTTTTTTGTCTCAGTTATCCTCTTTTATTATTTAATTAAGTGGTGATTTAATGTGATTGGTGGAAATTTTTTTAAAAGACATCATAATGATGTCATAATTGGCATTTTCCTTCATTTTCTCTTATTTGCTTCTCTACTCATTTTTAATTTTATTTTTAGCAATATTTATTTATATTTTATGTCATAATAATTATTTACTTAACTGGACAAGTCAGCCAAAAATCATATATGAAGACAAAATGATCAAAATACTCTCCGTTTAGCTTAATAGACCAAAATTGTCTATACCAATTGAAAAATTTTTCTAAGCATTTTATTGGCATTCTATTGCCATAGAAACCTCAATGACTCTTCTCTGGAGTCTCAAAAATTATATTATGAATTTTCTCCTGGGTCTAGGGCTTCTAGTTGCGAGAACTATAACTTCCCACTGGGTTACCCATCGTTAGGGCACCGGCTCATTTAACTTTGTTGCATTTTATTTTTAAAATTTTTCTAAATTTTTCTTATTAATATTTGAGTTAATTATGGTTTCTCACTTTAGTTTAAATATTTTTCCAGATGTTCTAGCTGTCCGGATCGACACCGGTCACCGAAACAGTAGAATGTACAGAATTGCTACAGTGAGGGGGTTACATAATTATATGTATATAGCTATTATAGGCAGCCTTTTTTGTAATACCCCGTTTGCATAGCCTGGTAGATTTCACTGTTCCGGTAACCGGTGTCGGTCCGAACAATTAAGGGGATTAGAACCACACTTAAGAAAACTAGATAAGTCATAAACACAAATAATTAGTAATGTTTAATTAGTTAAGTATAAACAAGAAAAACAAAACATAAGAAGTTAAACGAGCCGAGAGTCACAGCAATGGGTGACCTCCTCGGGAACGACTGCGAAGTCGTTTTAAACTCAAATTTCGAACCGTAAAAAGTGACGCTGCGGTCCTTAGGACCCTTATGAACACAGTGGAAAAGAGAAAATCACGAAAAAGAACTGTTAAGTCAGTCAAATAATTAGGTCAGAGAACCGAAAGAAATATGGAATTATTTGTAAACCAGGATGAACCGGCGAGGGGCAATTTGTTCAATTGACTGAGAGTCGACTCTGACCTAATCACAAATAAAATTGGAGAAAAGAAAATTTCGAAATCGAGAATTAAATTAAAGAACTAATAGAAAAATAGAAAAAAAAGGAAAAAATCAAAAAGTAAAAAGATGATGACATCATGCATGACCTTATGCATGATGCCATAACTAGACTAATTAATTTAATAAATTAATTGGAAAATTTGTGGTCTTCCATAACTAAAATAAATAAAGAAAAAAAAAGAAAAAAAAAAACAAAAAAATCACTTCTTCTTCTTCCCTTTTGCCGCCTCCCTTCCCTCTCCCAAATCTCTCTCACTTAAACCACCATTAAAGCTCATTTTGAGCTTGAAGAACCCTAAATCCCAACCTAGAAAATTTATTTACCAACCTTAAACCTTGTTGATTTCACTTGAAAGGAAGTTTGAGCAAGATTAGGAAAGGAAAAAATAGAAGAAAATTGAGGAAGAGGAATTTCAAGTGAGGTAAGCAATCTAAATTGCAAATTTTAGTTTATTGGTTATCTTTATGGTTTGAGTAATCTAGAAATTTAATTAAAATCAAAAGAAAACAATTGTAGAGGACCAAAGGGAATTTCAGCCAACCATGGATGTGGGAGAGTTTGATGTATTTTGAATGAATTAAATGTGTTAGTAAGTTGCATGAGAATGGTAGTAAGTTGGAAATGCATAAATGGGAATAAATGCAACATTTTAGTGTAATTAGGGTTTGGAGACCTAGGGTTTTGAGGCAAATTTTTGGAGAAATGCTTAAATGATGACTTTGGTCTATTGTGAGATGAAAAATGGTCAATAATGACCAAAAGAGATGTGTGGAAATTGTGAGAATGAAAGTTAAATTCGTAGGGCAAATGGTCATGCTGCTGGTAGCATGACCAAGCCAACTTTGAAGGACCAAAACGGAAATTTTACAAGTCCAATTGATATGCCACCAATTGGGAATGAAAATAGACATAAAATAGCACAATTTTCATTAAGGAACCATGACAAAAAACTGACCAAAACTTAGTGAACCAATTGACCAAAGTGAAATGAGAGCAGTCACATCAAGATAAACTGACCAAATGAACAGTAATTGTTCATTTGGTCATAACTCGAGCTAGGAAGGTCAAAATGACCTGAAATTTTACTAGTAATTAGATAAGATATAGATCGAAAACTTTCATGGAGAATACCAACCCAAATTATGCCATTAACCTAATCAAATTATTGAGCAAAGTTGAGTTACTGAACTTGCAAAACTGCAGGATTGCCATTTGAACAGTAAGGTTTCAATGGCTATAACTCTCTTTAGAAAACTCCGATTTAGGTGAATCTTGAACCGATGGAAACCTAAGACATAGTAGAACATTTCGTATGAAGGAAATTAGACCAAATTATGGACTTAACTTGATCAAATTATTGAATAAAGTTATATCAAAAATCTGTCAGAACCTAAATTGCAGCATGAACAGTGCAGGTGAACAGTACTTGTATTTTAGCTATAACTTGAGCTAAAAAACTCCAATCGGGGTGATCCAAAAATGAGAATACACTTAAGACAATAAGGAACATTTTCTATGAATGAAGTTTTGCCAAATTCCAACAGTAAAAGGGCCAATGAAACAGTGCAACTTAGGACTCCAAAACTGAAAATTGGCAATTTTGCCTAAAAGACATAAGTTTTGAGAAAATGACCAAAACTAACAAATTTAATGACCAAAATGTGGTATGTGGGTGAAGTTGGAGTTCCCATACCTATTAAGCCTTAGAAAGTCAACTATTTGACTTGAATAGTGTAGTGAATTGTAACCCGAAACACAAAAATTTCGAGAATGTCGAATTTAACACGTTAGAACTAGGTGAATGTGAAGCTAAATTTATTTTAGATTTGTGTTAAGTTTTAATACTGAAACATTGTAAAATTGTGTGTTTCAGTTGAAAAGAATATCGGCAAGGAACCCGAGGAACCGAGTCGAGGCTAAGGGACGACTTGCTTGAGGTTTGTGCACAACACTACTATGCCTTAAAAGTTATTGATAAAGTAAATGAAATATGCATTTTTACTCTTGCTTTGAATTGTTGAAAGTTTATTGTGATCTTATTCAGGATGTTTGATTTAAATTGTGAAAGTTATTGTATATATTTGAAATGGCAATGTTTAGCAAATTGTTAAGATAAGTTTTGAAACCACAATGTCATGACCATATATTTGAACACCTCACTAGCACGACTAGTGGGGGTAATTAGTTTCGAATTTTGATTCCTTCTCTGGAGAAGTGTTGAGGTGTGCCAGTAGAAGAGGATGTGAATTGATATCCATATATTTGAGCTAGCTAGCCTTGTGATGTGATTTCTCTTTAGCCTTTGGCTATTGAGATTCTATTTGTTTCGAATGGCATGATTTAACTATGGGTTTTATGAAATGTGTTTTGATACTTCGAAATGAACGTAGTTTGCATTAAAATCTCATAATTCATGTTTTGTGTTTAATGCTCATGTTTAGTCAAATTTTTGAATAAATATGATTTTATTTTTGCATAAAGATTATTTTAGTATATTGTGCACCACTGAGTCCTAGTACTCAGCGATAGCTTTTATTGCTGTCGCAGATACAGAGACGAGAGGAGCAGCAGACTGAGCTGCTAAAGATTGAGGATCATTCAGCCTAAAGTCTTCGGGTATAATTTATACCCTAATTGTAAATATTTCTTTTGATGTATATATTACACATAAATGTATGGACATGTAAAAATGGGTCTTGAGCAGTTGTATAAAATTTGTATAAAGTTGTAATATATATTGTAGTTTGAAATTCTCTTAATGTGAATTTTGTAATGATCATTGGATACTGGATTTGAAATTGAAAGTTGATAAATGTGTTGAGAAATTGTTTGAGATTGAGTTTGAAATTGAAGCAGTTGTTGAGAAAAATTTTTAGAAGTGTTTTTTACAGGTATTTGAAGAACTGGTTTCTCAAAATACAGACAGAACTCTGTCAAAATTTTTATAAAATTTGTGAAAAAATAAAATGGGCTAAAATTTCCAACTAGCTTTCAACTTAATTACATGTTTAAAATACTTATTAGAAATGCTCACCACTTATCAAAAATAAGAAAATTGTTTTAAAATCCCTGGTAGGGTACTTAATGAGTTATCGGTAGGTGAAGTTCGGTAGTTCATTAGGTATTCTACGGGATCATGTTATGCCTTACAGAGGGGTAAGGTGTGACATTTTTGTTGCATTATTATTTAATGAAATTGATGTGGGTGTCACCTTAGGGTAATTTAGAGTTGTGTGCATATATCAGTGTGTATGAGATGTGGTACTGGATATGGATAGGACAGACAGATCGGTTTGAGCTAATCTCGCTTGGGGCTCAATCCTTTTTGTGATAAGTAGGGATGAGTACGGCTTTGAGTTGATCTCGCTGACCCCCGTATTTAGATTATTAAGAGAAAGTCCAGCTCGAGTTAATATAGCTAGCAGAGATTGGAATTAAGATAGTTGTATAGGGGATCAGCTCCCATATATATATATATATATATACTTGATTGATGTGATACATGAGTGTATGAGTGCTTCAAATTATTTTTTGTGCTAATATTGTCTAAAATTGATTGACTTTTGATGATGTATGTTACATTTCATCCTTAGGGATGTATTAGCCCTAGATAGTTATAAAAATTATATTTAAAATCAATATCTTACTCTTTGAGTCAATTAAATCATAATCAAGTATAATATAATATTTTATTAATTAATCAAGTAAATCATAATAATGTAACTTTGATCTACTAATCAGGTAACTATGATCAACTCTATATTAATCAAATACTATCATATAATTTATTTATTAATCAGGTAGGTCATAATCAATTATATAATAAATGAAGTAACTATGATCAATTAGATAATAATCAAGAGTACTTTATCAATTAATCAAATAGATCGTAATCAATTAGATAATAAATTAAATAATTATGATCATTTATATTATAATCAAGCACTATCAAGTATTTTATCAATTAATCAAGTAGATCATGATCAAATAGATTATAAATCAAGTTACTATAATAAATTAAATTATAAGCAAACATAATAGAATATTTTATTAATTAATCAAGCAAATCATAATCAATTAGATCATAAATCAAGTAATATATAATATAAAATAATCATATGAAAGAATACACCCAATCATGGATTATTTTCTATGATATGCTATAGAATATGCAATAGAATATATTCTTACATACTTTCCCTTATAAATAGAGGTAGGTTGGGAGAAAGAGAGGTTCCTTCTCCTTCCTCCTTTATCATATCGATGAATAATATTTATCTATTGGAGTGTTGGAGGGTATTCACCGGCACCTCTCCGACTGATAGATTGATAGTTATGGACATAATATTTAAACTTATGAGTGGTCAATGACGTATGTGACTTACTTTACTCATGATTTCACTATTTTTAAATTTTTTTATTACTTGAAATAAGAAATAACATTTTAAAAACATAGGTTATTAATTTTTCAATTTAGTGTTTTTAATTCAATGGAGGGGAAGACCAAGAGATCAGCAAACATTAGCTCTGTTGCCTCACCAACCTTGGTAATTAATTTTTCAATTTACTTAGGTCAATAAAAAATAATCTTGCATATAATTAGAATATTGATTAATTAGTTTTTCATTTATTAGATAAATAAAAAAATTATTAATTAATGATAAATACAACATTAAATGGAATGCAACATTTAAATGTATGTATCTTATATATCTCATTTATAATTTATTTTTTTTTATAATTTATTTTTTATTATTTAAAGGAAATTTAAAAATTATGGACTACTAATTTTTCAATGTAATTGAAAAAAAAAATCATTTTAAAAAAATTTTATTTTAAATTTTTTTAAGACTAAACGTGAGCATCTTTTAAAAATATATCTATATTTAAGCTATTCCAAATTAAAAAAAAAAAATTAAAATTTTAGATAATCCTGTCAGTTTCCCTTAAGTCTATCGCTGTTGGTGAACCTCTGACCATTTTCCTTCATGATTAAACAAGATGGTGACCAAAGCCATAGTTTCAAGTTTCATCACATATCAAATAAAAATTGATATTTTGATAATATTATATTTGTATCTATAGAAATAATCTTTTATTAGTCTCTAATATACTTTTCATCTTATACTCTATTTACTATAAAATATTAAAAAAAAAAACGAAGTAAGAATAATATATTTTATTTCATAACTATAAAATATCTTATACTACTCTATTTACTATAAAATATTCAGAAAAAACGAAGTAAGAATAATTTATTTCATTTCATAAAAATTAAGAGGATTTAAAATTAAATATAATCAATTGTATATATTACTATTTTCTATAATAATTCGTTGAGTGTTCATAACTTATATAACAATGTTTGAAAAATTATTTAAGAAAGAAAATAAATCTGAATACATAAAAACTCATTTAAATATATTAAATTATTAGTATCATTATTAGCATGTTTTGTTATGATATTTTAAAATATTTTAAATTAAAACTAATATATATGTATTAAGAAAATCGTGCAAGTAGTTTTAGTTGGAGTTTTCTTTTATCAGGGTGTAGGTGAATTAGACTTACTAGAGAACTCGAAGATTAAAAAAGAAAACTAAAAAAAAAAATAATAATAATACTGCCTGTTATAGGTAATTAAAAGTTGTTCTAAAATATTTTCAAATAAATTTTCAAGTTCAATTTTAGACTTTAAAATAATAAATTTATTTTTAATTAATTATCTATATAATACATAAATGTGTAAAAGAGTGAATATTAGTTTTGACCAAATAGTCTATCATTATTTGTATATTTGTAATTATATTTTTAATATTTAATTTAAGTTTAGAGGTTATATAGATTTAAAATTTTTAGGACTTAAAATTTAATTATCTATATAATTTTAAAATTTATATAAATTTAAAATTCTTAGTCTTACTTATATTTAAAGTATATTTAATTAAATATTTATTATAATATAATTTTAAATAAAAATTTCTAAAATTATTTTCATAATTTATATTATTTAAAAAATAAAAAATATTTTATTTATATAAATAACTTTTTTAATGAATCATAATAAATTTGTATCTTTATTCTATAATTATTTATATAAAATTATTTTAATGCAATTATATTTAAATTTATGTAAAAAAAAGAACAAAAAATAATTTTTATCAGTAAAATATATGAATTATTTTATTAATTGTTTTAAATTTTTATTTAATTTAATTTCTTAAAAGTTTATAAAAAAATATTTCATATAAAATAAATTTTTATTTTTCTTAATTATAGATATATTTCTAAAATTTTTAATTATTTAATTAATATATAAAATAGTTTTAATTAAAATTAAATTTATAAATCTTATGTAAATAATTCTAATTGATAAGTATATATATATATATATATATATATATATATATATATATATATATATATATATATATATATATATATAACAATAAAAAAATTTATATTTATTGATTTATAAAAAATATTTAATTAGTATGTAATATACATTAAAATTAAATAAATCTAAATGTTTTAAGTAATATATAATACGTACAAAGGATAAAAAAAATAAATTATATATATAAGAAAAAGCATTTAAATAAATAAACATATATCATTTAAAAAATTAAATAAGTTTGAATTTAATTATAAAATTAATAAAATTAATAGGATGATTATAATTTATAATATATTTTTTTTATTTTAAAATGATATATTATTAAAAGTTTAAAAATTTTCATGCCTATATACATAAAACATAAAATTTTTTAATTTACTTTAATATTATAATATTATAATAACTTAATAATTAGTGCATATGTATTAAAAGAATTAAAAATTATATTTTAAATATAAAATAATAAATTTATTTTTAATTAATTATCTATATAATATATAAATGTGTAAAAGAGTGAATATTAGTTTTGACCAAATAGTCCATCATTATTTATAGTATTTGTAATTATATTTAGTTTAAGTTTAGAAATTATATAAATTTAAAATTTTTAGGACTTAAAATTTAATTATCTATATAATTTGAGAATTTACATAAATTTAAAGTTCTTCGTCTTATTTATATTTAAATTATATTTAATTAAATATTTATTATAATATAAATTTAAATAAAAATTTATAAACATATTTTCATAATTTATATTATTTAAAAAATAAAAAAATATTTTATTTATATAAATAACTTTTTTAATGAATTCTAATAAATTTTTATCTTTATCCTATAATTATTTATATAAATTATGTTAATACAATTATATTTAAATTTAAGTACAAAAAAGAAAAAAAAATAATTTTTATCAGTCAAATATATGAATTCTTTTATTAATTGTTTTAAATTTTTATTTAATTTAAATTCTTATAAGTTTATAAAAAAATATTTCATATAAAATAAATTTATATTTTTCTTTATTATAGATATATTTTTAAAATTTTTAATTATTTAATTAATATATAAAATAGTTTTAATTAAAATTAAATTTATAAATCTTATGTAAATAATTCTAATTGATAAGCATATATGCATGTATATATAACAATAAAAAAATTCATATTTATTGATTAATAAAAAATATTTAATTAGTATGTAATATACATTAAAATTATATAAATCTAAATGTTTTAAATAATATATAATTATGTACAAAGGATAAAAAAATAAATTATATATATATATATATATATATATATATATATATATATATATATATATATATATATGAGAAAAAATATTTAAATAAATAAACATATATCATTTAAAAAATTAAATAAATTTGAATTTAATTATAAAATTAATAAAATTAATACGATGATTCTAACTTATAATATTAATTTTTTTATTTTAAAATGATATATTATTAAAAGTTTAAAAATTTTCATGTCTATATACATAAAAAATAAAATTTTTTAATTTTTTTTATTATTATAATATTATCATAATTAATAAATAGTACATATATATAAAAAGAATTAAAAATTATATTTTAAATATACAAGTGTTATTTAAACTTAATAAGTTTATATTTAAATATAAAAATTAATTGATAATTTGATTTAAAAAGTCACAATTTTCCTATAAATAGAAGTATTATATTATTTAATAAAATTTTTATTTATTTTTATCCAATAAATTTTTTTATTGAAATTTGATATTTAGTCCAATAAAAATAATTATATAAACTTTAATTTAAAAATAAGTTATAATTTAGTTTGATAAAATATTTTACTGTAAATTAAATAATTATCTATATATTTTTTATTGCAATCATTTCAATTAAAAATAAAATATAATAACGTCAATATTTTTTTATTTTATTAGAATAATTTTTTTATTAAAATAATATTTTAATTGTTAATTTATTATTTATAAATAATTTATTAGTATTAATATATTTTTCAATTTTATTTTTAAAATTTTTCTTTATATCATAATAAATATTATGTAAAATATTATATATATAAAAAATTAATAATATTGATACTTATTGATATGAATGTAAATAATTAATTTTATTAAAAAAATAAAAAAAATTAAGTTAAAAATAAAAAAATTAATTTTATTTAAAATTATATCAAATTAAATTTGTGTTATAAAAAATTTAAAATTTTCACTTTAATTATATATCTTTTATAAAAATTATAAAATAAATAATTAAATTTATATATTTTTAAAACATTTACAATTATAAAATTATAATATAATAATAAAATTTTTATTATAAATTTTATTTTTATATTTTTTTATTTTTATTGATATATTTTTATTTTATTAATTTAATTTAAAAAATAATAAATAAATACATAATATAAATATAATATTTTACAGTAATATTATATTAAATAAAAAATTGCGGGCACCACTTCTCTCTTTTCAGCTTATCCCTCCCATGCTTTTCAACTTGCGCCTAGTCTTTTGATAATGTAATTCCATAAATTTTATAACGGCATTTTGGGAAATAAAATTCCCTCCATCGCAAATTTCGCGGTTCCCGCTCACTCCTTCGTGGCATCCTGGTGAATGCAATCACAACCGTCCATCTCTGTCCATATTGCCGATAACGAAACCCTAGTTCACTCAATTTTTATAGCTTTCAAATCCCTCGTTTCAATTAAACTGACGAACGGCTCATCAAATAGAAAGAGAAAACGGATAGAGAGAGAGACACCAGAGTCCATTCCTCTCAACCATCACCGCGTAGCCTCGTCGCGTACGGTTTAATTTCTCAATTTGCGTTTGGAATTTTCGATTAGGGTTCGGACTTTGGGTTTTGCGATTGAATTGATGGAGAGATTGGGGTCGCCGCCGGATACGGAGTCGTTCGGGTACGTTAGCTGGGAGGAGGTGAGCGTCTCGAAGGGTAAAGGGAGGAGAGAGGTTCGCTATTACTTGAAAAGGATAGACGGAGGATTGGATCTGGCCGTCATAGGAAAGAGACGAGCTCTAGGCATTCTTCTTATCACTACGCTGTTAAGAATAGATCAATTTTATTGTCTATGAGACCTTTGAAGCTCAAGTCCAGACGAGAGGTGATTGATTGGCTCAACTCCATCGTTTCAGGTACAATTGGAAAAAAATTTAATGAAACTCTTCTTATTTCATTCAAAAGTATTGACGGATTTTGATTTTTCTTTTGAAAATCATGAAGCTTTGTGGTTCTGGGTTTTTGGTTCTGTGCAGAGTTTTTTTTTTGACAGTTCCAACTTTCAAGCTTCTTACGGTTTGGATGCGCATAAAATTACTTGTATATTGTTTCATTTTCCTTCTTGCGACTCGTCTATTCTAAAGTTTTCATTACCAGGAGTTAATGAAACTGCCCTATAATATGTTATGTTATTTAGTCCATTACAGATTCAAAAAAAGTTCGGATCTTTTGCCCATGTTAATTAGGTGGACTGGAAAATTATGGGGATATATTAAAGTTTGGACGGGCAGACTACGATTTGTTTTACAGTTGGCATACTCATAAACTTTTCGTTTTGAAATCTGCTTTTTTCCAGAACTTATAGTTGCCTATGGCAGAATGAGTTTGAGATTCCAGAGTACTTCGTACAATTTGTGGTTAGTCATGTTTAGTGTTTCACAAGTGGATCAGTGATTCACGGGGCTTTTAATCAATTCCTGAATGTTTTTGGATCAATCCTCTCCTCCCACCCCCCCAAACAACAGCACACACACAAAAAAAAAAAAAGAAAAAAAATAATGATAATAAATAAAATGATTTTTTTCTCCTTATATATAATAAATTTACTCTTCCTCCTTCTCCAACTTGCATATAGTTATATTCCTTGGATCAACTAGTACCGTTATCCTGCCTACCTTTTACCTTCATGTCTATCAACTATGCCCAAACCATAATAATCTAGTTTTTCTGGTGTCATGATGCTGCAAACTGACTATGATCTGGGCTGCAGGAATTCTGATTCAATTTAAAAGAGCCGGTTGATAGCATAGGATCCTTGTGGCCTCGAAATCTAGGTTAAGATCTTTCATGGCCAAATTTATTGTGATTTACATAACTGTTTTCACATTTGTGGTAACCTTTTGACTGTCAGCAATCGGATTGAATCTTAAACCATCGATTCAAAGATACATACGGTTCTTGTTTTGTGCCTATTTTTGTATTTCTCATCTGTTGTTCTTTCTTTGATGGGATATCTTTTGTGTGTTGCTTAAACGTTTTGCTCTTTTGACTGTATTTATTTCTATATACAAATCAATATCATTTTTATCTGTGTTTTCTTGTCTATATGTTCTTCCTTTGTAGGTGTCTACATTCAGTGTTAACTGTTTTCTTGATTTTCCAGATTCACTGCCTCTTGAATCACCCCACCTGCCAGGTTCTGTGGACAGTAGTGATGTTTCTGAGTTGCACATTGAAAACTTTAGGGTATGGATGGCATTATTAACCTGTTGCTTTCTCCTATTTTTTGTCCCTTTTGTATGTTTAATTTGCTCATGATCCACAATCCATTATTTTGATTGTTACGTGTTTTATCTGCAGGACAGACAACTGCAGAAGCTGGACCATTATACAAAAGAATTTTTATGGTTAGGATCTTCATGGACATGCCAGAAAAGACGAAAACATTATCAGTCTTTTCAACGGAATGGCATCAAAATTTCTGTGAGTGCTTCTGGGGATTGCTATTTGTTTTGTAGCCCATGTATCTTTTATGTACTGTTACTTACTCCATGCATTTTTGCCTGCTTCTTGTTAACATCCTTCTAGGTATATTACTTTGTGTTTGTCTTAGCTGAGGAGGATAAAAGGCTTGTTGCATACTTGGAAGACATGTATGAGGACTCGAAAGGGAACAAGATGGTTATGGTACGATGGTTTCACAAAATTGATGAGGTTGGTATTGCTTTGCCTCACAATTTTAATGACAGAGAGCTTTTCTTTTCTCTTTGTCGTCAAGATCTCAGTATTGAATGCGTAGATGGAATGGCCACCATCCTCAGTCCCCAGCATTTTGAGAAGTTCCTAAATGAGGCGTCACACACTATGTTGGATCCATTTGTTTGCGACAAGCAGTTTGATAATGAGATATTAAGCCCTTCCACATTACTCAAGTCAAAGGATACTGGAAACAGGAAATACTTAGGTATATGTATTTGGTTTCTCCTGCAAGGGATCAGGCAAATTCTCTGCAGATTGTTGATGGCTTGAAAGTGGAAGCAAATGCCTATGATGATTCTGGGATTAGACCTCGGGAGAGGCATCGTCAATCAAAAGATGATATTTGTACTGGTACGAGAGAATCAACAGATACAGTGAATGTGGATGTGCGTAACCTACATGACTGCAAAAGTGGAACAGAGATGTCCAGTCTAATGGGTGGGGAATCTGCTGCTCTTTTGTCTGGAGCAGAGGCTAAGCAAAGTCCTATTCAGTGTCTAAAACTTGGTTCTGAAGTTGAAGTGCTTTCTCAGGATAGTGGGATTAGAGGTTGTTGGTTTAGAGCATTGATAATTAAGATGCACAAAGATAAGGTAAAGGTGAGATATCAAAATGTTAAAGATGCCTAAAATGAAACTAACAATTTAGAGGTGAGAACTGTTTCATCTCCTTGTTTTTTGTGTTTTGTTCTGTTCATTATCGAAAAAGAGGTGGGTTGTAAATAGGTGAATTTTATAAGTTATATTAATTTACCTTCTTGCTTATTTTTTCAGGAATGGATTCTAGCAAACAGAGTTGCAGTTCCTGACCAATTAGGAATTCGGATTTGTGGGAGGACTATACCCTCCTCCAAAGTTCAAAAAGGGTCGAGTATTGTGGGGTTTAGATTTGGGACTGCTGTTGATGTTTGGCGGCATGATTTTTGGCATGAAGGCATTGTTATTCATAAGAAATCTGAAGATAGATTTTATGTCTATTTCCCAGGTATGAAAAATTGTCATATTATGAAAATATGCTGCTAAAGCAGACTCAGTCTCGCATTTCCTTAGATTCAATTTTTAACATTTATACATGTCTTTTGCTGGCAGGAGAAAAGCAAGAATCGGTCTGTGGCCGTGCTGACCTGAGACACTCCCAAGAATGGTTGGGAAATGGGTGGATGCGCCTAAAGGAAAGGCCAGATGTTGCCTGCGCCATATTATCTATCCCAGAAACAAAGCAAGTTGTCAATTCTGATGAGAGCAAATTGCTTCAAACTGCCATTTCTGATGCTACACAATCAGGAAAAACTAAATCATGATGTAGTGATTGTTCGTCAGATTCTGGAAGTGATAGGGGAAGAGAATCAGTTGTGGTTCCAGATCTTTCAAAAGATTATTTTCTAGCCCAGTTAAGGTGGAACACATCAAAGAAGAGAAGACGTGGTAGTGGGAACTCTGGCACGACGATGCATAAGAAACAAGATGGTGGTGAGTACTCCTCGCAAGTTGTTGGTTCAAAAGCCTGCGAAAAATTTATTCTTTCAGCGACTTGCAAAGTTGATCATGAGAATTGCAAGTATATAAGGGATGCTCTATTTAGTTCTGCTGTTGTGCAGCCTCTAACAAGCTTGGTTATGTCTAGGTGATAGGTTCCTTTTTGGTGGGATGGGGAATCGCCACAATCCATCTCTGAAATAGATAGATGTTACCCTAGGTTTTCTGGTTCATGTTTTTTGGAGGTATATATGAAGTATTTCATAGGTATACAAGTCATATATCGTGCATGTACCCGATGCACTTTTAGCCTTTTCACAGATGCCATGACATGAAGGTGTCCCTATTAACGTGCAACTCCTCTCTTATTGCCTATATATTCAACAATAGCCTGTAGGAGGTTTAGGTGCTCCACAAATTTCAGGCAGCAATTTTGGATGATCTCGCATCTTGACCCGCATAATTTGTACCCTAGGGAATGTTGCTGGAGGATTTCAGCTTCGTGTATTTTGTATATAATGTCTTTGGTAATAAAATTTATCTCTTTACCTTTGTTTTTCATGTTCAATCTGTTGGTTTAATGAGTAACTTGTTTCACCTATTCAGATAAAAAAAAAAAAAAAAAGAAAACTTGTGTCACCTGTATCACTTTCGTTTGAAGTGGCTAAAGCCTGTTCAATTGCTTACTGCCAAAATATGTACCGTAGTACGGTGTGTGAGCGTTGTTTGATTGGATTCCTTTTTAACAATGCGGAACGAATCTGCCCGCACCAATTTCGTGTGGGTTCCCACTCTAGAAAGGAGGATCCTGAGTAGATTGTGGTCCGTCATTAGACATCATGATTTTTTTCTTAAATGTTGGTGTGTGTTTGTGTGAAGCATAATTCCTGTTTTTAGCAAATACAAATCTTTATTATGCCCATCCGGATACATGTAACTGGCAAACACAACACTAGTGTATCTTGTTTTTGTTATTTTGTTGTCATATTAGGGTTGTTCATAGTCTTAATTACTGTATATACTGTTAAGGGCTCTGTGCCAATTGGTTTCCCATCAATTGCAAAACAAATACAATGAATTTGCGGGGTGAATCAGCAGAAGCAACAAGTGACTTGTTCGGTTTTGTTGATCCAGTTGGGTAGTTCAAATTGCTGAACAATCAAAATCAATTAGCTAGAAATTTTCTTTTGTTTATTTGTTAATGTTCAACGGTTATGGTGAAACTCGCAAGCCTGGGTGTCTCAGCTATTTTACAAAGCCGAGCTGGAGACCCATAATTAAAAAAGTATATAACAAGGCATCATGCATGCGTGTTTGTCTAAAATCTCAACTCGGCTCAATTTAGCTCGTTGGACAGCTGCCATAGCCACGCTCCTTGTGACATGACTGATTAATTGAATTTAAAGATGCACTTACACGAGTAGTTGGTCTTACAAGTAAGCTGCACAGAATAATTATTGCGGAGAAAATTCAGAAACAGTGGTAGGTGTGGGCCTTGCTCTGAGAAAGAGGCATCTGCGTCACAAAGGCCTTTTCCAATTCAACATGCTTCCAATTGTTATCCTAAAATGTTTCATCTTCATTCCTTGTTCTTGTTCTCTAACAATTGAAGCATATATAAAAAGATAGACTTGCTCCATCAGTGCAGCAGCAGCCGTTCTTCGATCGTTTTCTGTGTCTTTGTCTCTCTGTCTTTCTCTGTGCAAGATGAGATTTAACTTGTTACCTTCTTTATATGAATATTTTATTTTTCTGTAAAAGTCTACCATAAAGGAGAGATGGCTCTTGCTAATCGGCCTAAGAAGGAGACGCCCAGTTTTGTATGCAAGAAGCCGAAGAATATGCTACTTCCTGGAACTAGCCTTGCCTCTGTTGAATCCTTATCTGTCCCTCTTGTTTGTACTCTCTCTCTCTCTCTCTCTCCTATATATGTTGCTTTGCAGGTTGTTTAGGCTTAATCAAATTTTTATGGATTATGGCCTTATGGCCGGTCTTTGTTGAAAGCAGGTCCAGGAAGTTGTTCTCTCAGCAGATATTCGATGTGCTGAATGTCAAATGAGAATAGCTGAAATAATGTCAAGAATGGCTGGTAAGATATCTAATGTCCTCTACTCTGATGCTAAGCTTCCACAAAAATGTAATAAGTTCTTATTATTCTTTGCCAGTGTAACAATTATCTTGGAAGGATTTTCCTAAAGTTAAATTGGTGGCTCTGCTACTCTCTAGACATGGATACATAGTTTTGAAGGAAAATGGAAAAGTGTTCTTTTCATTTGCGCCTGGTGGCTTGCCTTCTATGGCAACCTTTTCCTAATTTCTTTTATTTGGACTGAGTGCTTTCAATGGTGGATTCCACAGATGGCTATGCCTCTAATGCATAAAGCTGATATTATGTTCACAGAAGTTGGTCCAGAAATGTTAAGAGATTAGAGAAAAAGAAAAGGGGAAAATATGAAGTTTTGAATTGACAAGTCAGTGCATCTTGCATTCTAGGGTTGAAACTCTCACTAGAGCTGTTCTGCAAATTTTCATATTGTAATTAACGACTTTAGTTTGACTTGCCTGCACTGTTCTTTACAGTTTTTAGATGTTTATGATCGTTGGAATTATTCAAGTAGGGTATCTTGCACATTCATATTTCTGTGTTCTTTTGCTACAGTTGGACCACATTAAAGTTATTTGCAACTTGAATTTGTGGTGTAGAATATTCAGAAAGAATACTCAAAGGAGAAGTAGAAATATATTCTCAAATTTTATTAATATAATTTTCAAATGTCAATACTAATTATAATAAGTTCTATAGGAAAATACCTAAATTACATAGGTATTTCCACTTATCCTTCCTGCATCAATTTGGCTGTTTTGACTTGGCTTGAAAAATCTTGGTTTTCAGTTTGGAATAGAATATAATGTTAAAAATAAACTTTCATGCTGGTCTTGCAGAGACTGAATCTGTGTCAGTTAATGTGTTGGAGAAGAAGGTAACTCTTATTTGTAGATATCCTGGTGTTAAAGTACCCACAAGGCAAGTTGCTGCTGTGTACAGGAATCCTTTCAACAAAATTGCCATGTTCAAGCGCATTTTTCGCGCCACCAGCAGTTGATTGCTTGTATAAACGTTCCAACATGCCAGATAGTGTTATCAGTCCGGATATAGGTATAGTGTTATCAGTCCTGATATAGGTATTGTGGGGTCTCTGTAGATGTACGTGGGTGCAATGAATGCAGTGTTAACTGTCGAGGGTGTGGCTTGTTTTTCTGCTTAAAATTTTAACTGCAAGAAAATGTGTATATTACTCTGGTTGAAAGGAAAATTCTTATTTAAATTCAATTTCTTATAGATTAAAGACACAATATATATAATGAATTCACATATAAAAATATTATGTCCTAAGTTTATAATGAATCGGGTTATCTAAGTAAGTTTTTTTTTTTTTATGTTGAATTAATTGTCTACATAATTGTAACAGGACATTGACGAAATAAAAAAGCACTGGGAGAGCAGTTGAGAAGTTGTAGCATAAACATTCTCTGTTTTTACTATCGTAGTTAAAAGGCATCAACCTCGCCTAGTTTTATGCTGGGTTTGGACGGGGAAAGGAAAGAGTAATTAATAGAATGATAAAAAAAAAAGGAAAAATTTAAAGAGAGGGATAATAAAAAAAATCAAAATAAGATAATATGTATATATATATATATTTATTTATTTATTTATTTATTTCTTACTTATTTTTACTCTCCGCTAATTCACCTTGTTATCTTTTATGTCTCTTTCGTTCTCATTTATAATTGTTAATCTTTTTTATTTTTTCTAAGCAGGTAAATCAGGATAAGATGGCTTAAATTTTGTGCAACATTACCTTTGCAAGCAAGTTATGGATGCTTGATGATGACATATAATGAAGTAAAACAAAGCATGGGACAAGAGGGGAGGATGCTTTCGGGTTTTTTTATCAAAGGAGTGAAATAAAAAAAAAAATTAAAAAAGAGTGCGTTTAAATTTAATTATAAGTGAAATGTGTAAATATAGGATGCTAATTATAATAATGTTTTGAGGGTCTGGACGCTATTATAAATAGTGTCTAAATTTTAAAAATTAAATGGAAAGCTGAACGCTTAGTTACAGTAGCGTTTAGCTTTCATTTTAATTTTTTAATTATTTTATTTTATATTTTAAACATAATATAAATATTATTTTAATAAATAATATTATATATTATAATATTTTTATTATAAAAAATCATTTTTTAATTTAAAATCAAATTAAATAAAAATTGAAATATAAAAATTTATTAAAATAAAATAATTAAAAAATTTAAAAAAAGTGGACGTTACATATAGTTTTAATTTTAAAATTTAAATTATTTTATTTTTTATTTTAAATAAAATATAAATATTATTTTAATAAAAAATTATAATAATTAATATTATATATTATAATATTTTTATTAAAAAAATTATTTTTAACTTAAAATCAAATTAAATAAAAATAAATAAAAATTAAAATATAAAAATTTATTAAAATAAAATAATTTAAAAAATAAAAAAATTATACCTTACTATAAGCAGCGATAAATTTTTATAATAAAAATATTACAATATTTTTATTAAAATTATATTTATATTTTATTTAAAATATAATATAAAATAAAATAATTAAAAAATTAAATTTAAAATTAGATGCTACTTATAGTAGCTTCTACTTTTTTTTTAATTTTTTAATTATTTTATTTTAATAAAATTTTATATTTTAATTTTAAATTAGAAAATTAATTTTTATAATAAAAATATTATAATATATAATATTATTTATTATTATATTTTTATTAAAATAATATTTATATTTTATTTAAAATATAAAATAAAATAATTAAAAATTTAAAATTAAGTAGCGTCCATTTTTTTAAATTTTTAATTATTTTATTTTAATAAATTTTTATATTTTAATTTTTATTTAATTTGATTTTAAATTAAAAAATATTTTTTTATAATAAAAATATTATAATATATAATATTATTTATTAAAATAATATTTATATTCTGTTTAAAATATAAAATAAAATAATTAAAAATTAAAATGAAAGCCGGACGCTACTCTTTTAATTTTTAAAATCTGGACGCTATTTATACCCTCAAAACGTTATTATAATTAACATTTCGCCTCTATTTCTTCTACCTCAATAAAATTCACACACTTTTAGTAATTAAATTCAAACTTATATTTTTTGATATTTTTTTTTATTTCACCCCTTTGGTAAAAAACCCAATTCTTTCCCTGTGACTGTGTGGTTGATGAACTAACCTAAAAAATGAAGTTAGGGATAGTGAGCCAAACATGACCAACAAAACACCCTTTTTAAGTCTAAGTATAATCAGATTCTAAAATGAAAGCTAAGAATTTCCAGCTCACAATCCAAAATTAGAGATATCAGTTGGTGTCTGATCCTTCAAATTCTCAAAACTTCAAATTCCTGTTTCATCCTGTAGAGATAGAGACGCAGATATTGCTAAGCAGGAATGCAGAATAGTTATCTGCGGGAGATTTACATCCACAGATGTGGAATGAAGTTGAGAAAGAAGATGAACATCAGGGTGGAAATATTGGAAATCCAGGAAATGGGTAGTAGTGAGTAGTGACGGAAATCAAAATTAAAGGCCAATGGTCTCTGGCTTACCCCTCTCACAGGTGCTTGTGATTTGTGGCAGGACAGAGATTAAATAAAAATTATTATAATGTGCAGATCTATTTTGGTCAAATGTAGCAGAAGAATGTACAAAAATCAACCCTTCATTACAAGGAATTTGGTCTTGTCAAAATTTTCAGATTGCCAATCTGCTAGAAGAATTAAAAAAATACAAGGTTTCTGAGAGAAATTATGGATGTTTCTTCTCTTATACTAGAGTAACTAAAATTTGGAGAGTTTAAGGTGAATTATTTTTAACTCATGAAGTACTATATAATTAATCAGTTTCTAATTCTCCTTTAATTGCATTTATTTGATTTTACTTTTTATAGTTCTATATTTATCAATGTTTTCTTATTGCTAATTATCTCTCTTGTTTGGCCATATGTATCTCACAGTAACTTTTAATGAAGTTAGTATTATGCCGTTGAGAGCGTCTCCTCTTATATGAACTTTTTATTATAAAAAAAATTTACTCAATGTATGTGAAGATTTTTAAGTTTCTTAATTTTTCAAGAGAAAATTAGGAACTCATTATTAATATATTTTAATTTTTATTTATTTTGAACATTTATAAAATTTGTAATAAAATTCTACCTAATGAAATTCAAAATAAATTTGGGCTATCCATTGGGTAAGTAAATTTGGCTGTGGCTCATAGCCATATGGTGCGTGTGAAGAATCGATTAAAATCCATTAATAGCTCGCACCGGTTTATTTCTGTTTTTAGAGGGCCCGTCTATTTTCTCTGCTGATAAAGTGGCAGTTCCCTGCCTCTTTGGGCGGGGGACAAGACAACTCTTCTTTCTTCGCTCCGACGTGAGCTTATTTCTCCTTATCTCCTAGCGGAGCTTGTATATAGCTTTTGGTATTATGTTGTTGCCGTTCTTGCAAGTAAAGAGTTTATTTGAGAGGGATTACAAGTTAAAGCCTGTAAGTTTGCTGTTGTTGGTCCAGATATGTTTTTGAATATTGTAGGTCATCAGCGTGAATGTTTGTTGTTGATGAATGAGAGCAAGAGTATGGGAGCAGGATGGTGATACTTTGTTGGGGCATGAGCCGATATTTAAACAGCCAACAAAAAGGTGCAACTGAGATGCCAAAGAGCTTTGCTACCACCACCCTTTGCTGAGACTGACTTGACGATCCATTACTCCTTTGTTTCCAACTGTTGCCTAGAATGGTGTTGGGTTTTGGGGGTCCTCGCTTAGTCTCAAACGGATTGCATGTCACCGTTAGGAAGAGTCTTCCTGGTTTTGAGCTTTTTGGGTTGTTGAATGCCATCTTCAGCGGTGTGTCTCGGAGAAATCGAGTGTAGCTGCTTCCTTTGCTTGGAAGGACATGGTATCGGAGCAATCACTTAATAGGGCTTGAACGTTACGGCCTTGGGCCAAAAAAAGTTTAAAAAATATATATATTTTTTGTGTTCATATATATATATATATCAGTTTTTATTTAAAATATGTTTGTTTAATTTTTAATATTTAATTAAAATTTAGAAAACATTTTAAATTGTGTTTTACTATTTTTCCATAGAAAAATATTATGTTTTCCAACTATTTTCTAAATATAAAACTATACTTTTTTATAATCAAAATTATACTATAAGTTTTAATAATTAAAATTAAATAATTATTAACTTTTTAAATTAAAAATTATTATATATATATATATATTTTTCTCTTTGTGTCATATTTGACAGTAAAATTTTCTTTGTATACTAAATGATAATGTTGTTCAGTTGGTTTAAATGCTCCATCGACGTTTCAACACATATTCTTTTCACCATTGTGTGTTTCTAAGATAATAGCACCTCAATGCGTGTCACTGATATCAATTTGTAGGGATTTATTGCCAATGCTACAAATTTTGAGAGGTGACGGATTCTGAGTTATTGAATTTATTTGAAATGATTTCAATTAAAATTTATTTAGAAAAGGAATTTTATTATTTAATATAACATGATTTAAGATATATAATTCAATTTAATTTTATATAGTTTATGTTTAATATGGTTTTATGATTAAAATTTATTTATCATCACTTTTAAATTATTTTAATAATAAATTATAAAATTATAATATTCTCTTATGTCAAAAATTTTTTTATAATTAATAAATATATATATATATATATATAAGGTTTATTTAACACCATAAATAATATTTGTTGCCTAAGTGTGATATGTTATAAAAAGTATAAAAGCCAAGGAAGAAAGAGAGAAAAGTAGGATAGAGAAAAGAGAGAGAGGAAGAAAAAATTAGAAGAGATAAAGAGGGGAAAAAAAGAGATGAGAGAGCTTTGAGATATAACTTTTTTATTAAAATCTAAATTTAATTAGTATTATCAAAATTTAAATATTACAAAATTTAGTTAAAATTTATAATATATTACTTTAAATCGATCTAAATTTAATTATGATAATTAAATTTAATTATGATAATCAAACAATAAATAAATTTATTTATCTTGTTATATTTTAATTAAAATTTTATATTAAAATAAATTAAAAAATATTTATTTATTAATAATTTATATTTTAAAAGTTTAATAATTATATAAAATATTTTAATTTTAATTATTTAAAATATAATACATAAAAATTTATAATCATTTTTTAAAAAATATATATTATATTTAATTAATTATTTATATAAATATAATTAATTAATGAGTAATTATAATACATCATAAACTTCTTAAGTTTAATTAAATGTTATTCAAATTCATTCAATAAAATTTGATCAAATTAAATATCTAAAAAATATTTGATTCACTGTAATTCTTAAGAGTGTGTTTATAAACAATATATTTACATTTTAACGAAAAATATTAAATTAATTTTTAAATTCACTTCAAATTCTCTAAAATTTAACGAGAATGTACGTAATATATAAAAAATTTTATAGTAAATTACAGGATGAACTTTATTTATGAAAAAATGGTGTGTTCATTGCGCGTGCATTTTTGTCAACTAACCCATATGTAAGTATATTTTATGAAAAAAGAAAAACTTAAAAAAAAAAAAAAATCTTAAATTTAAAAAAGTGAAATCGAACACACCCAACAATTTGCCTAATTTGATAATCCCAACCAAATAGCTGCTATTTCTTCCAACTGCTGGACGGAAGGAAAAAGCTCTGAAACAAAACCCTAACCCTCGATTCGCCGTAACAACCAATGGCCAGCGACACCTATCCCTCCAGCCGCAAGCAGCGCCGATTGCCCCCAGACGATGAAGCGGAGAAGTCCTCGAAGCGACACAAACACCGACACCATCACCATCACCGCTCCCACCGAAGCAAGAAGCACGGTGAGGAAAGTAAACATACTGGCGATGAAACTACTTCTTCTCCTCCGATGAATCCTGTTGCTGCTAATGATAATAGGCTTGATGATGACGTGGAGGAAGGCGAGATTTTGGAGGAAGAGGGTTCTGGTGGTGTTACTGTAAGGGCCATCGAATTATGCGAGGAAAAAATTGATTCCCAAAATCTGGTATGTTGTATTAGTCCTTATGTATTTCAATTGTTTGCCTCAATTGTTTTTAGATTGTTTTCGGCTTTCTGTTTGGTCCCTGAGAAAATTGGGGAAAGAAATTTGGAATGATGAATTTTATAGATACGATTTGAACGATTGCAAAAAGCTCGCTTTGGCTCAGAAAGCCGTTCTTTTGGCTGGCAGCCAAGAATTATAAAAATTTTTCAGTTTTTAAATGAGAACTTTTCTTACTTCTATCTTAAGAACTTAGTTTTCTCAGTGGCCAAACGGATGCTCATGGTAGTGTTGTAATTTTTATGGATTGTATGATGATTTTTTTGTTTGGTGAGAGCTTGTTAGAGTATGTTCCATACACATATGTAAGAACCTGCTTGCACTACACACGAACATGAGTGAATTGCAAAAAGAATGAAGTTCCTCCTAGGCGTTTCAATGGAGAACTGGTGGCTTATTGTTGATTTGTAAGAGCTAGTTACAAGTTTTTTCTATTTCATTTCTGCATGTTAATTAATTTTCATTTATTAATTTACTTATTAAGTTGTGTATATCATGCCTTTGCAAATTCATGTCCCTTAATTTTCTTCCATTGTATTACAGGGAGTACATGCTGACAATAGTGGCAATGCTTTAACTAATTCTTACAATGCTAACAAGTTTGACAGTAAGGTTAATTTGCCCAAAGATCCTAGAGCTGAGGTTCAAGATGAATTAGTTTATAGAGATAAGCTTGCGGTTCATACCAATGGAGATATGGGTCATGAATATCACACAGCAGGCAAGAAACGGCATGCAGAGTCTGGTTCTTCTAAAGGAAGTCACAAGCAAAAGAATTACCGTGATGCTGATACACCTGAGGGTGCTGAAAGCAAATTAGGTGATTGGGGGAATTCATCATCTTCTGAAAGTGGGAGGGATAAAAACAAGACTATGACAGGCTCAGCATCTCATGATAGGTACTATGATGAGGAAATTCCTAGGAGAAGATCATTGTCACATGATTTTGCTAGGGAGAGATCTCGTTTCCACAGCATAGTACAAGAGGAGGTTCTTTTGAAGAGAGGGCAACACAATGGAAGGGCTGAAATTTTTTCTGATGATGAAAGAATGTCTAGACGTGATAGGGACCTGAAGCATGTTAGTAAAGATTTAGAAAGGGAGCACAGTACCAGTTACAGCAGAAGTCTAGGAGGTGGGGACAGGCATAGAAGCAGGGATGCATGTGGCAGAGAGGTGACCAGGGAGAAGGACAACTGGGAATGGAGAAGGGATCAGGTACGAGAGAGAAGCACGGACAGGGATCAGAGAAGAGAGAAAGATGGAGAGAGGAGGAGAGACAGGGATCTGAGAAGAGAGATGGAACAGGACAGGAGTAGGGACAAGTATGTGAGTAGAGATAAGGAAAGGGAGAGGAGCAGGGACAGTGATATAAGAAGAGAGAAGGAAAGGGAGAGGAGCTGGGACAGGGATGTGAGAAGAGAGGAGGAAAGGGAGAGGAGCAGGGACTGGGATATGAGAAGAGAGATTGAAAGGGAGAGGAGCAAGGACAGAGAGATGGACAGGGATCGGAGAAGAGAGAGGCAACGAGAGAGGAGCTTGGAAAGGGAGGTGGAGAGGGATAGGAGGAGGGATATGGAGGAGGATCTGGGCAAGAAAAGGCAGAAAGAAAGAGATAAAAGCAAAGATAAAGATGTTACTAGGTCTAGTGAGAGACACAGAGATCAGGAAAGAGAGAGGAAGAAGGATAGCGATACGTATAGGGAGAGGGACAGAGTTAGGGGCCAAGATTGGGAGAGTGAAAGGGAGAGGGAAAGGCGTAGCAATAGAAATAGGGACAAAGCCAGTGACATTAAGAGTGATTCGACAAAGGGCTATAATTCTCATGGTGATTCTTTAGAAGGTGACCGATACAAACTCAGAAGGTATTCTTCATTGGTGGATGTTTGTTTATTTTACTTCATTTTTTATTTTGGAATAATTCTTTTTTGTGGTGTGCCTTTTGCTATGACTTCATTGTTTATTTATTTATTTTTAATTGCTTTAGAGATGAAGAAGAACAGGATGATTTTGAAGAAAGGATTAATTTAAAACTAGCTGAACAGGAGGAAGATCTTGATAGTGTAAAGGAGGAGAGTAGAAAACGCAGGCAAGCTATTCTTGAAAAATATAGGAATCAGCAATCACAGCAGAAAAATGAGGCTCAATCAGAGGATGCTGAAAAAGGTGTGTTTAAAGCTTTATTGCATGTTATTGTGGGATCTGTTCTATTTTATCTTTTTTGTTAATGCTTTATATTGGAAATCAGGATCCATTATGCATGGTTGCGATTTGTGATGTAGGTCTGGCCTTCTGCCAAGGAGGCTTCTTAGTTGAAGCTTCACTTTGTAATTTGGCTTTTTATGAGAAATGCTTGATTAAGAAGTGTGATTTTTCAGAATTTATGTTCCATGGCATGCAAAAGTTGTAACAGATCCTGTAATTTTGCAACTTAAAAGCTGAATATTTGTTTTCACATTTTTTATTTGGACCTAGCGTATACTTTAAAATGTTAGAATTAGTACTGACAAAAAGAAAAAGTCATTGGTAGTCTCTGTTACTTGAGTATTGTTGTAATTCTGCTATATGAGATGGAAATCATGCAATAAAAAGCATGGCATATTACTGACTTATTATTGAGATGAGCAGCACTAGGCAAAAACCAGGATTACTATGCTAACTGCTTTTAATGTTTTCCTCTATTTTGTTTTCACTTGTGTGCTTTCTGCTTATGTTTTCTTACCTTCTGTGTGGAGCAGATGTTGAACCTGCACAACTTCGTGTCCAATCTTTGCCAGCTTCTAATTTTGTTCCAGAAACTCTTGATACTAGGATTGATGGTGATATCTATGTTGCCGAGCCATCATTTTCTGTAGGCAAGTCGCCTCCACAAAATGGAACACGGGCATCTGAGAGGACTTCTGGTGCTGTGGGTCTTGGAGAGGGTACTCCTAAGGTGTCTTGTTATCTCAAAACCACTTCTAAAGATTATGGATGAGTAATATGGGCTGAGCAGAACATATACTTTTTATTATGAAAACCATACTGAAATTAGGCTCAGATGTATTTTGAATGTGATTCTTATTTTATCAATTTGGGCAGAGCGAGAGGTCAGATGAAAAATATTGTGATGACATATTTGGCGAGACACCAACTGGAGTTCATAAATTGGTAAGATTAATATAATAACTAAATGCATCTTATTAATCTGCCAACCATCTCTTACACTTGTTCAGTTACTTTTGTATCTGTTTCAGCTTGGGATATAACAGTAAATTCAATAGCTGCCCCTCCCCCTTTTTAAAGATTCATAGGTAAATATGCTAAAGTGTTGTGCGTACATTCTTATACAGGGCAAAGGAGATGGTTTACCAATTATGCGGAATGGTCTTCATGACAACTGGGATGACTCTGATGGGTATTATGGTATGTATGTGAATATACGGAGGCTTCTTTTTTAATTTACCTTTCTTTGTTCCATTTTGTTCCTCATAAAGTGGCTAAAATACTTTAATTCTATTTGGTATTAGGGCCTAAAGCCAAAAAATATGCAATTCCTACATCTAGAAATTTGTAGAATGTCGTATTTCTTTTAATCTATTTGTACCTGAATATGCTTTTTAGATTTTTTTTATTCTGTTCCTATCCATTTATTTAGTTATTTGTTTATTTGTTTTGTTTTGAATTACTGCCTGGCAGTGGTGGTTTTCTGAAGTAAACTAGAAAGAGAAGTTGCTTATGTTTCTGAATTTGGTTCTTTGATGCTAATTGCATTTAGTTTTTGTATGGATATCGTAGGAGAAGAGATGCTGTCTATTAGGTCACTAATTCTTCAAAAGAAAAGAAGTGCTGAAGTTAAGACTGAGAATTTTTTAACCTGAAGTTCTGTATTGGGAAATTAGGCTTCCTTTCGCATCATAGTTTAATTGATAGTACCAGTTACTATGGATTTTCCCCCCTGTAATTTGTCCAAAAGAAAATCATTTATAGATCTTCGAAGCAGTTTGTGCAGTAGGTTGTTCTTTGAATTAATCTATTGCTGATGTTTTCAAGTGTTTATTTTACTTATTACTGATTTGATTGTTGTTTTTCTACACAGGCTACCGATTTGGTGAAATACTTGATGGTCGGTATGAAATTGTGGCTGCTCATGGAAAAGGTGTCTTTTCCACAGTAATTCGTGCGAAGGATTTAAAGGCTGGTGTTGGTGAACCTGAAGAAGTGGCTATAAAAATCATTCGTAATAATGAAACAATGTGAGAAATCTTGCTTTAATAATAATAATTATTATTATTTTCCATGTTTTCCCTTTTCTACAGTTGACCAACCTTGTTCTATACTTTTATGATGTAGGCAAAGAGCTGGTCAGTCAGAGGTTAAGATATTAAATAAACTAGCAGATCTAGATCAAGAGAACAAGCGCCATTGTGTTCGATTCCTTTCGAGTTTCAAGTACAGAAATCATCTTTGTTTAGTTTTTGAATCTCTTCATATGAACCTTCGTGAGGTTTTAAAAAAGTTTGGTCGCAATATCGGCCTTAAACTAACTGCTGTGAGGGCGTATGCAAAGCAGCTTTTTATTGCACTGAAGCATCTTAAGAACTGTGGTGTTCTTCATTGTGATATAAAGCCTGATAACATGCTGGTATGTCTATAGTTTTCCACGTTTGCGATTCTCCTTCAGTTAATTTATGAATTCTCAACTCACTGTCCCCCCCTTTTTTTTTTTTCAGGTAAATGAGGCAAAAAATGTGTTGAAGCTTTGTGATTTTGGTAATGCCATGTTTTCTGGTAAAAATGAAATTACACCATACCTTGTGAGCCGCTTTTATCGTGCTCCGGAAGTCAGTAAGTTTTAGCCTTGTGCTGTTATATGGGATATACTTTCTTGTAGTTGGATGAATTGCAATTATATCTTACTTTTGGAGTACTTCTGTTTCAGTTCTTGGCTTGCCTTATGATCATCCAATGGATATGTGGTCTGTTGGATGCTGCTTGTATGAGCTTTATACTGGTAAAGTTCTTTTTCCTGGTCCTACAAATAATGACATGTTGCGACTTCACATGGAACTGAAAGGCTCTTTTCCAAAGAAGATGCTTAAGAAGGTGGGATCTCTCTCTCTCTCTCTCTCTCTCTCTCTCTCTCCCCTGTAATAATTGTCCATAGCAGTTACTGAAATCTCCAAACTGTCTTCCATGGTGTTTGAGTTAATTTCTTGGCTCTAGGCTCCCTGATATCTGGATCATTGGATGTGTGGTTTGGGTGATTTGTTGCCCTCCAGTCTTTTATAATGTATTTTTCCCTCCCTCTTCTTGCCTTCTCACTCATTGCAAGACTGTTAAGATTGGTGTGACTGGTCTGTGTCTACATTCTTGAATATCACATTCTTTCTTGCACTGATGTTGTTTTATTTTTACTTCTTTTTGCAGGGTGCATTTGTTGACCAGCATTTTGATCAGGATTTGCATTTTCATGCTACAGAGGAGGATCCTGTTACTAAAAGGGTAGGCTTTGTGCATGGATCTTTCATCATCCATTGATCTACTTTTCTCAACATTTGAATCCTTTATCATGGTTTTCTTTCGTGTTGATTGAGATTGAGTTCTGTTTTCACAGACTGTAAAGAGGATGATTCTAAATATAAAGCCAAAAGATATTGGATCAATTGTTACGAGTTCTCCTGGAGACGATCTGAAGATGTTGGCCAATTTTAGAGATCTTCTGGATAAAATTTTTGTATTGGATCCTGAGAAGAGGATGACAGTTCATCAAGCACAACTTCATCCATTCATCACTGGCAAGTGAACCATGTTGCTGATTTTCTGACACCAGAATTGCTGTTGCGCTAGATATTAATATATTATGACTTCATATTCAGTTATCTAATCATTGGGCATTGTGTCTTTATCTTCTATTTGCTGGCCTATGAGCTTTGGACAGTTGTAGCCGTCTTTGAAGTCAGAAGTGGTGATGTTTGGTCAGGAGTACTCTTAACTGGCGGTTCTTTCAGGGGAATGTACTGTTTCTATTGTAAGACAACTTGCCAAAGGCGTTTTCCTCCTCTTGTAACCATTCTTAGTCATGGGCATTTTCAAAATTTATCATGGTGGTTATTATTTCCCCTGCCATAATTTTATTTGTATCTTGTACATGGTTCCTGCAATTGAATTATGGGAAATCAATAAGGAAGAAATATTTGGGATTTCTATGGTCAAGTACAATCATATTTGTTTTTGTGACCATTTGCTGAAGCTGGCAAGGTGGATCTTGTTTTTCTGTTATTTTTATTTTTGTGGTTCTGCAGTTCTTGCATTTTTTTTTTTAATTAGATATAACTATTTTGGACTTGCAATGCCATCTCTCCTTTTTATATTTTGCAATCTATTTTATTTTGGAGTTTCCATCTGTACTGAGGGATCTAATTCAATTTTTCATTCAGGATATCACCCCTTGCTTTGAGGCAACCCTCCAGTGCTTAAATGCTTAAAAGGCACCCAGGAGAAGGTACCTTGGTTTCTTTACTGGGAGCTTGTTGAAACACCCAAAAGTATCATGTTATTTTGCAAAATATTTGCTCTTAAATGGAATTTTACGAGTTAATGCTTTCTATGTGCTTGAGAATAGTTTCTCATGCTGCTTTTTAAGTGTTTGGGTATGTTTCCTTCAGAATGGTTCCTTGGATTTTGTGTACATTGTGGTATGTTTTTTATGTGTTGTGCATTGTGGTTGTGCTTTGCAAAGGAAATGTCCTAGCGCAAGTACTCTTATTGAATTGGTTCCATTACCACAATTGACACCTGTTCACTCTACTCAAATGTGTATGTGTATGATGTACATTCATGTCTTTTGTGTGGTTGATATCAGTTTTTCTATGCTGTAGTTGATAGTCTGATCTGCGCCTATAGGCTAATGATTTTCTATATGTCTGATATATGGACTACTATTTTGGAGGCAAATGCTACTGAGATATGCTGCTTCAACTTTAAAGTGAAAGTATGTGTAAGTAATTCAATTTCTAACTTGATTGCTGTTGCTCTCTCTTAATGGCTTACGCTGAAGTGGACAGCATTCTGTTGGAAATACTAATGTATTGATGTCTCCCTTTTCTTAGGGCATTGTAGTCATCCCTTTGCAAGGCTTGTAAGTATCTGCAATCTTCTTATGGATTGCAAGTTTACATAAGCTTCTTCTTCTTTTTATTTTTTTATTTTATTTTTTTTATTTTTGATATGATATATGGTTTTGATGTTATTTTTTGTCAACCTCTTTTTTTGCCATGGTATCATGTGTAAATACTGCATGAGATTCATGTATCATATCTTTTATGTGTCATATTATTTTATATCAGTTGTGTCTATGATACAAAAACGAGGTATATCACTGGACATTCTATGCCATGAAGCATAAGGTTGGTGGATGAGATGTTATTCTTTACCCTGGAAAAACGTATTTGAAGAACTGAAAAAAATCATGAGAATCTCTTGGAAGCCTAAAGAGTGCTTTATGTTATTTAGTGTTTGTTGCTGAAACTTGTTTTGTTGGCTGGAAGGTGCTGTATCTGAAGGCTTGTGCTCAATGTTACAACCCTAGGGCTGACAGTCTCGTAAAAGCAGCTTTAGCTGAAAGCCAAACTTATATGAACCTCATGCTTGACAGAGTCTAGCACTCCAACCGAACTGTTCTGAGTTTGAAGCCCTAAAATGCAATCTTCTAGGGCTTGAACTCTAGGTCTCTGTAGAATTTCCATTTTTAAATTATGTATGCTTTAGGAGGTGGAGTGGATCCCTAATTTGCCCATGCTTAGCTTATATGAGTCTCATATAATCTCTTTAGTGCACATACTAAAATCATAACGACAATGTCGAGCAAAGGCTAATAAGGCATATCATATGATTGTAACACTAATTAATATAATTACCCAAATCAATGTAATCAAAAGACTAAGATGGTTGTAAAATGCATCATAATTTGTAGTTTCCTGTCATTAGGGTTAAAAAGTTTTTCCCCCCTTCTCTAGCCTTGAAGTATTGTCTAATTAATCAATTTTGCCACAACTCGTTGATTTAGCTTGCTTAGGTATATTTTGTAGTATGTCTTTGTAAACTGAACAATTTTGTTATGTAATCACCCACTTGATTATGGTCACTAGTTGAGCCTAGCTCGCATAGGTTTCTGGTAGTTTTGCTTTGTAAATTAATGAGTAAAAACAAATGTTTAATAATAATAATAATAATAGTAGTAATAATATGATGGAATACGATAAAATGATATAATATAATTTAATCTCTTTTTTTACCCTTGGGGTGGCGTTTGGTACAAGGCTAACAACAAATAATTATTGCTTAACTTTTAACTCCTCATTAATGTTGTTTGGATACTTAAAGAGATTAGTTAACTTTTCATTTCATTAATGCTTATACTTCAGGGGTTAAATGTTAGCCTTGGTACGAGGTTAGCGGAGAGTAATTATTAACCTAATTAACTCCCTGAAAAGGTTATAAATATTAATGAGGTAAAAAGTTAACATAGTCCCTTTAAGTATCTAAACAACATTAATGAGCGGTTAAAAATTAGAAGGGTAATAATTGCTCCTTTTTAATATCGTACCAAACGCCCCCTAAAGATTAGAACTTACAAAGGTAACATTTAACTCCTGATTTTTTAACTTTCTATCAAACACATTCTTATTGATAAGAAATGGGGATTAAATAGTTGCACTCTGTTTGCTTAGGCTTTTCCTATTAAATATTGCCAGTTTAGCTATATGCAACAATTATTTGTTCAAAAATTGAAATGTTACATAAAGTCTTAAATGAGGACATCAAGTTTCCAAAGATAGCTGCATGTACGTCTCTCCAAGATGCTGAGATTGTGTGTGATCCTATTTTTATTATTATGGTGGTGATGATCAGTAGTTTATTGCATCATATGATCTCCTTTTATTAGAAGCAATGAGCCTTAGCTCATGGTGCTAGAGTATGTATCTAGGGTTGTGAAGTTCTGAGTGTGAACTTAAAGTCAAAAAATTGAAACACTTCTTTTATGAGAAGCAGAACATGGAAGGATATAAAAAGGATGCTATCTTTAGGTTGTGGTTTTGCTGAGGAATTCAATTCTCTTAAAAACTCAAGGATATAATTTGTTGTACTTGAAGATGTTTGTTAACCCTTCTATCCAAAAGTATTGAAATTGATGATGATTTACCCAGTATCTAACCAACTAACTTCAGGATGCATTCAAAATTCTCATGCATCTTTTCTTAAGCATGCATTCAAAATTCTCATGTATTTTTTCTCTCATATTTAAGTCAGTGCTGCAGATGTGTATTCCTAAATTGAGATGGGTAGGGATTTGATTTCTTCCAGAATTTTTTTTTTCTAAAAAAAAAAAAGGAATAAACTTTTCAGTGTATCAAATTTCCTGGACTCAGAATATTGATAACCTATTGTTGTACAAATATTGCAGTTGCTTCATGATACTAGTGCATCAATATACTTGGCAGTTACAAGTGAGTGATTTTCATGAATAGCATTTACATTATTTATACCTGCTTTTCTGATTAATAATCTTTTTTTTTTCTCCCTCGATTAGTGCTCTATGTATATTTTATTTATTTATTATTTGATTGACTTGATGGTTGCTATTCGAGGCTTTATAAAGGCAACATTTTGTGAAAACAGGCGACTAAGTAATGACGATGTAAATTTTTATACTGGAGTTTGTATTGATTGTTATGTTTGGCATCTTAATATCTGCAACTTCAAATGACAGTGAATTGAATTTACTGTTTTCGTTCCAAGTGGAGTTGCATTATCTAGATAAGCTACTCAATTTTTTATTGAGGTCCAAATAAGTTTAATTTAATTTTTGTGCTTAATAAATTCAGAACTTTGCATTTTTTAAGTTCAAATTAATCTTAACATAATAAAATATTTTTTAATCATAAAATATTATTTTCTGTAATTTTCAAAATATTAAAAGTTATTTACTATTTTTTATCAAAATAAATATTAAAAAAATAAAAATAAATTTGAAGAACACTAGGGACACTAAGAAGACAACCTATTTAACCTAAAAATTCAAACCCAAACAATACGATCCCAAGTATCATCAATATTCCAGAAGGGAACTAAACTAATCAAGAAATTTAACACCAATTCTCAAAAATTTTCAATTAAAGACTAAAGCAAATGGACTCAAAAGCAGCAAGAGATGTTGGCTCTGCTCGCAGCTGGGTTGTGGACTCTTGTTGCTGTTAATAGGAGATGTTGGTTCTGCTCCTGTTGCTGCTGGCGTTGTTGGCGATGGTGGTGGGTTTTGATAATTGCAACAATTAACACACGTACCATTAGCAGAAAGAAACACATGCAGAGAATCAACACACGTAGCAGTTAACCCAAAGAGCAAATTACCCCAAAACCTGATGAACCTGAGGTCCACTCACTTGCAAACGGACTGAATTTCTTCTGCAAGTAACAAAGAGTTGTTGGGTAGTGTCGAGATCAAGGCGTCAACGAGATAGATGGCATTGGCGGGATTGAATAGTGGACCGATGTGACTTGAACATCGAAGAGATTGAAGGAGCGTCGAAGAAGAAGAAAAAGAGCGTTGGCTGAAATTGTAGGTTTTGAAGATGATCTTTCTGGGCGTGAGGGGAAGGAGGAGGGGTGGTTTTGGACGTGGTCTTGGACATGATTCTGTGCGTGAGGGATCTGGGCTGTTGATCTGGGTTTCGTTATTTGGTAGGTTGAGTTTGTTATTAATTTTTTTTTAATCGAAAACAATAAATATTTTTAATATTAAAAATATAAAAATTAATGTTTTATTAATAAAAATTTTAAAAAATCATTATTTTAAATGTTTTAAAAAAATTTGATTTTATTTCATCTTCAATGAAAATTTCAGGGCTTATTTAAAAATTTTCATATATATATATACATGACACTTGGGTTTATCTTTAAATGTCACTTGGCATAGTTAAAGAATAACAATTTTGTTTAAATTTTCACTTTAATTTAAATTTTTTAATTATAAATTTAATTATTAATATTAGATAATAATTTTATCTCAAAATATATAATTATTTAAATCATATAAAAGTGAAAGACTCAAAATGGTTCAAAAAATATAAAATATTTAGAATTTGTTTTATTAGAGTATAGAGTTTACAAAACTTAAAATATTTGAAATTTAAATAATATAAAAAATTTAAATTTTTATTTTAACCTGCCTCTAATCTTCTTTTAATTATTAGTTATATAAAATAATTAATATTTAACAAATAAAAAATTATTAAAAAAAATTAGACAAATCATTTATATAATTATTCAAAAATATTTATTTTTATTTATTTATTTATAAAATATTTAAATTTAAAATATCAAATAAAACCAGCTTTATTTTATATATATATATATATATATATATATATATATATATATATATATATATATATATATATATATATATATATATAATTATTGAATTTATCATTTATTTGTTCGGCAATCACCAGTTAGCAAAACTTTATTATTAATTTAGTTCCCATTAATTATCTTCTCAATATACAGTTTCTTCCATTTATGTTTTGATGTTGCACTTTGTGAACTGCTTGCTGCTTAATGCTGTGTAATTTTACTGCATCTGTAAATGACTTCTTGATTTAAACGGTGACGTACAAGTGATTATTTCTTCTCTTTTTCTTTTCTTTTTTCATAATCAAATGTTGCAAGTTGTTTTTCTTTATAAGAAACCATTACATTATAGTGAAATATGTATTCTAAATTATAGTGAGACATATTTAATTTTATTTTTATTTCAATAGTGTCTTTTACATTGTCTTGAATTCATTCAAACAAAGTTGATGTATTGATTCATAATAATGATTCTAACTATAAGTGCTATAATTAAGAAATAATAATTTTATTTAAAAATGTAAAATATTTGAATTTTATTTTAACTATCTTTTTCAACTCTAAAGTGTGTATATATATATACATATATAAAGCTAAAAATACAAAATCAAATTTTGATAATTCTGTTCACCATTAAATAACATTTGTCATACAACTCAACTCAACTAAGCCTTTATCCCAAAAATTTGAGGTCGGCTATATGGATTCGCTTTTTTCACTCTGAACGATTTTGGGTTAAATCTTCAGAAATGTGTAATACTTCTAAGTCATATTGTACTACTCTCCTCCAAGTCAATTTAGGTCTACCCCTTTTTTTCTTTCTATCCTCTAACCTAATGTGCTCTACTTGTCTAACTGGAGCCTCCGTATGTCTACGCTTCACATGACCAAACTACCTTAATCTCCCTTCTCTCAACTTATCTTCAATTGGCACCACTCCTACCTTTTCTCTAATACTTTCATTACGGACTTTATCTAGTATAGTATGGCCACTCATCTACCTTAACATTCTCATCTCTACAACTCTTAACTTAGATGCATACGACTTTTTCAGTGCCCAAAACTTACTACCATATAACATAGCCGGTCGTATGGCTGTACAGTAAAATTTTCCTTTTAATTTATTGGGAATCTTACGATCACATAAAATTCCCGTGGCACGTCTCCACTTCAACCATCCGGCTTTAATCCTATGACTAACATCCTCCTTACATCCCCCATCTACTTGAAGGACTGAGCCTAGATATTTAAAGTGATTACTTTGGAACAATGCCACTCCATTCAAACTAACTCCTTCCCTATCACCAGTTTGGCCTTCACTGAACTTGCAAAATAACATTTGGCATAATAAAAAAAAAGTTTTATTTAAAAATATAAAATGCTTGAAATTTGATTTTAAAAGTGAAATTAGTTTTATTAGATAAGGCGTTTTTTTTGTTTAAAATTTCATTTTAAATTTATCTTTATATCTAAATATCAAAAATTTAAAATTAAAATTTGACAATTCTATACACCATTAATTAATATGACATAATAAAAAAATAATAATTATTTAAAAATATAAAATATTTGAGATTTCATTTTAAAAATAAAATTAATTTTATTCGTAAATCCTAATTGAGTTTGAAATTTCATTTTAATTATAAATTTAATTAGTTAATAATTTCCCCTTAGATTAAAAAAATACATTTATACAAAAAAATAAAGTAATAAAAGTAGAATTTCCCATGGGAATGCCAATTTGCATTTATATTCCTTATTTTTCAATGGCCAGGATAATGCTATCAATATTTAAAATTTTAATAAAACTTAATTTGTATTTAACATAATTGTTTAAAAATTTTAATATTAACAAAATTTAAAAGTGACTTTAAAAAAATAAAATAAAAATAAAATTAAATTATATTATTAAAATAAAATAAAAATAACTTTCGTAGTTGATATAGAAAATTCATAAATTATTATATTAATTAATACATTATAGTTCTATAAATGATTTCAATACTATGGGAGTTAAAGTTTATTAGTAAATTATTTTTTATATTCAAACAAAATGATATGTATATCAATATTTGTAATTAATAATGAAAATAAGAAAGTTAAAAAAAATCTTAAATTAATATGCAAAGGCTTAAAAGAAAAGAGAATAATTAAATAACAATGACAATTTTACTGAATTTAGGGTTAAGTATATTTGGAGCTTATGTTGGTCAATACTTAATTAATCTTTGGTTCTATTTATAGAAATATTTTTTTTTAATTTTTTTTTTCAGTAAATACAATAAATGTAAATCTTTCGGTCGTTAAAATGAGCATACTTTACTTAAAAAAATTATTAAATATTTATTTCATTAAAATTTTATTAAATTTCAAATATATTTTTTTAAAAAGTAAATTTTTTTATCAATTTATTTGTGATTTATTTTGTATTAAAAATTTTTATTTATAATTAATCAAATTTATTATAAAATTAATAATATAATTATTTTTTTGCTATTAAATGAATTTCATCCTTAATTGCTATAAATAAGTAATTACAAAAGCATAAGATAAAAAAAAAAAAAAAGTTGCAAATGGAAGGAATCATCTATGAGGCTTGTTAGAATTGAAAGATGGACTGATATATGCATTTTCACTGTTTTAACAGTGAAAGTGCTCCCTCTTTTTTTAATAATAATAATAATAATAATAATAATAATAATAATAATAATAAGTATTTTTTTATATTAAAATAGTGTTAGGCATAAATGAATTTTATAAAATTTATTTGAAAATATAAAATTTTTGTATTTAGTTTAAATGAACATTCATTATAAATTCTTAACAATCAATTTTTTGAAATTTATTATAACTAAATCACATTCTATCAAAATTGAGATTGTATTAGATACAAATGAATTTCATAAAATTTTATAGAATTCATTTGTAAATTTAAAATTTTAGTGTTTGATTTAAATGAAAATTTATTTGAAATTTTTAATAATCAATTTCATAAAATTTATTATAACTAAACTAAATTTTATTAAAATTGATAAAATTTATAAATGAATTTTAAACTTAAAATCATATATATTTCAATGATAAAATTATCTTCTTATTATATATCATTTTATTTTATTTTATTTATTTCAAACACAAAATTCATTTTATTTGAAATGAATTTCATATTTAATATAAAATATACCAAACAAAAAAATTCATTTGTAAGTGAATTTTATCATGAAATTTATTTGCAAATTAAATGAATTTTAGCATAGAATTGAACCAAATAGGATTTGATAGTGTTAGCATAATTACATTAATTAGCATGATTATAGGAGATTTGTGTAGCATAATTACAACAATTAACATTATTATTGGAGATTTGTGTAGCATAATTACAGCAATTATTATTCTTGTCTAAATTAGCTTATATTCTAATGTATAAATGGATGTAATATCTCTGTAAATAAGACACAGACAAATACACAATCATTTTCTTCATTACTTGTATTCTTTCTTCTAACATGGTATCAGAGCCGTAAAGCTTTTATTTCTAGTTTCTGGGGTCTCTCTTCTCTCTCTACAATCTGTTTTGGTTCATTCTTTCATTTCTTTTATTATACCATTTTTTTTTTCTCCTCATCTTGTTATCAATGGAGAAATCTGATATTTCAAAACCTATTGCAACAGTTCTGACTGGTTCTAATTATAATTTTTGGATTCAAGGAATGAAAAGTTTTTTGATAGGTCGCAAGCTTTGGCGTATTGTTACTGGAGATATCACTACGCCGACAAGAGAGAACGATGAAACTGATGCAAAATTTGTTGACCGTCTTAAGGATTGGGATAGTAAAATTCATCAGATTATCACCTGGTTTTGCAATACCTCTGTCTCGTCCATCCACATCCAATTTGCTAATTATGACTCTGCAAAAGAAATCTGGGATTTTTTTGCTAATCGATATCAGACCACTGGACTTGCCTACTATTATCAGTTGTGAACTACTCTTCATAATCTGAAACAAGAAGCAGGTCAATCTGTGAATCTTCTTGCCTAGGTCCAACCCATTTGGAATCAAATATCTCAGGCCAAAATCAGTGAAGATCATCTTCATCTCATTCAAGTTCTAATGGCTCTTCGATCAGAATATGAGGCTGTTCGAGCGTCCCTGCTACATCGAAATCTACTCCTATAATTGGATACTGCTATTCAAGAGATTATTTTTTAAGAGACTCGTCTCAGTTTGGATAAAACTCCTCAATTTGAAACTGCTCTTGCAACTACTCGATTCTCACATCAGAAATCTGGCAATCAACTCTGTAAGAACTGTAATCAAATTGGTCATGCTTTTTCATATTGTCCTACTATAGAATGCAAATATTGTCATGGTTATGGTCATATTCTTGAACATTGTACCACACGCCCTCCAAGACCAAAATGAGGGCATTCTAAATTCAAGAATGTCTCAAAGCCTGGATCTTCCTCTATCACTGCTGTTGCTACTACTATGGGTTCTACTGCCATCACCATGAGTGATCTTGAGGCACTATTCAAACAGGTTATCTCTTCTAATTCTCTTGTTGCCATGTCTGCCACTCCGGGTAATTCTTATTAGCTTTTTGACTCTGCATGTTTTAATCATATGACCACTAATCTTAAATTATTGTCTTCTACAAAATCTGTGTCTTCCTTACCACCAATCCATACTGCAAATGGTACTAAAATGAACATCACACATACTGGTTATGTGTCTACCTCAAATCTTCATCTCCCTGACACCTATTATATCCCTAATTTGACACTCAATCTTATTTCTGTTGATCAGTTGTGTGAAAAAGGACTAAATGTTATTTTTTTTCCCCATGGTGTCCAAGTACAGGATCCACAAACGGGATAGATTCTTGGTGAGGGTTGCAGAGTGGGTTGATTATTTGAGCTAGCATCTTTACATCTTCCTCAGAGATTTGTGTCTACAGCTACAATCCCTAATTTCTCCATTCACCAATAGCATCTTCGTCTTGGTCATGCTTCTACCAGTAAAATTCAACCTTTAGTTTCTCGTGGATTATTAGGATCTACTAAGTTTGAGTCATTTAATTGTTTAAATTGTCAGCTTGCAAAACAACCTGCATTAGCTTTTTCTCATAATAATACTACTTCAGACACTCCTTTTGGTTTAATTCATTCTGATATTTGAGGTCCTTATCCTATTTCTTCAATAAATGGTTTTCGTTATTTTGTGATATTTATTGATGATTATTCTCGGTTTACTTGGATATATTTTTTAAAACATTGTAGACCCTTATTTTGTGATGAGTATGTGCATTGAGGCCGTGGGAAATCCGATGATGAAAAATTATATGACTGTAAGATGTAATTGGAGGCATGGAACTGAATTATTAATTCCGTGGCATGATCTTGAAAAAAATAAAAATAATAATAAAATTTTGGGGAAATTAATTTAATTAAATTTAAATAAAATTTTATTTTGTTTAAATTTAATATGGGTAGTTCTTAAATGGATCTAATTAAGTTTAATTGGGCTCTATGGGCCTAAGAAAGCCTAGTTAGAAATTTTAAATGGGACCCATTTAATTATTTTCTAAAAATTAAAATAACAAAATATCTCTCTCCTCCTTGACCCCACTCTCTTCCTCACTCCCTATTGGTGCCTTCCATTTTTTCCTGTCTTCCTATTGGTTGAAACACCTCACCCATATCCCAGTCTTATTCGAATTCTGCAATCGCAGTTGTTTAAGTCATCTAAACTTTATCACCCTAAGACTCCAAATCCTACCACACCTCTTCCTCATTCCCTATTGGTGCCTTCCATTTTTTTCTGTCTTCCTATTGGTTGAAACACCTCACCCATATCCCAGTCTTATTCGACTACGCAATTGTAGTTGTTTAAGTCATCTAAACTTTATCATCCTAAGACTCCAAACCCTATCACACCTCTCTCCCAAAACCCTATAAATACCCTACTAGAGAAGAGAAGAAGAGGATGATGGGAGGAAAGAGGAAGAGAAAATTCAGAGCTATAAGAAATTTAGAGATATTTAAGACTCTTTGAGTTCTTCCTTATTTTTTTTTTCAAGAAGATTTTCATACAAGATTTCTGGAAGGTCAGTTTTTATTGTTTTCTTTTCAAGATCTATGCCACGTAATATTTTAATTCTATGCTCTTTGTCTTCAATTTATTGTATATGTTCATATAGATCATGTAATCATGTTTAATTTGAGGGGGATACACAACTCTGCACATGTTTAGTTTCTGTCTCTCGTACTTTTATTATTTTTCTTTATTTTCTTTATTTTTTATTACAAACAAAATTGGTAAGTAGCCCTAAGGTAAGTACCAAAGAGGGTATTTGCGCAGAGCTTATATGGAGCTAAACGGGAGTAAGCCAGGGATATCATTGCCATACTAGAAGAGAAGACCCTTTTTTAAGGGTAGCTTGCCCCAATGACAACTGCATTTACCAACAGGTAAGTAACTCTAAACTTATCGAATAACCATTGGCATGAAATTGTAGTAATAATAGAACTTTTATTTGGTAAATTAAAATTAACTTTGTTTTTAATTTAACTGACTTTTGCATGTAATTAATTTAAATAAATACTTTGTAAATTAAAATTAATCTTGTTTGTAAATTAAACTAACATTGGCATGTAAATAAATTTAATTTAATATTTGGTAATTGTAAAATAAATTTGCATGTTAGAAATCTTTATTAGGTTGTGATTGTTTGGGCCTTATATGATATTAGAATAAATTACACATGTACATAATTAACTTAGTTCAATTATCCTTAGGGTAACTTGGTGAAAATTAATTAATTAGATTAAATAGAAACATAGGGTTATTTGAAATTGAATTTGTTTATAAATTAAATTCTCAATAATAAATTAATTTTAGTCATCTGGTAAATATCATTTAAATAATTAGCAACCCCATAGATATGAATTACTTGTGCATGAAAATTGTGTGTAAACAACAACCCTTTTGTGAATTACTTGCGTGTGTAGGATTAGAATTGCATTTTTTAGGATAAAGTTTAATAAAGGAATAATAAACAAGACTTCTGGAAACATTAGTAGAGGACTGGCACTCGAATCAACGAGGTTAGACCAGGCGTAAGGGGTGCCTAACACCTTCCCCTTACGTACCCACTATCCCGAACCTAGACATTGGGCTATGGTAATGACGGTTGTGGAAACTCTGCAAGGAGTAAGTTGCCATCCATGACCCTCGGAAGAAACACTGAATATGTCCCGGTTATTACCCGGGTGGCGACTCCTGTCTATCTATGCCTTCGTGGCATAAATCCTTAGTACCGTGGTAGTGTTATGGGAAAACGGTACTTACGAGTGGTTTGATTCTATTAGGATTGTATGAAGTGCATGTCTAGGAAATGCTGTCTAAGGAGGTGGTATTTAAGTGAGACCATTGTGACTCTACCATCTTTCCTGGGCATTACCTGGTGCATTCTATATAATTCCAATGGATGATATTACGCCTCGCCCCCTCTTGCCCTACAGTTTGGCGACTCCACTGGGTATTAAATGGATAGTTACTCCAACATGTTTCTATTAGTCTAATATTATTCCTTTGTTAAACTTTTTGCATTGCACTACACTATCACACGGATCACCCTTACCCTTTTAGCCTCGTTAGTATTAGCCAAGGAGACCATAGTTCTACTCGAGCTATGACGAATTGGTGAATGCTAGCACCCCATGCCCGTACCTTCGAGTATATAAAGAGCCACAGCTCCGGCCGTTGTGCTTAATGGACAAGCTCTCGCATGGGTGACCCTTTTCCTACCCAATGAAGCCCATGAGCCATAGATTTCAACCCTAGGTACCCCGTAGATTTTTGTTGTGCTGGATTTATAACCTTACTATTTAAACCATAAGTTCTAGTGGTAGTTGAGATGAACCTAGGCCTATGCATAAACCCAATGTGTGTATAGGCCCAAGTTCATTTCAAAACCCATGTTAAGCAAGAGGATGCTTACTTATGGTTAAATTTTAAGGATATAAATCCTTTATTTGTGAGGGAAGGATTGTCCTGGACCACCCCCTGTTGGTGTGTCCAGTGTACCATAGCCTAGGATAGAATTTTTTCGTACCTTGCACATGAGAGTTGAAGGTATAAGGGGGCGAAGATTTAGTTCTAGAGGATTTTGTTTTCGGTTTTGATTCAGTCTTTGGTCCAATTTTAGTTCAGTTTATATGGTCTGGTTTTGGTTCAGTTTTGGTTCTATTGGTATGGTTTGGTTTTGGTTTTATAAAAGTAAAGGCAAAAAAAAAAAAAAGAAGAAGAAGAAAATGGTCCATTAATGCATTGCATTCATGTACATAGCATGCTTAGGTTAACCCTTAAATCCTATTTTTTTGAGCAAACATAGCCTCAAAACACACCAAAGAGACTTCCAATCAGGTCACTTAGGTTATGGAAGGGAAGAGACTATGTAAGGATTTCACCTGCACTACTTAAGATGGAAGAAACTATGGCCGTGCTTAATGAAATATTGAATGCCAAGATGTTTGAGCTAGAAGAGACAATTGTGGTCAACTTTAGAAAGAGGCCCCAAGGTAGGCCAATTAAGTGGCATTAAAGTTATTGAGGTTCAAATTGTGTCTCACACCCTAAGGAGATTTTTCCAATTCAGACAACCCTTATCCGAAGTTTTGGAGCGTCTCAAAGCTCAAGACCTCCTATAGCTCTTAGTACCCAGACCACTACTAAATCCACTCCCACCTAGCTATGATATCAACCAATGTTGCCGGTTCTATGAAGCCCACAGTCATGACACCGACTGATGCTTTCAACTTAAGCATGATATCTAAGACCTAATTGATGCCAAAAGGATGATTGACCTAAAATCAACTCAAAAGCCCCATGCCTAGCCAAAATTTCCACCTACACCAGGTCTCTACATGATCTCCATCACCCCAAAAAACCCTAACAGAATTATTAACTTTATCCAACCCATCCAAAAGCCCAATGAACTTATCCAACCCATCCAAAAGCCCAATGAACTTATCCAACCCATTAAAAAGCCCAGTGAACCTATCCAACCCATCCAAAAGCTCAATGAACCTCAGTCTATAATGGTTGTTGACATTTGTGATAATTCTAGCTATGATGAGGGTCCTTTAGATGTTTGGACCAATTTTGATGAGGAGGTAGTTGCATTACAACTAGATGGTTTAGTTCCACTAGTGTCTGATTTTCAAGTTGTCGAGATCTATAAAAACTAGATGGATCTAAAAGTGGCTACTATGAAGAAAGTGATGGAGTTTTTTCTTAGCACAGGCTTAGAAGAAAGTATAGATGGTCTGGTGACTTTTCTTGAGATGATGGGGCAGATCACGAGTCATGGTTTAGGCTATGAGCTAACAGAAGAGGAAGAAGAGCTAAAGCCTCCTAAGTTCTTGAAAGAGGGGGCAATTACCTTGACATATGATTAGGGGTTACCACATGTGAAAGAGCTAAAGCAAAAAATCACCACCATTGATCTAAGGACTGCATGAAAAGCCAAACACCTAAAGCTACACCCTTATGTTTGAGTCTATCTTTTGTAATGCTCACAGTAGTGATATTGATGTTTCCAATTCTGATGTACTTGATAAAGATTTCGAGGCCAAGATCAATAACATTCCCAGTCCTTCTGCTTACTTGTTTGATGTTTATTCTAATGGGCATATGCATGGCATTCATAATCATTTAGAATATATTTTTGTTAATGCATCAAAATCGATCTCTATTAATTTGGGTACACCAAATAATCCTAAAGACATTAAGTTAGCTGAAGATTTAACCCAAGAAGAAAGAGATAAATTTATAGCCTTGTTAACAAAGTACCAAGAAGCACATGCCTCGAGCTTAAAATCAGATGGCCGATTCCCAAGCCACGCTAGTATCGCTATAGGAAAAGAGTGATCAAAAGTTGACTTAGCCAGTTATCCTAATGAGGAGTAAAATTTTATGCTATGAAGGATTAGTAGTAGCACATGTGGACCTAGAGGGAGAAGGAAAATGATATAAAGACATAAGGAGGTCTCTGGAAGTGAGAGAATACTCGCAATAAGCCTACAAAAGAGATAGAGCAACAATTCATGGATTAGCCACTCAACTTACTTTAGCTGGGGGGCAATTCTACAAACTCTTATGTGTGATAGAAAAACAGGCTGAGCAAATAATGAAAGAAATACTTGCAGGAAATGTGTGGTCCCCATATGAATGTAAATGTTCTAGTTGGGAAAAAATGTTCGAAACATATAAGGATTGGCCTGAAAAACTCCCTTATGTTCTTTAAGATTATCGTAGTATTACAAGGACATCCACGAGTTTAAGATTATCGTAGTATTACAAGGACATCCACGAGGGCAACCCCATTCTCTTTAGTGTATGGGATTAAAGTAGTGCTATCCATTAAGCAAGAGGTCAAATCCTTAAGAGTGATGCTAGAAGCTAAGATCCTAGAAAATGAGTGGGCCTATAAGAGATATGAAGAACTAGCTTTGATTGATGAAAAGAGGATGCGAGCCTTGTATCATATGCAGGCTTATCAAAGGAAGATAACTAGAGCCTTTAATAAGAAGGTGAAGCTAAGAAAGATCAAAGAGGGAGATATGGTTGTGAAACAAACTCGGCCCATCCCTTTTGATCCAAGAGGAAAGTTTAAGCCAAACTGGGATGGTCCACACATAGTCAAAAAAATCTTGCTACTGTAAGAATATCAGACCTGGATGGGAATGAATTTCAAGAATCAGTCAATTTAGACAGGCTTAAATGGTACTTTGTGTGAGACAGGCCCGCTAAGCTGAAAACCTGCAAAAGGCGGTCTAGGCAAAAGTAAGGGTCAAAGAAAAAAGAACGAAAGAAAAAAAAGAAAAAGAAAAAAGAAAAGAAAAGAAAAGAAAAGAAAAAAAATGCTAGATTGAAAACCTACAAAAGGCAGGCTAGGCAAAAGGAGAGATGAGAGAAGATCTTAATGGAAAACCTGAAAAGGCCATTCGGCATGTTATAAAGCTTATTTCTAACTTTGGAAGGTTAGAAATTTAGCAAAACTAAATGTAAGAGGGAGTAATGGTGTACCTGAATAAATAAAGAAGTTTTTATTGCATTAACCAGGAATAGGTTTTATTGAATTATGATTATGAATGTTTTGTGTCTTGAGGGATATATCAAAAGATTAAGTAATTGAACTGCATTGTTTTGATTTAACCTATTGTCTTGTGAGCATGATAGAATAGGTGCTTGATTTGAATATCCTGGTGATTTTCTAATTTCAAAAAAAGAGAAAAAGAACAAGAAAAAGAAAAAAAAAAAGAGAGCTCGCTAAGTGGAAAACCTGAAAGGGCCGCTTAGGCAAAAGTTAGAGCAAGCCCACTGAGATGAAAACCCAAAAGGGCATTTCAGGCAAAACTTAGGGCACAGAGAATGAAGTTCATGGAAGAGAAATGAGTCAAGGCAGAAATCATGGGGGGAGAGAAGAAAAAGAAAAATCAGAAAGAAATTATATTGTGACTTTAAGGAAGTCTTTTTTGGTGAAAAATTTTTCTCAAAAAAATTTGAGGTTATAAGAAAGTTTTTGCAAAAAGAGGTCCCCCAGAGGACTAAGTTTTTTTTAGAATCTCTAGCAAAATCAGCATGCCCATGATAGGAAGTAGCATACAGGAAGCATAAAAATCAGAGAGAATTTTGAGACCCAGTCATCCTAATTTTTTTTCAAATCATGAATTAGATATTTTTTGGTAAGTCCTTAGACGTTGTTTAGCGCGCATGACATAGTTGTGTAAGGCATAGAAGAACATGCATCAACATGTCACCTGTGAGTGTGTAAGGCGTAGAAGAACATGCATCACCACAGTTTCAAGTGTCGAACTACGAGGGGGTCTGATTCTTCCTCAGGATAGCGAGGGGGATACGTAGGTAGTTTAGGATCGTGGTCTTAAATACGAACCCACAACATTTCATGATAGATGTTTTTTGGTAAGTCCTTAGACGTTGTTTAGGGCACATGGCATAGTTGTGTAAGGCGTAGAAGAACACGCATCAACATGTCACCTGTAGGTGTGTAAGGTGTAAAAGAACATGCATCACCACAGTTTCAAGTGTCAAACTACGAGTGGGTCTGATTCTTCCTCAGGATAGGGAGGGAGATACGTAGGTAGTTTAGGACTGTGGTCCTAAATACGAATCTACAATATTTCAAAACACAGAGTTTCCATTATCATGAGACCGTAGCTAGTCTCATGATGCAGAGTGTATCGACAGAGTAAGATGCATTCGATTTTCACATTACAAAGTTATCACTGTTATGAGACCGTAGCTAGTCTCATAACACAGAGTGTATCGACAGAGCAAGATGCACTCAATTTTCACATGACACAGTTATCACTGTTATGAAATCGTAGCTAGTCTCATGACGCAGAGTGTATCGACAGAGCAAGATACACTCGTTTTTCACATGACACAATTATTACTATTATGAGACCGTAGCTAGTCTCATAACATAGAGTATGTCGACCGAGCAAGATATACTTGATCCTCATAGCCAATGTTTCATAGTTATTAGAAATTTGAGTTTCACTTTGACGAAACTTGAGCAATGCTTTCGCATTGATTTCAACTTTCGCCAAAGTGGGGGGCAAACTGTAGACCCTTATTTTGTGATGAGTATGTGCATTGAGGCCGTGGGAAACCCGATGATGAAAAATTATATGACTGTAAGATGTAATTGGAGGCATGGAACTGAATTATTAATTCCGTGGCATGATCTTGAAAAAAATAAAAATAAAAATAAAATTTTGGAGAAATTAATTTAATTAAATTTAAATAAAATTTTATTTTGTTTAAATTTAATATGGGTAGTTCTTAAATGGATCTAATTAAGTTTAATTGGGCTCTATGGGCCTAAGAAAGCCTAGTTAGAAATTTTAAATGGGACCCATTTAATTATTTTCTAAAAATTAAAATAACAAAATATCTCTCTCCTCCTTGACCCCACTTTCTTCCTCACTCCCTATTGGTGCCTTCCATTTTTTCCTATCTTCCTATTGGTTGAAACACCTCACCCATATCCCAGTCTTATTCGAATTCTGCAATCGCAGTTGTTTAAGTCATCTAAACTTTATCACCCTAAGACTCCAAATCCTACCACACCTCTTCCTCATTCCCTATTGGTGCCTTCTATTTTTTTCTGTCTTCCTATTGGTTGAAACACCTCACCCATATCCCAGTCTTATTCGAATTCTGCAATTGTAGTTGTTTAAGTCATCTAAACTTTATCATCCTAAGACTCCAAACCCTATCACACCTCTCTCCCAAAACCCTATAAATACCCTACTAGAGAAGAGAAGAAGAGGATGATGGGAGGAAAGAGGAAGAGAAAATTCAGAGCTATAAGAAATTTAGAGATATTTAAGACTCTTTGAGTTCTTCCTTATTTTTTTTTTCAAGAAGATTTTCATACAAGATTTCTGGAAGGTCAGTTTTTATTGTTTTCTTTTCAAGATCTATGCCACGCAATATTTTAATTCTATGCTCTTTGTCTTCAATTTATTGTATATGTTCATATAGATCATGTAATCATGTTTAATTTGAGGGGGATACACAACTCTGCACATGTTTAGTTTCATTTCTCAGATTTTTATTATTTTTCTTTATTTTCTTTATTTTTTATTACAAACAAAATTGGTAAGTAGCCCTAAGGTAAGTACCAAAGAGGGTATTTGCGCGGAGCTTATATGGAGCTAAACGGGAGTAAACCAGGGATATCATTGCCATACTAGAAGAGAAGACCCTTTTTTAAGGGTAGCTTGCCCCAATGGCAACTGCATTTACCAACAGGTAAGTAACTCTAAACTTATCGAATAACCATTGGCATGAAATTGTAGTAATAATAGAACTTTTATTTGGTAAATTAAAATTAACTTTGTTTTTAATTTAACTGACTTTTGCATGTAATTAATTTAAATAAATACTTTGTAAATTAAAATTAATCTTGTTTGTAAATTAAACTAACATTGGCATGTAAATAAATTTAATTTAATATTTGGTAATTATAAAATAAATTTGCATGTTAGAAATCTTTATTAGGTTGTGATTGTTTGGGCCTTATATGATATTAGAATAAATTACACATGTACATAATTAACTTAGTTCAATTATCCTTAGGGTAACTTGGTGAAAATTAATTAATTAGATTAAATAGAAACATAGGGTTATTTGAAATTGAATTTGTTTATAAATTAAATTCTCAATAATAAATTAATTTTAGTCATCTGGTAAATATCATTTAAATAATTAGCAACACCATAGATATGAATTACTTGTGCATTAAAATTGTGTGTAAACAACAACCCTTTTGTGAATTACTTGCGTGTGTAGGATTAGAATTGCATTTTTTAGGATAAAGTTTAATAAAGGAATAATAAACAAGACTTCTGGAAACATTAGTAGAGGACTGGCACTTGAATCAACGAGGTTAGACCAGGCGTAAGGGGTGCCTAACACTTTCCCCTTACGTACCCACTATCCCGAACCTAGACATTGGGCTATGGTAATGACGGTTGTGGAAACTCTGCAAGGAGTAAGTTGCCATCCATGACCCTCGGAAGAAACACTGAATATGTCCCGGTTATTACCCGGGTGGCGACTCCTGTCTATCTATGCCTTCGTGGCATAAATCCTTAGTACCGTGGTAGTGTTATGGGAAGACGGTACTTACCAGTGGTTTGATTCTATTAGGATTGTATGAAGTGCATGTCTAGGAAATGCTGTCTAAGGAGGTGGTATTTAAGTGAGACCATTGTGACTCCACCATCTTTCCTGGGCATTACCTGGTGCATTCTATATAATTCCAATGGATGATATTACGCCTCACCCCCTCTTGCCCTACAAACATCGATCTGAGTTATCACAAATTTACATCACATTTGCAAAAATGATTAAAACTCAGTTCTCTTGTGACATTAAAATTCTCCGAACAGACAATGCCATGGAATATCGGGATTCTTCTTTAGTTCAGTTTCTTAGTCAACAAGGCACCATTGTTCAACATTCTTGTCCTCACACCTCTCAACAGAATGGGCGAGTCGAACGCAAGCATCGCTATATTCTTGATTCTGTACGTACTCTTCTTCTTTCTACCTCATGTCTAGAAAAATTTTGGGGGGAAGCAGCTCTTCATGCTGTTTATATTATTAACCGTCTTCCTACCTTGGTTCTTCATAATTTATCTCATTTTGAAAAGTTGTTTGGACAACCTCCTGACTATTCTATCCTTAAACCTTTTGGATGTATTTCTTTTGTTCTTTTACAACCTCATGAAAATACCAAATTAGAACCCCATGCTCATCTATGTTGTTTTCTTGGTTATGGCATTGAACACAAAGGGTATCGTTGTTGGGATCCTATTTCTAATAAGTTACGCATCTCTCGTCATGTTACCATTTGGGACAATACTATGTTCTCTTCTCTTTCTAAATTTCATCACTCTGTCAATACTGACTCTCTATTTTTCACTGACTCCTCTAAAGAGCTGTTTCCAAGTCCTGATCCAAGTGATTATGATGTGCTCAATATTAGCCCAACTACACCTGCCCCTATTGAATCTGCACCAGTTGTTGATCCAGTACCTACGCCTGCATCTCCTCCTAACACTACTCTTCGTTGTTCTACTCGTGTAAGAGAAACTCCTCATTATCTTTCTGATTTTCACTGTTACTCTACTATTGTAACCCTTCATGAGCCTCGTTCTTATTGTGAGGCAAGTACTGACCCTCTTTGGTAGCAAGCTATGACTGACGAACTTCAGACTTTAGAGAAAACTCATACTTGGGATTTAGTTGATCTTCCACCAAACAAGACCCCTATTGGTTGCAAATGGATTTACAAAATCAAGACTCGTTCTGATGGAACTATTGAATGCTACAAAGCTTGCTTAGTAGTCAAAGGGTACACTCAAGAGTATGGTATCGACTATGAAGAAACTTTTACTCCAGTGGCCCGATTAACATCTATTTGCAGTCTCTTAGCTATTGCTGCAGTTCGTAAATGGAAACTTTTCTAGATGGATGTCAAAAATGCTTTTCTTCATGGTGATTTAACAGAAGAGGTTTATATGCATCCTCCTCCTGGTTATCATTCTCCTCATAAGGTTTGCAAACTTCGGCGAGCCTTATATGGATTAAAACAAGCTCCCAGGGCCTGGTTTGCCAAATTTAGTTTCACTCTTGCTCAACTTGGTTTTCTCTCTAGTCCACATGATTCTGCATTATTCACTCGTCGAAGTGGTATTATTCTTCTATTGCTTTATGTTGATGATATGATAATAACAGAAGATGATTCATCTGGTATTTCAGAGTTACAACATTATCTCAATTAGCATTTTGAAATGAAAGACCTGGGTTCTCTCAACTATTTTTTGGGTCTTGAAGTTTCTCAAAATTCTGATGGCTATTATCTATCTTGTCACGACCCAACCTATGGGCCGGACCGGCACTAGGACCTGGGCCAGCCTAAAGCCCCCAAGGCCCGTAGTAAGCCTAACTGTTCATTAACCCAACTCTAAGGCCCATTTGGGCCCAAATTCAAGAAATCAAACGGACAGAGTCCGGCCATAAAATGGACTTTCCAACGGGGAGTTTTCGTCTCACTCGACCTGTAAACACAATAAATACTCAATTGGGGAGCTCACCACCTCCACATAATCGACAAGATAAAATAAATGGGAGCTCAGCTCCCTCATCCAATCCATCAAACATGCATAGAATATTAAGTTTACAGGTCCAAAATAATAATTTAGTTTACAGACCCAAATCAAATAAACATTTCTAACACATGTGGAAATTCTAAGATTTAACCAGTTTATACAAACATTAGTAATCGACCTGCGAGGGAGAAAGCAGGTTAACCTCAAAAAATATCCTCCTGTGGCTCAGAAAATTTTTGAACAGAGTGAGCGTCACTCGAGAGAGTAAAATATCAATTTTAACCATAATCCCTATAACTATCTAAAACTAATGCAACCTGTGTGGAATGAAGTGCAACATCGCAATAAATTCACATCATAGCATCAAAAGGTAATTTGGAGCACTCACACACTCGTAGTATCAATCATAACATATGGGAGCCGATCCCTATACACTCTCTTAAATCCAACCCGTGCCGTGAATTACTCAAGCTCGGACTTCCACTTAATAACCAAATCGAGGGTCCCAAATAATTACTCAAGCCGTGACTACCCTCGAAGGATCGAGTCCCATGAATTACTCAAGCCGTGACTACCTGGCCCTATCCAAAGTCCACACCACATCACACGCACGCCAACGCACGCACACTGATCCACATTACCACGACAAAATCCAAGGCAAAACAAAAGTTAAGAATGCAACATAAATCGTCCCTAGAGTTTAACTACATAAATATATGCATATAAGTGATGCATGGGCATTCTTGAACAAATAATAATATCGAAATTACAATTAAAATTAATATTCTACTCACAGACTTGATGATGGTCACTGAGGCGGCTGGGCGGAGGAAGAAGGCTGTCCTGGCTCACCTGACAATTTTATTACAATCATTTAATAAATTTGACTCAATACAAACAAAGAAAAAGACCAATACGTCCTAAGTCGTGCCGAAAATCCTACAGAGTCTCCCTATACCTAGGACCTACCCAACCTGCAAAATGGCTCAAAACACACTTCTATATTCACAATCCATATATCCACAGTTCAATCATATCACACAGCCCCTCCTGGGCCCATCAAATCAGTCATCCATCACAATACGCAAAAATTTCAATTTAGTCCTTATTATTGATCATTTTTGCAAAAACTGCCCAAACAAGCTCTAAAAATTATAAAACTTTGCCCCGCGGTCTTTAGCAATATTACTAAGCTATTGCAAAAAGAATCGTAATTTTCTAAGCTACCACGAATATTTTATGGATTTTTAATCCTATTTAAGCACTAGAAAATTACGAAAAAATAAGGTTCGGGTTTACCTTTGCCGATTCCGACTTCGGGAACGCGCTCGGGATGCCTGACAATGGTGGGGTAGCCAAAATCTCGATCCAATTCGGAGACTTTTCCGGTAGCTGGTCTGTCTGGCCGGAAATTCACAGATCCGGACAACTGTCGAATTTCCGCGAATTGAGGATACCTACACGAAGCCCAATAATAATATATAAAAATCAGGGGTGTTACATATCTCAAGCCAAGTATGCATCTGACTTACTTTCTCGAGCAGGCATCACTGATAGCAAAATAGTATCAACCCCATTGGAGCTCAATTGCAAACTTACACCTCTTGATGGCACTCCTCTTGATGATCCTACTTTATATCGACAGCTTGTCGGGAGTCTTATTTATTTCACAGTTACTCGACCTGATATTTCATATGCTATTCATCTAGTCAGCCAGTTTATGTATGCTCCTCGCTCAACTCATTTCTCTGCAGTACTTCGAATCCTTCGTCATATCAAAGGCACTATTTTTCATGGTTTGAATTTTTCTGTTACCTCCTCCCTAGTACTATCTGGCTACTCTGATGCTAATTGGGCTGGTGATCTAACAGATCGTCGCTCTACAGCTAGTTATTGTTTCTTATTGGGTGATTCTCTTATCTCTTGGCGTAGCAAAAAGCAAACTATTGTTGCACATTTTAGCACAGAATCTGAATATCGTGCTCTTACTGATGCTACATCTGAATTACTTTGGTTATGGTGGTTATTAACTAATTTGGGTGTCACTCATTCTTCTGCCATAATGCTTCATTGCGATAATAGAAGTGCCATACAGATTTCTCATAATGATGTATTTCATCAGCGTACCAAACACATCGAAATTGATTATCATTTTGTATGTCATCATGTTGCTCATGGCACCATATGTTTGATTCCTGTCTCCTCTGTCAGCCAAATGACTAATATATTCTCCAAAAAGTATCATCCCGCTCGCTTTCAGGATTTCTTAAGTAAACTCAAGTTGGCACCTGTGCTACCACCTTGAGTTTGAGGGGGGGGTGTGAGCATAATTACAGCAATTAGCATGATTATAAGAGATTTGTGTAGCATAATTACAACAATTAGCATGATTATAGGAGATTTATGTAGCATAATTACAACAATTATTATTATTATTGTCTAAATTAGCTCATATTCTCATGTATAAATAGATATAATGTCTATGTAAATAAGACACAGACAAATACACAATCATTTTCTTCATTACTTGTATTCTTTCTTCTAACAGATAGAATTTACAAATGAATTTTAAACTTAAAATTATATATATTTCGATTAATAAAATTATATTTTTTTATATATCATTTTATTTTATTTTATTTATTCTAAACAAAAAATTCATTTTATTTAAAATGAATTTCACATTTAATATAAAAAATATTTAATGAAAAAAATTTATTTATAAATAAATTTTATCATTGAAATTAAATTTATTTACAAATAAAATAAATTTTACTGTAAAATTAAACCAAGCAAGGAATGAATATTTTAATATCAACTTTTAGATATTAAATTAAAATTTTAAATAATTTTTTACTAATATATTTTATCACATTGATGAAATATATATATTTAAATAAATAAGATTAAGTTTTTTTAAATAAAATTATATTTTAATTATTTAAAAAGTACAGCTATTATTATTTTATTATTATTGGTCAATTAATCTCATTGAAATATGTATCTTATCTTATTTCTTAAGTAAAAATAAATTTAAAATATGAAACTCAGAAAGCCTGCCAGAAATACGTGAAATAAAACTCAGATTTTTTATGCCAATTTGCATAAGTGAAAGACTTATTTAATAAATAAATCTTTGACAAAAAAAAGTAAATAAACAATATTAAATTTAATTAAGAATAGTCAAAGTATTTACTTATTCATAATAATAATAATAATAACGAGGACAATGATGATGACGTCTTTAATGAAAAGTAAAATTCGAATTTTATAATATGTAGATGTTTGCAACAGCACCTATATAAAGCTTTTTTATGTAATATATTTTTTTTTCAAAAATTACTATTTCATAAATAAAACTTAAAAAAATGGCAATCTCTATATACTAAATTTAGAAAAGAGTGGATATAAGCCAGCTATAATCTACCAAAAATTTAAACTAAAATAATAAAATAATTTTTTAAGAATAAAAGAATAAAATAATTAAAAAGGAAAATTTATTCTAAACAATAAAAGAGCAAAGGAGTACATTAATTATGAAACTACACCTTTTAAAAACAGTGAAAGTTTTTTTCAAAAAAATATAAAATTTCATTGATAATCAACAAGCCATGTCGTCAAATGCAAAGTTAACTTAGCATAATTGGATTGCTCCTCTTTTAATAATAATAATAATATTATTATTATTATTATTATTATTATTATTATTATTATTAATGATCATGTTTAGTATTGTATAATTAAAATTATAATATAATCATGATTATATTACATATTTGATTACATTATCTGACAATACAAAAAAATTTGACTTAATAAAATGATAAATTACGTAACATAATTAATTATTTTAAAATAATTTAATGATTATTACATATAAAAAAATATGTAATAATGATTATTTATTTTAATTTTTTTTATTTATTATTAATATTATCATCACTATTACTATTGAGTCACCATTGCTACTATCATCATTATTTCTATTCTATCACCATTAATTATTATCACCTTTATCATTACTCGACCACTATGATTACCACTATCTCATCTTATCACCACTTCCATCATCTAATTATCATTGTCGCAATCACTCTACCACCACTTAGCCACCACTACTACTCGATTATCAATTAATACAATCACAACTATTTATTATTAACATTATAAATAAATTAAATGTTAAAATAAAAATTATCATTACACGACATTATTTATATTTTTATTTGGTAATTAAATAAGGAAATATAATAATAATTATATTATAATTATATTGTATTATGTTACGTTCTATCAAATATAAACTGAATATATATCTTATTTTATTTCATAAGCAAAAAAAAATTTGAAATATGAAACGCATAAAGGCTGCTAGAAATCAACTTTAGCGGAACACGTGAAATAAAATTAAAGATTGTTTATGCGAATTTGCATAAGTGAAAGACTTGATTAAATAATAAATAATTAAATTTAATTAAGAATAGTCAAATTGTTTACTCTTTTATAATAATAATATTATGATGTCTTTAATTAAATTAAAATTCATAGATAATAATTATTAGGATATGTAGATGTTTACAAAAGCACCCATATCAAGTTTTTTTTTCTTATATATATATATATATATATATATATATATATATATATAATTCTTTTCCTCCTTTAAAAATCACGATTTCGTAAATAAAACTTAAAAAATAGCAATCTCTTCCAGGGATGCATACTAAATTTACAAAACAGCGGAGATAAGCCAACCGTAATCCACTAAAAATTATGAAAGGAATAAAATATTTTTTCAAATAAAAGAATAAAATAATTAGAAAGGTGAAAGTGTTTTTTTTTTTATTAAAAAAATAAAAAATTTTATCGATAATCAACGAGCCATTCGGCCAAATACAAAGTTAACTTGCATTATTGGATTACGTAACACCATGCAAGGTTTTAGGCGAAAGTCTCATCGATTTGATATTTAACTGAAAAGAAAAAGCAAATTATAGAGATTACTTGCGGTTGTGTCTATTTGGGTCAGACTGAAATTCTCCGTTACTTGGATTTCACGGATGGGTTTGGGCCCCTATAGCCCTAACATCGTTGTGATTCGTCAGCTTGTTAATATCCTCAAAGAATGAATAAAATCTTTTGACTAACATTCTTCTGAAACTTTTGACCAATATTCTTCTGAAATGGTGATTTACGCGGAATAGAATTGTTCCAAGGATTTTTTACTGTTTGAAAACAGACATTTTACTAAGAAAATATTGAGATGAAACTTGCGTAATTTAACTGCAAGTTGTTATTAACTAACTTAATTTTTTTTTTATTCCAACAAATAAAGCAAAAAAATAAAGAATTTTCAATTAATCAGAAAACATGCTTAGATCAAATTTTCACAAAAGGCTAGAAGAAATTTTTTTTTTTTTTTACAGATAAAAAAATAATTTTTTACAGATATAAAGCATGAACTTGTTTATGTATTGGTTGCCACGCCCCATGACTCATCATTTATTTATTTATTTTGTCACGACCCAACCTATGGGCCGGACCGGCACTAGGACCTGGGCCAGCCTAAAGCCCCCGAGGCCCGTAGTAAGCCTAACTGTTCATTAACCCAACTCTAAGGCCCATTTGGGCCCAGTATCAAGAAAATAAACGGACAGAGTCCGGCCATAAAATGGACTTTTCAACGGGGAGTTTTCGACTCACCCGACCTGTAAACACAATAAATACTCAATTGGGGAGCTCAGCTCACCCTCCACATACTCATATCCTCATAATAATAAATGGGAGCTCAGCTCCCTCATCCAATCCATCAAACATGCATATCATTATACGTTTACAGGTCCAACATGATAATAATATTACAGACCATAATCAATAAATACTTCTAACACATGCGGAAATTCTAGGAGTAAATAAAATTACACAAATATTGATAAACAACCTGCGAAGTAGAAAAGCAGGTTAACCCAGAATAAAATATCCTCCTGTGGCCTGTAAAAATTTTTGAACAGGAGTGAGCGTTCGACTCAGAGAGTAAAATATCAATCTTAACTATAATCTCTATAACTATCTCAAAACTAATGCAACTCAGAGAGTGAAATGCAACATTAACATCATATTCACATCATAGCATCAAAAGGTAAATTTGGAGCACTCACGCACTCGTAACATCAATCATAATATATGGGAGCCGATCCTATACGCCTCTCTTAAATCCAACTCGGTGCCACAAGAACTCACTGGACTTCCACTTAATAACCAAATCGAGGGTCCCAGAAGAACTCAAGCCGTGACTACCCTCAAGGATCGGGTCCCAACAAGAACTCAAGCCGTGACTACCCGCCCTATCCATAGTCCACACCACATCACACGCACGCCAACGCACGACACCGCCTCCAAATTACCGCAACAACATTCATGGCACTTTAATGCTTATCAATGCAACATAAATCGTGCCTAGAGTTTAACTATATAATTATATGCATATAAGTGATGCATGGGCATCTCGACATATAATAATATCGAAATTACAATTAAAATTAATATTTTACTCACAGACTTGCGGCAATCACCGTGGCCGGGCGAAGGAAGAAGGCTCACACGACAATTATATTACAATTATTTAATACAAATGACTCAATACAAATCAAGAAAAGACCCAATACGCCCTAAGTCGCATTTAAAATCCGCAGAGTCTCCCTATACCTAGGACCTACCCAACGCAAAAGGGCTCAAAACACACTTCTATATCCACAATCCATATATCCACAACTCAATCACATCACACAGCCCCTCCCGCCCATCAAATCAATCATCCATCACAATATGTAAAATTTCAATTCGTCCTTATAATTGATCATTTTTGCAAAATCGCTCAAATAAACTCTAAAAATTATAAAACTCGCTCATGGTCCTTAGAAATATTACTAAGCTATTGCAAAAAAAATTGTAATTTTCTAAGCTACCACGAATATTTTATGGATTTTTAATCCTATTTAAGCACTAGAAAATTACGAAAAAGCAAGGTTCGTGTTTACCTTTGCCGATTCCGACTTCGGGAAAGTGCTCGGGATGCCTAACAATGGTGGGGTAGCCAAAATCTCGATCCAATTCGGAGACTTTTCCAGTAGCTGGTCTGTCTGGCCGGAAATTCACAGATCCGGACAACTGTCGAATTTCCGTGAATTGAGGATACCTACACGAAGCCCAATAATAATATATAAAAAAATCAGGGGTGTTACATTCTTCCCCCTTACGTAAAAATTCGTCGAATTTTACACAAGGCGTAATAAAGTATATGATTACACATTGAGCAGATAAGGGTACTTGCTACGCATGTCCTGCTTCGACTCCAGTGCACTCTTCCACTGGCTCTTCCACAAAACCTTAACCATAGGGATCTGCTTTTGATCTTAGTGTCTCACTTGATAGTCCACTATGGCTACAAAGTTGCTCCTCAAATGTCAAGTTCTCTTTTAGCTCTATTACATCCGGTTGTAGTACATGAGAAGGATCTGAATGTATTTCCGAGCATGGAGATGTGAAACACGGATGAACGTGAGAAAGGTTGGGTGGTAGCTCCAACCGGTAGGCAACTGCTCCAACTCTATCAGTAACCTCAAAAGGTCCAATATACCGAGGTGCCAACTTGCCCTTCTTTCCAAATCTCATGACTCCCTTCATTGGAGAAACCTTCAGGAATACATAGTCGCCCACTGCAAACTCCACATCCCTCCGTCTGGGGTCTGCATAACTCTTCCGCTCTTGAAAATTGTCGATTAAAGGAACTACCTCTGAAGTGTACTGCACTAGGTCTACATCATGCACCTTCGCTTCCCCCATTTCTGTCCAACACAGAGGAGACCTACACTTTCTTCCATATAGTGCCTCATAGGGTGCCATTCCTATGCTGGAGTGATAACTGTTGTTGTAGGCAAACTCCACCAAAGCTAGCTGATCATCCCATTGACCTCCAAAATCCAAAACACTCATGCGAAGCATGTCTTCCAGTGTTTGGATTGTCCTTTCGGACTGTCCGTCTGTCTGAGGGTGGAAAGCCGTACTGAAGTTCAACTGTGTGCCAAGTGCCTCCTGCAACTTTCTCCAAAACCGAGAAGTGAATTGGAGCCCTCTGTCAGATATTATGGAAGCCGGAACTCCATGCAATCTGACTATTTCTCGAATGTAGAGCCGGGCATACTGTGCCACAGAGTATGTAGTCTTTACAGGTAAGAAGTGAGCTGATTTGGTCAAGCGGTCTACAATTACCCATATCGAATCATATCCTCGCGTGGTACGAGGCAACCCAGTCACAAAATCCATAGTGATCATTTCCCACTTCCATTCTGGGATAGGGAGCTCTTGCAGCTTCCCTGACGGTCTCTGGTGTTCAAACTTCACCTTCTGACAAGTCAAGCACTTGGACACAAAGTCTGCTATGTCTCTCTTCATGCCATTCCACCAATAGCTATCTTTCACATCATGGTACATCTTGGTGGAACCTGGGTGGACACTGTACAGTGTATAGTGTGCCTCTCGCATGATTTCATTCCTGAGGTTGTCCACATCGGGCACACATATCCTAGAACCTTGCACTAAGGCGCCATCATTGGCAAATCCGAACTCACCACCTTCACCTTGCTGTACTCTTTCTATAATCTTCATCAATTGTTGGTATCTGTGCTGGGAAACTCTAACTCTGTCCCTCAAGTCCGCCTTGAAAAGTGAGACAACAATAACCACTAATATGAAAGATCTAGGATTAAACCTTGATCCATCAACTCATGTACCTCTGAATCAACGCTCTTCTCTTGAAATGTGCGCCAAAAAGATTTTCTCGCTTAAAGCATCCGCTACTACATTGGCCTTCCTGTGGTGGTACCGATGGGGCAATCATAGTCTTCCGTAAGCTTCATCCATCTCCTCTGTCTCAAGTTTAAATCCTCTGTTGGAAGATGTTCTTCAAACTCTTATACGGTGTATATCTCGCACACTTCACCATACAGGTAGTGTCTCCAGATTTTTAGTGCAAAGACTACAGCCGCCATTTCCAAATCATGGGTGGGATAGTTATGCTCATGCCTCTTCAGCTGCCTTGAAGCATAAGCCACTACTTTTCCATTCCGCATCAAAACACACCCTAGGCCAACTCGAGGCGTCACAAGACAGTGTATCCTTCACCGCTCATAGGTAGTGTTAACACAGGGGCAGTGGTTAGACACTCCTTATCCTCATCATTATAACTGACTCTATCGAGCTCTCTTCCTGTCCTTTGCATCTTATCCACTTCCCTTTTCCTATTTTGGCATTGTTGGTATCATTTCAACCTGCTGTACTTATTCCTTAATTTTAGTCCTATCTCATCCTTACACCTTTTCCTTCAAAGATGTCTATCCCATCATCAACTTTAACTTTCTTTTTATTTCTTAGTCTTATCTTGAATACTAGTTTCATTACTTCAAGAATTCTAACCCTATGATTTACTCCTACCAGCACATTCTTCACCTTATGTAACACTTATAATTACCCATAGAATTTTCGTTTTTGTAACCCCTTTCCCAACATAACTATCAGAACATTATCATTCCCTACCAGCCTTAGTAGGAAATTGCTCATCCTGGATGGATAGGAGCTCCAGAAACTATAAGTTCCATCTGAACTAACACGGCTGTGGGAAATGTATGTCATGCCTTAATTCTGAATAAGATACTTCACGTGTTTATTCTCTTTAATATAATCATATATACTGCCCACAACTTTCCAAACTTCAACCTCAAATTACCCATTAGCAATAATTTCATCTATTGAAACTCATCCACAATTAGTATTTCCTCTAGCTCATAGTTTAAATTACAAGCCTTAGTAGCTAACTCAATTTAACTCTGTCATTGCTCTGTTTGTCCTTTCATACTTAATACTAGGTATGCACTTCATGTCATTCTCATATCAGAAATTATGTATGAATTTGTGCCTACCAAACTCTCAATAACTAGGTCTCCTTGACTTCCTTATATAACCTTCTAGAACCAAAAGCACAAGCTAAACTTGAAAAGAAAGAAAATATCCTCTTATATTCAACTACACCCGATTGTCATATTATAACGTTTCACCTAAGTTTCTTGATCTTTCTCTCCAAATTTCATCATCTCCTAGCACAATTATGCTCTACCTATAAGGTATCATCTGCATGAACCCTTTCTGTACCATTTTCCTTCTTGACATAATATTTTATAATTTATTAACTTTACTTATACTCGACCTATGATTCATATCTATCATCGCTTTTATTGTGCCCTTAACTTTTGTTGATTCTGAAAGATTTCTCTCACTAATAAATTCTTCCAACACTAATTCCACCCTTATCTAGGGTCATTAATTTGATCCTTGAACTTTCTAGTGATTTATAACCATCCGGACTTGTCACTTTTCGCTCTACCCTACTATTGTCCCGTCGTTATTGCTTCACTACAAAGTGATTCTGTTGATCACACTAAAAATGTTTGCTGACATTCATAACGAACCTCTAACTACCTTCTCACTATCTCAAAAGTCTAACCTAAAACCTATGTGTCATTATCTATCATTCTTTTCCTCTCATCATACCTATTTGATCCCTTAGACCGACTTTTATTCAACTTATCGCTTACTAACTTCTCTTTCTCTACCTATTTAGGTAGTCCGCAATACCATCGCACAACTTATAACATTTACTCATTATTATTGTAGTCCATACCTCCATCACTTTTCTCACTAATGTGCTCCCATGTTGGGTTTTACATCCTAGTTATTCGCCTTGCCAAGAATAACACTTAGCCTATCCGATCTCTTAACTTTGTTCCTTTTATTATGCGCTCTTTAGGTTGTCCTTTCATTTATTTCCTTTGTCTTACCCAAAATAGAACTTGACTATTCTATCCTGGTTCCATTCTTTTTCCTAACATAATAGCGATTTTGCTAACTATATCTTCGTAGTCTCTATCGTTATCATATGTCCTGCTACTCAGATTTGGTCCTTTGACCACTCTAGCTAGTACTTCCACTAGCATTTAGATTATATTGCATCGCAATCAATTGTCCAAACTTTCATTCGCACTTTCTTTATCCATTGGCCTTTGATTTATCTTCGCTAATTTATTACTCTTAACACTATTATAATTAGATTATACTATTGTTTTGAATAATTTGAAATTAGAAAGGAACTCAAAGAAATTACATCATACTTTTATTGTATGATCTCTATTCTTATCCTTTAGCTTACATAATACCCTTACTACCTCGAGAACTGATTCTGCAGTAATTTTGTTTATTTTTTTTTTATTATTATTATTATTATTATTTTCCATGTTTACTCAATTCCAAAACTTAAGATTTCGGGCACCCAAACCCGTCATCCAATTCAAAGGATTTACATCCATCGTGATCTGATTATATATGATTCCTATAATGGAACTTGTATCCTCTCCAGGATACCCGAGCCAACTACTCTCTACCACACTCTACAGTCCCATCTGGGACACTATTCCATAAGTCATCATTATCAGTAATAACCTTCGATCCATTCTGAAAAGATAGGACTATATCCTAACTTGCTGCAACAAAGGTACTACATCTACCACCTTGCCAGAACCATGTCAAGTTAATGACTCTTTTATCATATCATAGCTCTATAAATCATCAATTCATAGTTTCGACCTTCTCTAGGTAGTAGAGTTGTACTTTATTCCATACTGATACACACAAGGTATACTATTCTCACTCTATAAGTGTCACATTTACTTTGCAACTAGTCCGAAACCTCTGGTCTGATGGCAACTTTTATTGTAACTCTAGCTCATGCTGGGGTAACCGAGTCACTGACTCTAGTTATCACCCAACTGTAACCTTTCGATATTCTAGCTCTAGACTCTTAACCAGGAGTTCCCAACTCCTCTGCAGATATAGAACTCTGTTCTGGTATAATTGTACCAAAACAGAAGCCATCCGCAAATACCCTCATTATGGAGCACCACGGGGATGCACGCAGCTCTATACAATAATCTCATGTCGGTACTGTAATCTGCAGCTTACAGAGCAGACATCGAGAACATTGTATAGTTACTACGATACGTCCTGACAGACTAGGTCTCCTAATTTCTTATCTCTCCTGAATCTTCTATTATCACAAACTTATTACATTGGGTCATCCACCGATGACCGCCATGGGTATCCTCATCCTTATCTAGGCAACTGTACTTTCAAGACTCACATTTATGTACTCGTGCCTTGCACGAAATGGGCACACCATTTAAACCCATACTGACAAAAATATAACATTTCTTGGAGTACGTATCCTCATGATAGACCTCACATGTCTACTAACTCTATTTCACATTTCTGTGTACTCCGCGAAAATCAAGACACTAACTGAGGTAATCTTATATTTCCCGAGGTATAACGCAGAATCTAGAAACAAAGAATTACAGAAAAAGACAAAACAGAATCCTATACTCCGCATGTAACATCCTAACAAGACTCCTTTTACACTCCCAAGTATATTATTTCCCATGAATCTAGAGCCTAAGCTCTGATACCACATTTGTCACAACCCAACCTATGGGCCAAGCACTAGGACACAGGCCACCCTAAAGCCCCGAGGCCCGTAGTAAGCCTAACTGCTCATTAACCCAACTCTAAGGCCCATTTGGGCGATCAAGAAAACAAACGGACAGAGTCCGCCATAAAATGGACTTTTCAACGGGAGTTTACTCACCCGACTGTAAACACAATAAATACTCAATTGGGGAGCTCACCACCCTCCACATACTCATATCCTCATAATAATAAATGGGAGCTCGGCTCCTCATCCAATCCATCAAACATGCATATCATTATACGCTTACAGTCCAACATGATAATAATATTACGACCATAATCAATAAATACTTCTAACACATGCGGAAATTCTAGGAGTAAATAAAATTACACAAATATTGATAAACAACTGCTAAGTAGAAAAGGAGTTAACCTGAATAAAATATCCTCCGTGGCTCAGAAAATTTTTGAACAGAGTGAGCGTCGACTCAGAGAGTAAAATATCAATCTTAACTATAATCTCTATAACTATCTCAAACTAATGCAACTCAGAGTGAAATGCAACATTAACATCATATTCACATCATAGCATCAAAAGGTAAATTTGGAGCACTCACGCACTCGTAACATCAATCATAATATATGGGAGCCGATCCTATACACTCTCTTAAATCCAACTCGTGCCGAAGAACTCACTCGGACTTCCACTTAATAACCAAATCGAGGGTCTGAAGAACTCAAGCCGTGACTACCCTCGAAGGATCGGGTCCGAAGAACTCAAGCCGTGACTACCCGTCCTATCCATAGTCCACACCACATCACACGCACGCCAACGCACGCACACCGCCTCCAAATTACCGCAACAACATTCATGGCACTTTATGATTATCAATGAAACATATATCTTGCCTATAGTTTAACTAAATAATTATATGCAGAAATTTGATGCATGGGCATGCTTACATATAATAATATCGATCTTACAATGAAAATTAATATTTTACTCACTGACTTGACGAGAATCACTGTGTCTGCTGGGCGAAGGAAGAAGGTCATCCGCTCACTGACAATTATATTACAATTATTTAATACAAATGACTCAATACAAATCAAGAAAAGACCCAATACGCCCTAAGTCGTGCGAAAATCGAGTCTCCCTATACCTAGGACCTACCCAACTGCAAAAGGGCTCAAAACACACTTCTATATCCACAATCCATATATCCACAACTCAATCACATCACACCCTCCCGGCCCATCAAATCAATCATCCATCACAATATGTAAAATTTCAATTCAGTCCTTATAATTGATCATTTTTGCAAAAACTGCTCAAATAAACTCTAAAAATTATAAAACTCTGCCCCGCGGTCCTTAGAAATATTACTAAGCTATTGCAAAAAAAATCGTAATTTTCTAAGCTACCACGAATATTTTATGGATTTTTAATCCTATTTAAGCACTAGAAAATTACGAAAAAGCAAGGTTCGTGTTTACCTTTGCCGATTCCGACTTCGGGAAAGTGCTCGGGATGCCTAACAATGGTGGGGTAGCCAAAATCTCGATCCAATTCGGAGACTTTTCCAGTAGCTGGTCTGTCTGGCCGGAAATTCACAGATCCGGACAACTGTCGAATTTCCGCGAATTGAGGATACCTACACGAAGCCCAATAATAATATATAAAAAAATCAGGGGTGTTACATATTTATTTTTTGTCAGAGGAGTCATGATTGAGTATGCGTTTTTGCTAGTAATGAACTGGAAAGACATTGTTCACGATATTCATAGCTTGGTAAGGTTCCTTTGTTTGTGAGATGTGATTACAGTTTTGTTCGTAGAATTTGTAGTCAAGCAGACTAACAGCTTGGTGGCTAGGACCTTATCTAATGCTTCTTTTAGTTGTAAATCACTCAATCAGCTCACCTTCGTATCCACTCTTATGCCCGTTTAATGAGCCTTTATGAAATCTCTTACTTTGGGGAAAAAAAAAATAATTGGCAAAATAAATTTAAATGTGTTTGCATTTATAGCTCAATTTTTTAAAATTTTTTATTTTAAATAATTAAATTAAACCTTTTAAAATTAAATAAAATTTATTCAACGCTCAAATTAGATTTGATAATATATTTAGATTGTTCGTACTATCTACTTTAAAGAAAAGATTTCTTCTTTGATTTCTTGAAAGATCGAGCTAAGGAAATTGTTAAGAATTTTCATATGCGAGGTTTATAAAAATGTTATTCATAATATAAATATATATTTCTAATTTAAATAAATTAAATATTTTAAAATAAAATAAAATTGCATAATATAATTTATAAATTGATGAATTATAAAATAACCGTTCTAGTGCCTAGAAGTAGAATAGATAAGGGTGTGCAATTTTGAATTTGATTTGGAGTCTATTGAAAAATGGAAATTGAATTGAAGTTTTAGTTTGATTTGGGTTTAATTATTCATACTTTGATTTTAATTTGATTTGAGATGATTTTGGTTATTAAAGTAATTTTATAAGATTACTATCATAGAAACTTATACTTATATTACCATTTAAATTTGAAAATTTATTGGTAATATATATTCCATCATATGATGTACATTTTAGTTACTTTTTATATATATAATTTTTCATTGTAAAGTGTATATATATATATATATATATATATATATATATATATATATATATATATATATATATATATATATATATATATATAAAATTAAAGATTAAATATATTATATAATATATTAATATATTTACAGTTAAAAATTATAAAGTGATTTAATGTTTATATAACTAAAATTACTAAAAATAAAGATAGAAATTGAAAAATAATATTAAATTTTATATAGCCTACTATTATAGTATTTATCATAATCATAATTGCATATAAATATATACCATTTTATTGAAAGTATGTAATCTATAATATATATAAAAGTGAGAAGGAGGGAATAATGTTATAAACAAGAAAGGGTATGATTATTTTGTGTTATGACAATGAATGACAAAATTTAATTAGCTATTGATATCAATATATTTTTAGTAAAATAAGAACATTTTCATAAAATTAAAAAATTTGCAACAAAATTTCATATCAAATATCAAAACTTAATAAATACCTTACCAAAAAATATAATTTTTAATTATGAAATAAAATGCAAATGAAAAAGCAGAATGAAATTATAATTTTGATGGATTGATTATTTTGATAGACTAAAATATTTATTTAATTATGAATTTGAATCATGAAATGTGTTAAGATAAATTTATAAAAAAACAATTAGACTTGAATATTAAAAATGAAAAATTTTAGTCTACATGTTTATACATATAGTATTAGAAACTCAATAGAATTATCATGTAATAATATTTACATGGGATAGTAAAAATTTAATAATTTATAATTATTGATATTAGAACTACTAAAATAATATCATAAGATGAGTAACGAATAACTGAGTAAACAGGTAAGGAGCAGTTTAAGCCAGATGACACTTAGACACCCGGATAAGAGAGTTACTTACCCAACTATACCAGCAATACTTAGATTACTTTTAAGGATAAGGATCTGAGGTATTCACCACTATCAGAATCCCATCCATATGAGGATTCAACCAGCAGAGTATACTCATAATTTCACTTAATTATAGACTCCTAATTTTAGTAGGAAATCACATCAAATGCCTATATAAGGGTCAACAGGTATGCATGTGATGTGTCCCAACCGCAAGTGCACGGGTCGTTCAAGTAGTATAGAAAAAGATATCGTTCTCACGGAGAGTTGTGTTTTCAATTGAATTTTTTATGTAAAATAAAATATGTTAAAATTGTATTTTAATCAAATTAATGAAAGAAATTTAGGAATTTGAAGCATAAGGTATGAAAATGCAAAACTAAATTTAAATAATGACTAATTTAATAATTAGCAAAATAAAGAAATTGATAATATTAATAATGAAAATTAATAAAATGAGATTAAACTAAACACTCAAAAGTAAAATTCCAAGCAATAATTGATAAAAGACGATTCTGGAGTTAAGGGTTCATATTTAAGTCATTTTGGGATTTTCCCTAGCTAGCCCAATCCATGAAATTTATGGGTTTAAAGGAGATTAATTCTAAAATCCTTTAAAAACTCTTTCGAGTGAGACAAAGAGTGCCTTAATTAATTTAATCCTACTTTCATGGAGTTAAAATTAACGAAAACCCATTAGGTTCTTTAATCAATCTATTAAAACCCTCTTAACCCTTAGTCTATTTTTAGATCTAAGTTAATTAAGTCCAATTTCTTGATTAACTATCACTTGATTTTCTCCTTTCGGTGCTTTAACCAAGGATTAAGAACATAACTTAATGGGGCCCTTCATTAAGCATGTGAATAAGCACACAAGAAATTGATTAAACCTCATAAATTTCATTAAATTGGGACTAACCTAGTTCAAATCCACAAAAATAACTAAAATATTACATCCCTTACTCCAGAATCAAAGAAAACTACTCACAATCCATGTTTAACACAAGGAATTCTAAATAAAAGAGGAAATAAATCATGAAAATAAACTAAAACTAAAGAAACCCGATACAAGAAAGGAAGAAAATATGCAAGAAATGAAAGAAAACTCCAAATCTGGTCTAGAAATGGAGAGGTGACATTTTGCTCCGTCTTTTTGACTCTTCTGTTACTGCTGCTCCTTTTCTTTTGTTTTTCTCCCCTTTCTAAAATGGGATAAGGGCCTATTTATATCTTTTTCTCTGATAAGGAGCCATAAAATAGTGTGTTTAAGGTGTGTTTTTATAAGGGAATCTTCTGCCAGCTCATTATGAAGACTTTATGGGACTGCATAAGTTATGCAGTTTTCCGTGAGGTCTCATAAGCAAGGCACGAATTTGCATAAGTTATGCGGCAACTTATGCAGATTTCGACAGGTTTGGGACATTGTTTCTTCTCCTTATGCAGAACTGCACAACTTATGCGGCAAGTTATGCGTAATTTGGCCAGTGCATACTTCAACTTTGAAACTTGTTTTTGACATCTTTGGCTGTAGAAATCACTCCTCAATGGCAAAATTTCTTTTTAGTCCCTCAAAAACACCATTTTTCCTATAAAACAAAGTAAAATTACAAATTAATCCAAAATTGATAATTATGAAAAACTATCTAAATAACTAATGAAATTAGCTAAAAGTGACTAACAATCAAATAAAATGGCCATGAAATTAAACCTAAATGACTATGTAAAATGCATGTATCAGCATGATACTCAATTTTATCCATTCATTCTATTGTTCAGTTCTTATTACTGACTTAAGTATCGAAATGGTGGTCATCTAATCTGCTTGATGTTTTTCTTTCTTGCAGATCTAATTCCTATACCCGACATCCATAGCCCATTGGAGAGGAAAACAAAATCAATTATTAATAAAGGGTTTTTACTATGATTTTATTTTAATTTTAACTTGATAAAGAAATTTAAAATAAAATTGTTAATAAAGTTGAAAATTTATACGTGAAATTGATGAATATATACTTCAACATCTAAATCAAAACATGAACAATTTTCATCCTTATTTATATATGCATTGCTAATTTGCTATTCATACACAGTGGCAAAGCCACATTATAGATATGAAGGCAATTTTCCCCTTACTTTTAGCTTAAAAAATAGTACTAAGTTTACTTTTAAAAATAAAACTGCCCTTCTTATTAAAAAGTTTGCCCCCCTTTATTATTCTTACTTTCAATAAAAATAGATTAAAAAATAAAATCATTTTGTTGAGAACCTGTATTGTAAATTTTTATTGTGTAAATCATATCATTAACTCATTTATTTACCTTTTCTCTATATCTACATCAATTTTTTCTTTTTTTTTTTTTATTATCAACCCTAAAAAATTTTTATAGCAAATTTGTTTGAGGAATAATATTAATTATTGTGGCTCCATTATATGATCAAATTAAATTTCAATAATATACATGTTTGAGTTTATTAAAATATGAATAAACATGTGATGTCAATAAGCTTTAATTTAATGGTATTAAAGTCGTTTTTAGGCTTATGAAATCTCGAATTTGAGTTGAAGAAAAAAAAAAGAATGTTAAACATGTAATTTATTAAAAATTTATATTTTTACAATTTTCTAATATTATGTTATTGACCCTTAGCAATAATTTATAATCACTAATTATAAAAAATTTAGAAAGTATGAGTTAATTGAAATTTAAATACTATTATTTAAAACATTGTTATTAAAATCATAAATAATTATAAACCTTAATTTAAACTTTTTAATAATTTTATTCTCTTAACATGGTTTTAGATTGTCAAGTTTGCTTAGATTTAATCAATACAATAAACTTTAATTTAATATATGATTTGCCTTTGATGATTTATAAATTAATATAAAAAATATCTTTCAAAGAAAAGTTAAATTAAAATCAAATCATTTAAAGTATAATTCAAATACTAATTAATTTTTAAAAATTAAATACTTAAATATTTTTTTTTAAGATATAGATTCATTAAATAGCCAATCCAGGCAGAAGGAAGGATACAACTAGAGTCTGAGTTTATATATTATAAATAAAAGGGTTGTACAGTTTGAGCTTATGTATTACAAATAAATGGGTTGCATTAACCATCCCTCAATTTAGGTGGTTTCATTTCAATCATTTAATTTTAATTTATTAAAATTAAATTCCTTAATTTTAGTTTTGTTTTAGAAAAAGTTCTTTTAACCTTCTATAACAGGTTTCTAGGGTTTTTTTTTTAAAATTAATACTAAATTAACATTTAATCAAAATAAATCTATAAATGATTATATATTTTTATTATTTTTGTATAAAAATGAAATATTGGTAAAATATCATATATTGATAAAATATCATATAATAATAAATATTATTTTAAAATTTAAAATTTGTTATTATTTTTACTTTTCTAGATGGTTACAAATGAAATTTTAAGTGATAATAAATAACATATATGATTAATAATTTTATTAATAAATTTAGTTAAAATAAAATAATTTTTTTTGATAATAATTATTAATTAATTTATCATAAAGGTAAGAAAGAAAAAGAAGGAAAACAGGGTAAAAGGACAATTTTATTCTTTTTAACCATTGTTGTTGCAAGTTAGAGAACTTTTTTAGGAATAAAATTAAAATTGAGAGATTTTAGTTTAACAAATTAAAGTTGAGTCTCTAAAATAAAATAACCACATAAATTGAGGGACGATTGATGCAATTTAGCCTTGATACAATATAAAGTAATCATATAAAATATATACACTTTTTATTAAGAAATATATCCCCTAAGGAATATTTCCTAGAATATGCAAAGAAATATACTCCCATTATTTTACCTTATAAATAGTGTTAGGTAAAGATAGAAAAGGGTTCCCTCTCCCTCTCCTATTCTCTCTCCCTACTCTACCTCTTCTTTCTCTACTCTCTCTCTACCGTATCTCTACCCTAATACTACCCCTCTAACTTGAGTGTTAAAGGGTCCTCACCAATTACCTTCTTGATGGACCTTTGACCATTCTTTCTTTATTTTGTAGGTCCTCTTAGCTGAGATGATAGAAATGGGACTGATATTATTAAAGCAGCACACTCAAGCTTCATCAACCCCAAATAAAAGCAGGATCACGAAGAGAGTAAGAGGCTAACGAATGTGCAGCCGTGTTAGCTTCTCATTTTACAAAGGACAAGGTAACATGCAAAAAATTATCCACTAGACTTATGATATCCTCTAAGATTTCAGCAATCAGAATAAGCCAAGCCGCACCTTGAAGAGCTCAAATAACTAATTGGGGGTCAACTTCAACAATGATTTTTCTGAACTTCTTCTCAATTACGAAAGGAATTATTTCTGCATATGTCAGTGCCTTTAGCATTAAGGGGTCTGAGAGGTAACGATGAACTCTACACTTTCAACCCAAAGAAAAGCCCCAACTATCTTTAGCTATAGCAATAGATGCTCCACTTTTTGCTCTAGATGAGACTCTCACATCAAAATTAATTTTCACAAAACTATTCAAAGAATGTTACCAAACCAAGGATATTGAGATGATAGAGGGGTATAGTTGCTAATACCAATAACATTAGCTAAACTGAAGTCCTCCATGTGATGCTGGGTAGTAGAAGTTAGCTCTTGAAAGGAAAGAGTCTTACCTTAGAAACAAAGATTGTTGCTTCTTTTCCACATATGCCAAAATAAAAAAGTTACTAGCTGCATTGTAACGCCCTTGCTCCAACCATTAGAGGAATTGTCAACTTTGGCCCACTCCCTTATGAGTCTCACAATTTTGTCCCATAGGTGAAATGAAGAACTTCCTAGGAGGTCACCCATCCTAGCATTTCTCTCAAGCGAGCACACTTAACCCTTGAGTTCTTCCAACTCTCCAGGCCATTTCATCAAAAGGCGTCTCTAGTGATTAGTTTATCCCATTTTAATGTATGATTTGATTCATTCTTGTGCGCCACATTTTACTACCCTAGGTAGCCTCGCCATCCTAGAAGCTTGCCGAGAGTTTACTCTCTTATACCACTCCTTGCCCTCATCGGACTGCTTTTCCTAGTCGGGTCGTCACAGGCCCACCAGCTTCTGCTTGGCTCGTCCTCGAACCACACATCTAGTAGAAGGGGGTCTAGCTCTGATACCATCTGTAACGCCATTGCTCCAACCACTAGAGGAATTTTTCGCTTTGGCCCACCCCATCTTGAGCCTCACGATTTTGTCCCATAGGTAGAATTGAGAACTTTTCAGGAAGTCACCCATCCTAGCATTTCTCTAAAGCGAGCATGCTTAACCCCGAAGTTCTTCTAACTCTCCAGGCCATTCTACCAAAAGGTGCCCCTAGTAATTAGTTTTCCCCATTTAAGTGTATGATTCGATTCATTCCTATGCCTCGCATTCCACTACCCTAGGTAGCCTTGTTATCCTAGAAGCTTGCCGGGAGTTTGCTCTCTTATACTGCTCCCTGCCCTCATCTGACCACCTTCCCGGGTCGGGTCGTCACATGCATCCATACAAAGCTCTCTAGGTTTTGATCCACCATATTGACAATTTGGACCCAACAATCCCTAAAGGATATTTTAGGAAAGAGAAAGTATTCTTAAGGGATAGTTCAGCCAAACCTCTACTATGAAAAGGCAATCAAAGAATATGTGTTTTATCATTTCATCTAATGACTATTTTAGAAGGCAAGCAATCCCATAAATAAGACCATAAGAAAATGGAGAGCTTACTTGAGAGAGCTTTTCATTATAGGCAGGAAGGAGGGGCCAAGCCTTGCAATTTGAGAATTATAACGTTGTAAGTCACATAATACCCTAATTTTATTGTATAAGACTCATGACTTGTAAAGTGCCAAACAATGTGGTCAAGCAGTTGAAATAATTTTATCCAGAGAGTTAAAACATGCTTTAAGTCTTCTTCAACAAAGTTTGCCTGCAACGTACCAACTTTCCATGAGTGATTAAAAGGATCCATAAGCTAGGCAAGCCACAAAATGGAAGGATCATGATCCACTCGAGCTGAGGGACATCGAGGGAAGATTTAAGGAATTTAGTAGTCAATCTTACAAAAGTAGATTGATCATTATTGGATTGCCATCTAATGCCTCTAACAAGAACTTTTTGACCCCATAAAAGACTTTGTCAACCCCAAGTTGCTCTATTGGCATTCAAGAAGGATGTGTAAGGAAAATATTTTCCTTTTAGCAACCTTGTAAGCAAGGAAACGGGACTAATACAATTCTCCATCCTTGCGTAGCTAGCAAAGACATATTAAAAGCCTCTAAATCTCTGAACCCTAAACCTCCAAACTTCTTTGGCTTGCATAATTGGTTCTAAGTGACCTAGTGCATCCTTCTTTCATCATTTTTCTAACCCACCAAAAATTGGCTAGCATACTATTAACTTGCCTAAAATAGAAGAGGACAATTTAAAACAAGACATAGTATAAATGGGGATAGTGGTAGCTACTGATTTGATGATAATTTTCTTCCCTCCTTTGGATAAAAGATTTTCCTTCCACCCCTCAGTTTTTCTTCTGAATGCAATATCTAATATGATCAAATACTTGGCGTTTAGCCTTGTGAGTGTGTGTGTGTGTGTCCATATATATATATTATCTTAACGGAATTTTATAGAGAAATTAATGAAAATGCAAGAAAAATTTTTTTTGTCCGAGGTTTGATTGTACCATATAAAATATAATAAATATCAGGGTTGGAGGGAGGGGGTTTAGTGCTGGCCATGGCTTTCCCAACCCTTTAAAGCTTTCTAATGTGTGTGTGTGCGCGTGTGCGTGTGTGTTCTTAAACAAAATTTTTTGATTTTAGTTATTGGTTCCCCAAATAATTTTTATTGCTTTATTATGATATAGATATTATGAAATATTTGAATTTTTTTTATTATATATTCAACAAATTTTTATCGTATTGGCACACTCATTTTTTTTTTCTAGTTTTGATTATACTCTATTATGTTATTTTTTGAATATATAACATTGATTTCTTTCAAAATGAATAAAAAATAGTGTAATTGATTTTTTAAATTAATTTTATATTTAACATTAACCCAGTGGCAGAACTAAAAATTTTATTTAGCGGAGTTGTTTATTTAATTAGTCAATTTTAGGTACATGTACGTGTGTGTATAATTTTTAGTAATTAAAATTTGAAAGAATTGTAAATAAAAAAATTTCAAAAAATAAATTTTAATAATCAAGACATTTTACAATTGTTTTAATACATGAAGATATTAAAATGATGATTGCAAATTAAGATTTTCTTATTATTTATGTTATTTACTATAATTTAAACATAAAATATTTTTATGTGTGTCTCAAACTTTTATATATCATTTAAAATATTAGAAACAAAATTTTATAAATAAATTATATTTTTTTTTAAAAAATAAATTACATAATTACTTAATTTTTTTATATATATTAATTAAAAATATAAATCAACCTGATTTTAATTTTTTCTAATTTTAATGAAAATTTATTGAAAATTATTATATATACATGTATATTTTTTAAATTTTCGTTTATAAAATTGAGTGGATCAATTTATCATATTTAAAAGCATGTAGCTTCATCATTATATAGACCTCCTAAAAAAAATTTCTGATTTTGCATTACATTTAGTGTTTTCATTTTGTAAATAATATGTATATGCAGATACAAATATGTTCATTTTGTAATTATTTTTACCCCTTTATTTAAAAATTTTTGGCTTCGCAACTATTCATATAGGTTAATGACCTAATATTGAATATCTATATATCTTGTGACTTTACACTTTAATACATGAGGAACTGTAGTTTAATTTGTGTCAGTTTGATATTTAATGTTTTGTTTCGTTAACAAATATAGTCAAATCATTAAATCATTAATTACCATTAAATGATGCTAATGGGTAAATATGTAGCATCGAAGTGATGACACATGGCAGATGGAATGCTTATGTGGCGAACATATGGTGCTAACATATCGCCCATATGTTGCCATGTATTCAAGATGTAAACGCGACATATTTACTATATCAGCACCATTTAATGGTAATTAATAATTTATACTACACTTGTTGCTAACGGAGAAAAACATAGAATATCAAATTAACAAAAATTAAACCACAATCCCTTGTCTATCAAAGCACAATACCATATGTTATTATTATTTTTTTAATTTTCTCAAAATAAAATTACCATATATTTATAATTTTACTATAAGTGTGAAAAAAATTTTCTAACAATAATAAAATAATAGATATGAAAACATTCACATATTAGTATATTATATTAAACTAATAGAATTATAATATTAATTACTGTAAAAATTTTAAATTTAAATAGTTAAATTAGTATTTAATTGTTACATATATAATTTAAATAATTATGTTTTGATATATATAAATAATTTTCAATTTGATTTAGGTCAATATGATTTTGGTTTGATTTTTAATAAAAAATTCAAATTAAACTAAAATAATAAAACAAATTTAATTCTATATGATTTTAATCAGTTTAATATAAATTTTCAGTTGGATTTGAGAATTCTAAAACCTGTGCACATCTCTAAAAATGGAAAGGTGTTCTAATCGCGGCTGAAATTGACCAAAGAAGTAAACCTCGATTAAAAGCTTTTTTGTGAACTTTTCAAGATGAGTCTTACCTGCTAAGAAAACCCAAACACTATAAAGGGCTTAAGAATGCGATCTCTTCAAACAACAAAACATCCCATAAAATTTAGTAGAAGGAGATAGTTAAGCAGCATGGGAAAGAAGCTTGATGCTATTCTCGGAAGAACCTTCAAGACCTCAAAATTCAAACCACTTGTCAATCTTGCTACCTCTCGCCTTGAAGTTTTCAAGAACCAACGCCAAGTCAGGTGCAATCAAGCTCGCTCTGATGTGCTTCAGCTTCTTCAACAAGGCTACCATGAACGCGCTCTTCTTCGTGTAACATTTTTTTTTCTCTTTCTTTTTGACATACCTGCAACTTTTTGTTTATTGAATTGATCCTATACCATTTTGCATAAAAATTTGGCTTGTATTTAACAGGTTGAGCATGTGATCAAAGAGCAGCATATGTTGGATGTGTATGTTATGTTGGAAGGATACTGCAATCTCTTAGTTGAAAGAGTCCACCTCATTGATCAGAAGAGGTTGGTGTTTTATTTGTTTATTTTTCCAATTTTCATATGTTGCTTATCAGGATAAACGTTTTTGATATTGGGTTGCAGAGTGTGCCCTGACGAACTGAAGGAGGCAGTTTCAAGTTTGCTTTATGCGTCTTCCAGATGCGGAGATATCCCAGAGCTTCAGGAAGTCCGCAATGTTTTCACTTCTTGGTATGGGAAAGAATTTGCTGCTCGTGCTATTGAATTGCGAAATAATTGTGGAGTCAATCCTAAGGTAACTTCCATCTTAAGAATCAGTCAGAAATCTTGAATAGGAATAAAATTTACTGACACAGGACATGCATTCATTTACAAGTTGCTGAGTCGATTATCATAACTTGCATTGTCTTGGGTTCCTGCAGATGATACAAAAGCTATCAACCAGGCAGCCAGGCTTGGATAGCCGAATGAAGGTCCTCAAGGAGATCGCCTCAGAGAACAACATTGTTGTGCAACTCGAGGAAGCCTACCTTGCAAATGAGGTATGCACGCTTAATCAAGAACATTATTTGCATCAATTTCAGTATTATAATATGGCACTAAACATATGAACAATCTAGGAAAAACTGGATGTGAGAAAGAAGAAGCCAACTAATTCAGGTAGCCCTTTGCGGTTTGGCAACTTGCAAATTTCACCTGAAGAGATAAAAAAGGATGCCTTCGGTGGTTCAATTAAGGCAAATAAGAAGTATAGGGATGCAGTTGATGCAGCTCAAGATGCTTTTAAGTTCTCAGCCAATGCAGCTGCTGCTGCAAGAGCGGCTGTGGAACTCTGTCGATATGATCCCCATGATCCTGACAATGATAACAGTCCCAATATTCGAGGAAAAAAGGTATCAGATAAGGATGAGTCCATGAAACTTGAATCTGAACACAGAGTTTATGTAATCCACCAGGAAAATGAGACTACAAATAAATTAGCAGAGCAGAGGTGGTCAGCATCTTCTTCCACTTCAAATTCAGGTTCAGTTCAAGAAGATTTGAGGGTGAATTCAATGTCCCTGGATGCAGAGCACCTAATCAAGCAGTTGGAGAAGGATATAGTTTTTGATAGTGATAATGAAACTCATTATTCAGGTTCCAATATAAGGTCTGGAAAGGTCAAAGGAGAGGTCCAGGCAGCTGAGAAAAAATACCGTCAATCATTCAAGCTGTTCTAAACAGAGAGAAGGGACCTGTTTCTGTCAGGAACAAAGCGGTGCGTAGATACTGAGAAGCATGAGCATATTAAGTTTGCTTGCGAGTTTAGCTGATTAAATGGCCTTTTTATTCTCCCGGTTTTCTTTATGTAAACTTTTTTTTTTTTGGTATTCTTTTGTCAGTGTTGAAAATTTTTTAAAGTTAAAAAGATAAATGCAACTAATAAAGTGTGTTTAAGTTTGCACCTCAAAATTTGAGGAGGATTCTCAACAAATAGAAATGAAGCTCACCAATACCTTCATGCTGATATCTAGGATTCCCTGGAACCAGTACTATATCATTTTTGTCGACAGTTCACCAGTTAAGAATAAGGTAGCCACATGATGACGAGCCAACTTTAATATAAAGGATAATACTGTTAGGCATTGGAGAATTGTGGCCACTGGGATCCATCGTGGATTAAAAACATTAATATTTTAAATTTACCTGTGAATCTAGTCTGGACAAAAAATTTTCATGTTCAATGCATTGTGAAAGCTATTCAAATGCAATCTAGATATCCTACCTTGTTCCAAGCCATTTGTTTCCGAATAAAATTGATTTTATTCAATTTACACGTATTAAAAGTGAATATGACCTTTTTCACAAGTAAGAGTTGGATTGCGGGAGTATCAGGGACATATATGATTCTATTTATAAGTGTATTTGCATCGGTCTGACTTCTAATAGGAGCGATTGGCGGGAAAGAAAGGACCGAATTTTTCTTTGGGTTTCTTGACTCTACTAGGATGCGCTTCATCAAGATCTTTACTTGATCAATTTGAAAAGTTTTAGAACGAAAACTGATTATTGAAAAATCAAAAGATAGCCTGTACATGAAGGAGTTCATGTTGTGCTTGAAAAGTAAAAGCTAATCATTGTTAATTGTTTCAAAAAGTAATTCTGTACAAAAAATATAAAATTTGTGCTTAATTCAAAACAAAATTACTTGCTGAGAAAATATAAATATATGCAAAAAGTGTAAATAAGAGATTTGAGAAATTAAAAGACTGATTTACTTGAAAATGTAAATATTTACAGAAAATTATAAACTTGCTTACTAAAATAATTAAAGAGCTGATTTACAAGAATTATAATATCAACAATAAATTGTAAATTATATTGAAAACTGAAAAAATTGTTTACGATAATGGAAATATTTGTAGAGGAGAAGTAAATTGATTGTTTGAATTGAAAATAAAAGACTAAAATTGAAACTAATATAAGACTGAAATGTAAAAGATTGCTTGAAAATATAAAAAAATTATTGAATTAGAGAAAAATTGAGCTAAGACATCCTTATAGGCGAAGCTCTGCGTGGTGGCCAAGTATGATGGTTATAAGGGGTGAGCATATTTTGGTTCAAACTGAAAAATCGAACTGAACCAATTTGGTTCAATCGGTTCAGTTTTAAAATTTAATCACTTCGGTTCGTTTTTATATTATAAAAATTTCAATTATTTTGGTTCGATTCGATTTTGAGGAGAAAAAAATAGGTTAAACCGAGCTGAACAGAATAATAATTTTATATATTCAAATCAAACCAAATTGAACCGAAATGATTTTTGAATTGATTTATTTTTATGGAGAATATATGAATTATATTTAATTTTATAAATGTTAATTATTTAATTTCATTGATTAATGGTTATTAGGTTCAAATCAAAGTCAAAATTAGACCAAATAACTTAAAAATAAAGTTTAAATTAAAAAATCAATAAAAAATAAAACCAATCAGTTTAAATCAAACCGAACCTAAATAGAGCGGTTCAGTTCGATTCAATTTTTCACCTATTTAGGTTCGGTTTGGTTTCTAATATATGTAATTCGGTTTTTATAATTTAATTCGGTTCTGTTCGGTTCGAACTGAATACTCACTCCTAGTGGTTACCACTTCCACCACTTGACCCTTTTTTCTCTCCATTAGCCCACTTTGCAATCTCCTGTAACCACTTGTTAACCACTTTCGTCCACTAACACCACTATACCATAATTGCCTGTAACCACCCACAACTCTCATAACCACCTACTCACACCACTTTGTCCACTTGCTCACCACTCCACTTTATACTTATACCTACTTGTACAGATAATTATTTAATTAAATTGGCTTCACGTAATTAATATCTACTGATTGTTGGTCTTTTATCGGCTTGAGTTACAGGCTTAATTATATTAAATTGACAATTTAATTTAATATTTCAGATCCATTAAGTAATTAGAGTTTAAAAAATTAAAATTAAATTGTGGTGAAAATACTATTTAAACTAAATGACTGCACCTAGGGCAAAATTTGGAAAGTAAAATTGATTGAAAGTAAACTAACTGGGATAAAAAAGCACAACCCTGCTCCTTACAAGGATGCAGAATCTACATACTTTGTAGTGTTTTATGTCTAGAAAAATACTAGACCATTTGCATGCCTAAATAATTGCCTGAGCGCGTAACTTGTTCGTTGTTGTATAAAGTCACTGTCCTCTGGTCCGCTTCTTAGTTCTTAGCATGCTGCAGCATGTACAGTAAGATTTTGCTCGATAATATTAATTATTGTAGATATCAAAATCAATTTTTTTAATATGGTAGGGTGTTAATTAAAATTTATAGGGCATTATTACTTATTAAACAAATTAAAATTAATTTTTTTAATGTGATTTCATATTAATTAATATTTATTTTAATTAAAATAAACTATTGTATGTGTTAAATAACTTTAAGCAAAGAAACTGAACTATGAATACTCACAATTGGATTTCTAATCTGCAATCATAACCAGTACAGACTTGGCTATATATAGCCTTACAATGACTAAAAACACACTAAATCAATAAATCACAAGAAATTAGGACTCCCTAAGGAATAGAACTTCCCTAAAGAATAGGTCCATTATCTAACAGAAATTATTTCAACAGAACATAAAGACTAAAACTTCCTAACAAAACCCTCCCTTAAACTTATTCTTGGTTAAAGAATTAATTTAAATTAGAGACATCACAGACACCAAGTTTCCTGCGTAAATTCTGAAAGACTTCCAACTTGAGAGGCTTCATGAATAGATCAGCAAGCTGATCATGAGTGCTGCAGAACAACAAGTTTACAGTCCCTTCTTTTGTAAGATCTCTGAGGAAGTGGAACCTTACCCTGATGTGCTTTGATCGCCCATGTAGAACTGGATTCTTTGAAAGCTTAATAGTAGAAGTATTATCACACATGAGTTTTGTCCCTTCCTTTTGTGAATGTCCGATCTCACTGAGTATCCGTCTCATCCAAATAGCTTGACATGCGCACGCAGCCGCAGCTACAAACTCTGCCTCTGTTGTTGATAAGGTGACTATGGGTTGCTTTCTAGAAGACCATGCTACAGCTCCTCCATTCATCATAAACACATAACCTGATGTGCTTTTGCTGTCCTCCATATCGCCAGCATAATCACTGTCTGTATACCCAATCAATTCACCATCTCCAATTTTCTTATAGAAAATTCCATAACCAGTTGTGCCTTTCAAATATCGCAAGACCTTTTTCAAAGCTGCAAAATGCAATTGTGTTGGACATGCCATGAAACGGCTAATCAAGCTTACTGCAAACATTAAATCAGGTCGTGTGGCAGTCAGATACATTAGACTACCCACAATTTGCTTGTACACTGTTGCATCCACTGCAATGCCTTCTTTATCTTTGCCAATCTTCTGTCCAGGAACAATTGGATTACACACAGGATTGAAATTTTCTACCTCAAAACGCTTTAAAACCTCAGCAGCATACTTCCTCTGAAAAATAAAAATGCCATCTGATCTTTGTAGAACTTCAATTCCAAGGAAATATCTCATTTGACCGAGATCAGTCATATCAAATTCACTCTTCATAGAACATTTAAATTCTCCCAACATTAATTCATCATTACTAGTGAACAATAGATCATCAACATATACACTTACAAGCAGAATTTTACCTCCCTTTCTTTTGACAAACAGAGTGTGTTCACTTGAGCTGCTTTGAAATCCTTCCTTGACAAAATAAGCTTCAATTCGACTGAACCAAGCTCTAGGAGCCTGTTTTTGCCCGTAGAGTGCTTTGTTCAGCTTGTACACTTGCTGTTCACTCCCTTTCTTAACATAGCCTTTTGGTTGCTCAATAAAGACATCTTCTTTTAATTCACCATGCAGAAAGGCTGATTTAACGTCCAGTTGATAAATTATCCAGCCATTTTGAGCCGCAAGAGCTATAATCATCCTTACAGTATCCATTCTGGCGACCGGAGCAAAAACCTCAGTGTAATCAACCCCATGCTTTTGTGTGTAACCTTTCACGACTAACCTTGCTTTGTACTTGTCTATCTCACCAAGTTCATTTAATTTGGTCTTGTAAATCCATTTTACTCCTATTTTCTTTGCTCCAGCAGGTAGATCTACAAGCTGCCAAGTCTGATTCCTTTCGATAGAGTCAATCTCTGCATCCATGGCCAATCTCCATTTTAAACTCTTTACAGCATCTTCATAGTTTACAGGATCTGTCATTGATAAAAACGCAAAGTTAATATCATCTTCCATGTTGACATCCTCTTCCTCGGATAAACCTTCTCCAGTTACATAATCAGTTGTCCATATAGGTGGACGCCTTGTTCGCCTCCCTTAAGGTGATTCGATTCATTAGTTGATGTAGTAGATTCAGCAGAGATAGCTACAGATTCCTTGGAATTTTCTACAGTACCAGTGCTAGTTTGTGTTTCTTCTTTTCCTGGAATTTCGATGCTTTCTTCCCAAATCAGATCTGCTTCTTTGTCATATTTTTCCCACTCCCACTTCTTGTCTTCCACAAACACTACATCACGGCTCACGATAATTTTCTTTTCAGCTGGATTAAATAATCTGTACCCTTTGGATTCATTGCTGATTCCGAATAATACACAAGCCACGCTTTTGTCTTCAAGCTTCGTTCTTTTAGCATCTGGGATATGAACATACCCGATGCATCCAAAAACTCGGAAATAATCTACAGCTGGTTTTACTTCACTCCAAGCCTCCTCAGGCGTCATGTCTTTTACCGCAAGTGTGGGAGAGCGATTTAAGACATGATTTGCCCACATAACTGCTTCTGGCCAAAATTTCTTGGGCACACCTTTATCAGATAACATAGCTCGAACCAGATTCATCACCGTTCGATTTTTGCGCTCTGCGACTCCATTCTGTTGTGGAGTGTATGCAGTGGTTAGTTGTCTCTTAACCCCATGACTCTTGCAAAAATCACTGAATTCTGCTGAATTGAACTCCCCTCCTCTATCAGTTCTTAAGCATTTTATGTGCATTCCTGTTTCTGTCTCTACAAGATTCTTGAAACACTTGAAGAGATAAAATGTTTCTGACTTTTCTACCAGAAAATACATCCAGGCCTTTCGTGAAAAATCATCTATAAAACACAATAAATACCTTTTTCCACTGCTTGATGATGGAGAAATTGGACCACATAAATCTGCATGTATCAAACCCAATTTTTCTGAGGCTCTCCAGGAACTTGATTTTGGAATTGGAGTTCGATGCTGTTTTCCTTTCATACATGCGTCGCAAGTGCTGTTTGGTTCCTCAATTTGTGGCAGACCCTCCACCATGTTTTTGTTCTTTAAGGTACGAAGACCTTTGTAGCTGAGATGGCCATATCGTTGGTGCCACAGAGCAGATTGATCCGAATTAGAAGCTTGGAGGCACTTACTCATTCTTGCTTTTGACATTTCTGCTAGCAGAATAAACATGCGGTTAGCACTCATAATTGATTCTGCAATTTTCCCTTTCTGTGGATGAAAAACACTACATGTTCCATTTTTGAATAACACTGCACCTCCCTTTTCTTGAAGTTGTCCAACACTCAAGAGATTGTTTTTGAGTTCTGGTGCCCAAAAAACATCCTCAACAGTGTAACAGTTTCCCTGCAGTACTATTTTGACACTTCCAATACCAGAAACTTCCATCCTTGTATTGTTTCCAAGCTTGACACTGTGCCTGAATGTAGTGTCTAAGCTTGAAAACATATGTTCATCACCAACCATGTGATTTGAGCAACCAGAATCCAAGAACCATGCGTCATTTCTGTTTGCTTCATGTTGTTCAACATAAGCCATTAGTAGTAGCTCGTCTTCTTCATCCAGCTCTGCATAGTTTGCTTCATTTTTCTGAGGACATTCATACTGAAAATGTCCCAAATCATGACATCTGTAGCATTCAACTGTAGCTTTGTTGAAAGTTGCTCTACCTCTTCCACGCCCCCTTCCTCTGGAACTGCCTCTTCCTCTATTGCTTGTGTTTGATCGACCTTCTATTTTTAAAACCTGATCTTCACCACTGTTGCTGGGCCGACGAAATTTCTGCTCATGTACCACTAATGAGCTTTGCAACTCATCAATAGACATAGTATCTGTATCCTTGGATTCTTCTATAGACACAACAACATAAGTGAATTTATCTGTAAGGGTGCGCAGAATTTTTTCCACAATCTTCTTATCTGGCATCTCTTCTCCATTGCTTCTCATTTTGTTTGCAACCAACATCACCCGAGCAAAATATTCTGTAATCGTCTCTTCATTCTTCATCTCCAGGACTTCAAAATCTCGGCGTAAAGCATTGAGAAGAGATTTCTTAACCTTCTGATTACCACCAAACTTCCGTTTCAGCGAGTCCCAAACAATCTTAGATGTGCGACGGTCTAAGATTTGTTCGAAGACAGTTCGATCAATGGCCTAAAACAGGTAATGTTTGACCTGATAGTCTTTGGTTCTTGCGTCGTTCAGCTTTGCCTATTGAGCTTCAGTCAATTTTTCCTTAAACCTTTCTCCACCAAGTTCCACAAACCCTTAGCTCTAAGCAGATTTTCCATCAGTTCACTCCAATGATCATAATGACCATCGAAGTGAGGAATCTTTGTTAAAGTTTTGTCGTCTGACATTCTCTCAGTGTTTGACAATTGAAGATTGCAATCTCACTTTTCAGAAACCCAGTGGGGGCTCTGATACTAATTGTTAAATAACTTTAAGCAAAGAAACTGAACTATGAATACTCACAATTGGATTTCTAATCTGCAATCATAACCAGTACAGACTTGGCTATATATAGCCTTACAATGACTAAAAAGAACACACGAAATCTGAATAAATCACAAGAAATTAGGACTCCCTAAGGAATAGAACTTCCCTAAAGAATAGGTCCATTATCTAACAGAAATTATTTCAACAGAACATAAAGACTAAAACTTCCTAACAGTATGATGATTATTTAATCAATTTATGAGATTAAATGATGGTCCTTTCTCTACCATAAAGTCATATGTACTCACTCTCATAAAATTAGAATCATATCGGGAAATGCATCTATAGATAAAATTTTATTTGTAAATTAAAAAAGATTAAGAGAGAGAAATTAATTTATTGAATTGAAAAGTATCTCTTAATTATTAATATAGTTCAAATAAACTTTAAATCATATAAATTTTTCAGATATATAAGAATTTATGTATTTAAAATTCATAATAAAGTGATAATTAAATATTATATTTATAATTCATATTATATTTATTTATTATGACTTATAAAGTAACTTTTAAATACTGAAATTTTAAATAATTTAAATTTAAATTTATAATCAACATAATTTTGATTTTTTTATGATAGATCTGGATAGAATTAAATTATACATCCTGAAATTTTAAGGATTAATAATTAATTAAAAAAAAATGGCCAAATTAAGATCTGCCATGATGAACGCGTTGAAGTACGTATTAAAGAAAACCTTTGGGGAAGTGTTTTGCCCGAAAAGAAAGAAATTAAAAAAAATAAATAAATTCAAGTGGCCAATTTTTTTTTTTAACTGACAAGTGGCCAAATTGAATCTTGCCATGAGAAGTTCACGGAAATCGTGTTGACAGATACGAAAATTAAAATAATAATTAAAAAAAAAAACTAAAATTCTTGACTTTGGTCGAATACAATTTGGCCAAGAGGATCAACACAAATGTGTTGGACATAAATTGAAGTTTGGAAACTTGATTCCCAAAAGCAATATATATATATATATAAATTCGACTTTAATAATTGAGTTTCGATTATAAAAGAGTTTTAGTAATACATTGTGTTGTAAAGGAAATTTTATTTTATTTTTTATGACTTTTCTACTCAATTTAATTAAAAATTATAATTAAAGTTTATTATACAATAAATATTAAGTTTATTAAAAAAAAATTATATACATGATTGATGATATTTATTTCTGTTAGTTAGTCACCAAGTGGCCTAGTTAACATAAAATAAAATTTAGACTTAATCATACTAAAAAGTTAAATTTTATTTTTATTCTTTTATGATTTAATCTAATCATTTTAAAAATTGAAAAAAAAATTATCTAATTATAAAATTAAAATTGAAAAAACTGATATGGCATGCCGTATAGCATTTTTTTTATTTAAAAGATACATATATAAGTTATGAAAATACCAAAAAAGAATGCAGTCTTGTTCCACAGAAAGGATTTATACAAGGCACCCTTAGCATAATGTCTCCTTATTTATTAATTTTCTTGTAATTTATTTTTATATGTTTGTGTTCGGATCGATGGATCATTGCACAGTTGATCAAGTTTTATTTGAACATTTCAATACATATTAGAGACAAGCGTGTACATGCATGAATCTATGGCTGAGCATAATTCGGTTTAAACTGAAAAATTGAATCGAACTAAGTCAATTCGGTTCAATCGGTTTGATTTTAAAATTTAATCGGTTCGGTTAGGTTTTAAATTATAAAAATTTCAGTTATTTCGGTTCGGTTCGATTTTGAAGAGAAAAAAATTGATTAAACTGAACCGAACTGAATAGTGATTTATATAGTCAAATCAAACTAAATCGAACCGAATTGATTTTTGAATTGATTTATTTTTAAGAAAAATTTATGAATTATATTTAATTATATATATATTAATTGTTTAATTTCATTGATTAATGGTTATTAGATTCAAACCAAAGTTAAAATTAAATCAAATAACTTGAAAATTAAGTCTAAATTAAAAAATCAATAAAAATCAAACCGATCGATTTAAATCAAATTGAACCGAAATAGAGCGGTTCGATTCGATTTTTCACCCATTTCGATTCGGTTCGATTTCTAAAATTTACGGTTCGATTTTTATATTTTAATTCGGTTCGGTTCGGTTCGGTTTGAACCGAATGCTCACCCCTACATGAATCTAAACCTTTCAAGATTGCAAATATGTTAACTAAGGGTTTACAACCTAAAACATTTAAAGAATATGTACTTGAAATAGATCTTGGTTATATTAATGAAAAATGTATTGGCTTTAAAACTCTAAACTCATTAATGTATTTTCTAACATATATTAATGAATTTCCTATTTTTTCATAAATGTATACACATTATATTTTGAGTGAATGATAGCATAAAAGTTTTTTTAAGACATTACTAAGTACCATTATGTGTTATACATATAACTAGTATGAACTTACTATGCTAAGTTGCTAATGTTGTAGTATCTAGAACGGAGTATGTGTAAATAATGTATAACTGCCATAATCAGACTTAATAATTTATCATAGCTAGATAATTATAAAGTACATTATGACAATGATTTGTTTATTTCACGTGTACCTAATGTTATACAATTAAAATTATATCACTTGATTATTGTGTCAAGTGAGAGAATATATATAAACACACTTTCTCTTTCATAAAGTTAGAGATATTATGGTCATTTCGAGATATCTCAAGAAAGGTTTCCAATGTTAAACCTTTGTCTGTAAGAAGGGTCAAGAAGGAAAAATCAGTTTATTAAATCAATGTCTCTTTTAATTACTAACATGGCTAAAGCAAACTCCACATCAGATACGTACGCTTTCTAGATCTATAATGATTTATTTATTCAATATTCATTATTAGATAGATAATTGAATCTTATATTTATGATTTATTATAATTTATAAAAAAATTTTATATGTCACGCCTAATAGAGAAATATATAATTATTCTTAGAACTCTTATCAATAAGTTCAAACTTTTAAGTTAAGTGGTTTCTTGATATGATATCAGAGCATCTTAGACAAAAAAGTTTAGAGTTTGAATTCTTACCATCCCCGTTTATTAATTGAATATTTCAGCAAATGAATCATAAATAGATATCCTTGAACTCGTTTAGGTGAATTCTCAGTGATAGCATCCCGGAGAAGGAGGAGACAAAGAAGAAGAGTCAAGTCGACTCTAACCTTTTGCAAAAGCTCCCTTTTTGACCTTAGGGGACTCTTCTGCTAATTGTGGGTAGTATTTCGACTCCAGAGGAAGAGGATGAAGAAGGTCTTCCCTAGAGACTCCAAGAAAGAGGGTGTCTAAATATAAAGCCAGATGTCTTCTACTTGAAAAATTATCAAAAAAAATAATGGGTTTAGTATGTTAAAACAATTCATAAACCTGTTAAAATTGTTAAATTTCAATTAAAACTTGAAAGTCTATTATATTTTTTCCCAAAAAAGAAATCCATTATATTTAAGATGTTATCAGCAGTGCACATTTTGGTAAAGTCCACCAGCTTGTATTTTATTTTTGGTCTTTGTACTTAAATTTTGGACATGTAATGTATATTATCAAAATTTGTACATGTACATTATTGTAAATTAATGAAGTTTATAATTTTATATATAAATTGTGTATGAATGGAAATGTGATGGAAATTCCATATGGATTAGTAATATATTATAAATATATTAAAAAATCATTAAATTTTTATTGAGCTTGAGCTCTGCTTATTGATATCTAATTAAATTTGAACTCGATTCACATTTAACTCATTTATCAAATTCGTGAACTTGAGTCACATGTTTGTCTATCAAATTCTTGAGGTCCATTCATCAAAATTATTAAAAAAAAAGTTTTATTAATTACTATATGAAATTCATTTAATGGTAGATTCAATAGATCATAACAATTAAAATATACTTATAATGACAACATTAATTATATCTTATATAGTTATATAATTTAATCATACTTTTGATTTTATAATTATATTACTTATAACTTAATTATTTTATAATTATTAAAATGTTATATATATCGAAATTAATATATTAGTATATAAATAAGTTGGCTCATCAACCTGACCTTATAAATGAACCCATTCGTGATTCGACCAGTTTATTAAACTAGCTTCAAAATCAGGTTCGAACTCAACTCATTAAATAAATAAGCTTTTATCAAGCTGAATTTTGAGTATCTCCTTGACTCATTTTCACTTTGAGCGTTTGCTCCTTTGATGTTCGGAGATTGCAAGAGGGATAGATAAGATACCAGGGTCATTTCCTTGCAAACGGTGTACTTTCTTCATAGCCTCCTCAATCGATAGTTTTTTTTTTTTGTTAGAATTATGACTCAAAATCATAATGAGATTTGGAGAGACCTTTTTCTGATTTGAGTGGGAGAAATATTCCTCAATAAGATAGAAGAATATTTCCTATATAGAGTATAACTCTTATTTTAGTGTTATTTCTAAATTGAGTGAGACTACTAATCAGATTATGATTGAGGATGATGAAAAATGTTATTTGACTTTCAACTCATGGAGTGAGATTGTCACCCATTGTAGAGAGGGCCATTGCCAATTGCTGCGGATTTGGCTCTGCTCATTAATGAGGGGCGTTTGCCCATTGCAATAGAGAGAGGCTTCGGCCTAAATTGGAGAAAGAACAAAGAATTCAAGAGGAATGAATTTTTATCCATTGGTGAGAGGGCTCTTGTCCTTATAGTTAAAGACATCCTTTGTGGTGTAGTATTGTAATAATAAATATATTGGATTATGATCGGTTTTCTTGGGTGTAATTGGGTTTATAGGTAGTATAGTTTTGAGCTTGTAATGATGATTTGTTATTGTTGATAGTGGAAGATGGTATACCTATAGATGTAGCCTATGTTGAGAGGGTGAACTACGTAAATATTAGTGTTTTGTATGTTTGCTTTATTTTTTTGTAATTTACACGCTTTCGCAGTGCACAGCATTTTTTTTTTGATAAAATGGCTTACAATAGATTAACCATGTTTGTAATTTGTATACTTTTTATCACATAGGTCATAAATATATCTGACTTTGATTGATGAGTTGGTTACCATTTCTATTTACTGGTGATTTTCTTTATGCTAATTTGTGGTCATAAATTGGGTTACTTCTCGTCCCAATATGAGCGTAATACCTAAAGAACAAAACTGCAATATCAGAATATAGATTCCCGTTTATCTATTTATTTTTTTGTGTTAAATAACTATTAGTAGGACTGTTAAATTTTGGAGAGAACTTAACTCAGGCTTATATATCAATGTTACAATCCAATTACTTATAATCACCCTTAATTTGTATTCAATCCTGTGGAAGTAATTCCCAACGAGGACTCCAGTCGGCATATTGTGCTTAACGAAGCATCATTATTGCAATATTACTCATGTGATGCCAGCATTTTTAATACCTTACATGGCTATCCGGCTAAATGAGGCTGATTCTGAGTCAAGTCCAAGAAACCGCTCTCAACCAGGCACAGTGATGACAAATGATGCAGCAACCGATAGTGGGGCTCATTGGTGGATTTGCATGTCTGATTTCTGCATTATGGGCCATTTATGACAAAAATGGATGGTAATTTGGGAGCATAGCAGACAGATGGAAGTTCTTGATTAGTTATCTGGGATCAGAGTGGCTGGCTTATCACTTTTGCCTTCATTTGAGATACATGTCTTTACATAATATTCCAGCCTTGGCTGATAGGTGGCAATTTGCAGAACATTCAGGAAATCAAGGTTGATGTGGTGAATTACTTAAGATTTGTTCCGGTAGTTGGTTTGGTGACCTATCTTCTCAGTTTGAATCTTGACGAGGAACTATAGCTACATGCAGTTCTTAACACATTCAAACTACAGTCAGCTTTACAGGTTATGAACCAGTATTAATATATGTCTACAAAAATGAAACTTTTATATCCATGTTTGCTAGGAAGTAAATGTACCACATGAAAAAAAAAATGTTATAGCTGTAATTTTATTTATTAATGAACTTCTTTTACAACTGATGTTAAATTAGGAGAGAGTGCTAGTCAAATTATAATTTCTGATACTAGGTTAAATTCAAAGAGAGTATCTCTCAAATTATAATCAATTCATTTTAATTCAAGCTTATATAAGAGATTAGATTGCTTTATACATCAAAATGACTAGTCAAGTCAATGTTGCAATCCAACCACTTATATATTACCCTTTTACTTTATATTCTTTCTTTCCAACAATTGACTAGTGAAGCTTAAGGAGATAAAAATTGTTGATTGATATCTTGATTTTTATTTTTTCTGTTTTCTGATTGTAAATCCAAGAATGATAATCAGAGCAAGACATAGCTGATATAAGTGGACTTTAGCATCCATTCACAGTATAACATGCTAATCTTAGCATCCATATTAATTAAGATCAGGCCATGAACCCAGTTCAAGCTGAGGCTTCCCCTGTACCCAATGAAACAGAGTTCTAACTGCAAATACCTTAATGGGAAAACATGACTTGTAGAGTTGGACCCCAATAATTTCACACATTGTTGAGCTCCCACTTGGGGAGAAACACCAAGTTCCAAATCTTAAAACAGAGATGATGCCAATCGAGAATTCGTGTATCATTGAAATATATGGCACAGTTACAGAAACCAGCAAATGCAAATACCCATAGCCTTAAACATAATTGAACTGTGATAGTTGATTCCTCAACACCTAAACACACAAATTAACTGCAAAAAACCAAAACACATGTTCCATTATGTGGTAAGATTGCCACCACTTTGCTGCCACAAATTGATGATATCAGTGGCCTGATTGAGAAGTATGATCATCTTCTTCTGGGATATCCAAGGCTTACTCTCTAGAGTGGTCTTGAGCTCTTCCCATGCATCTTTTCTTGGCCAAAAATAGTATGGACTCAAGGGAACAGTACCATGTCCAGGAATTACCTGATCAAGAGCCAGCCCAATATTCTTCTCCATCCATATGAACTTCAACACCAACCTTGGCTTCTCCACTTGCTTCACCGTTACTCCAACTTTCTGCAAAATTCAAGAAACATACTAAATAAAACAATTTATTCAGATACACAATGACTAGTAACTAAAGAAAGAGAGATTTGGACCTCAATTTCTTGGTTGGGGATTGGTTCTTCTACTTCCATGGATTCTTCTGCTTCAGTGGGCATTTCAGCTGCGAGAGCTTCTGGGGCTGCAAAACCAATCAGTCTTTGGTTTCTGGAAATGGGCCCCATTTTTGGGTCAAGAATGGTTGAAGAGTGTAACAGATTGGGTTTGGGATTGATGAAAATGCTGGCTTTAATTGTCTTGCAAGAGAGGGTCTGACAAGGAAATGGGGACTGTGTGAAAACGCCAGATTGAATTGCCATGGATAACATCTTCTTCGTGTTTTAGAGAGAATTTCTGAGGATAGAGAGTGAGTTACAATGTTAGACCATGGTCTGATACTCTGGTCTCTCTCTTCACTGACAAGAAAGGACCTGCGTTTGGATAAGGCATTTGGGGTATCAGCTCAGAGAGGTGCAATGAGTTCCGCAGCAAAGGAGAATGGGGCTGGCTGGAGGGCCAGGCCTACACTAGCGCCGAATTTTCAATACCAATGTGGGCAACAAGTAACAAACTCTAGTGAAGGGTCCAAGCCCATCTGTAAACAAATTAAATTATATATTTACTTTTTATTTTTCTAAAAAAAGTGTGTTACACATTTATTACTTAATAACATTAATTCAAAGTTTATAGTATTGAAATCTAATGTGTAAAACAATATAAGATGGAAAGTTGTATTAAAAAAAAAAAAACTAATGGCCTCTTTGAAAAACAATAATATAATGAAATTTGATGGTACTTTTATTATATGTGATTTAGAGTTTGAACTTGAAATCATCTTAAAGTTATATTACTTTTTTTTATTATTTTTTAAAATAAAATCACCATATCACTTAAAAAATTATTGCAATTGAAAATTTTATTTTGAATAAATTATTTTTATTTTTTATTGTACCATAATTAATATTTATATTTTTATAATTTAAAAAATATATCTATAAGTTTTGATTTCATCGAATTCATTGTCAATTTTAATGTTAATTAAGAAATTAAAAATGGTTAATAAGAGACTAATTATTATTAATAATAAAATTCAAAAACACAAATGTTCATAATATTAAAACTCTGTGATGAAATAATAATTTATCTTGAGAGATATTAAGATAGTTTCATTCTTCATTGCCAATGAAAATTGAGAAAAATGGACAGATTAATGAAAATGTATAATCAAATCAAAGTTTAGAAACATTTTTATGAGTTTTTTTTTTTTTTTTCCTTCTTTGCTAAATTGTTTGTCCTCTATCTTGAATTTGAGCAAAGATGGATCATGATTTTGTGTGCGCTTGAAGTCTCAATAAAGTATACTAATCAATTTTTATGTAAAAAATAAAATTAGCTATAGAAAAACAGATTTTTTATAAATTAAAATTCTACCCACCCATTAATTTGGATGAATGGAGATTTTCTTACAAATTCAGAGTAAAACCGGTTGATTCACCACATCCATTATATGCTCGGTTTGCCACATCCACCCAAAAATCGATCCCTTACAGATAACTTGTACCAGCTCAAGGCTCATCAACGACACATCCACAGACAAGTGACGCACTAAGCCCCAATCCAAGGAGTACAACTGATCTAACTTCAGTTTGATAGAAAATCACGAAACATATGGGACCACGTTGCTGGGGAAAGCCTGAAGGGCCCTGGGAAATATCTTAGCGAGTGTTTTCCAAGAAAGGCTGTATGATCTTCAATGGATTCTTTGCAGGAAGACGAAATGTCTTAGAAATGATAATCGGCCTCTGTGCTTGATGGTATTTCAATGTAATCCCAATCTCTATAAAGCTGGAAGTTCTCATTTTCATTGCCATAGCGACCAGTGGCTTGCTCAAATACAATTACGCTTTGTCTTGTACATGAGAATATTTATGTGCGTGTTTGGGGTATGTTATTAGATTATTAATTGAGATTTCCGGTCTACAAAATTAAAATAGGTGGTGAGTAGTGACAGGCACTGCCACCAGGTTGCTTGACAAGGCTATTAATTGCTTACCCTAGGCTCTTTTTGGGGGGAAAAGTGGCAAATTTTCACCGGCTGTAACTGAACTTTTGAAAGTATTATATAAAATTCATCGATTTTAAAATTTTACACTTTCATTTCTTAACTTTTAAAATTATTACATTTCCACTCTTTATCTTTAATTTATTACCTAAAAATCTCTTAATTTTGAAATTTATTTCACTTCAATCGCTCAACTTTTTAAATTAGGTATTGTCACAATAGGAAAACATGTTAAAGGACTAACAAACAAATAAATAATCGACTAGAGCAGGGACCTTAAAAAATTATTTTCAAGAATATTCTTTTTGATTTTAAAAGTAAGGGAGTAGATAGTGATTTACTTTTATTTTCATCGAGATAGAGGACAAAGAAGAGTGATAAGAAAGAGCAAAAGGAGAATTAGATATAAAGTCAAGAGAGAAAGTGCATATAAGAGGAGGAAAAGAACGAGGAAAAAGTGTAATATAAATTTCATATGTGATATATATATTTTTTAGATTCTTTTATTTTACACTATGACATTGTCATGAATAAGGTTGGTTGAAGATATGAGGTGTTTATAGTATGAGAAACTAAAACATAATAAATTTTAAAGTTAAGGGATTTTATGGTAACAAATTGAAGATAAAGGTGAAAGTGTAATGATTTTAAAAGTTGAGGGACTAAAATGTAATAAATTTTAAAATTGAGAGATTTTATAATAATAAATTAAATATGAAATATAAAATTATAACAACTTTAAAAATTGAAGGATGACTAATAAAAATTAGTCAAAAAATTGAGAAATTATTTTCTTAGACTTTTCTTTTGTAATTCTCACAGCAATCCATAGCCCGTTGACTATAATTAAGCAAAGAACAAGGCGTCCACGTAAAGCTAAGGAAAAGGCAAAATTCTCCGGTGCTTGCCTGGGGAAATTATTACATGCCCTCTCTAATTAAGCCAGTGATCGAGTTATCTTTTTCCATTCAACTTCCACTTTTTCAATTGCTCACGAAAAGTTTTCTTGACCAGAATTTAAAAAAAAATTTGAACGATAATCTCACAAGACTTATTATGATTCTTCATCACTAAAACATAAACTTACCTGTCTAGCCTTAGTTAGTCCAGTGATTTTCGACTCTAATCAAAACTCCAATTCAGATTTTATAACTTTAAAAACAACCACATTTTGCCTTAAGCAATCAAAGAGGATTTATCACAAACACCTGAAATTCGTGATCCACGCCCTTTACTCTGCAAGAACATGTAAGCGTCACGGGTTGAAATAATTACAGGGGTGAAAATAAAATAAAAAAATTTTCCATGACGAAATCAGAATATTTATTTGTTTTATCCCTCTGTCTTGTGATGCCGAGTTAAATTTGCATACATATCGCTTGATATAATATGTTATTAGCCTCATCTTTACTTCATTAACGACAGTTTCATTAAGGACAGTTATTGAGTTTGGATTATCTGGCTTAAACTAATTAAATTTTGTTTCCTTGCCTATATTCTCTTTCAAGTTTCAATTCTCTTTCAATTTTTTTATGGCTAACTTTCCATGATTAAACTCTGGCCTCAGGACTGAGATAGTGAGATCAGCTAAATCCAGTATCAGGACTATTAGGTTTCTTTATTCATCAATTATCATACACAACAGGAACGTTAGATGAGATGCAGAGTCAACAGAGTGATTTTGACTCCTCTACCGGTCTATAACTACCTTTCAAAGAAGGTGATATCGAACGACATCGTTTGCAGCGTTATCTTTTCGTTTTATATTTCTGTATTGGAAGTGGCTGTGGGTCCTTCGAGTTTCATTCCAATTCTGAACTCTGATTTCTTTTCTTTCTCAAGGTCACTGAAGAAAATGGCCGCGAAGGTTGGATCGTTTAGGCAAAGTTTTGCAGAGAGGAGCAACGAAAGACTGCTTCCAAGAAAAGGGTACTCAGATTTTGGCCTAAACAGCTCAGATGGTGGCGGTGAAGAGGGAGTCAAATGCCGCTGCTGTCGATCACTTTCTGATTGGATCATCAAAATCTGGAATAAGTCACAAGATGGTGCTGTCGAGTTATATAAGATGGGTCGTACAGATCCTCGAAAAGCTATTTTCGCTATCAAGATGGGACTGTCGCTTGCACTTGTTTCTTTAGTCATTTTCTTCAAAGAACCTCTCAACAATGCTAATCAATACTCGATCTGGGCAATTCTCACAGTGGTCGTGGTTTTTGAGTTCAGTGTAGGTGTGTTTGCTTCTTCTTCTTCTTCTTCTTCTTTTTTAATTATTATTAAAACAACCAGCTGCATAAAACAAAGTTAGTTAGTGCACTTACCATTTTCATTAGATACAAGCGGCGTTTTCATTGTCATTTATTCTTTTCTAGGAGCAACACTTAACAAAGGATTCAATCGTGCTTTGGGGACACTTTCTGCTGGTGGGCTCGCCCTTGGCATTGCTGAGCTGTCTCTGTTGGCAGGAGATTTTGAAGAAGTTTTTATCATCATCAGTATTTTCATTGCAGGTTGGTGTTAATGTCAACAGCATCATTCTATATTGGAAAAGATATTTCAGTAATAGCAAAAAAAATTGTTTCGGATCAATATCAGACCTTTGTTTTTCCAATTACTGATTTGTTTTTTGTGGTGTTCAGGATTTTCTGCAAGTTACATAAAGTTGTACCCCACTATGAAATCTTATGAATACGGATTTCGGGTTTTCCTGTTGACATACTGTATAGTTATGGTGTCTGGGACCTCATCAACATTTGTCGAAACAGCTTTTTATAGATTGTTGCTTATTGCAGTTGGTGCTGGGATAGGCTTACTTGTGAATATTTGTGTATTCCCTATATGGGCAGGGGAGGATCTGCATAAATTAGTGGTGAAAAATTTCAAAGGTGTTGCTGCTTCCTTAGAAGGTTGGATCAAGTCTCAATATTTATTACTGTTGTATATTGCCCTGATTTTGATGGATTTTCACTAGACTAGTATTGGAAGATGTTAAGCTAATCTTTTCCTCCAACTTCTATTTAGGCTGCGTCAATGGATACCTGCAAGGAGTTGAATATGAGAGAGTTCCTTCAAAAATTCTAACATACCAAGCTTCTGATGATCCGCTGTATAGCGGCTACAGATCAGCTGTACAATCTAGCAGCCAAGAGGAATCTCTGGTTGTTTATGGCAGAAATTATGATGCCTGTTATCTTAAGGGATCACAAAAGGAGAGGAAATGCTGATCTTTTAACTTTTATCTTGTTTATGCAGTTAGACTTTGCAATATGGGAGCCACCTCATGGTCCTTATAGATCCTTCAAATATCCTTGGAAAAACTATGTAAAAGTAGGTGGAGCATTGAGGCACTGTGCATTTATGGTCATGGCAATGCATGGATGCATACTTTCTGAAATTCAGGTACAATATATCTGAGATGCTTCTAGCAGCATTAACTTTCTTTGCAACTGACATTCAGAGCATGCCTGTATAGATAAATTTTTTTATGCAATGGAGGAAATATTGAAAAGAAGATAAATGTAATCATTGGATACTTGGATAAACATCTAAAATTGATGGATTTGTCAAATTGTACATCAAATTGACATGCTATCTCAAATTTGTCACGTTCCATGTACTGCAAAATGTTAGTGTGTATACAAGTGAAATCCGAAAAGGGTTTGGACAAATATTTCTTTTTAATCTGTCTATTTGATACTAAATTTTATGAACTTGTTTTTGGTAGGCACCAGCAGAAAAGAGACAAGTTTTTCGCAGTGAGCTTCAGAGAGTTGGTAATGAAGGAGCTAAAGTATTGCGCGAGCTTGGAAACAAAGTTGAAAAGATGGAAAAGTTAAGTCCAGGAGACGTACTGCTAGAAGTCCACGAAGCAGCAGAAGAGTTGCAAATGAAAATAGACCAAAAATTTTACATTCTAGTTAATTCAGAAAGCTTTGCAGCTGAAAAAGCGCCCAAAGAATTCGAAGATCATGAGAACTTTATTGAAGTCAAGGACAACGAAAATGGGAATGCACAAAATCCAAACATAAGCTTCAATCCTTCCGTGCCGGAATGGATATCAGAGACTATGCTCAGACGACCAGTGTCATGGCCATCGTTTACAGCTGGTTCATTGCTTGCTGAACAGGAATCAAGAGTACTTGAAAGTGCGAGCTCTTTATCTTTAGCAACATTTGCATCATTGTTGGTAGAGTTTGTTGCCAGACTTCAAAACCTTGTGGATGCTTTTCAAGAGCTTAGTGAGAAAGCAGGTTTCAAGGACGTTACAGAACCATCAGAAGAAAAATTGGAGGCTGGATTTTGGAACAGACTAAGAAGGTGCTTTCAGTTTAAAAAATAAATTAATAATCCGCTCACAGGTACTGATTTCTGCTTGGTTTCGTTTGGCTTTCCACTTCAGTAAAGAACCAGAAATATTGCAGTCGGGAAGGAATATAATAGACTACAAAGAATAAGAGATCTCTCCTCAAATTGTTGAGTTTATTTTGTTTAGAAGCAAGTGAAAATATAGAATCCATCCCCTCAAAAAAAATATAAAATCCATCCAAGAGGCAGAGCTTTAAAACAGAATCCCCTAATGTGAAACATAGACATCTCTTTAATCTGAGGTAGTAGAGATTACCTCATACTTCCTCCCTATAAATATTAATCTTATCTATTATTGTACTATTGAACATTTATTATAATATTTACATTTATAATACACTCATTTTATGGATATATTATACATTAGATACTTCATTTTAATATTTTTGAAAATTTAAAAATATTGATCAAAATTAATATTTCATCAAAAAGGCCAATTTTTTTTTTTTGGTTTTAAGTTTCAATTTGAATTTAATTGCTGAAATTTGAGTTAATAGTAAAGATTGTAGATACAAATAAAAAAGATTTGCTAAAATTAACAATATGTGAAAGGTCAAAACTTTTTTGGTCCTTTTTTTTATTACCTGGTGCAAAATAAAATTGGTGGTAAACAAATAATTTTAGTTATTCTTGTTTAAATCCAATATTGGTTTTGGGTAATGGCAAGATATTAAAAAAAACATTTGCAGTAGTTACTTTGATATCTTCTCCTATTTGCAGTGCTTTTGTCCCTTTTGTTTTTGTCTTTGCCTCCTTGTGGACTTGTATTTGCCATCATCTTTCATTCTTTAACATTGCCATTATAAAGTCACAATTTCTAAGTGCTAATCTTGGTTTCCTTCCTTTATCAAATTCCTGATTTTAGAGTTAATCACAATCAGAATATATTTATTTTAATTTATTACGAAAATTTTAATGTTTTATAGGAAAAAACTTCAGTTTAATATAATATAAAAATTGCAGTAAGAATATCATTTAACTGGTAAAAAATGTTAATAGAAAAATATATATTTATTCTATATCAAGTATAAAAATAAATAATAATTAAAATTGAATTTTATTATAAAATAAAAGGGGATATATGTTTATTATTAATGTTAATGAAAAATAACGTTATTAATATTTATTTTTTATACACTGTCTGTATTTTTCTTTTTTTTTTTAATATATATATATATATATATATATATTTTCAATCCAAAATCTGACTTTAGTCGAAGCCCAATCCTACTGGCCCAGGGCATTGGTTTTAATCTAAATAGTTGAATATAAAGTGTGCGAAAATTCGTTGGTTCTCTCTCTCTCTCTCTCAGCTTCGTCAGAGTCAGCCGGCGGGAACGCATTGAGAATTTGAGATCGGTGAGAGCGCTTGACACTTCTCGCTGTTATATGTAATTTTTCCGAAAACATGGTTCCCTCCCCCTAAATTTCCTTAGCAGGCTGCTTTATTTTTGAATCTTTAATCCTTCTTTTTGTTTCCTGGAAAACCAGAGAAAAAGCATTGGAAATAATTTTCTCAACATTTGTGATATTCATTGCGCTTTCATTTTCTCTTGTAATAAGTTGAAATTTTTAACTAGACTCATCAGAGCTAAGGAGTTGTACCTGGCACGCTCCGTTGGCTCTTTTTTTTTTGGGATTAATTATTTATGCAATCAATTCATTTCGTCCTCATGTTCATTCATTTCCTCAGCATCTAGACATAGCGTTAAGTATTAGGATTTGAAAATCCCTGTTTTGTCTCTTCGTCTTTTGCCTTCATAGCCGAGCCTCAGGATTTGAATTATATGGTTTGTTATAGATCTTGGAGTTTTTATTTTATTTGCTTAGAAATTTTGTGACTAAAAACGAATTATGGATCCTTGAGACACAATGAATGACAGCATTTGTTTTGGTGGTTGTTCGATCCAACTTTTGAGCAGCACTTACATTTACCTGCTTTCTAATTCAAATAAGTTAATTTTTAATCGGGTGCAAGATCAATTTGATTGTGTTACAACATGGTAATGAGATAGTGATTAGACATTGACATTGTGGGTGATCTGTTGGATCATTTCTAATGAGGCTTTTCTTTTCTACCCGCAGTTTCTGAATTTCAATTTGTTGTGGTGTCATATTACAGGAACTTTGAGATACAATGTCTGTGGTTGATGAGCCCCTGTATCCAATTGCTGTTCTCATAGATGAGCTAAAAAATGATGACATCCAGCTAAGGCTGAAATCAATCCGTAGACTATCGACAATTGCTCGTGCTCTTGGGGAGGAGCGAACCCGGAAGGAATTAATTCCATTATTGAGTGAAAACAATGATGATGATGATGAGGTTCTTCTCACAATGGCAGAGGAGTTGGGAGTGTTCATCCCCTATGTTGGGGGAGTAGAGCATGCCCATGTTTTGCTTCCACCTTTGGAAACCCTTTGTACTGTGGAGGAAACATGTGTGAGAGATAAAGCTGTGGAATCCTTGTGTAGGATTGGATCCCAGATGAAGGAGAGTGACTTGGTTGACTGGTTCATTCCTCTGGTCAAGGTGAGAAATTGTTTTTTCTGTGGTTAATTGATATTGCCGTTTATTTCTCTGTTGAATAGAGATTTACTAGTAGCTGAATTGAATGATTGTCCATCATTTAGGTCCTTGTAGAAACACAATGTGTTCATAGATATCTTGAAAAGTCTGCTACATCACTAGAATGTTAGATTTTGCGATCAATTGATTTATGCCCTGTGTTATTTATCACATGCTGCATGTCTGCATCTTTATGTCATTTTCTTATTTAGGTTGGAGTAGATTGAAATGATTCTATGACTCTTCTATTGCGCCAATTTATTGGTCCTTTGCGTTAAATTTTAGTGACTCTGTAAGTACACCATTTTGGCCTACTGCAGCTTTTTTATGCTTGTGTTCGCAAGGGTCCAATTTACTGGCCTTCTATATTACTTGTTTGTGTATCTGTATTTGTATGACAGAGATTGCATGTAATCATTTTTATAGGTGAGAATGTACTTTTATGCGTGTATTTTTTGGGTTCTAATAATTATATATGCTTTATTGGTCTAACTTGCTTTTGCTACCATTGTGACTAATTCTTTGATTGCCACATATTTGAACTTATTATCAGAGACTGGCCGCTGGAGAATGGTTTACGGCTCGAGTTTCTGCATGTGGACTATTTCATATTGCTTATCCAAGTGCCTCTGATATGTTAAAAACAGAATTGCATTCAATATACAGCCAACTTTGTCAAGATGATATGCCCATGGTTAGAAGGTCTGCAGCCTCAAATCTAGGGAAATTTGCTGCAACTGTTGAACCTGCTCATTTGAAGACTGACATCATGTCAATATTTGAGGATCTTACCCAGGATGGTAATGGACTTTAAACATATGGTCTGTCACTCACATCTCTTTAGCATGGGGATAATGCTGATACAAGCACTATTACATAGCTGACTAGATAATGGAAGTAGGATAGTTGGCAATTGAATTACTGTGAACTTGTATAGAGTCCTGCTAACATGGTGGATTGAATATGCGTAACAAATGAAACTAATATCATACTTTTTGAATTTATGATCTAGCAGTGAAGTTTTTTTATTTGTATTTAATCTCAGATCAGGATTCTGTTCGTTTATTGGCTGTTGAGGGTTGTGCTGCTCTTGGAAAGCTGTTGGAGCCCCAGGATTGTATTGCACATATTCTCCCTGTTATTGTCAACTTCTCTCAGGTATCAACTTAGATTTTAGATCCCAATAAAAAAGGAAGAGAGGGGGGTATGGAAACTTTGGCATAGTTTATATTTCTTGGCATTCTACGTACCTTGGTAGTAGTATTCTGCTTTTTTCATTGGTATTTGTCAAAATAGTTTGGACAAATAATTTCAACATGCTTTTGATGAGTTACTTTTATCCTCATTGTTGCTGCACAGGACAAATCTTGGCGTGTACGCCACATGGTTGCAAATCAATTATGTAAACTTTGTGAAGCTATGGGGCCTGAACCTACTAGGTGTGTGTGTTATCTGATTTGAACTACTGCTTTAATCTGCTTGTATTCTTTGTGCTCATCTTGAAATCCACTTCTATTTGTGAATCTGAGCTGTAGATTTAGGTGATTCAAATTTCTGATTTATGGTGATTCTTTTTTAAGGACTGACTTGGTTCCTGCATATGTACGCTTGCTTCGTGACAATGAGGCTGAAGTACGTATAGCAGCTGCTGGCAAAGTAACCAAGTTCTGCTGCATTTTAAATCCGGAACTTGCTATTCAGCATATTCTCCCCTGTGTAAAGGTGCGAATGTTCACAATGTTGAATTTTTTTTTTGACCATCATGTCACCTGTTAAAATCTCAATGCTTTGTAATTTCCCACCTCAGGAACTTTCATCAGATTCTTCCCAGCATGTCCGGTCTGCTTTGGCTTCAGTTATAATGGAAATGGCTCCTGTCCTGGGGAAGGTAAGACTACCACATGATAAGTTATGCAAGATCTTGTCGTTGTCATATCAAAGGAAAAAAAATTCCCATCATTGTTCTTTTCATATATGTGAGGTTTGATGTGTCATTCAAGATTTTTTATTAGCCTAACGGTCAATTTTGGCCAAAATATTTTTTTGACCAATTTTGGCCTATTTTCGCAAATTAGACTCAATCATAGCCAGGAGAGAAAAATGGATCTGGAGACTAATTTGTGAAAATAGTCTATGAGTTTAATTTTCTCCCTTGGCTACGATTGAGTTTAATTTGTGAAAATAGGCCAAAATTGACAAAAATAAATTTTTTTGCCAAAATTGACAATTCGTGTAAAGTTCTGGCCAAAATTGACCGTTAGGCTTTTTCTATTTTATCAATTTTAATTAGATCCTATGAGAAATTGTTAACAAGGAAAAGATGAATTAATTTAGGGCTTGTTTAGTTGTAGAAAACATTTTCTATTTCTATTTTCTAGTTTCCTTCTCCATTTCCTAGTTTTCCACTCGTTCAAATTTCCATTCCAAATGGAAATTTGAAAAATTAGAAAACATTTTAGTTGACCAATTTTTCAAATTTTCATTTTCTATTGACCCTTTATAAATCTCTTACTATTTTCTTTATTTAAAAAAAATTAAATCAAAAATAATATTTTTAACTGTGATAGTTTCATAGTATTTTTAAACATGCTTTTTCAATGTAAAAATTATCATGATTATTATTATGAAATTATTTAATTTCAACATTTCAAAACTAATACGAAATTCATAAATTAATAAGTTATTACTTATTAACTAAAACAAATGATGAATAATTTTTAATTAGTTTGATTCTATCATTTTATTTAAAAATTTAAGTATATTTGTTTCGCTGATTACATATATATGGTTGTAAAAAGAAATCAAATGAAATTTAAAGGTAAAAAACAATAAACGAAGTAAATTACATTGCTGGGGGTTTGAATTTGAACCCATCAAATATTTATGTTGATGCTGAAATGGAAACATGTGTTTTCCACTTTAGTTCCATTCCTTTGCATTTTAGTGGGATTTGGAAAACCAGTAAGAATAGTTTCCCAATGATTAGCATAAATTTAGAACAATTGGAAAACTCCTCTGTTCTCCATCAAATTTTTTTAACTAAACATCAAACTCTCTTTCTCAGTTTTCTTTGAGTAATTTTCCTGGAAAACATGCCTGGCTTTCCATTACTAAACCCCCCCTTGGCTTGGAAAATATCTTTTTGAACTGGCTGGGTGGTGGAACTGTTACATATATTGCCACTGCACATATTTAGGAATAGGATATAGCCTTGAATTGTTACATTTATTGTCACTCTACACATTCAGGAATAGGATATAGGCTTACACTGTGTAACAACTGTATGAAGAATTATACACCTATCCACTTATGTGCTATTGTTTTACCAGGTTTTTGTGATTGCTACTTGTGGTTGTGAGCAATTACTTCATCTACTTAGGCAGCCTGTAGATTGATTGGAACTTGAGCTGAGTGGCTTAAATTTGGATCCTTGACTTTGTTAACCCTTTCTTCATGGCTTTTGGCCAACAGATCTGATATGTTTTAGTTCTCATGGTTCATTAATATCTTGCTTCCACTTGTTTATATATATATATATATATATATATTCTTCCAATTTCAATTGTCATATTATGAGTACACGCTGTTAACATTGGACTTCTGAATTTCAGTTGGTTTTTAATGCAGGATGCTACCATTGAGCAGCTTCTTCCAATTTTTCTTTCCCTTTTGAAGGATGATTTTCCTGATGTGCGCCTCAACATAATCAGCAAGCTTGATCAAGTGAATCCGGTTTGTAACAACTTAAGAAAGCTTAGAGTTTCTGCTTGATCTTAATTCTTGAATACTATGTGGGCCACCTTGTCCATCTCCATATTGAAGAATTCAAACTATTGCTAAGGCAATCTATTAAGTTTTAAAGTTTCTATCCAAAAAATGGTGGAAAGTTGAGACATATATTCAATTTAACAATTATATATATATATTTATATTCCTCTGTTTTTTTTTTGCAGCTATGTTCTGGCTCAAATTTATTCTGGCTAAAGTTTCATGCAATCCACCAATCATTTTTTCTGTTTAGGGCTTGTTTCTGAAGATATTTGTACTTGTCTTTGAGGATTTTGTGTGAAAGCAATTTCTTTTACACACTAATTTGCCTGTAATTGTGGCTGACCGCATAATATTGCTTACTTTTTTTCAGGATTTCATGGGTTTTTTATAGTATAGTGAACGTGCTGTTTTGATATAAATATATATATAAAAAAAAAATCTCCTTTTTTCCATTCAAGTAATGCTGGAACAAGCCTTCCTTGCAGGTTATTGGAATTGATCTACTTTCCCAGTCATTATTGCCGGCCATTGTTGAGCTTGCAGAGGATAGACATTGGAGAGTTCGGCTTGCAATCATAGAGTACATACCTTTATTGGCTAGTCAGTTGGGTGTTGGGTTCTTTGATGATAAACTTGGGGCTCTTTGCATGCAGTGGCTACAGGATAAGGTCTGTGTTATCTTATCTTGTGCAACAGAAGTTATAAAATACAATTCTCTTCTTAGTTCTACATTGGTGTTACACTAGACTTTGTTGTTGAATGATCAACATTTTTTCTTTTAGAGAGATTCTAAAACTAGAAACATGCACTTGAATGCTGAAAGCTATTTGTGTCCTGATGAAGCAGGATGTATGGCGTAGGGCTTGTGGGGACCTTGTTTTAGATATAGCTGACAGTTGGGCATGAGAGAACTTTTCCAGTGATTAAGATCAGATTCCTGCTCTGCTGGGAATTTGGTTTTAAAGATGTGCCTTAGTGAAAAAGTTTGTGATTGCCTTAAGATGAATCTCATTTCTGTTTGGATATCTTTTGTGTTACTGTTTGATTATAAGTGAATGGTCTTGGTAATACTTTTTGTTACATCTGTAATCAAACTTTCACTATCAACTTCATTAAGGACTAGTGGTATAAAGTTTGTAGAAAGAGATGATTCTCCTTAATTTCAATTAATCTGTACATGGGTATATTTATATACAATTGATTCCTATAATTGTGTTCTACTAATTAGGAAGAAATCCTAAATAAAAAATCCTAAATAGGAATACAGATCACAGAATATACAAAGAAATAATATAGTGATTGACTTTCCATAACACTCCCCCTCAAGTTGGAGCATCGATGTTAATCATGCCCAACTTGTTACAAATGTAGTCAATCCTAGCTCCATTCAGAGCTTTTGTAAAAATATCTCCTAACTACTCTCCAGTTTTGATGTGTCCTGTTGAGATGATCTGTTGTTGAATCTTTTCACGAACAAAGTGACAATCAATCTCAATATGTTTGGTCTGCTCATGAAACATTGGATTAGAAGCAATATGGAGAGCAGCTTAATTATCATACCACAATTTTGCAGACAGAGAGGTCTTCAAACCTGTCTCATCTAGTAATTGAAGTATCCACATTACCTCACATACTGATTGTGCCATGGTTTTGTATTCGGATTCAGCATTAGATCGAGAAACTACACTCTGCTTCTTGCTTCTCCAAGACACCAAATTTCCTCCAACAAAAACACAATATCCAGTAGTTGACCTCCTGTCAACCTTAGATCCAGCCTAGTCGCATCTGAAAAACATTCAATATTCAAATGCCCATGATTACCATATAACAAACATTTTCCTGGAGCGCCCTTCAGATAACACAAGATTTGTCCCAAGGCTTCCCAATGAGCAACAGTTGGGGAAGACATAAACTGACTTACTACACTAACGGCATAAGCAATGTCAGGACGAGTGACTGTAAGGTAGTTCAATTTTCCTACCAATCTCTTGTATCTCTCTGTATCTTCAAACAACTCACTATCCCCTGCTAACAGTTGTAAATTTGGAGTCATTGGTGCACCACAGGGCTTAACACCTAATTTTCCTGTCTCTTTCAATAAATCGAAGACATAGTTTCTTTGAGATAAGAAAATACCCTTCTTACTTCTCATAACTTCAATACCCAAGAAATACTTTAACAATCCCAAGTCTTTGGTCTGAAACTGGGTTTGGAGGAAGGTTTTAAGAGATGAAATACCTGCAGAGTCACTCCCAGTGATGACAATGTCATCCACGTAGACTACCAGGAGAATTAGACCAGCCTCAGATTGCCTATAAAATACTGAGTGATCACACTTACTCTTTTGCATACCAAATTCCTGTACTGCTGCACTGAATCTCCCAAACTAGGCCCTAGGACTTTGTTTCAAGCCGTAAAGAGACTTTCGAAGCCTACAAACTTTACCCAACTCCCCCTGTGCAACAAACTCAGGTGGTTGCTCTATATATACCTCCTCCTGAAGATCACCATGAAGGAAAGCATTCTTGATATCCAATTGGTACATGGGCCAATCATATGTAGCTGCTAAAGAGATAAACAAGCGAACAGAAGTAAGTTTAGCTACAGGAGAAAAAGTGTCAGAGTAGTCAACTTCATATGTCTGAGCATGTCCTTTTGCTACAAGGTGTGCTTTTAACCTAGCCACAGAACCATTAGGATTTACTTTTACTGTAAATACCCATTTGCAACTAATAGCTTTCTTACCAGTGGGCAAAGGCAACAGTTCCCATGTACCATTAGCATCTAAAGCCTCCATTTCCTCTTTCATAGCAGCACACCAACCAGGATGAGATAGTGCCTCACTAACTGTATTAGGGATAGGAACATAGTCTAAAGAAGTAACAAAACACTGAGAACAAGAAGACAATTGATTATAAGAAATAAAAGAAGAGATAGGGTAAGTACATGAACGTTTACCTTTACGAAAAGCAATGGGTAAGTCTAGATCATAATCATGATTAGTATGAGGTATAGGATCTCCCAACCAAGTAGCTGGTGGAGGATTTGAGTCAGGAATCTCCAATCTCCTGGAATAAACATGAACAACAGGAGGTCGAGTAGGTCTAGAGACAGAAGGATCAGACTGTGGGAGAGAACTAGACATTGGTTGGACAGTATATATTAAGAGATCATCCTCCTCCCCCTGACTCTCATATACAGATGATGGAGGAAAAAATGAAGTGGACTCAAAAAATGTGACATCTTCAGAAACAAGATAACGATTAAGAGTAGGAGAGAAACAACGGTACCCTTTTTGGAGCCGGGAGTACCCAAGGAAGACACATTTGAGAGACTTTGGATCTAATTTAGTAATCTGTGGACGAACATCATGCACAAAACAGGTATAACAAAAAATATGGGGTTCAACAGGGAACAAAGATTTTGTAGGAAGCAAAGCAGTATAAGGAATATCCCCATTAAGGACAGAAGACAGCATACGATTGATAAAAAAATATGCCGTAGAAACTGCATCCGCTTAAAAGTGTTTAGAAACTTTCATCTAAAAAAGAAGAGCACGAGTTACCTCAAGAAGATGCCGATTTTTTCTTTTGGTTACGGCATTTTGGGATGGGGTATCCACACAGGAAGACTGATGAAGAATGCCATTTTGTGTCATATAAGATTGAAATTGTGCTGAAAAATATTCTTTGGCATTGTCACTTCTTACTATGCGCACAGAAATATTAAATTGAGTTTTGATTTCATTACAAAAGGCACAAAGATAGAAAACAACTCAAAACGATTCTTCATTAAATATAACCAGGTAACACGAGAGTAATCATCAACAAAAGTAACAAAATAACGAAATCCAGTTTTAGAAGTAACAGAACAAGGACCCCAAATATCAGAATGAACTAACTCAAAAGGGGATGAAGCCCGTTTATTGACTCTAGACACAGAAGGCAAATGATGATGTTTTGCAAACTGACATGACTCACATTCTAGTACTGATAAAGACTGAAACTGAGGACACAACTTCTTCATGGTAGACAAAGAAGGATGGCCCAATCTACAATGAGCTTCAAGAGGTGTTAAAGTACTGGAGCAAACAAACGACTACGGTACATGATTTTACAGAATGTAGATACCACCTGACTTACGTCCTCTACCAATAATCTGCTTCGTCGTAAGATCATGAAGCAAACACTGGTCAAGAAAAAAGGAAACAGAACAATTTAAGGTACGAGTAAGTTTACTAATAGAAAGTAGATTGAAAGAGAATTTTGGTAGACACAAAACAGATGATAAAGAAATTGACGAAGTCGGGTTCGCAGTTCCAGAACCCATGACACAAGAAGTAGAACTATAAGCTAAAGTAACTGTAGAAGAAGTGAGATTAGACTGAAAAGCAGATAAAAGACTAGAATTAACTGTCATGTGATCTGTCGCACCAGAATCAATAACCCATTTGGATGAGGAAGACACAAGGCATGTAATGGATTTACCTGACTCAGCGATTGCAGTGACAGGGGAACTGGTAGGCTTTAGAGATGCCTGATACTGGTAAAACTGTGCAAAATCCTCTGCAGATACCAAAATAGTTTTCTCAGAGGAAGATACTGTAGAATCCTCTGTTGCCATATTTGCCATCTGTGATTACTGATTTTTCCTCTGAAGTTGCGGACAATTATATTTTGTATGGCCAGGCTCAAGGCAATAATAACAAATGACTCCTCTTGAGTCCTGATTAGAATTAGCCTCTCAATTACGCTGATTACTTCTGTTGCCTGTAATTCCTCCTCTACTTCCTCTTCTATTACCCTGTTGTCCATTTGGATTACAGCTAATAAGAGCACTACTGGCAGGTTGTGAAGATTGGGTACTTTCTGTACGAAGGACCCGTGTGAACGTTTCATGCAAAGAGGAAATCTCGGAACTGGAGAGAATTTGAGATTTAACAGTCTCATACTGTGAAGGAAGGCCTGCAAGAAAACTCATAACAGCTAATTGCTCTCGTTGGGCCTGCTGAACTTTCACATCAGGACTAAAAGGCAATAATACATTAAGTTCCTCATATACTCGTTTAAAATCCATAAAATAAGCCGTGAGAGACTTATCATCTTTCTCAGCACGGTAGAATGCCTTACAAACATCATAAATACGTGAGATATTCCCTTTATCAGAATACAAAAAATCTAAGTAATCTATCAATTCCTTAACAAATTCACAGTGATTAATTAAACTAATTACCTCACTGTGAATCGAGTTCCGAAGCTGCAAAAACAACAGAGCATCCTCTCTTAGCCAAGTTTGTCGTGTATCATCAGTAGGTGGATCTTTAGTAAGGTGATCATCCTTATCAATGCTACGCAAATAGACCCTAACAGTCTTACTCCACTCCAGATAATTCGAACCATTAAGTTTGTGTTCCGTGATCTTAGTCATCACTGGAATCACATCAGAAATAATATTCTTATTGTCTGCCATTTGTTGAGACAAAGAAAACTAACCGAAACGCTAATCCAAAGTGTTCACGGCAGCAAAATAACCCAAAATCACAAATCAAGAAAATACCGAAATAGGATCTGAGAGCCAAACCTAAGAAATCCTTTAATGGTGTACTGGATCAGGCAACAGCACACAGTGGTGGAATGAGGGGGTTGAGGCGACGCCGGCGATGTTGATCGGAGTCGAAACAGCCGGTCGGCGGCCAAGGTCTCTCCTGAGCTGGGTGGTGAGAACAAATAGTCACCCTAGATAGATGACCTGCTCTGATACCATGTAGAAAGAGATGATTCTCCTTAATTTCAATTAATCTGTACATGGGTATATATATATACAATTGATTCCTATAATTGTGTTCTACTAATTAGGAAGAAATCCTAAATAAGAAATCCTAAATAGGAATACAGAATGCAGAATATGCAAAGAAATAATATAGTGATTGACTTTTCATAACAAAGTTTATGCATACTGATACCATCTTGCCTGATATTTACCAGGTTTACTCAATTCGTGATGCTGCTGCAAATAATTTAAAGCGGCTCACTGAAGAGTTTGGTTCAGAGTGGGCAATGCAGCACGTAATTCCACAGGTTTGTTTTCTTATTCTTCTGGCTGGGAATTCTGCTTGTTGTGTATTTAACTATTCATTGCTCTTTTTTTACTTTTTTTTTTTTTTCTCTTTATGTAAGTTTAAACTTAGCTAATATTATATTTATGCCCAATTAAAGTACTTTGGATTTGATTTGTTTTGTGATGACATCTGTATCTACACCTAACTACCTGAGACTTTGGGTGTTTCACGTAAATATTTGGAGAAGTTAGGCCTGTGGCAAGGTTTCTACATGTAACTGGGTTGGTGGGGGGAGGGGGGAATAAAAAGGAGAGAGAAGGGGGGTGGGGGAGGGGGGGGGGTGGTTGCGGGTGTGTGGTGGGGAATGGTGGGTGGGTTTGTGGAGAGTGGGGGAGAGGATGGTGGGGGCTGAGAGACATGAGTGATGGTTTTTGTCGGAACAGTTCTTTTTCTATGCTGTCCGTTTTCTGTTTGGCCATTTTGTCATCATATCCTTTTGTAATGCTAGAAAGGTTTTCAATATGCTTCAGGTTTAGCTGTATTCCTCATTTTCAGTGATATTTTCCTTGCTTTGATATTTCTACCTGCCTATTTTGTTCTAAAGTTATAACTCATGCAGGTCTTGGAGATGAGTAACAATCCTCAGTATTTGTACCGAATGACTATTTTACGTGCTGTCTCACTCCTTGCATCTGTAATGGGCTCAGAAATTACATGTTCTAAACTGCTGCCACTGCTCATCATCGCATCAAAAGACAGGTACATGAATTTATGGAACTTGCTAACGTAGTGTAAAAATTTTTTATTGCAATATGGTGTTCTTTTCAATTTGAACTTGATTTCTTTCTGCAGGGTACCGAACATTAAGTTCAATGTGGCAAAGATTCTGATGTCCCTCATTCCCATAGTTGATCAATCTGTAAGTCTTTGTGTGTGTCTTTTTTTTTTTTTTTTTTTTTTTTTTTTAAGAAAAAAGAAAAACTCCATGTTAATGCTATTCAATTAACATTATTCCACTGGAAGATGACATTTTTTTTTTTACCCCTTTTCTAATTGTCCTTTTCATTGGCCACAAATTTGATGTAATAGGTAGTGGAGAAGACCATCCGGCCCTGTTTGGTTGAACTGAGTGAGGATCCAGATGTTGATGTCCGGTTTTTTGCCAACCAAGCAATTCAGGCAATCTAGCACTTCAGGCTAGACGCCTTTTATACACACGGCTGAACTTACAAATTATGAGTATGACCATTTTGCTGGAGGCGCCATATTTCTGTACATCAGGTTAGTTCCCTTTCCCTTAATACTTCCACTGTTCTAGGGCACTTTTTACACTTATGAGCCTGTGACTAAAATGTAACTGCCATTTTGGCTTTTAATTTTAAGTGCTTTTGCCAATAGTGTGCTTGATAAACCTGTCCATGTATTTTCCCCCCTATATTTTCTTTATTTAATTCCCATTATAAAAATAAAAAATGGCATTTTTTGTTTCAAGATTTCCATACTGCTTGGTTTCCTTCTGCAAGACTGGTTGGAGTCCTTAAAAGGGAGGTTCGGTGGATTTTTAGCCTCCCTGTAAATAAGGGAGCATGTCTTTCCAGATTTGGCTGGAATTTATGTATTTTATAATTGGGGATATATTGGGATTTGTGATCTATATTCTCGTGATGAAATGGATGATAGTGAAATGTATATCTATGGGGTGGAGTTCAATTGTTATGAGATAATAGATAAAACAAAAAAACTTCCACAATTCGATTTCAGATATTAGATTCTTTCTAAACGGCGGTGCTTTATGTTCCTTTTATGCCTCTACGCTATTGTGAACATTTTTTTTTTTTGGGAGGAAAGACTTCCATCCATACTTGTTCTTGATCAGAGACATAAAAATAGTGAGCTAAAAGATGACTTTATTAGCATTCCTAGGCACAAAGATGAACTAAGGGCTTTAACATCATCAAACAGAAGATCCTGCTACACGTCTTGGCAAGAACCCCTTTTAAAGCATCGATGTTCGCCTTATTGGCACTCAAAAGCAAACTCACCAACTCCATAAGAGATCATCAATTCAACACCATATTTCAGAGAAAGGACCCAGCTGTCTATTGGGATGAGCAAAATTCAGTTAAATCAAAATAATCAATGGAATTAAATTGATTTAAAATAAAAATTTTTGATTCCTTCCATCATTGAGAAATTTTAAAAATTGATATTTTTGAAAAAACTAGATCAAACCAAACTTCTTCGAAACGGTGCATTTTGTAGGATTAGGGTTACTGATTCTTTATACTAGTCCATCTCTTCTCTCATCTTCCCTTCCCTCTTCTCTTGATTCGATGATTTCATCTCTTCTCTTATTTGCTTTTTCCTGTTGTGTCTCGATTTCTTTCTTCAAAGACAAGTTTACCCATTATTGAGGCAGCAAATTCATAGTGTCCTGAGTGGAAAGGCAAGCGCATGGTGTTATTTTCTAACTACTATAACGTGAAATTAGACATTTGAAAGGAAGTTGCAAAATATCAACTCCACCATTTCCCCTCTCATCTGAGATCGATAAGGTGGCTTTCTGAGTCATCCATTTGACAGAAGGTAAAATAGGATTTTATAAAGTTTTATAAAGATTTTTCATAATTTTCAAGCCTTCATAAATTTTAATCATAAATTTTAATATTTGAGAGAGAGAGTTTTTTTAAAATATTTAGAGGTTTTAAAAAGAAAATCCTATAAAATTGGAAAATAAAAGTTTTTAAAAAATCTTGAAAAATTATATTTAAAAAACGTTCTATCCTTCCAAACACAAACTCAAGGTTTTCAAACCTTTAAAAACCTCACATTACTTCAAAAAAAAAAAAAATTCCACCCAAACAAATGATTATTTTTGGTTAGTTCCAAGTGCATATGGATGATAATCCAATAAATTCTATAGAAGCTTTTGCCTTTTCTTTTTCTTTTTAGTTTACATACTATTTTTTAAAATAAGAGTGAAAAAATGGAAACTTGAATTTGACTTTATTAAGTGAGTAATATATATGACTTTAAACTTAATCAAGTTAGCTAAACTATTATTTAATCTTTCTTATTTGGTACTTTTCTAAAATAAAATAATTTTTATTAAGTAGGTCTTTATTTTGGAATACAAAATTATATATATATATATATATATATATAATTCTTAGTCAACAACAAGAAATTAAAATGCATCTTATTATATAAGTAGGCCAATCTTTCCTATTTTGCTCACCAAAAATTTTCGACGCATGCCTTAATTAATTGATTTTAGAAGGCCTATTGACTGAAAAAATCCAAAACTTTACATAATTGCTTATTTTTGTTGGCTAGAGGCAGTATAACGTATTGACAGTAAAGATTGGCAAAAAAATAGCAAAGCTGGCTGATGATTGAAACCTAGCTATACAGAGTGAGAGTAGATTTTGGGGGTTGAGGCATTTTTACCTCTGACTGGTTGCTAGCTTCAGCTTCAATTCCTCAACCACCATTATTTACTTTTATACCACATGCCCTTGGTTTTGTCTTGTCTTGGCTCTACTATAAATACACCCTCCATCTTCCTGTAAGTATTCATCAGCTTAATTCATAATATTCATCTTAAGCTTGAAGAGGATGAAGATGATGATATACCCAAAATATGGTTTCCTCTGAGACTCAGGTAACTAGGACTTCTCCACCACATGCAATATATTTCCTTAATTATGATATTAGATATGTTTAAGTTTGCTTTTACCATGAACAAGAAACTGATTTTGTACGTAATTGTCAATGGCTTATTGTCGTGCTTTTATTTCCTCATCTTGTTTATGAACAAAGAAAGAAATTGGATAATAGCATACCTGTGTTAGACAGTGAGATTTCAAGTTCGAGTTATAGTCAGAGCCGATTGTACTAAACAAATAATATATATAATCTGCAAGTGAAAGCCAAATATATGTAAAATATATGTATTTATAGATAGTTAAGATTTGCTAATCACGCTGGATACAACTGATCATGGCATTCCTCAGAGAGATACTAATATACGATACATCTATTTCTTGCAGGGAAATACCCGATATGTTGATTTGGAACACTCATTTGAGCAAGAAATCATGAGCCTGTTACACATAGTAGGGCATCAGGGTTGAGCAATTTCAACAACCTCAACCTTGGACCTTCAAGGCTCGACTATGTTATGGCATTGCCTTAATATAGGGCACATGCATGAAATATGGAGCTCTCGTTTAATTTTCCTCAACTTTATCATTATTAGCCATGGTCCATGTAAATGTTGCAACGTTGTATGTTTTACCAAGATATTGTAAATGAACCGTATCATTAATTAGATATGTAACTTATATAAAGGAATAATTTCATAGCTAATTGCATTGCTATATATATAAGGAGGGGCTTTCGAGAAGTTTTGATTTCAGAGCTTTCTTTTAGACTGTGCTAAAGCTAACTTCTTTGTAACTTTAATTTGAGGGTATTGTGCTCAATTCTGCACTATTTTTGTATCGAAAGTAATTTTTATTAAATTTTTTTTATTATAGTTAAGATAATATCAGCAGAAATTCTCATGTAAACTTAATGTAATTTAATTATTAATTATTTTTTATATTTAAAAAAAATTGTGGAGGGACTTGTCTTTTTAAATATTAACCGTTGGCAATGGATGGACGCATTTATATTTCTAAGAATTTTTCTTATTTAAATCTGATTTATCATGGATTCAAGATATAAAATGTATTACGGAATCTATTTATTAAATACATGAGTCACATATAATTGTATTTTAAATTTATGATAAATTCGGTCTAGACAAAAATTTTCCGTGTGTTGATATAGATCGACTTAATTGAATGGTAGCAAATTTTTTTTTTTTTTTATTTGCTAATAAAAAAACACATTCTATTGAAACTTGAACTACACTGGTCTGATTTTCAATTCTAATGTGGTGTATGTTTCACAAATCCATAAAAATCTTTATATATTGTTTAAAAAAAAATTAATGTGAGTAAAACAATTAAAAAAAAATAGAAGTGCAAAGGCTAATATTATTGTTGAAAATATTATCATATGAAAATTTAAAATTTGAATTATTTAATTGTATATAGCTTGTAATGATAATTTCTTTAAAAATTGTGAGTTTTCACGTTGAAATGTCAATTAAAATTAAATAAATAAAAAATAAACCTTATATACTCATATATAGATATTAATTGACGTTCAATTATTTTTATCATTAGATGTAATTTAATTAATTTTTTTTAAAAGATAAGAGTTTTTTCTTATCTCTCCACCATTAAATATTACTCATTCTATTTACTTTTATCTGTCGCTTTTTAAAAATTATTTTATCCAAATTTATTTATGGCTTTGAGAATATTAAGGAAATTTAATTAATTTTTTTTTTAATTTTACCTTTATTTCTATTAAACACAATAATTATTTTTACAATTTTCTAAAACTCATTTTATTATTTTACTCTTTTTGTCTTAATTAAGTGACATAAAAGATAATTTAATCAAATTAAAGAGTATTTTATTATAATTTAAGTGATTTAATTATTTTCTTAATTAATATATAAAAATTTGAAAATAAAAATTGACGAAAATTATAATATATTAATGAAATTATTAAATAGTTAGTAAAAGAAAATTGACTTAGAGAGAAAAAAAGAAGGGTAAAGAAACTGATAACATTTATAGACGAAGTTGATTAGATCACAACAATAAACATGTAAAAAAGTGGTAGACCAATTTCCTCACATCATACAAAGATATTAATCACCCATATTGACGAACTTGATTAGCCCACAAAAATAAACATCTTAAGCCTAACTCTAGATCCATTAACTAATTAATAAATTAAGGTATCTTAAACTTGTCAAATAAATACAAAGTTGTTTAACTGAAACGCGTTCTCCCGAAAAGCATGCATTAATAAATGATTGTTTTAACATTATAAGCAAAATCAAACTTAGAAAGTCATTTATTAACAAGCTGAGGAAGAAATCACATCTTCAACTGCCCCTTTATGAAAAATTATATTATACATTTGTGATTTCATATAAACAATCTTACATAATATTGTTCTATATTGGTTTGGAATAAGATGTTTGAGTTATATATAAGACTCAAGTAAATCTCTTCTTTTTTTAATAAGCTTTTGGGTGGAGTTAGACTCGATTAATTTTCTTTACATAGTATCAAAATCTGGTTTGTTTTAATGTTGGATTACCCGTAAATGTGTTTACTTGTAAACTTTACGCTCCAAATATTAATGTCTAGATATGAGGGAGTGTTGTCCTATATTGATTTGAGATAAAGTATTTAAGTTATATATAAGATTAGATAAATCTTCTTTCCTAGAGCTAACTTTTGAAGTGGAACTGAGTTCGATCCATTTTCTTTACACTTAAAATGATAAGTTGATAAAAATTATGCACATATATATAAATGGGTCTTTTGTCAATATATACGGACGCCTATAAATACTCAAAACTTTTTAATGTTCATCTTAATACCAACCTTCATCTCTTGAATATTACTATATATCTCTCAAATCCTTGCCACTCACCATATACATATGGGGTAGTATTTACCCAACAATTTTTCAATTTTTGGTGTGTAGTGAAACAGAATATGAATGAACAAAAAAGGAATAAATTTAGTCTAATAGTATTAGAATTATTGTCTACAAAATTATAACTTGTAAAATTTTGAGTTCAAAATTAGAAATTCAAATTCTTTCTGCTTCTTTCCTCTTTAAAAAATTTTCACATATAAAATATTTTAAGCATTATATATATTTCAAATATTTAAATGATTATATAAAATTTAATAGTCTTTTTCATTTTAAAAATTATATTTAGAAATAAATTTCACTTTCAATAACCAAATTTAAATTATTTAAAAATAAAAAAGTTAATTATAGTGTTCAGATTTTTTACCAAGTAAGAAAAAATGAAATTTTATTACAAAAATTGTCTTTCATTATCATTTTGGGAAATTATTGCAGTTTTATGAGAGAGAGAGAGAGAGAGAGAGAGAGAGAGAAGAATAAAAGGATTGAATTGTCTTCCTCGTACGCGCATATCCTATCCTATTAATTAAATATTGATTTAACGTGTTAATGTCATAATTTTGAAACATATGAATCTTCCAAGCAGTTTCACATAATATATTTTGCGATGCAGTATATCTAATTTCAAATAACACTTGCAATTATAATTAAATATACTAGGGTCATCATTTGGTATAGAATGAAGAAACTGAGGAAATATCCAAGAAACTGTAACGGCTAATAGGAAAGTAAGGCAGAAGAAACCCATTCATAGTTTCGTCAGCCAGATCCTTTTTTTTTTTTTTGGAATTGCCATATCCAGTATTTAATTCTTTGTACTGAAACTTCCACGCAAAATCCACCTCCAAATCATTTCAAAGCCAACCTCCATGCCTATAAGAACCCCACATATTATAAAAACATGTAATTCTGTAAATCTTCCTCATATATATACACGATATTGCCTCTACCAATTTCAAGCAAGAGCAATGAAACCAAGCAATAATCCCTCAAAGCCTAAGACTGTCTCGCCTCCCCCACCTTTCGTGAAGAAGTTCCCTGAAGGGCAATGGACCTCTGGCCTATGCGATTGTTTTGAAGATCCCTCTAACTGTAATTGCTGAATGCTCCAGAAACTGCTGCATGTCTTGTTTATTTTTCTTGTAGAGGGTTGATTAATTTCTTTCTTTCTTTTTGAAGGTCTCATCACCTGCTGCTGTCCATGCATCACCTTTGGGCAAATAGCCGAGATTATTGACACGGGGAATACATGTAATTAAGTTGCTTAATTAGTGAACTTTACTATGAATTATTACCTGCAGTTTTCATGCTTCTAGCTAGCATTCTAAGCTTGATTTCCCACTGTTTGAGCAGCATGTGGGCTTGCTGGACTCCTGTACTATGCGACGGCCTCAATTGGTTGCGGATGGCTATATGCATGTACTTACCGATCTAAACTGCGGGGACTCTTTTCGCTACCAGAAGCTCCCTGTGCCGATTGGTTGGTGCAATGTTGCTGTTGTGCTTGTTCTTTGTGTCAGGAGTATAGAGAACTCAAGAATCGCGGTGCCGATCCTTCCATGGGTAAGTATTATTGAGAGATTTTAACTCGAGATTTTTTTTTTTTTAATTATGTGGAAGTAAAAATATTAATTAAATTAATTTAAATGATTAAATAAATTGCTTTTAATATGCATAATGCCTGGAAAAACAGGTGATCAAGCCCAGGACGAAATTATTTTAGTCGTGCCTGGAAATATCTAATCAAACAGTCCTGAAATAAGTACTTTTTTGAAGGTTGGCAAGCAAATGTCGACAAGTGGAGCCGGGAGAAACTCCAGCCGCCGTTTGTTGCACTGGTCATGGATCGCTAAAAGCTAGGTCTACGCTCAGAATTTGAAAAACCTTTGATATAAAGCTTCTTATATGTTCCTGATTCCTTTGATATAAACATTCTTATCTGTTCCTGATTCCTTTGACATAAACCTTCATGTGCTTATATGTTCCTAATTGTAATCATGCAAATTAATTTGATATTATGTTTGAGAATTTTGATTTAAAGTGTGAAGGTGAATATAAATGGGCTAGAGGCTAGAATCTATAATTATATGAAATTTGGAATTACTTGAATTTGGGTTAATTATTGTCAAAATCTTAGAATTAATCAATTAGTTAGTTGATATTTTATCTTTATATGCTCTTTGTAATACTTGTGTTTATATTAGATGTAAGATTCTTAGCACTTCCCTTCAAGACATTCAAACGAGCTCAAAAATGAAACACAACAGCAACTTCAAGGAATTGAACTAAATACCCTTTAAGCTTGTGTTATTATTAGACATGAGATTCTTAATCCCTCTCAAGACATTCAAATGAGCCCAAAACTAAAATGCAGCAGCAACACTAAGAAATTGAATGGAAATTAAACCTAATTTGTTGTGTTACCATATTAGAATTTAGATTTGAAGGGTAGAGGTGAATAACTAGGTTGGAGAATATAATCCATGAATTATGAAATTTGAGCTTATTTGAGTTAAACCAACCATCATCAAAAGGTTAAAAATACAAAGGCAACATCAAGAAATTGAACTGAATTTTAAATTTTAAATTTGAGTAGATTGGTTAAAGTAGAAAAATGAATTAATAAACCTAGTTTTCAAAGCATTCTCAATGAATTCCAGGGGTTATTAATTGTAATTTTCAATCAAACATTAACACGATGACTTCTAAGACGAAATTAAAAGGTAGATTCTTATTTGAATAGCAGTTGAAAATGAAGAATTAACCAAAAACATCATCACACATTCATACTTTTTGATTTTTGCCTATTTACACTTACATCATTTTCGAGACCTAATATACAAAGACTATGTATTCAAACACAATATTCTAGTTATTGAAACTTCCATGCAAAATCCACTTCCAAAGCATTCAAAGCCAACCTCCATGCCTATAAGAACCCCACATATTATAAAAACATGTAATTTTGTAAATCTTCCTCTAATCTATCTACACTATATTGCCTCTATCAATTTCAAGCAAGAGCAATGAAACCACCTAAGTCTGTCTCACCTCCTATTATTTGAAAATGAAGAAGAGCGTTAATTTATTAGTTTGTTAAGGAAGTTAGTTTGTTATTCAGCTCAGCGACACTTCCCGCTTCTTTTCTTCTTCTCTTCTATCGTGTATGTAAACTCTAATGTAGCAGATATTATTGAATATTAAGATTCATTTCCTTCATAATTTCCTTTGTATATGGCATCAGAGTAATTTTCTTTGGAGCGCTTATTTTTCTAAAGCAGTTTTTTTTTTTTTTTTTTTTTTTTAAATTTCTTGAGGGTTTTCTCTGCTTCTTTGTGAGTACAGTTACTGTTCATCTTTCTCATGGCTGCAAATGAAAGCAATGATCATTTGCAGAATCCTTCCAATTTGTGCTTCTTACATCCTAATGGAAATCCAGCCTTGGTGTTGGTTTCTCCAGTTCTTACTGGATCTAACTATCATTCAAGGGCCAAAGCAATGAAAATGGCCTTGGCATCCAAGAATAAGCTGCAGTTCATTGTTGGATCCCTGGTTCCACCTGCAAGAACTTATCCGTTATACCCCACCTGGGAGAGATGCAACATTATGGTGATCTCATGGATCATTAGGTCTCTATCACCTTCAATTGCTCACAGTGTTCTTTGGATTGACAGATCTGTGGATAAATGGAAGGATTTAAATGATATGTTCTCACAGGGAGACATCATTTGAAGTTCACATTCACAGGAAGAGATCTGCAATTTTAAGCAAGAACATATTGTTACTGAGTATTTTACTCAACTTAAGATCCTTGGGGATGAGTTGGTTAATTTTGAGGCCAATTACTTCTGATTCTTGTGTTACTCCTTGTTCATGTGGTGTCAATAAGGTTGTTCAGAAATATCAAAGGGATGACTATGTAATCCATTTCTTGATGGGATTAAATGAGCAATTTTTGCATGTGTAAAAGAACTAAGAAATTTTGGAATAAGAATTCTGAGGTTTATTGCCTCAGAAATCAAAGATATATATAAAAAATTACAGCTAATAAATAGGTTTCTAATCAAGCTAAACTATCAAAATTGTATCAGAATCATATAACAAAAGGTAAGAATAGATATGCACACAAAAATTCCTAAACAAATGCCCTAAATAAATGCAAAATAAGTGGCAGCTAACAGCTGCCTTTCCAATACCCCCCTCAAGTTGGAGCATGGAGATCTTGAATGCCCAACTTGCGAAGAAGAAAGTCAAACTGATTCTTTCCCAATGACTTTGTGAAGATATCCGCAGGTTGCATTGAACTACGTACATAATCTGTTCGAATGTTACCATTCAATATCTCATCACGGATAAAAAGACAGTCCACTTCAATATGCTTAGTACGTTCATGATAGACAGGATTAGCAGCTATATGCAGAGCTGCCTGACTATCACAATACAAATTGATAGTTCAGTATGCGCCACATCAAGAGAATTCAATAATCCTTTTAACCATTTAAGTTCATAAGTTGTAGTACTCATAGACCGATATTCAGCTTTAGCGGATGAGCGAGACACTGTCTGTTGCTTTTTAGTCTTCCACGAGATAGGGGATTCACCCAAAAGAACAAAATAACCGGTCAAAGACCGTCTCGTTAAAGGACAGCTAGCCCAATCAGAATCATAGTAAGCAGACAATTTGAGATTACAATTGGCATGCAGTAATATACCCTAACCTGGATTTCCTTTCAAATAATGCACAACTCTAACAGCTGCCTCCCAATGAGCTTTCTTCGGTTGTTGCATGAACTGAGCAAGAATATGCACACAATAAGACAACTCGGGCCAAGTTATTGTTAGATAAATAAGCCGTCCCACCAGAAGCCTATACTGAGCAGGGTCATCCACATCATCACTCTCGGTAAGGGCCGGCTTGTGATTTTGTTCAAGAGGAGTTTTAGTCGGCTTGCAACCCAGTAATCCAACTTCTGAAATTACATCCAATGCATACTTACGTTGACACAAAAAAATACCATTCGAGTTTCTGGCTACTTCAATCCCTAAGAAAAATTTCAGCTTCCCCAAATCTTTCATATGAAAGCAACGACTCAAATAGTTCTTGAATTTTTGTACAGCGGAAACATCATTGCTAGAGATAATAAGGTCATCCACATAAATAAGCACATTCAATTGAACAATCCCAGCTTGAAAAGTGAATAAAGAGTAATCTGAATATGATTGTTGAAATCCATAAGCTTTTAGAGATGCAGCCAATTTCGCAAACCAACATCTAGGTGCTTTCCGCAAACCATATAGAGATTCTCGGAGTTTATAAACCTTCCCTGGTGATTGAGAAGCTAATCCAGGCGACATCTTCATGTAAACCTCTTCCTCCAAATCACCATGTAAGAAAGCATTTTGGACATCCATCTAATGGAGTTCCCAATTCTTTACAGCCGCAACGGCAAGAAAGGTGCGCACAGTAACCATTTTTGCTGTAGGAGCAAAAGTCTCCTGATATTCTGTGCCTTCAACTTGATTATTTCTTAATATCACTAACCGCGCCTTGTATCGTTCAACACTTCCATCAGAATTGTATTTAATTTTGTATACCCACTTGCTTCCTATTGCTTTCTTCCCAAATGGTAGATTTTCAACTGTCCATGTACCATTATCCTCCAAAGCCTGTATTTCTTTTCTCATAGCCGCTCTCCACCGTTCATCCTTAACTGCTTCTGCATAAGAGCTTGGTTCATGTCCTGTAGTAATGGCTGCTAAAAAACATCGGTGTTGTGCAGAGAATTTATCATAACCCACATAATGTGCTATAGAGTAAGGCGTACCTGAGGAATCAGATTGGGAAGGTGAGCATACCGAGGGGCTTGTTTTGATGGCGTTTGTCACATAATCCTTCAAACGAACACTAGGTTGCTTGGCCCTTTGTCCCTACTAGTTGCTGTTCAATAACTTCACCTCTATCCACTCCCTCACTGTTTTCATGGATCAATTCTTCTGTTTCAGGATTCACCTCACTTTCTCTACCCACACTTTCATCGTGCTCCTTTCCCAAGGTGTTCTCTAAACCATCAACTTCATCACCTAACTCCTCAACTCCATTTTTAATGAGTTCATCACCTATTGTTTTCTCATTTGCATATGGAAATTCAGTTTCAGCGAATACCACATCTCTTGATACAAAGTATTCTTTAGTTTCCAAATCATACAATCTACATCCCTTCTTTTCAAATGGATACCCAACAAAAACACACCTACGACTTTTACTACCAAATATATCTTTATCCCGATTCAGATTATGCGCATAGCACAAGCAACCGAAAACCCGAACGTGTTTGTAAGAAGGTACTTTCTCAAAGAGCATCTCATATGGGGTTTTACCATTTAATAACATAGATGGAATCCTATTAATCAAATACTCGACTGCAAGTACACATTCTCTCCAAAATTCTATGGGTAAATTTGCTTGGAAACGCGAGGCTCTTGCCACATTAAAAATATGGCGATGTTTTCTTTCCACTTGGCCATTTTGTTGAGGTGTTCCTACACAGGAAGTCTGATGCAACATCCCTTGTTCATCAAAATATTTTTTCAAGCACATAAATTCACTTCCGTTATCACTTCTGACAATTTTCACATTTTTTTCAAATTGGCATTTAACCATCACAACAAATTTCTTAAGAACACAAACTACTTCTTGTTTTCCATTCAGCAAATATATCCAAATAGCACAAGAGTAATCATCAACAATTGTTAAGAAGTAAATTGCTCCACAAGAAGTTGGGACTCTATAAGGTCCCCACAAATCACAATGTATCAATTCAAAATAACCATCAGCTTTATTGTCACTAGAAAAGAAAATCTCTGTTGTTTGCTTTGCTCTAAAACAAACTTCACAAGTTTTATTAGTTTTCCTAACTATGCTACCAGCTTCTGGAATTAACTCTACCACCTTATAAGAAGGATGACCCATTCTTTTATGCCAAAGCTCAAAAGACCCCACATCAGTTACCTTACAAGCATGTACCGATGTCACTCCCTTGAAAAAGTACAGCCCCTCGCGTTGCTTACCCGCTCAAATCAGGTTCTTCGAATTTAGGTCCTGTATAGCACAAATTTTGTTAGTGAGTTGAATAACCAAATTTGAATCATTAAGTAGTTGTGATACAGAGATCAGATTGCAATTCAAATTTGGCACATAAAGGACTCGTTGCAATTTCAAGTCTCCTCCAAGCAACACAGTTCCTTCTTTCACCACCAAGGTCTTTTCTCCATTAGGTAACCCAACTGAGCATGGCACAATGTCATGCAATTCACTCAAAAATGCCAACGTTCCTGTCATATGATGGGAAGCTCCTGTGTCAATAATCCAAGGAGATATCCTCTGCATACCTATCAGCCTCTCATCGCCACCATTCTGACAAGAATTCAACATGCCTAGCAAAGCAGCCCACTGCTCTTCATTTAATCTACTAAGACCCTTTCGATCTGAATCTGTCATAATTCCACGCCCACCATCAACTCCATTTGCTTGTGTGGCATTGGCACGAGCAACTCCTCCCTTGCTACATCCTGGTCCATTGCCACGCTTTTGACCACCTCCTCGTCCAGCAGAAGTTCCACGTGGTCTATTACCCCACCATTTTGGATAACCTATCAGCTGGAAATAACTTTCAGCATCATGTCTCTCTCGGTTGCAATTAGAACAAATTGAGGATTTGTCTTTATCCCCCCCTGAATTTCGACTACCTACTCGAATTATAAAACTCATAGAATTGCCTCTTTCTTCCTTGGTTCGTGTCATAGTTTGCACCCGCTCTTACTGAACAACCATAGCATAGGCACGATTCAAATTAGGCAAGGGTTCAGTGCTCAAAATATTAGAGCGACTATTCTGTATCCTTCTTCATCCAAGCCCATAAAAAATTGATGAACTCTCTCTTCTTCACGCTTTCTTTCCAATTCAATGGTAAGATTGCATCTGCAACCTACACAGATACATACTGGTATCTGATCATAGTTGTTTATTTCATCCCATAACGTTTTGAGTCTTTTGAAATAAGACACGATCGGTTGACCTTCCTGCCTACAATTCGCCAGATCCGATCTTAGTTGCTGCATTCGTGGACCATTCCCAATCGAGAACCTTTGTTCAATATCCTCCCACAGATCCTTTACATTCTCCATGTGAGAGATGATCGAGCGAAGCGTCGGTTCAATGGTGTTAAACACCCAAGAAACCAGCATAGAGTTAATCGTCCACCAATCTTCGAGTTCCAGTGAGTCATCTGCTGGTTGCTTGACAGATCCATCAATAAAACTATATTTCTTTTTGGCTCGCAATGCAGTCCGCATAGCTCGCGCCCATTCTTTATAATTCTTGCCCTTCAACTGAACTTGGGTAATCAAGTTACCTAGGTTGTCATTCGAATTCAGTGTGTAAGAACTATAAGTTTTCTTCCCTGATCCAGAACTCTCATTTTTCTTTTCATTAGCCATGGCTCTGATACCATGTAAAAGAACTAAGAAATTTTGGAATAAGAATTCTGATGTTTATTGCCCCAGAAATCAAAGATATATATAAAAAATTACAGCTAATAAATAGGTTCCTAATCAAGCTAAACTACCAAAATTGTATCAGAATCATACAACAAAAGGTAAGAACAGAAATGCACACAAAAATTCCTAAACAAATGCCCTAAATAAATGCAAAATAAGTGGCAGCTAACAGCTGTCTTTCTAATAGCATGTGAAGTCAGATTTTGATGATGAAGTCTTTAACTTCAATAAATAAAGCTTTTTCTCTAGTTATTCAATAAGAAAGACAGATGCTCAATGTTAATAATGTTGAGTCCAAAGTGTTTGTGAATAGGATTATGAAACCTAAAAATGTGGGTAGTTATGGGAATTATGGTTCATACGACAGAGGTCAATTTGGATCAAATAAAGCTTGTGGATCAAAAAATGCCTCGTATGCAGGTAGAGCGCAATCAAATGGTCCAGTCAGGGTTTGTGCCTATTGTGGGAAACAAAGACATACTGTTGACACCTGTTACAGAAAACATGGATTTCCTCCAGGTTCAAATTCGAAAACTCAAATTCCTTTGCTAATAATGTCTCTACTGCAATTGTCCCACCAGTACATGTTGATACATCATTTCTAGAAGTCACTGAGAATGTTAATATGAGTTTTACTTCCAAACAGTATTAGAAGTTATTGTCTTTGATCAAGGATTAGACTTTGGCAGCATAACCTAGTCATTCCACTAACCAAGTCACCACAATCACACCATTCTCTTTGTCACCAATAATGATAATACTCTCATTCCCAATCATTCTTCAGGTAACCACCTAGCCTTGCTTAGTAAGATCACAACTGATTCATGGATTTTGGACACTGAAGCAACTGACCACATATGTTTTTCATTGTCAGCTTTTAAACCTTTAGAAAAATTAAGCCCATTTCTATCAGATTACCCAATGGTAACCAGTTCTAGCTCATGTTTCTGGCACTATTCATTTTTCTGATAAATTGTGCTTAATTGATATTCTTTATGTTCCTACATTTACCTTTAACCTCATATTAGTTACTAAACTTACTACTATGTTGAAATGTTGTCTCATTTTTCAAAATGCTTATTGTTTTATTTAGGATATAACTACTTGGAAGATGATCGGTTTAGTTGAAGTTAAAGAGGGATAATATGTCTTGCTCAAGCCTACTTTACATACTACCACCACACCTTCTATTTTCAATGTAAACTCTTCATCCATTCATGCATCTAGCCTATGGCACTGTAGACTTGGCCATCCATTTTGTTCTAGACTTGCTGTCATAAATAAAAATTTTCCCTCTGCATCTTATACTAGTGCACCTCTAACTTGTGAGATTTGCCATTTTGGTAAGCAGAGAAACTTCCATTCTCTTTAATTTAGACTCGTACTGTTAAACCATTTCAAATTGTTCATGTAGACATTTGAGGACCATATTCTGTACCTTCAATACATTGCTATAGATATTTTTTTACAGTTGTAAAACTAAGTTTGAAACCAGGATACTTATGCAGTCTTTTGTTCATTTGGTTGAAACCCAATTTACTGCTAAAGTCCAAATTATCAGAAGTGACAATGGCCCTGAGTTTTTCAAGATTGAAGTTTTTAATTCCAAAGGAATTATTGAAGGAGCGGAAGCATGGTAATTGGTGCATTGGAGAATTGAATTTCAAAATTTTTCTTCTAGGGTTTCATGCATCATGCCACATCTCTTATGTGCCTAATTAATTTCAATGCTTAATTGCATATCAAAACACTTTTAATATGCATTAGGATCTTCATTTGCTATTTAAGATTGTGAATTAACAAATTAATTCAATTAAACTCTAATTTGAAAGAGGAATTTGGGCATTAACCTCTTTGATGCACTATGGATGCAATTGACATCTTTAGGAAGCTCCTAGGATCCCAAGTGTTGTCCCTCTAGCTTGTCTACACCAAGATCACCAATGGCAGCCCCTAATTTTGCTTCTCAAGCCTTGCCAACCAATTATAATTGTGGTTTTGCTTTTAGAAATGTTATATGTGTGTATAGGATACTAGAAACAATTCCTAGCAATTTTCATTCAAAGGGAATGAATGATTCTCTTTGAATTAATGAAGAAAACAATAAGAGGGAGAGGGAATAGTGGCTACCGCCACCCTTAGAATAATGAGAGTTATATTTTTAATTCTTCTTTCTTTCCCTTTTATAATTAGTTAAACAATCACTAAAACCGTTTATCACATGTCACCACCACATTGCATCTTATTTTTAATTGACTTAATCTCATTAAGCCAAGTGTCAAAGCTAGACTTAATCTAGACTTTGATCATCTTGCATGATAGGAAGACAAATGGCAAGTATATGGTGCCATGTGTCACCATCTCATGGTGCCATGTGTCATCATGTGAAATGACCAAATTACCTTTATGTTATAATTTTGAGTTCTCAACCCAAAATCATTATTTCTCCTCTTCTAATCAATTTATATCAAATATAAATTAATTAATTAATCTCTATTAATTAATTTCTCACAATTAAATTCATATTTAAACACTTTAAATATAAATTTAACTTATATTATATATCCAATAACCTAGATTTGGTTTCAAGCTATGTTAGGAACTTTGCAATCTCATTGCAAACTAAACCTATTTAATTAATCAATTAAACTCTTTAATTAATCAATTAAATCATATTTTACTTGGTGATTAACTTATGTATGTGTGTGACTCACTAGGCTCATTACTAATTGGCAAGGAGATATGATATTAACTTTTAATATCATTAGAACTCTTTCTTACTATAAATGATTTCTCTAAATCATTTTAGGCATCTCATAGACCATAGTTGACACCTAGCATAACGTGCCATGGCCACCCAATAAGTAACAAGAAATACCTTAAATGAACCTTTAATCATATGTTACCATGTACTAGAATCTCTCCATTACAAAATCCCAATTTGATATGGAGTTAAGGTTAATGTTAAACCCCATTTGCTATGAACATTATGTTCTCTTTTAATTCCAGTTCTTGATTAATTAGATTTTCTTGTCAGAAACTCTTTTCTGTCTAAATCTGTCTGTCCTGGCCAGGAACTTGAAACATCAAGAATAATTAAATGAACATAGGATTTTATCCCTATTTACTTAGGGTAACGGATTTCATCTTGATCAACACCTATCTCCATATATAACTAGTAGGAACCAACATATGCCCATATATCCATACACAGTATAAGTATGAAAGTAGTATCAAACTCAAACTACCTATATACAAGATAACTGTGTTATCTCAGGTCTAAAGATTATATGCACTGATATGATATATGACAATGCATTGACAAGAGTAAACTCCATGTGCTTGTCATAAGCGTCACTGGTTCGGCCTACTTATCATATATAAGTGCCTATCATATTTGTTATGTGGCATGAGACTCACCACTCCATCTTATTTATATGTCATATAAATACCTTGGGAACAAACATGATTACAATCTTTCTAGATAAGTCATGTCCTTTGTGAAATATCCTCGATTGTGAACTAATTTATGATACTTTGTACTAGAAATACTATCACTCATATTCTTAACAACTTAAGAATAAAATTTCTAACAAAATATCAATGGATTTTTTCTATTATACATAAATATATTATGTAAATGAAAAAGTGAAATTACCTTTTATTAATAAAATATATACAGGATACATACAAAATAATATGCTCTAGGGCATACTACTAACAATCTCCCACTAGCACTAGAGTCATTCATTACAATATCTTAGACCCATCTTCTCAAGATGACGGTCTAACTGAGCTTGTGGCATAGGCTTCGTGAATGGATCTGCTGGATTTTCAGCTGATGCTATTTTCTGCATGGCTACATCGCCCTGCCCAACTATCTCTCTGATAATGTGATAGTGCCTTTCTATGTGTTTAGATTTCTGGTGAGACCAGGGTTCCTTAGCCTATATGACTGCTCCATTGTTGTCACAGTAGAGAGGAATTGCTGACTCAATGGAAGGAACTATCACAAGTTCTGTCACGAACTTCTTTATCCAAATAGCCTCTTTTGCAACATCTGATGCAGCAATGTACTCGGCCTCTGTAGTGGAATCAGCAGTTGTACTCTGTTTGGAACTCTTCCAACTAACTGCACCTCCATTACAAATGAACACAAATCCAGAGGTAGACTTTCTATTATCGATATCTGATTGGAAATCAGAATCAGTATAACCATCTAATTGCAAGTCACCACCTCCATAAATTAAGAATAAATCCTTAGTTTTTCTCAAGTACTTAAAGATATTCTTGATAGCTATCCAGTGTTCCAAACCTGGATTGGATTGAAACTTGCTAGTCAAACTAACAGCATATGCGATATCCAGCCTAGTACACATCATTGCATACATCAAACTTCCAATAGCTGAAGCATATGGAATCCTGGCCATTTTATCTCCAATAGCTGATACCATTTCTTACTGGTAACAATCCTCTCTTGGAATCAAGTGTGTTAAACCTCTTTAATACCTTTTCTCAGTATAGACTTTGGGATAAACCAATTATTCTTTTTGTTCTATCTCTATAGATGTGAATTCCAAGAATATAGGTTGCCTCCCCTAAGTCTTTCATGGAGAATGTATTTGACAATCATACCTTAACAGTTGTCAACATACCTATGTCATTACCTATCAACAGAATGTCATCCACATATAAGATAAGAAAAGTGACAACACTATCACTAACATTCTTATATACACATGATTCATCCACATTTTTTATAAAACCAAATGACTTAATGGCATCATCAAAACGGATGTTCCAACTCCTCGAAGCTTGTTTTAACCTATAAATGGATCGCTTTAGCTTGCACACCTTGGAACTATCTTGGGATTCAAAACTCCTAGGTTGTTTCATGAAAATGTTTTCATCAATGTATCCATTGAGAAAAGCTGTTTTGACATCCATCTGCTAAATCTCATAATCATAGTATGCAGCTATTGCTAATAGAATTCTAATTGATTTAAGCATGGCAATAGGCGAGAAAGTCTCCTCATAGTCGATTCATTGCCTTTGGCGAAACCCTTTCGCTACTAGCTTTACCTTATAGGTCTCTACCTTTCCATTAGAACCAATTTTCTTCTTGAAAACCCATTTATTCCCTATAGGTATAATACCTTCAGGTGGGTCAATAAGGTCCCAAACTTGGTTCTCATGCATGGAATCAATTTCGAATTTCATAGCTTCAATCCATTTTGAAGAATCTATATCTGATATAGCTTCTTTGTAGGTAAGAGATCATCTCCATGATCTACTTCTTCATGAGTAAACAACTCTTGTTCATCTTCATGAAGAAAACCATATCTCACTGGTGGATGAGATATCCTAGTTGATCTGTGAGGAATTACTGTAGATGTTTCATCAATAGGTGTAGGTTGACTAGATAGATCTATATCCATTTGATCTGTTAGTTGGTCAGAATTCTCCAATTCTAACTCTATTTACCTTCCTTTGCCACCTTCTTGAATAAACTGTTATTCAAAAAATATGGCATCTCTGCTTACCACAACCTTTTGTGATGTAGACAAATAAAAATAATATCCAAAACTTTCTTTTGGATATCCAGCAAATAGACATTTTTCTGATTTGGTTTCCAATTTATCAGTGTTCAGCTTTTTAATGTAAGCTGGACAACCCCAAATCTTAACATGCTTAAGACTCGATTTTCTTCCATGCCATATCTCATAAGGTATGGAAGAAACTAATTTTGATGGAATCCTATTCTATTTATATGCAAAGCCGATTCTAATGCAAATCCCAAAAGGAGATTGGCATATCAGTATAGCTCATCAGTATAGCTCATTATACTAAGTACCATATCTAATAGGGTACGATTTCTCCATTCAGATACACCATTCAGTTGTGGCGTTCCTAGAGGAGTCAGTTGGGAGACAATGCCATGTTCTTTCAAGTATTCATCAAATTCAGTACTTAAATATTCACCTCCACGATCTGATCGAAGAATTTTAATACTTTTTTTTGTTTGATTTTCTATTTCACATTTAAATTCCTTAAACTTTTTAAAGGATTCATGTTTGTATTTCATCAAATACAAATACCCAAACCTTGATTTATCATCAGTAAAAGTAATAAAGTAATGAAAACCGCCTCTAGCCATTTCCTTAAATGGACCACATACATCACTATGTATCAATTCCAAAATATTTTCAGCTCTTAGCCCTTGTCCAACAAAAGGTGATGTAGTTATTTTGCCTTAAAGGCAGGATTCACAAGTTGGAGTAGGTTCAAAACCCAATGAGGATAAAATCCCTATTTTCTCTAGCTTTACAATCCTATCTTCTGCAACATGACCTAACCTTAAGTGCCAAATATATTTTGAACTTGAGTTGATTTTCATCATGGCATTACATTCATTTAGATTGCTTGTATTAGATTTGTATTTAACATTATTATCTAAAAAATAAAATCCATCATGCATATAGCCCGAGCCAACATATTTATTTCCAAAATAAATATTGCAAACATCATTTGTGAACTAAAATTCATAATCATTTCTAGTCAAACTAGATATAGAAATGATGTTATTAAAAGCATCACGTACATGCAAAACATTATTTAAATACAAAACATGTCCACACATGTATAAAGATTTAGATCCTATAGCTAAAGCTTTAACAGTTGAGCTGCCAACCCGGAGTATAATATCTCGTGACTGCAAGCTGCTACTATTTGCTAGTTCCTGCATATCATAAGTAATGTGAGAACTAGCACCAGTATCTAAAACCCAAGTTGTAGATGAACTATGAGTATCATCAGAATCTAAATAACAAGACACAGGCATATCTTCTGAAGGTCTATCCTTCTTATCCTTCAGAGAAGCAAGATACTCTGGGCAGTTCCTTTTCCAGTGCTCATCCTTCTGGCAGTGGAAACACTTTCCCTTGTCTTTGTTAGCTTTGGTCTTATCCTTCTGTTTGGCTATCTTCTTGGAAGGTCCAGGAATTTGAGGTTTCTTATTCTTATTGCCCTTCTTCTTTTTGGAATTTCTAGCGGAAGAAGAAGATACAATCAAAGCCACCTCTTTTCCTTTATTACTTGGTATATTCTTTTGGGCAAACTAGCATGTTAAGTAACCCAGCCAAAGTATACTTTTGCTTTGTCATATGGAAATTTATCACAAAATTCCCAAATGACTCAGGCAAGGACTGAAGGATCAAATCCATCTGCAGTTGGAAAGCCATGTGAAAGTCAAGATGTTTCAGCTGCTCAATAAGCTGAATCATCTTGTGGACATGATCTCCTACATTCTATCCCTCAGACATCCTCATGCGGAATAGCTGTCTAGATATCTCATACCTGCCATTCCTGCTGTGCTCACCATACAACTCTTGCAGGTGAAGGAGGATCTCACTTGCATTTTGCATATTTTTATGCTGCTTCTATAACTCATTACTCATAAAAGGAAGCATGTAATATTTGGCTCTCATATCATGCTCCTTCCACTTGTCCAAAGTATCTAGTTCCTCTTGAGTGGTCTTTAGAGGTAAGGGACCGAGAACTTTTGAGTCTAAAACCTATCCAATATGTTCTAGGTTCAGGACAAGTTTTAAATTTCTTAGCTAATCAGAAAGATTAGGTCCCATCAACCTATTGTGATCAAGTATGCTCGCAAGGATATTGGATGGTGGTAGTTATTGTGTGCTCATTATTATCAGAAAATTAACTGCAGAAAATAACTAGATTAATTAATAAATATATCAAGTAATTAACCAAAATGATTATAGTCTTTTAATTAAATTGGTCCTCCCACTAACTTAGCGAATCCTACACTTCCAAAGTAGGAAACGGAAATCCTAGTTGGATGAATTTCTAGTGAGTGATTGAATTCTTATAGTCTTGTTGATCATCCTCAGGCACATTGGTGGTTATCGAATCCACCAGAAATTAAATTAACTGGAATCACCAATTATAAAATATTTTCTACAGTAACTGATAAATCCAGGTCGAACTCTAGAGACTGAATTATTAAATTTCGTGCGTTTATGTAATGGAAAAAGAAACAAAGTTTTTTTTTGGGGGGGGGGAGTGGTAATTCGCAATCCAAAGAAGAAATCAAAAATCCAAAATTAAAATCTAAAATAAGAAACTCTCGAATTAAACAAACTTCAGTCCAAGGTAATTCACATTCCAATGCATTGATTCGATCATAGATAAAAGAAATACAATTATCTCTTATTGAATGCTTAAGGTAGATTTACTAAACAGCGAGGTAAACCCCTGACTTTCCTATACTCATCAATTTGAGCCCAGCACTCTTGTTGACTCTAATTATTAACTGAATTGGTATTAAGCAATTCTCATCAAATTAATAACTGCTTTAAGAATAAGAAGTAGTTAAGCTGAACAATAATTTATGAAGCATAAATCATTTAATTCCCCCTATTGTTTCCTTAGAATATTATCAAAAACTAGGATCATAATCAATAAAGTCTAATTGCTACTCATGTTCAATCTTACACAACAATTACATATTATGAAGATGAACTAGCAATTGACCACATCAAACAATTAACTAATAGGCATTTTTAGCAAATCATTCAATAGATCAAAGACAATAAAATCAGAAAATAATAGATATTCAAAAAGATATAAATTAAATTAAGAACCTGATCTCACAAATTATGCAAAAGACCTTGAATCCCTTAAACTGAATTAAAGATTTAGCCACTCATGTTCATGGCTTACAGAAAAATAAAGGAAAAAGAAGAATTCTAAAAGACGAATGGAGAGGCTGCTGAATTGTGTAAATGGTCTGCTGCTGCCTCTTCTATTTATAATAAATGGTCTAGGGTTAGGTTTTTAGAGTCTCTGTCAAAAACTGCAACTAGAGCAAAATCAGGAAACTGATTGTCGACGGATACACGGCCCATGTATCACTACACGGCCCAGGGCCATGTAACTTACTGGAGCTGAATGGGCATGTCTTGCATTGGCACAGAAAGTTACACGGGTCTCCAGGATTTACACGGGTCAAGTTATGTCACACCTTACCCCTCTGTAAGGCATAACATGATCCCGTAGAATACCTAATGAACTACCGAACTTCACCTACCGATAACTCATTAAGTACCCTACTAGGGATTTTAAAACAATTTTCTTATTTTTGATAAGTGGTGAGAATTTCTAATAAGTCTTTTAAACATGTAATTAAGTTGAAAGCTAGTTGGAAATTTTAGCCCATTTTATTTTTCCTCAAATTTTATAAAAATTTCGACAGAGTTCCCTCTGTATTTTGAGAAAATAGTTCTTCAAATACCTGTAAAAAGCACTTCTAAAAATTTTCTCAACAACTGCTTCAATTTCAAACTCAATCTCAAGCAATTTCTCAACACATTTATCAACTTTTAATTTCAAATCCAGTATCCAATGATCATTACAAAATTCACATTAAGAGAATTTCAAACTACAATATATATTACAACTTTATACAAATTTTATACAACTGCTCAAGACCCATTTTTACATGTCCATACATTTATGTACAATATATACATCAAAAGAATATTCACAATTAGGGTATAAATTATACCCGAAGACTTTAGGCTGAATGCTCCTCAATCTTTAGCAGCTCAGTCTGCTGCTCCTCTAATCTCTGTATCTGCGATAGCAATAAAAGCTATCGCTGAGTACTAGGACTCAGTGGTGCACAACATACTAAAATAATCTTTATGCAAAATTTAAATCACATTTATTCAAAAATTTGACTAAACATAAGCATTAAACATAAAACATGAATTATGAAATTTTAATGCAAACCAAGTTCATTTCGAAGTATCAAAACACATTTCATAAATCCCACAGTTAGATCATGCCATTCGAAACAAATAGAATCTCAATAACCAGAGGCTAAAGAGAAATCACATCACAAGGCTAGCTAGCTCAAATATATGGATATCCATTCACATCCTCTTCTACTGGCACACCTCAACACTTCTCCAGAGAAGGAATCAAAATTCGAAACTAATTACCCCCACTAATCGTGTTAGTGAGGTGTTCAAATATATGATCATGATACTGTGGTTTCAAAACTTATCTTAACAATTTGTTAAATATTGTCATTTCAAATATACACAATAACTTCCAACAATTTAAGTCAAAACATCATAACTAATGTCACAAATAAATTCTCAATAATTCAAAGCAAATGTAAAATACATATTTCATTCACTTTATCAACACATTTTAAAACATAGTGATGTTGTGCACAAACCTCAAATGAGTCACCTTTTGGCCTTAACTCGACTCCTCGAGTTCTGTCCCGGTATTCTTTTCCGCTGAAACACACAATTTTATAGTGTTTCAGTACCATAATTTAACACGAATCCAAAAATAAATTTAACTTCACTTATACCTAGCTCTAACGTGCTAATTTCGACGTTCTTGAAATTTTTGTGTTTCGGGTTACTATTCACTATACTATTCAAGTCAAATTGTTGACTTTTTAAGGCTTAATAGGTATGGGAACTCTAACTTCACTCACATACCACATTTTGGCCATTAAACTTGTTGGTTTTGGTCATTTTCTCAAAGCTCAAGTCATTTTGGCAAAATTGCCAATTTTCGATTTTGGTGCTCCGAAATTGCACTGTTCCATTGGTCAATCTACTGTTGGAATTTGGCAAAACTTTCTTCATAGAAAATGTTCCTTATTGTCTTAAGTGTATTCTAATTTTTGGATCAGCCCAATCAGAGTTTTTTAGCTCAAGTTATAGCCAAAATACAATTACTGTTCACGTGCACTGTTCATGCTGAGATTTTGGTTTTGGCAGATTTTTGGTCCAATTTTGTTCAGTAATTTGATCAAGTTAAGTTCATAATTTGGTTTAACTTTCTTCATATGAAATGTTCTACTATGTCTTAGGTTTCCATCGGTTTAAGAATCACCTAAATCCGAGTTTCCTAGAGAAAGTTATAGTCCTTCAAACATTACTGCTCAAATGGAATTCTACAGAATTGCAGGTACAATAACTCAACTTTGCTCAATAATTTGACTAGGTTAATGACATAATTTGGGATGGTGTTCTTCATGAAAGTTTTAGGTCTATATCTTATCTAATTTTTGGTAAAATTTCAGGTCAATTTGACCTTCTTAGCTCGAGTTATGACCAAATGAACAGTTACTGTTCATTTGGTAAGTTTGGTGCAGTGGCAGCCTGCTCTCATTTCACTTTGGTCAACTGGTTCACTAAGTTTTAGTCAGTTTTTGGCCATGGTTCCTTAATGAAAATTGTGCTATTTTATGTCTATTTTCATCTCCAATTGGTGGCATATCAATTGGGCTTGTAAAATTCCCATTTTGGTCCTTCAAAGTAGGTTTGGCAGCATGACCATTTGACCTACGAATTTGGTTTTCATTCCAACAATTCCCATACATTTCCTTTGGTCATTATTGACCATTTTTCAGTCCACAATTGGTCAAAGATATCATTTATGCATTTCTCCAAAATTTGGTTCACAAACCCTAACATTCAAACCCTAAACTCACAACTTTGTTTCCATTAACAATTTCAAAGTTCTAAACTATCATCATTCAACTAATTAAGGTTTTTATACTCATTCAAACCCTTTAAATTCATGCAATTCATACTCCCTTCAAGCTGGCCAAAAATTCAGTTTGTCCTTCCCCCATATTTTTATTTCATTTCCTTAATCCTAAGCTCATTTCAACCATTGCATATGCATTTAAAGAAGTAAAATAATAAGTTAGCACACTAACCTTTCTTAAATCTTCAAAACCCTAACTTTTGCTCTTCTTTCTTCTTGTAATCTCCTTCTTAAGTAGTAATAGCAAACTTTAGTAGAGTTTTTAGGGAAGTTATGTAAATTGGGTGAAGGAATTCAAGCTTAGATGTAAGCTTAGATGAAGAGAATTCATGGAGGTTTTTGGGAAAAAAATGGGGTGGCACAATGGAAGAAGGAAATGAGGTTTTTAAATTTTTTTTTTCTTTTATTATCCTTATCTTATGGAAGACCATAAATCCCAAATTAATAATTCAACTAATTAATTTCTTTATGACATCATTCATGATGTCATCACCTTTGACTTTTCCATCTTCTTTCTTTTTTTTTCTATTTATTTTTTTCTATTAGTTCTTTAATTTAATTCTCGATTCCGAAATTTTCTTTTCTCCTTTTTTATTTTACAGTTAGGTCAGGAGTTAGCTCTCGGGGTCAATTGACCAAATTGCCCATCGCCGGTTCATCCCGATTTGCAAATAATTCCATATTTATTCCGGCTCCCTGACCTAATTATTTGACTAGCTTAACAGTTCTTTTTCGTGATTCTCTCTTTTCCACTGTGTTCATAAGGGTCCTAAGGACCGCGGCATCACATTTTACGGTTCGAAATTTGAGTTTAAAATGACTTCGCAGTCATTCCCGAGAAGGTCACCCATCGCTGTGACTCTCGGCTAGTTTAACTTCTTACATTTTCTTGTTTATACTTAACTAATTGAACATTACTAATTATTTGTGTTTATGGTTTATCTAGTTGTCTTAAAAGTGGTTCTAATCCCCTTAATTGTCCGGACCGACACCGGTCACCGGAACAGTGAAATCTACCAGGCTATGCAAACGGGGGTGTTACAAGTTACACGGCCAATGTACTTTGTTTCTTCCTCGGTTCTCTGGATTTCTTCTGGCAGAATGTTACACGGGTCTGTGGTTGTGCTTACACGACTCGTGTACTTTGTATCTATAATGCTTCTCAATCCTTCGACCTTTCCAAGTTTCCTTCCACACTTCTATGTTCTGGGACTTCACCAAAACCCTGAAAAATATAGCAAGAGTCAAATTAATGCAAATGCTGAAAATTTCTCCATTTAACACAATTATTTTAATAACTCTCTAAACATATGCCTAATAGATAATTATACTTTAATCAACTGAATTAGGCATAAAGATACCCTAGAAACATTAAATGTGATTGAAGTAAAATTAATAAATTATGTACTTATCAAATTCCCCCCACACTTATTCCATATTTGTCCTCAAGCATGACTTAAACTCTCAATCAACTCCATTTAGAAGTTCTTTAACTTTACCCTATCACAACATTCTCTAACAATAGATTAAAAGTTTGAAAGAAGAGGTAAGTAAGGTAATAACCATCATAATAAATTTCATCAACACCATACCAATATATCAATAATTTTCCAACACAAAATAAAAGGCTTGAAGTCAATTAAGCTCACACAGTTAAAGTTCTATATAATTTTAAATTAATACATACCAAAACACAAGGTTAATTTATCAAGGCACAATAATTATTGCTCTTTGCAAATCTTAGGGGAGATATTTTTTTTATTATTATTTTTTTTATTTTGAAATTGGTACTTCTCTCTTGTCACAATTATCTTTTTTATTTATTATTTTTTTTCTTTTAACCGTCACCTTCAGAAAAGTACCTTGCTCATATTCGAGCTAGCTTTTGCCTGAGAATCGACATAGGGTTCGTGAAGACCCCTGGTTAGTTTGCTTAACTAAAATAATAGAGCAATTTTCAAGTTCAACCTTTTATTTCTCCCAATTTATGCATCTACATATTATAAAGTGCCCTGATAGATTAAACAAAGTTCTGAAATATGCATGACACTAGTTTAAAGCACACATAACTAATCATTTCACCATTACATCAAGCCTAAATGATTTATGCAGGAAAAAAAATTGCTCTATGGTATGGAGAAGAGGGAAAAATCCATCATTAAAATTACTATTATCTTACCTAAAATCTCAAAAATTCAATCTAAAATAGAAAAGTCATTTCAAGGACAAAGCACTTCTCTCCGGGAGTTAATATAGAATCATGAATCAAGCTTCTAAGAACAATTTTTTTATATATATATATATATTCAAAAAGACTGCAGCAACAAATTTCTCCTCCCCCACACTTAAAACTTACAGTGTCCCCAATGTAAAGCCCAAATGCAAAATAAAAGATAAAAAAGAATGCTAGAAAATAAAATAAGATAAGGGAAAGAAAACAAATCTGATTGTGGCTAACAAGCCACCCATGGGTTGCCTCCCAAGAAGCGCTTTTGTTTATCGTCGTTAGCTCGATATGGCAAAGCTCCTTAATCCACATAAATTGGGTTACTCAATTTGAGCTCCTCCACTGTATGCTCCTGAAATCCTTCATAAAATGGCTTGAGTCTATGACCGTTGACCTTGAACACCTTATTAGTTCCTAAACTTTGAATTTCAACTGCACCATAAGGAAATACATTAGTAATAACAAAGGGTCCAATCCAACGAGAACGCAACTTACCAGACATCAGCTTCAATCTAGAATTATACAATAAAACTTTTTGTCTAACCACAAACTGCTTCCTTAGAATTAGTTTGTCATGGAATGCCTTGGTCTTTTCTTTATAGATCTTAGAATTCTCATAAGCCTCAAGTCAAATTTCTTCTAATTTCTGTAATTGTAATTTTCTTTCCACACCAATAATATCCAAATCCAAATTATAATGTCTAACAGCCCAATAAGCTTTATGTTCTAACTCCACAGGAAGGTGACATAACTTACTAAATACCAATCTGAAGGGGGACATACTAAATACCAATCTGAAGGGGGACATACCTATGGGTGTCTTATAAGCAGTCCTATAAGCCCACAATGCATCATCAAGTCTACGGCTCCAATCTTTTCTATTTGGCTTCATTGCTTTTTTCAAAATAGACTTGATCTCTCTGTTAGACACCTCTGCTTGCCCACTTGTTTGAGGATGATAAGCTGTAGATACTCTATGGAAAACACCATATCTCCTCAACAATGCCTCGATAGTTCTATTACAAAAATGTGTGCCCCGGTCACTGATTAAAGCTCTAGGAACTCCAAACCTGCTAAAAATGTTTGACTTGATAAAACCAACAACAGCTTTAGAATCATCAGTTCTGGTGGCTTTGGCTTTCACCCATTTCGAAACATAATCAACAGCAAGTAATATATAAACAAAGCCAAAAGAAGAAGGAAATGGACCCATAAAATCAATACCCCACACATAAAAAATCTCACAAACAAGTATTGGATTCTGAATCATCTCATTCCTACAGGTTAAACTTCCTGTTCTTTGACATTGTTCACAATTTTTGCAAATCAAATATGAATCATGAAATATAGTGGGCCAGTAAAAACCATAATCTAATATTTTTCTACCTGTTCTCTTGGGTCCAAAATGACCTCCACATGCATAGGCATGACAAAAAGCAAGAATAGATTGAATCTTATTATCAGGAATACATCTCCTAATAATTTGATCTGAACAAAATTTTCACAAATATGAGTCATCCCACACATAATACTTAGCCTCACTTTTCAATTTCTCTTTCTTAGCTCTACTCAAATAAAAAGGCACAACCTTAGTAACCAAATAATTTACCAAATCAGCATACCAAGAGATGATACCTTACAATTTAAATAACTGCTCATCAGGAAAAAGTTTCTACAAAGGAAGTGGATCTTCTTGTGTTACTAACCTGCTCAAATGATCTGCTTCCAGGTTCTCAGCTCCTTTTTTATCCTTGATTTGAAGATCAAATTCTTACAGTAGAAGGATCCATCTAATCAACCTTAGTTTTGCTTCCTTCTTTGCCAAGAGATACTTTAACGCTGCATGATCAGAGAAGATAATTATTTTAGAACTAAGCAAATATGACAGAAATTTATCTAAAGTAAAAACTATAGCCAAAAACTCTTTTTCGGTCGTAGAATAATTGCGCTGAGATTAATTGAGTGTTCTAGATGCATAATAAATCACATGAAAGAGCTTCCCAACACGCTGCCCTAAAACTGCTCCCATTGCATAATTACTTGCGTCACACATAATTTAAAACGGTATTGTCCAATCAGGAGCCTGGATAATAGGGGTGATGTCAATGCATATTTTAATTTGTCAAAAGCCTCCTTGCACTCTTCACTGAACTCAAAAGAAACATCTTTTTGCAAGAGTCTGACAAAGGCAATGCTATCTTAGAAAAATCCTTAATGAACCTGTGATAGAAACCTGCATGACCAAGAAAATAGCGTACTTCCCTCACAGTTGTGGGGTAGGGTAAGTTCACAATTAAATTAATTTTAGATTTATCCACCTCAATGCCCCTACTAGAGACAACATGACCTAGAATATTCCCCTGTTCCACCATAAAATGACACTTCTCAAAATTTAAAACAAGATTTTTCTTAATGCATCTCTCAAGAACAGAAGTTAAATGATGTAAACATGCATCAAATGAATCACCATACACAGTAAAATCATCCATGAACACCTCAATGCAAGTATCAATGTAATATGAAAATATGCTCATCATGCATCTCTGAAATGTTGCAGGTGCATTACAAAGCCTGAAGAGCATCCTTCTAAAAGAAAAATTTCCAAAAGGGCAAGTGAAGGTAGTCTTCTCTTGATCCTCTGGTGCAATCACAATTTGATTATATCCAGAAAAGCTATCACGAAAGTAGAAATAAGACTTACTTGCTAACAACTTAAGCATCTGATCAATGAATGGTAGTGGGAAGTGGTCCTTCCTTATTATTGAATTCAGCTTGCGGTAGTCTATGCACATTCGCCATCCACTCTGAATTCTTGTTCGAACAAGTTGATTATCTTGATTTGCTACCACAGTGACTCCTGATTTTTTTGGCACTACTTGGACTGGACTTACCCATTTGCTGTCTGAAATTAGGTAAATAACTCTTGCATCCAGTAGCTTTAAGATCTCCTTCTTCACAACCTCCATCATCTGTGGGTTCAACCTCCTTTGAGCTTCTCTACTTGGTTTAGCCTCATCCTCCAGTAAAATCCTGTGCATGCACACTGATGGACTTATACCTTTGATGTCAACTATTGTCCATCCAATTGCTTCCTTGTGTAGTCTCAGAACCCTAGTCAATCTGTCTTCTTCAATCTTTATTAAATTACTTGAGATGATAACTGGAAGTGTCTCATTGTCTCCCAAGTAAACATACTTCAAATGCTCAGGTAAAGGCTTGAGTTCAAGAACTGGTGCCTGCACCATAGAAGGTAATAATTTTGTGTGAGATACAAGTAAGTCAATCTTTGATACTCCATACCTTTTTTGAACAGGAGGTAATGACTGCAATGCCATTACTGCCTCTTGAAACTCTACACTTAATGGCTGATTGGTACTGATTTCTTGAATTCCTTGACTAATCACCATTTCTAACTCATCCTCCATGCTTAACTCAAAAACATCCTGCACAATTGTATTAACAACATCAATAGAAAAAATAGAATGATTATCAGCAAGATACTTCATGGCATCAAAGATATTAAATTTGACAGTCTCTCCATCAAACTCTATAGTTAAGGTACCATCGTCCATATCAATTTTTGTCTTGATAGTTTTTAGGAAAGGTCTTCCAAACAAAATCAAAGCTAACTTTGATGCGGGAACTCTATCCTCCATATCTAGAATGTAAAAATCTGTAGAAAAAATCAATTCTCTAACCTACACCAACACATCCTCAACTACTCCTAATGGGTAAGCATTAGAATGATCAGCTAACTGAATAATGACACTGGTTTCTTTCAAAGGACCCAAATTTAAAGTTTGAAAAACTGAATTTGACATAATATTAATAGATGCTCCTAAATATGCCATTGCACGTTCAAATTTAGAATCACCTATTCTACAGGGAATAGAAAATGAACCTAGATCCTTACACTTAGGGGCTAATTTTTGCTGAATTAATGCTGACACATTTTCCCCCACACTGATCTTCTCATTATTACTCAACTTGCACTTTGTAGTGCATAATTCCTTAAGGAATTTAGCATACTTGGGAACTTGTTTGATCGCATCAAGTAAAGGTATATTCACCTCTATCTTCCTGAAGGTTTTCAAAATTTCTTTCTCTTGTTCTTCTTTCTTCATCTTAGCCAACCTGCAGGGGAATGGAGGAAGAACAGAATTATTAACCTTATTCAGTTTAGGCTCATTATTTACCTCAACTTCAGACTCTTTTGCTCCATGCTTCTTCTTTTTCATTGGCTCATGTGAAGTCTGGTTATCAACTTCTTTCTCACTCCGTAACAGTATAGCACTCGCATTTTCTCTGGGGTTCATGACTGTTTGTGATGGAAGCCTTCCAAAACCTTGAGCTTCCAGCTTACTCACAGATGAAGCTAACTGACCAATCTGCCTCTTTATGTTTTGAATGCTATTTCTAGTCTCCTGTTGAAACTGTTGTGTATTGTTAGCCAAAGCCTTAACAATTTCATCAAGTGACATATTGTTAGCCAAAGCCTTAACAATTTCATCAAGTGACATACCTTGATTTGAGGGAGGTGGAGGTGGAGGTGGTTGATTCACTTGTGGTCTCTGCTGATGGTATCGGTTTTGCACTGGTTGACTCCCATAACTCAGATTGGGATGATCTCACCATCCTGGATTATAAGTATTAGAAAAGGGATCATACCTGCATTGCGGTTGTCCATAATGTCCTACTGCATTAGCATGTTGCATTGATTCATCCTCTTGTAATGCAGGACACATGTTAGTAGCATGACCCGAACCCGAACAAATTCCACATACCTTAATAGTTTGCATATTCCCTACAACCAACTGCCTCACCAAAGAAGTTAAATCAGAAATTTGTTTCTCAAGGTTAGATGTACTTACCTCATTAACCTTCATAGGTGTGTGATCCATTCTCATTCCAAACTGCTGAGAATTTACTGCCATGTTAGCAATTAGCCTCCTTGCTTCATCTAGTGTTTTGTCAACCAAAGCTCCTGCACTAGCAGCATGTATTATACTGCGGTCCATTGGTAGCAGTACCTCATAGAAATATTGAATCAACAGCTGCTCACTTATTTGATGATGGGGACAGCTTGCACACAGCTTCTTAAATCTCTTCCAGTACTCATAAAAGCTCTCTCCATTGTACTGTCGGATGCCACAAATTTCTTTTCTAATATTGGCAGCACGGGAAGTAGGAAGATACTTCTCCAAAAATATCTGCTTCATTCCATTCCATGAGTTGACAGATCCAGAAGGAAGGTAATACAACCAATCCTTAGTTGCGCCTTCCAATGAGAAAGGGAAAGCTCGAAGCTTGATTTGATCCTTGGAAACTCCTTGAGGTTTCATGCTGGAACACACAACATGAAATTCTTTTAAATGCTTATGTGGATCCTCACCTGCAAGACCATGAAACTTAGGCAACAAATAGATTAGTCCAGATTTCAACTCAAAAGCAACATTGAAAGCAGGGTATTAGATACAAAAAGGCTGTTGGTTAAGATCAGGAGCAGCCAACTTTTTCAAAGTTCTGGCAGCCATGGTTTCGTTTTCAGAATTTGGATCTGAATCTGAATCTGAACTTGACTCCTTTGGAGATTGGACTCCTTCAGATGTACTCAAAATCTGCTTAGCCTGCTTAGCCAATTTTCTAAACTGTTTAGCTATTTTTTCTACTTCTGGATCAAAGATCAACTCACCAGATTGAGAAGTTCTTATCATAAAAAAAAATCAAAGTAAAAACAGAAAAATGCCTCAAAACCCTAGAAAACAATGGAATTTGGCCTCAAGAGGGTGGGGCCAATAAATCCTCTAGATTAATTGGTTCTGATCAGAATGTTATTTCCTTCAAAACAGGTATAGACCACCCTCCAAATTCAACCAAAAATCTATTGATGAATAGTAACACCGTAATTTTTTCTAAAAACCTAAAAATAGCAACACTTCACAAACAAAATTAATAACAAAATATCCTAACACTAAAAACATGAAATCCAATAAATTTCAGTCCCTAGCAATGGCACCAAAATTCTTGGTGGCTGTAGAATCCACTATAAATTAAATTAATTAGAATCACTAATTATGAAATATTTTTCTGCAGTAAGTGGTAAATCCAAGTCGAATCCTAGAGACTGAATTATTAAATTTCGTGCATTTGTGTAATGAAAAAAAAAACAAAGGTTGGGGGGGGGGGGTAATTCGCAATCCAAAGAAGAAATCAAAAATCCAAAATTAAGATCTAAAATAAGAAACTCTCGAATTAAACAAACTTCATTTCAAGATAATTAGCATTCCAATGCATTGATTCGATCATAGACAAAAGAAATACAATTATCTCTTATTAAATACTTAACGTAGATTTACTAAACAGCAAGGTAAACCCCTGACTTCCCTATACTCGTCAATTCAAGCCCAGCACTCTTGTTGATTCTAATTATTAACTGAATTGGTACTAAGCAATCCTCATCAAATTAATAACTGCTTTAAGAATAGGAAGTAGTTAAGCTGAACAACAATTTATGAAGCATAAATGATTTAATTCACCCTATTGTTTCCTTAGGTTATTATCGAAAACTGGGATCATAATCAATAAAACCTAATTGCTACTCGTGTTCAATCTTACACAATAATTATGAATTATGAAGATGAACTAGCAATTAACCACATCAAACAATTAACTAATAGGCCTTTTTAGTAAATCATTCAATAGATCAAAGACAATGTAATAAAAAAACAATAGATATTCAAAAAGATATAAATTAAATTAAGAACCTGGTCTCACAAATCATGCAAAAGAACTTGAATCTCTTGAACTGAATTAAAGATTTAGCCACTCATGTTCATGGCTTACAGGAAAATAAAGGAAAAAGAAGAATTCTAAAAGACGAATGGAGAGGCTGCTGAATTGTGTGAATGGTCTGCTGCTACCTCTTCTATTTATAATAAATGGTCTAGGGTTAGGTTTTTAGAGTCTCCGTCAAAAATCAGAATCGAGCAAAATCAGAAATCGATTGTCGAAGATACACGCCCGTATCGCTACACGACACCCGTATCGCTACTGACCAGGCCGTGTAACTTACTGGAGCTGAATGGGCATGTCTTGCATTGGCACAGAAAGTTACACGGGTCTCTAGAATTTACACGAGTCAAGTTACACGGCCCGTGTACTTTGTTTCTTCCTCAGTTTTCTGGATTTCTTCTGGCAGAATGTTACACGGGTCTGTGGTTGTGCTTACACAACCCGTGTACTTTGTATCAACAATGCTTCTCAATCCTTCGACCTTTCCAAGTTTCCTTCCACACTTCTATGTTCTGGGACTTCACCAAAACCCTGAAAAATACAGCAAGAGTCAAATTAATGCAAATGCTTAAAATTTCTCTATTTAACACAATTATTTCAATAACTCTCTAAACATATGCCTAATAGATAATTATACTTTAATCAACTGAATTAGGCATAAAGATACCCTAGAAACATTAAATGTGATCAAAGTAAAATTAATAAATTATGCACTTATCACACATCCATTATTGGAATTACAATAAACTATAAGTGAGCAACTCCTTGACAATCACATCTCATATGAGGTTCAATCATTTACTTAGCCCCTAATGCTCAAAATCTCATGCACATCCATTATTGATTTTTCTTGCATTAGTTAAGTTGATTCCATTGAGCCAGTAAACATGCAAATAATTTTAATGTCCTCAGGCACATCCATTATTGGCCATCAACTATTTACATATTAACAACATCTCATGCTTAATAATTATTCTTAAGAAAATCTCTTAAATTAAATGCATCACATGTAAGTATTTAAAATTTCATAAAATAATTGTCTCAATGGAGGGCCATAATATAATTACTTTAATTATACCATTTCCAACTTAATCATTTGTTTGGAAGATTTAGTTGTCGACTTAATTACTATTATGGTCTCATTTTGCACATTATCCATTTGGCATGCATATATCATATACTTACATACATTCCTATACATCTCATGTATACATGGATAAACAAATAATATGGTATGATCATGGACTTTCTAAGGGATTCAATTCTAAGCCACCAAGAATTGAATTAGGGCATTCCTAGGTGTATTTCATTCATTCATTTTATAAGAGTTGCTGAAGGAGCACATAATCAACACTTCATCTTGATTTCCTCCCACTGGTCCCACCAATGCTCTTGACCTCCTTGATCTTCTTGCAATCCAATTACATTGTAATCCTTGGCATACCAAGGCAAATTTATAAGAATATGGACCTTAAAGTCCTCAAATAAATGAAATTACAACTCAAATTATTATAACATTTGTAATACATGCCACTAAAATAAAATTAATTATTTTATAAGCCAAAAAAAATAAAAAAAAATAAATCCAATCACATTGGTCTTTTATTGTGCATGATCATCTATCATGCATATTAAAATTTAACAATTAAATAAAATATACATACTAAAAAATTAAATTGAATATCACATATTCAACTAAAAAATTCAAATTTGAATCTCATTCAAATAAATTTAAATTTAGAAACCCTTTCCAAATTTAATACCTTGAAAACATTTTTCAAAAATTAATTGTGTAATTAAAATTCCTAATTAAATAATTTAATTAGGTATGGGTCTAATTATGAGCCTTAAAATATACAACAATTGCATAAAGGGCCCATAAACTATGCGCATACATCAAACACACCCTTAGGGTGTGATTCACTTTCATGCCGCCACCAAGGTGAGATCCAAACAGCTTTAGATCAATCCATATTTGATCCAATCTCACAATTAAACCTCATATTCAATCCTAATGGCAAATATAGTGGCTCTGATACCACTTGAAGGAGCGGAACCATGGTAATTGGTGCATTGGAGCATTGAATTTCAAAATTTTTCTTCTAGGATTTCATGCATTATGCCACATCTCTTATGTGCCTAATTAATTTCAATGCTCAATTGCATATTAAAGCACTTTTAATATGCATTAAAATCTTCATTTGCCATTTAAGATTGTGAATTAACAAATTAATTCAATTAAACCCTAATTTGAAAGAGGAATTTGAACACTAACCTCTTTGATGCACTATGAATGCAATTGACACCTTTAGGAAGCTCCTAGGACCCCAAGTGTTGTCCCTCTAGCTTATTTACACTAAGATCACCAATGGCAGCCCCCAATTTTGCTTCTCAAGCCTTGCCAACCAATTATAATTTGGGGTTTTGCTTTTCGAAAGGTTATATGTATGTAAAGGACACTAGAAACAATTCCTAGCAATTTTATTTCAAAGGGAATGAATGATTCTCTTTGAATTGATGAAGAAAACAACAAAAGGGAGAGGGAATAGTGGCTACCGCCACCCTTAGAATAGTAAGAGTTATATTTTTAATTCTTCTTTCTTTCCCTTTTATAATTAGGTCAAATAATCACTAAAACCCTTTGTCACATGTCACCACTATATTGCATCTTATTTTTAATTGACTTAATCTCATTAAGCCAAGTGTCAAAGCTGGATTTAATCTTAACTTCGATCATCTTACATGACAGGAAGACAAATGGCAAGTTTATATGGTGCCATGTGTCACCATCTCATTGTGCCACATGTCATCATGTTAAATGACCAAATTATCCTTATGTTGTAATTTTGAGTTCTCAACCCAAAATCATTATTTCTCCTCTTCTAATCAATTTATATCAAATATAAATTAACTAATTAATCTCTATTAATTAATTTCTCATAATTAAATTCATATTTAAACACTTTAAATATAAATTTAACTTATACTATATATCCAATAACCTAGATTTGATTTCAAGTCATGCTAGGGACTTTGCAATCTCATTGACAACCAAACACATTTAATTAATCAATTAAACTCTTTAATTAATCAATTAAATCACATTTTACTTGGTGATTAACTTGTGTATGTGTGTGACTCACTAAGCTCATCACTAATTGGCAATGAGATATGATATTAACTCTTAATATCATCAGAACTCTTTCCTACCATAAATGATTTCTCTAAATCATTTTAAGCATCTCATAGACCATGGTTGACACCTAGCATAGCGTGCCATGGCCACCCAATCAGTAACAAGGAATACCTTAAATGAACCTTTAATCATATGTTACCATGCACTAGAATCTCTCTATTACAAAATCCCAATTCGAGCTGGAGTCATGGTTAATGTCAAACTCCATTTGCTATGAACATTATGTTCTCTTTTAATTTCAGTTCTTGATTAATTAGATTTTCTTGTCGGAAACTCTTTTCTGACTAAATTTGTCTGTCCTGGCCAGGAACTTGAAACATCAAGAACAATTAAATGAACATAGGATTTTATCCCTATTTACTTAGGGTAATAAATTCCATCTTGATCAACACCTATCTCCATATAAAACTAGTAGGAGCCAACACATGCCCATATACCCATACACAGTACAAATATGAAAGCAGTATCAAACTCAAACCACCGATATACAAGATAACTGTATTATCTTAGGTCTAAAGATTATATGCACTGATATGATATATGACAATGCATTAACAAGAGTAAACTCCATGTGTTTGTTATAATACTCCTCACCCATCTACAGTGTAGACGAGCAAGGCGTGCCACACGGTGTGCTGGAGCACCTAGTCTGTGATTATCTTATTTTTTGAATACTCAACTGGGTTTAAGAACCCGTTGTGTGAAATTCACATCATGATTGTTTATTATTTTATATGTTAATAAAATCGGTGTTGCACAATTTTTAACATAAATTTGGCAAAGTGTCATCTGTATTTCAGACAAATAGTCCTTCTATACTTGTTAAAAACAATTCAATTTAATAATCCCATTTATTCACATTCAATATTTCTCAATATTTCATCACATTCACATTAATCATATAGTCATATACAGTCCATAAAATTTTCAAATGCATGAAGAGATAATCAATATTATTTAACTACAACATATACAAATAGTACATAATTCAGGATTTTACAAGTAAGTGGCAAGGTCTCAAAACTGTACAAAATACATAGTACAAAATGCACCTAAGGTCCTACCATGCAATGCAGTGCAGATGACTCTGGACTCCTGTGCAGGTCTGATGTTTCACCCTGTCGTAGGTCGGCTGGGCTTCTCAGTGTCTCCAATACCTACGCGTTACAAAAGCAACGCGTTAAGCAATTCTGCTTAGTGGTGACAATTATAAAAGAAAAATAATCTAAAATAAAATAAATAATTACTTATGCAATTTTAGTGTCAGTATCTTTGTAAACTAAGATTTCAGTGACCTATAGTAAGATTTTTAATTTCACACTATTCATGTCAACATTTGTTACAGATTAGTTTTTCTGTAATCTTTAATAAGATTATTCTTTTATTACTGTTTCTACTTTTATTTGCTAAAATTTTATTTTTGCATACTTTAGTTGTACTGTATGTCAATAAACTTAATTTAACTGTTTGAATTTAATAATACTTAAATCAACTGCCCGTGTAGCCTATACACTAACAAGACTGGATAAATGGTTAAAATAGCACTGGGTACCTAGTACCTCAGGCCGTCACACCATCGGTCACAAAGTATCTCCCAGTGTGCAAATAGTAGGGCTAAGAAGCCATGTAATCAATCAGGCAATAAGCCGAGTATGATAACATAATCCGTATAGCCATAGGCTATTAAAAACATAATTCATATAGCCATAGGCTATTAAAATTCGTACAGCTGTCAGTACCTATTAGCATGCTAACCTATCCAAACTAGTCAACTAGGCAATACTAGGGAATTTACAAACTTCAATACTTAATTCTTTATTTTTAGGATTCATAGGTCATTATGCCTTTCACTGGTCAACAAAAATGTTGACCCCTTTTATACATCATGGATAGGTTGATTCTAGTATCAATATGTCACAATTTGTATTTCAATATGATGCCAAATATAGTACAATTTACAATTATCACAAGTTGGCATTTATTGCCAATTTTATTTCTAAGACTAATTGCATGATAATGTTAATTTTTCAGTTTTTATATGCTAGATTGATCTAGCTAAATATTTGATTTTCCTTGGTTTTTAGTTTTTTGTCAAAGAAGCAAATTTATAGGTCTATGTCTTATTGAATTTTTGCCACTGATTTCATGTTATTCTGAGTTGTATAGACCAAGATATGGTTAATTTACTAAAGCTAGACAGATTGCATTTTCAATGCAATTTTAGGTCATTTTTAGGTCAAATTCAATTCTGGCAGATTTAGTACTCTAACTTGGGGAAGCAATTTGACTTGGTTCTGGTCATTTCTGGGCTTTGGTGTCTTCATAAGAGTTGTAGCTCTATATCTAAGCTTTCCATTGGTATAAATTTCAGGTCATTTGGGCTTGTTTTGAGTGAGTTATAGTCAAATGAGTGATTACTGTTCATATGGTCAAATTCTTGGTTACAATGGTTCTAGACAGTTTTGATACCTCATCTTGTGCAAGTAATTTGTCTTAGTAAATGGCATTTCTGGGTTCTACGATCTTCATCAAAGTTGTAGCCCTATGTCTAAGGTTTCCATCGGTATAAATTTCAGGTCATTTGGACCTGTTTTAAGTGAGTTGTGGCCAATCGAATGGCTACTGTTCATATTGTCAAATTTTGGGTTCTCAAAGTTGCAATCTCGGATTAGCTCAGTTTTAAGGTCAGTTTCCAAACAGAATTTTGGTAACATTTCTACATGAAAGTTGGCCTATTTTATGTCTAGTTTCACCTCTAATTGGCCTCATACCAATTGGGGTCACAATCTTGCACTTATAACCTAATTTAGGTACTGCCAACAATATACAATTTGCACATGAAAATCACACTCCCAATTTGGCAATTCTCCTCCTCCCAATACTACAATATTTATTCATGGCACTTCTATATCATTCAACACAATTCAAGCAAGGAAATTTGGGCAGAATACTCAAGTGCTCAATGCACACCTTACCCCATTAGTTCTCAACAATTAATTCCATCCAAAATCAATACACATCAACTCCTAAATTATACATACACTTCCATTATCAATTATACATACTGCCCCCAAATCAACACCACAATAATTCATCAATAAATTTCATGAAATCACACACAAATTCATGAATTTAAAGGCTGTCAAAAAAATGGCAGTTTACTAAGGTATTAGATTTCCCCTTTCAAACCCCTAAGTTCAAGTACTTATATACACATATATGAAAGTTAATTTGCTACTGCATCCAATTGACGTAATCAACCTTAATTTCCATCTATTAGAGGTAAGAAAAGCTCAAGAATTTCATGCTTCCATGGCTGCCTAAATTAGCTCAGTCCAATTACCCAACAATTCATCACTTTTTCTTCACTAAATAACATTCCTCAACCTAAGCACCATTTTTACTAAAGAAAGGAGAAGGAATTGGACACTTACCTCAAATTAAACTTATCAAAACTTCTCCAAATCTCTTTCTTTTAGCTACCAATATCCTTCCCTAAGTGTGGTGATCAACTTTAATAAAGACAAGTAGAAGAAATTTGGTTTGAAAATGGGTGGAGTGTACCATGCATGTGGGCGGCCATGGGAGCTTTCTTTGGGAGGGTTTCGACTGGTGTGATTTCTAAAGGTTGAAGATGATGTTCAGCTGTCTATTTAGCTTATATAGTGGTCTCATATCTGCCTTAGTGGAGCACTTACATGATTTTAATGTTTAATTATTTTAACTTTCTAAATTTTTATTTTTATGCCCCGAACTTCCATCATTTATATTATGTACCACAATTTTAATTTTCATGACATTTTCAAAGTGTGCTATCACTTATTTTTAATGGACATTGAGGTCAAAAGGCAACTCTAGGTGTCCAATGATCAAAATGCCCCTCTTCGGGCTGCATTCTCGATTTTTTTGGTAATACCGATTTTTGTCAGTTTCTTGATTTTTCACTTTTCTTTGTACTATTTTATTAATTTTTTTTGAGATTTTTTGTCACACCTTATCCCTTATAAGGCACGACATGTTCCCGTAGCATGCCTAATGAATTAACAAACTCCACCTACAGATAACCCATTAGTTATGCTACAAAAGATTTTAAAACAAACCATAACTTTTTATCTTATCAATTCTTTTGCGAAAAACTGCATGAGAATAGTTAAAATTCCATGTAGACATTCATTGGAAATAATGATAGACTAAATATTACAAAAGAAGGTCCCTTAGGCAAATCCCACATCGGCAAAGCACGGAGTTGGTCTTGGGTTCAAAAGTAATGATATATAAAATGGGGGAACTAATCATTAGAGGCGCCTTTTGGTGGAATGGCCTGGAGAGTTGGAAGAACTCCAGGGTTAAGCGTGCTCGCTTAAGAGAAATCCTAGGATGGGTGACCTCCTGGGAAGTTCTCCATTCCACCTATGGGACAAAACCGTGAGGCTTATGGCCAAAGCGGACAACTCCTCTAGTGGTTGGAGCCCGATTGTTACAATTGGTATCAGAGCTGCTCAGGTGTCCTCTTGAGCGATGGTGGGGCAAACCTTAGCGAGGACACTGAGTCCCGAAAGGGGGGGGGGGGAGAAAGGTCCCTTAGGCAAATCCCACATCGGCAAAGCACGGAGTTGGTCTTGGGTTCAAAAGTAATGATATATAAAATGGGGGAACTAATCATTAGAGGCGCCTTTTGGTGGAATAGCCTAGAGAGTTAGAAGAACTCCAGGGTTAAGCGTGCTCGCTTAAGAGAAATCCTATGATGGGTGACCTCCTTGAAAGTTCTCCATTCCACCTATGGGACAAAACCGTGAGGCTTATGCCAAAGTGGACAATTCCTCTAGTGGTTGGAGCCCGATCGTTATATTTTTAATATCAATTACACCTCATTTAGCTTTTAATTATGTCTCAAAATTTATTTCCGAGGGTCCCCCACAGTCTTGGGGTCGGCTATTGCCTGCGCCGCAACTTCCCGGTGCGGTCACCCATTGCTGCGGTGCTGGCTCGTTTAACCTAGTTTCATTTTCTCTCTTTTATTTTTCTAAAATTTTTCTTCTATTTTCTTTTTATTTATTTCATCATTTTATACTTGTTTATTATTACTGAATTGTAGTTTCAGACATCTTGACTAGCTCGGACTAACATTAGGTCACCGAAGCGACAGAACGTACAGACTACGTACAAGGAGGATGTTACACTTTTCATAAGCGTCACTGGTTCGGCCTACTTCTCATGTATAAGTGTCTATCATGTTTGTTATATGGCATGAGACTCACCACTCCATCTTATTTATATCTCATATAAATACCTTGGGAACAAACATGATTACAATTGATGTGGCCTAACCGCAAGTGCACGGGTCGTACAAGTAATACAGTAAAGATATCGTTCCCACGAGGAGTTGTGTTAATGATTGAATTTTTGATATAAAAAGTTGTCTAATTTAAGCTCTTTTTGAAATTAAAGCAATAAATTGATAGGCATTGAGGTATGAATTCTAAATGTGTAAAATTAATGATCTATTCGACAATGTAATGATTTAAACTAAAATTGCATCAAATTAAAATAAGCAAGTTGAAATATGGCAAAATTTAAAATGGCAAGCAATTAAATTCAATTAGAAATTAACAATGATAAAAAGGCGATTCCGGAGTTCGGGATTTCATATTCGAGCTATTTTGGGATTTTAAATTGGTTATCCAATCTTGTGAAACTTATGGTTTTAAGGAGATTAATTCTTAAATCCTTCGAATACCCTTTCGAGTGAGACAAAGAGTGCCTTAATCAAACTAATCCTACTTTCGTGGAGTTAGAATTAATTAAGACCCATTAAGTTCTTCAATTAATATGTGAATCCTCTTAATCCTTAGTCTATTTCTAGATCTAAGTTAATTAAGTCCAATTCCTTGATTATCTATCATAAGGCCTTCTCCTTTCGGTGCCTCAACCATGGATTAAGAACATCACTTAATGGGATCCTACACTAAGCATGTCATTAAGCACACAAGAAATGAATAAAACTCATTAAGACCACAAAATATGGATTACCCAATCAAAATCCACAAAATATCTCAAATATTACATCCTTTACTCCAGAATCAAAAGTAAACTACTCATTATCCATAATGCTTACAAGATATTATGAGTTTATAAGGAAATAAAGCTTTAATCTAAACTAAGAAATAATAAATAAAACACTAGAAATGTAGAAAAATGTAAGGAAAGAAAGAAATCTGCAAATCTTGGTTGAAAATGGTGTGGAAGGTGAAAGTGACTCCTCAAATTCCGCCTCTCTTCTCTTTTCCTTTTCTGCTCCTTGTCTCCCCCCTCTAAAATGAGAAAATGAGACTATTTATAGCATTTTTCTGACATGGAGCCCTAAAATGGTATGTTCTAGGAGGAATTATCTGAGGGAATCTTCTGCCAGCTCATTAATGAACTCTTTATGGGACTGCATGAGTTATGCAGTCCCTTATGCAGTTTTCGGCTGATTCTGGTTCACTTATGCGAAACTGCATGACTTGGTGCATAGGCTATGCACAATTCCGTGAGAGTGCATAAGGGAGGCGTGAATGTGCATAAGCTATGCAGTCTCCTTATGCACATTTCGGTTGGTTCTGGAACAGTGATTTTTCTCCTTATACAGATCTGCATAGCTTATGCGGCAAGTTATGCACAATTTGGTCAATGCATATTTCAGCTTGAAAACTTGTTTTTGACATCTTTGGCTGTAGAAGTCACTCCTCAATGGCAAAATTTCTCTTCAGTTCTTCAAAAACACCATTTTTCCTACAAAACAAAGTAAAAGATACAAATTAATCCAAAATCGACAATTATGGAAAACTAACTAATTAACTAATGAAATTAGCTAAAAATAACTAATAATAGAATAAAATAGCTATGAAATTAGACCTAAATGACTATGCAAAATGTATGCATCAAATACCCCCAAACTCAAGCTTTTGCTTGTCCTCAAGCAAACTTTAGAATGTGATGCAAAATTTTTTTAGGGGTGCCTTATCCAAAGAGCTATGAAAATTACCTATTAAAGTAACTAAACACACCTTTAGCCATACCAACAATCCATATACCCATCCTTCAAAATGCAAAGAATCTAATGCTTATCCAAGCTTTCACCGCTTAGCCATCAAGTCAATTATCATTCAAAATCCCCAAACCAACCAATCAAAAGAGAGAGAGTCATGCTCAAAAGGAATTCTAGAACAATCAATAGTTAAAGTGTCTCTATATAGAATGATGGAATTAAATGAATGAATGGATAATTTTCCAATCCCATAGGCAAATTCCCTATTCCTATCTCCACTAATGTAGCAAATACTATCAAGAGATCAAAGGTCTTTTTAGGGATGTAATGAGGCCATGGGGTTCAAAAATGAGGCTAAGAAGAAAAATGGGTAAAAAGGATTCAAAGCATGAGAATATTTTTAATCTTGACAACATAAGGTACATTTCTTATTTTATTATACTTTTTTTTTCTCTTTTTTTTTTATATATATATATGGAGGAGAGAAATACATAATGAGAATTGTCAAGTGCTAGCATAGTTTACATAGAAATGGAGGGACATTTTGATACTTTAAACTTGTATTTTGCATTTTCTTTTGATGATTGTCCCTAAAAATGCCACCCCCAAACTCATTTCTTTTAATACTTTGGGTGGATTTCTTTCAATTTGAATGGCAATAGTGAAAAGCACATATACTAGCACTTTTACAATATGACAAGCACTTCTTCTTCCTTTTATTGTATATTTTTTTCTTTTTTTTTATTTTTATTTTTATTATTTTTTTAGAAAGTGTACCTAATATTCAATATTATTCTCATGAAAAGGGTTGGAGTGTTTGGTTCATTGGCTAGGTAACAATAAGGATTTCAAGAAAAATTAGGAATAAAAAGGCTCAAAGGGGTTTGCAAGGGTAAATTTTAATTAGGAAAAAGGGCCAAAGGTTTAAAATGAGAAGGTTTTAAATCAAAGAATGCCTAATCATCTCTCTTTTCAAGTATAAGCTGGTATTTCGCCTTGAAAGGTTTAGAAAATTTGTTCTAGGATTGGTGAGACATCATTTGACTACCTTATATCCAATAACTCCCTCTAAACACTTCCTTCTCCAAATGACTAGTTGGGTGGCTTTTTGGCTAAGAAGATATAGGCAAGGGATAGACACTTCAAAACCTTGCACCTTTTAGGAAACTTTCAATCCACAAACCCAACTAAAAGGTGAGTCAAATCACTCTCATAGGCACATTTTCAATACTCAAGGGATTTGGCAAAAGATTTTAATGCATGGTGCATGATTCCTAAAATGAGTAATGTATTAACTAAATGGAGGAAGTCTATTTGTATGTTTGTGTGCACTGTGATGTATAATGTGTATGTAAATGTGTAATGTGTGTGTATGTATGGATGTATATGTAAAATATTTACAATATATGTAATTGGAATGGGATGAGATGCTCCTATACTCAAAATGTGAAAAAAATAAAGCCAAAATCAAAATGTACACCCCCAAACTCAAAATTGGACATTGTCCTCAATGTCTCAAGTAGTAGATAACCAAAACTCAAAGCAAATAATATTTACCAGGAATTGTGAAAATTAAGAGCAAAGAGAAAGAGTTACCTGGTATGGAGCAGATGAGAATTCAAGATAAAGGGATGCATAAGAAGCTGCACAGGTTATGCAGAGTTGAGTGCTGTCCAGAATATGTGCATAAGTAGGGTGCATAAGCCGTGCGGTTCTGCATGAGTGGCAATATGGGTTGCATAGGCTATGCAGGACAATTACATAAGGGGAATACAGCCTGTGCAATTATGCATAAGTAGCAGAAAGGGTTGCACAGGCTATGCAAAATATTTGCATGAGGGGAATACAACCTGTGCAGTTCTGCATAAGTAGCAGAAAGGGTTGCACAGGCTATGCAAAATATTTGCATGAGGAAATTCATAGCCTGTGCAATGTATACAAAAGCTGCTGCATGATGATTAGCAAGGGGAAATGTACAACCAGCAGTAGAACCATTGAAATATATACAGAGTTAGGGCAAATATGTACAAAAGGGCAATAAGTGCAATGAAAATCAAAGAAAACTAATGTAATTGCTATCCAATGAAACTTCAAGAAAAACAGAATTTAAAACAAACTAATTCAAAACAAACAAACATAATTCAAAACAAACTATAAATGTTTGAACATATTTACAAAGGAAAAGTCCTACAAGTTGGAACAAAAGTAAAACAAAAACTAATCTAGTTCTATTGTTTTGCCCTTGTCCAAGGATGTTGCTAAGGGGCTGGTGGCTGCTGCCTGTTGTCGAAATGATGGTGCTGGAGGAGGTGATGGAGGTGGGGGTGGCATGCCCAGAAAGATCATGAGTTGCTTCACCATCTCCTTCAATTCTTTCTGCTTGTCCCTGGTTTCCATGACAAGGTCAAATAGGTGATCATGACGATCCTTGAGTGTATCAAGACCAGTGTCAAGCTTCCTATCCACAAAGTATATATCATCACTAAGCCTTTCAAGATAGGTGAATAAGGCTTTAGTGTTGAATGCAGGAGGGGCTGTGGATGAGGAAGGTTCAAATTGTAGGAGGTGTGCCGAGCGTGTCTGGGGTGTCCTGCAGCCGAGGGGGTGGGATAGGTTCAGTGGAGTGCTGTGGGGGTGATGGAAAAGGTTGGGCTTCTGGTTGTGCAATGGGCTCAGTTTCTGCTGCAGGTTGTGCAATATCAGAATGTGGCAAACTGAACCCTGTTTTGGATAGGTGTACAGTATCAAAATATAAAGTGTCCACAAGTGCTGGTATTGGGTGCTCTTCAGGATTAAAACCAAAATGCTTAGCTATAACTGTTATAAGCCCACCCAGGACAATGTCACCTATGGATTTAGTGGCAATATGCAACACATGCTCACAAAAGAAATAACCAGGAGAAACCTTGACCTTGTGAAATGCACACCATAACATAAATAATTCAAATTTCCCCACAGCACCAGAACTAGTCTCTCTGCCCAAAATAGTGCTAGCAATCAGCCTATGAATAAACCTAAGTGCAGGGTCAAGTATTTGGGAGGTTTTTGATCTTCCAGCAGAGAAAGTTTGAGGTTGGTTTGTGATAATTCTCCAAAATTGGGCAGCATTCCAAATACCCTTATTTGCTACCTCTACTCCAGTATGTGGTACTCGAAATAACCCATCAATTACAAAACCAAAAATGCTATGAAATTGGTCCAATGACAGCTCTCTATTTTGCCCCAAACATCTAAATTTCATAATTGGCTTATGGTCTACATCATGCAATTTAAGGGTAGCAGAGAATGAAGAAATAAACTCCAAAACTAGAGCTGGGTAAACAATCTCCTGCTTATGCACAAATTCCATCCAACCCATACCATCAAGATATGCAACTACATTGTCAAATAAACCAAGAGATTGTAGAGAATCGGCAGAAATATACCTAGTGGGTTGTACCCTCCTATCCTTGAGTCTCTTAAAAGCTGCCTTTTGAATTGTATCAGGAAGAGGCCAAGGTAGCTTTGATACCTATGAAGCTACTGAAATTGTCTTGTTGCTGGAAGAGGGTGTGGAGGTTGGAGCTTTTGGCTTTTTGGGTGGTGGTTCCGACAATGGGGTAGGTGGTTCTTTGCGTTTGGATAGAGGAGGGGCAGAGGACATGGGTCGCACAGATTTCGACCGGATTTTTTGTTTGTATGTGGTTGTGGGAGGTGGTGGGGGTGTCGCTTGTGGAGGGGAATCGGGATTGAGAGGTATCGTTGACAATGGTGAAACCTGAAGAGGGGAAACTGGACGGGAATGGGGAGGCGACTCCATGGGATCCCGATAGTGAGAATGGAGGAGGTGAGGGCGGAAATGAGAATGCAGGGAGAAGTTAGGGTTTATCCAACGAAAATGCGAGTGGAGAAAAAGGGTATGCCGGAATTGAGGTCGTGGGGGAAAAGGGGTGAGCAGGGATATCAGGAGGTGGAGGAGGGAAGAGAGAATTGCCGAAAAGAAATTTGATTTGAATCGGGTTTGTGTAGAAACTGCATAAGTGAAAAGTGATATATGCATAACCTGTGCACTCTTTTATACATGTTTCAGAATGATTTGAACTTCAGAGAAATAGCTCATGCACAAGTGCATAAGTCATGCACTGTCCTTATGCACTGTTCGGCAAGTTTTGAAATCTTGGGTTGGTGGTCATGCAGTTGTGCATAAGTCATGCACTCTCCTTATGCACATTTCGGTGGGTTTTGGTGTTTGGAAAATGTGGTTATGCAGAAGTGCATAAGCTATGCACTCGCTATGCATGTTTCGTGGGTTCGATTGTTATGGAAGGTGGTTATGCGTAAGTGCATAGGTCATGCACTCTGCTCATGCAGTCTCGCATTTTGGTGTTTGGGGTTGGTGGTCATGCAACAGTGCATAAGCTATGCACTCGCTTATGCACTCTTCTGGGTTTTGAGATTCAGAGTGTGAGGTCATGCGTATGCATAAGCTATGCACTCGCTTATGCACCTCTCGGCAAGTTTGGAATTTTCGATTCTGGTCATGCGTATGCATAAGTCATGCACTCGCTTATGGTGTTTCAAAGATATGAAATTTGACAAAATTAGGCTATGCAGAGTTGCATAAGCTATGCACTCTTCTCATGCACTTTGCAACAGGGATGAAAATGGCAAAAATTGTGGTTATGCAGGATTGCATAAGCTATGCAGTTGCTTATGTACAATTCAACAAGATTAAGATTGCAATGGAACATGATTTGCAAGTGTGAAAAATATCCTAAAATGAAGAAATGTAATTCTATAAAGCATAAATCATGAAAAATTTTCATCAAAAACACATCAATATATACAAAGTTCATCAAAAATGCATCACACAAGCTTGTAGAAGATGGATCCTGCATAAAAGGCATTTGTGACCCATGCCATTTTAACTCAAATTCTGCAAATCAACATTTAGCACATTAAAACTCAATAAAATCTGCATAAAGTTGTATCTATTCACAAATGATGAACTCCCCAAGTCATGCCAAGAAAAATGCAATATTGTCCACCTTAAATCCCACAACCCAAATAAGCTCATAACTGCAAAAATGGCTCACTTACCACCATATTAACATTAAAAGCACATTTACTTAAAAGTTACACACCCAACCTCACCAAGAACGTAAGCCATCTACTGCAGACACCCTCTTTGCTGCAGAATGTCATTTTTTTTTTGCTCTGCATAAACCAGGTAACAACCCAAGGACATAATTCATCTGCTGCAGACCTTTCCTTGTTGCAGATTTCATTTTTCCTCTCTGCATAAACCAGGTAGCAGACCAGACCGGTTATGCAAAGAAAAATCAATCAATTTGTAGGAGATTTAAAGAACATAATTTCAGGTTAAGGGTCACTCCCTAGCAGTTCACCAACCTTCCTCCATTGAAATACATCTACAAGGGACAAAATTCAACAAATGTCAAAAATTGAATTTGGAGAGATTCAAGATAAAAACAAAAGTAATGAAAGTAAAAGTAAATCAGCAAAATAAAAATAAAAGGACTTGGGATGCCTCCCAAGAGGGCTAATTTATAGTCCTTAGCTGGACTTTTCATGAATTTCACTCAAAAGAGGTGAGGGATTGGAGAGCTTGTAACAGCTTGCTCCTATTATTGGGTCTCCAGTTATGTAATGTTTCAATCTATGCCCATTGACCTTAAAATTCCCAGACTTTTCACTCCAAATTTCAATTGCTCCATAAGGGAAAACCTTAGAAACTCTATATGGACCAGTCCACCTTGACTTAAGTTTTCCAGGGAACAATTTCAATCTTGAGTTGAACAACAAAACTAAATCACCTTCTTTGAATTCCTTTTTCCTAAGATGCTTATCATGCCAAACTTTAGTTCTTTCTTTGTAAATACGGGCACTTTCATAAGCATCCATCCTCAGTTCCTCAAGCTCATTAAGTTGCAATAGTCTCTTTTCACCAGCTTGCTTAAGATCAAAATTCAAGGTCTGAATGGCCCAATATGCTCTATGTTCTAGCTCCAGTGTAAATGACAAGACTTACCATACACCAACCTAAAGGAGTAGTTCCTATAGGGGTTTTGTAGGCAGTCCTATATGCCCATAAAGCATCATCTAGTTTGATAGACCAATCTTTCCGAGAATTGTTCACTGTTTTCTCCAAAATATGCTTGAGCTCTCTGTTAGAAATTTCAACTTGTCCTGAAGTTTGAGGGTGGTATGGGGTAGCTATCTTGTGCACTACACCATACTTCCTCATTAAACTCTCAAATTGCTTATTACAAAAATGGGAACCCCCATCACTAATTACAGCCCTAGGAGCTCCAAATCTGCTCAAGACAAATTTCTTCAAGAATTTCACTACCACTCTAGCATCATTAGTTGGAGTTGCAATAGCTTCCACCCACTTTGACACATAGTCAACCCCAACTACGATGTATCTATTACCATATGAAGGAGGGAATGGCCCCATAAAATCTATTCCCCAAATATCAAATAATTCCACTTCAAGAATATTATTTAGGGGCATTTGATCTCTTTTTGACAAATTTCCACTCCTTTGACATTTATCACAATCCAACACAAATTTCCTCACAACCTTAAAAAGATTTGGCCAAAAGAAACCAGCTTGCAAAATTTTACTAGCTGTTTTAGAGATTCCAAAATGTCCTCCATAATCAGAAGCATGGCAATGATGCATAATACTCTGTGTCTCCTCATCAGGAATAAATCTTCTAATTAGACCATCACAGCATCTCCTAAAGAGTAAAGGATCATCCCATCTATAAAATTTCACCTCATGTAAAAACTTTTTCTTTTGTTGCCATGTCATTCCTAGAGGTAAGACTCCACAAGATAGATAATTCACAAAGTCTGCATACCAAGATAGTTTATGTCACACCTTACCCCTCTGTAAGGCATAACATGATCCCGTAGAATACCTAATGAACTACCGAACTTCACCTACCGATAACTCATTAAGTACCCTACAAGGGATTTTAAAACAATTTTCTTATTTTTGATAAGTGGTGAGCATTTTCTAATAGGCATTTAAAACATTTAGTTAAAATTAAAACTAGTTAATATTTTTGGTCCATTTTAGTTTTTCGCAAATTCTATAGAAATTTTGACAGAGTTTCCTCTGTATTTTGAGAAAACCGTTCTTCAAATACTTGTAAAAAGCACTTCTAAAAGTTTTTCTCAACCACTACTTCGGTTTCACAATCAAACTCAATCAATTTCTCAAAATTCACAAGTTCAGTAGTTCTCAAAATACTGTCAATCAATATCATACATATTTCATTAAAAACAAAATAATTTATACACAACCTTACAAATTTATATCAAAAGAAACACAAACTAAACTTTATTACAAACTTCATACAAATTTGTGTACAAGCTGCTCAAGACCCATTTTTACATGTCCATACATTTATGTGCAATATATACATCAAAAGAAGTAATTACTTAGGGTATAAATTATACCCAAGACTTCAAAGCGTAACGATCCTCAATTCTCAGCACTCAGTCACTGGTCCTCTAGTTCTCTCAGATTCACATAAAGAATAAAGCTATCACGAGTACTAGGACTCGATGGTGCACAATATACTAAAATAATCTTTATGCAAAACTTAAAGCACATTCATTCAAAAATTTGGCTAAACATGAAAATTAAATACAATAATGCATTGTAAGATTTTACATGTAAACCAAATTCATTTCAAAGTATCAAACACATTTCATAAAACCCACAGTTAGATCACGCCATTCGAAACAAATAGAATCTCAATAGCCAGAGGCTAAAGAGAAATCACATGAATCTCACAGCCGAGGCTAAAGAGAAATCACATGAATCTCAATAGCCGAGGCTAAAGAGAAATCATATCACAGGCTAGCTAGCTCAAATATATGGATATCCATTCACATCCTCTTCTCTGGCACACCTCAACACTTCTCCAGAAGAAGAATCAAAATTCGAAACTAATTACCCCCACTAGTCGTGCTAATGAGGTGTTCAAATATATGGTCATGACACTGTGGTTTCAAAACTTATCTTAACAATTTGCTAAACATTGTCATTTCAAATATACACAATAACTTTCACAATTTAAATCAAACATCATAAAAATGCTATAATCCAATATTTCACATTATTCAAAACATTATGCAAAAGATGATTATAAAAGTATATGTTGTGCACAAACCTCAAACGAGTCGCCTGTTGGCCTTAACTCGACTCCTCGGGTTCTGTCCCGGTATTCTTTTCCACTGAAACACGAAATTTTCCAATGTTTCAGTACCAAAACTTAAAATAAATCCAAAATAAACTTAACTTCACATTTACCTAGCTCTAACGTGTTAAATTCGACGTTCTCGAAATTTTTGTGTTTCGGGTTACTATTCACTGCACTATTCAAGTCAAATTATTGACTTTCTAAGGCTTAATAGGTATGGGAACTCCAACTTCACCCACATACCACATTTTGGTCACCAAACTTGTTGGTTTTGGTCATTTGTTTAAAGCTTAGGTCATTTTGGCAAAATTGCCAATTTTCAGTTTTGATTCTCCGAAGTTGCACTGTTTCATTGGTCGGTCTACTGTTGGAATTTTATAAACTTCCTTCATAGAAAATGTTCCTTATTGTCTTAAGTGTATTCTCATTTTTGGATCACCTCAATCGGAGTTTTGTAGCTCATGTTATGGCCAAAATAAGTTTCATCGCTCACGCAATCGCTCATACTGCATTTTTGGGTTCTGGCAGATTTTGGTCCAACTTTGGTTAGTAATTTGATTAAGTTAAGTTTATAATTTGGTCTAACTTTCTTCATATGAAATGTTCTACTATGTCTTAGGTTTCCATCGGTTCAAGAATCGCCTAAATCCGAGTTTTCTAGAGGGAGTTATAGCCATCCAAACATTGCTGCTCAAATGGAAATTCTGGAAATCTCAGTACAGTAAATTTCACTTTGCTCAATGATTTGATTAGGTTAATGACATAATTTGGATTGGTGTCCTTCATGAAAGTTTTAGATCTATATCTTATCTAATTACAGTTAAAATTTCAGATCAATTTGATCTACCTAGCTCGAGTTATGACCAAATGAACAGTTTACTGTTCATTTGGTCAGTTTGGTGCAGGGGCAGCCTGCTATCAAACTGTTCATTTGGTCAGTTTGGTGCAGGGGCAGCCTGCTATCAATTCACTTTGGTCAATTGTTTCACCAAGTTTTGGTCAGTTTTTGGCCATGGTTCCTTAATGAAAATTGTGCTCTTTTATGTCTATTTTCATCTCCAATTGGTGGCATATCCATTAGGCTTGTAAAATTTGAGTTTTGGTCCTTCAAAGTAGGTTTGGTCATGCTGCCAGCAGCATGACCATTGACCTACGAATTTGGCTTAATTTCCTACCATTCCCACACAACTTATTTGGTCATAATTGACCATTATTTCATTTCACAATAGGTTAAACATGCCATTTATGCATTTCTCCAATTTTTGGTTCATAAACCCTAGCATTGAAACCCTAATTTCACTAACTCTTGCATTTAACTACTTCTAATGATTTTAATGTTAATCATTTAACTAAGTAAGGTTTCTAAACTCATTTAATTGCATCATATTCATGCAAACCATACTCCTCTCAAGCTGCCCAAAAATTCAGTTTAATTCTTCCCCCATATTTGTTTCATTTAAATCAAGTTCTAAGCTCACTTAATTACCTAAACATGCATTTGAATGGATAAATAAAGAGTTTAGCATACTAACCTCAATTTAAATGCCAAGCCTTCAATTGTTCTCTTTCTTTCCTCTTTCTTTCTTGTGCTTAAGTTGAGATTAAAGGTTCTAGTGAGGTATTTAAGGAAGTTAAGAAGGTTAAGCGAAGAAAATTTAGCTTAAATGTAAGCTTAAATGAAGAACCATTCATAGAGGATTTTGGGGAAAATGGGGTGGCAAAGAGAGAGGTGAAGAAGAAGAAAATCCTAATTTTTTTTATTTTTTTTCCTTTACACGTTTTTTACTTATGGAAGACCCCTAAATCCAAATTAATTAATTCAATTTATTAATTTAGTTATGACATCATGCATGATGTCATAACTTTTGACTTTTCCAACCTCTTTCCTTTTCTCTTTTTTTTTTCTATTTATTTTTTTTTCTATTAGTTCTTTAATTTAATTCTCGATTCCGAAATTTTCTTTTCTCCGATTTTATTTGACAGTTAGGTCAGGAGTCAGCTCTCGGGGTCAATTGACCAAATTGCCCCTCGCCGGTTCATCCCGGTTTGCAAATAATCGACTCCCTAACCTAATTATTTGACTGGCTTAACAGTTTTTTTTCGTGATTTTCTCTTTTCCACTGTGTTCATAAGGGTCCTAAGGACCACAGCGTCACTTTTTACGATTTGAAATTTGAGTTTAAAATGACTTCGTAGTCGTTCCCGAGGAGGTCACTCATCGTTGTGACTCTCGGCTCATTTAACCTCTTATGTTCTGTTTTTCTTATTTATAGTTAACTAATTAAACATTACTAATTATTTGTGTTTATGGGTTCTCAAGTTGTCTTAGGTGTGGCTCTAATCCCAATAATTGTCCGGACTGACACCGGTCACCGAAACAGTGAAATCTACCAGGCTATGCAACGGGGGTGTTACAGTTTAGCAACAAGAGAGAAAAGTTGTTCATCCAAGAAAAACTCATCAATAGGGATTTCATCCAATTCTTCATCATCCAATTTCAACCTACTAAGATTATCAGCAACTACATTTTCAGCTCCCTTCTTATCTCTAATCTCCAAGTCAAACTCTTGTAGCATCAGAATCCACCTAATGAGCCTAGGTTTAGCCTCCTTTTTACGGAGCAAATACCTGATGGCTGCATGATCTGAAAATATAACCACCTTTGAGTCAATAATGTAAGGTCTGAATTTTTCCAATGCAAAGACAATTGCTAAAAATTCCTTTTCAGTTGTTGCATAATTTGTTTGAGCCTCATCCAGTGTTCTACTAGCATAATAAATAGCATAAGCCTTTTTGTCCTTTCTTTGACCAAGAACAGCCCCAATTGCATAGTTGCTAGCATCACACATAATTTCAAAAGGTAGGCTCCAATCAGGTGGTTGCATGATTGGTGCAGTGATAAGGGCTTGCTTCAACCTGCAAAAGGCATCCAAACACTCTTGGTCAAATACAAATGGTGTGTCATTACTTAACAAATTAGACAAAGGTTTGGCTATTTTAGAAAAATCCTTGATAAAGCGTCTGTAGAACCTGGCATGTCCTAGGAAACTTCGAATTTGTTGTCCCAAAATAGTCCAAGAGGGGGGTGAATTGGACTTTAACAATTTTTCGGCCCTTGCTTATAGCCTAATGAAAAATTGTGGCTTTGTTCAACTATGTGATTCTTCTATATAACGAGAAAGTAATATGTGCTTCAACAATGTGTTTCTATGTTGTAATTCAATTCTCAATCAATGTATATGGCAATCTCTAATAAAGCATTTATCAACTAATTTTCTCAAGTCTCTCAATATGTCCACAAATTTATCAACTCAATCTATTTAACCAACATTCACTATCATGTATATGAGAAAAGAAATTTAAATTGCATAAAAGTAAAGAGGTAAAGGTTAGAGAAATCAAACACAAGGATTTTATAGTGGTTCGGCTTAGCTAGCCTACATCCACTCTCTCAAAGAACCCTCTTTGAGTCTTTTCTCCACTATTTGCTCTTTTGAAGGCAAGAGACCAAAAGCCCTTTACAATTTCTCAACACCAAGCTTTTACACCAAGGTAGCTTGAAACCTCCACAAGTGCTATCACAAGCACTTACACTTCCAAGCTTCAATAGGTGCTTGTACAACCTCTCTTGAATGCAATTCAATATTTCAACACTCACTCTTACTCAATACAAATCAAACTATAAAGAAGAGATGAGTTGATTTGCCAATGGTAGCTCAAAATCTTTAAATGCTCTTGAATGAAAGCAATAAATGAAAATTCAATGTTGGAGATCAAATGTAAGCTTTCATTAAGTTGTAAATGAAGTAAAGAAGGTGTATATATAGTCCCAAATTATTTTAGACCGTTTGAAACCCTTTTGGAACGTTATACACACTGCCCAAGACAAAATGGCCGTTATTTTGTCCTTTTGTGCGAAGTTGAGCAGCTCTGGACAGTTAGCAAACTAATAAAATTTTAGGAGCAGTCAGCAAACTGGTTAGCAAACTAATTTTTTTAGCAAACATATTAGCAAACCGAAAATTTTAGCAAACCAGTTAGGAAACTAAGTCAATAGCTGCATGTCTCAACTTGCAATGCAAAATGATTTAGACCTTTAAAAAAATATTTCAATAATTGTGTTCAAGGTCATGATGAGAAAAAGTAATCAGAAAATAAATTTTCATTTTTGAGCTCCATATGACTAAATTCTCATCCATTCTTTTTCACAAAAAGGCCTAAGACTCTAACACTATACTTTTCATACCTTTTCTTTGAGTCTTGGCTTCCATAGACTTTTTCTCATTTTGGATTTGTCTTGGAATGCCTTTGAGTATCTTTTCTTCTTAGATGCAACTTCAAAGGTTCTTTATGCATAAGACAAAGAATCTACACATCACTTAAAGGTTAGGTTAGATAGATTCTCTTTGAGTTTTGTTATCATCAAAATCAATGCTCATTTTGAGCTACACGGGGTCAACAATCTCCCCCTTTTTGATGATGACAAAACTCAACTGAATCAACAGTAAAAAATAAAAGTGTGTGAAAATTTATGTGAGTATGTAAGTCCAAGTATAGTATACCGAAAAAGCTCCCCCTAAATATATGCACACAATATCCAAGAAATCCATTTTCTGTACATAAGCTCCCCCTGAAATTATGCTATCAAACATATTCACACTTCACAAGTATCAATCACAAGTATAAGCATATATCCAGCAACACAAGTATCATCACATATATATATCTCACAAACATCAACACATATTCACATATCATCACACTTCACAAGTATATCAACACATTTCCATAGTCTCATGTTCATCAACACATATTCACATCTCCAACCATTCTCCCCCTTTTTGTCATCAATCAAAAAGGAAATAGGAGAAAATAATCCAAAAAGAAGCAGGTCAGCCCAAAGTAGACGCAGTAAGGTAGACAGTAGCAAACTAAAAACCAAAAGTAGCAAACAGACTAGGAAACTAAATATGCAAGAATCAGAACCAATTTTAGCAGAGGAGGAACCACCCTTTTCAAACCTTTTCTTTCTCCCATCAGTGTCTGAATGTATTTCTCTAAGCACCATCAAATCAGTCCTAGAGCTTTCCTTAGAGACATTCACATTCAGCTCTTTAAACACAGCAGTCAAGATCCATAAGCTTTGCACATGTTCTTAAAAATCTAATATGCCAAATTCATTTTCACTTTGTTAACAATGTGCCACATGATACACATATCCAAGTGACTCAAATAACCATAGTAAATTGCTCTAAGCACCTTTTTCAAACTTAACCAAATTAAAGCCTGCCATCCTAGCAACATCCTTATGGGTGGAAATTTTATTTCCATCATTGGGCAATTTCAAAGCCGTAGCTATCAGTTCAACAGATACATCATATAAACTATTATTCAAAATCATTTGTACATTCACAAACAGCCATCCATCCTTGAAACTCAAAAATCTCTTTGAATTGAAAGTTTACCTGATTGAAGTACTCCCATTTGATAAATTTTCAATCTAATAGTGCTTTATCCACTGAGCCCAAAGATTGGGCAGCCCCATTTTTGCGTTGGGTATCACTCTTTCGCATTTGCCGCTTCTTTTTCTTTTAGGTCGTGATGCTGGGTTCGATGACCTTGGATGGGTCGGAAGACCCACTTGTTAATTTCGATTCAGGTAAATTTTTCTTCCCTTTCAATTTCTTTCGTAATGCAGCGACAGGGATATCGTCGGAGGCTGATGAGGATGAGGAAGCAGCCGCAGCAACTGGAGATTTTCATTTAGCATGAGCCATTGACGAAAAAAAAAATGTGAAATTGAGTACTGGTTTTTCGGTATGTAAGAGTGGAGAGGAAAGGAGAGACGAGAGGTCTGATGGGTTTGGATATATTTTGCCGGAAAGAAAATGGGTTTATTTTGGAGGTTTCGTGAACCGAAGCAGAGGAGAGAGAGGGTGACGGTTTCGTGTGGCAGAGGATTTTAAGTTCTCTTGAGTCCCGCGCTTTTCTATTCCAGTGTACTTTCTCTGAACCTGTTTTCTTCCCCCTTTTTTTTTTTATTTTAAACAAGTCTATTTATCTTTATATGCACAAATAAATATTTTTACATGTCTGACACAGCATTGAGAATGTAATATCAAATGTGAAAATATAAATTAATAACTGTAAACGCATAAAATTTCAGCCATAATCACGTTTTGGTTTGAGATTTGAACAGTACACGATATAGCAAACTAATTTTAGTCACGCAATATTAGCATACAACTTAGTAAACTAATTTCACAAGTACACAAACAAGTTAGCTAATATTCTTTAAAGATTTTTCAGCAAACTAATATCACAGCAGATCAATTACACATTCAATAAAATGTAGATACATGATGTCATTATGATTTAGATTTCAAGCAAGTGATTCACACATACCAATTTCCCTTCTAATTCTACAAAAGGTTTCTTCATTAAGAGGCTTTGTAAAAATGTCAGCAAGTTGATTTTCAGAGGTAACAAACTCAATCTTGATATTTCCATTTTGAACATGATCTCTAATAAAGTGATGTCTGATCTCAATATGTTTAGTTCTTGAATGTTGGACTGGATTTTTGACCAAGTTTATGGCACTAGTGTTGTCACACCTAATTGGAACAAGATTATATTTTAGACCAAAATCTTCCAATTGTTGTTTCATCCATAAAATTTGAGCAACACAACTACCAAACAGCCTATATATTACGCCTCATTTGTAGATAAAGCTATCAAGTTTGTTTCTTCTTGTACAAGAAACTAGTGCAAGACCAAGAAATTGACAAGTACCTGAAGTACTTTTTCTATCCAGTCTACTTCCAGCAAAATCAGAGTCACTATAGCCAACAAGATTAAATGATTCACACTTTGGATACCATAAACCAATTGATTGTGAGCCAATGAGATATCTAAAAATTCTTTTAACTGCACTTAGATGGGATTCTTTTGGACATGATTGAAATCTTGCACACAAGCAAACACTAAAGTGTATATCTGGCCTAGATGCAGTAAGATACAAAAGAGAGCCAATCATACCTCTATAAAGCTTGGTATCTACTTCTTTACCTTTTTCATCACTTGTCCCATTTTAATTGTTGAACTCATAGGAGTGCCCATGCTCTTCAAATTTTCCATCTTAAATTTCTTTAGCATATCCTTGATGTACTTTGATTGATTTATGAAGATGCCATCTTTCATTTGTTTAATTTGAAGTCCAAGGAAGAATGTGAGCTCACCCATCATGCTCATTTCAAATTCATTCTGCATAATCTTAGAAAATTTCTTGCAAAGAGATTCGTTAGTAGCACCAAAAATTATATCATCAACATAAATTTGCACAATGAGCATATCATTATGATGCTTCTTAACAAAAAGTGTTGTATCCACTTTGCCTCTTTGAAAATCATTTTGTAAAAGGAATTTACTAAGCCTTTCATACCATGCTCTAGGAGCTTGCTTTAAACCATATAAGGCTTTAGTAAGTTTATAAACATGATTTGGATACTCATGATTTTCAAAGCCTGGAGGTTGTGCAACATACACTTCCTCATCAATATAACCATTTAAAAATGCACTCTTGACATCCATTTGATAAAGCATAAAATCCTTGAAACATGCAAAGGCACACAACATTCTAATAGCTTCAATTCTAGCAACCGGAGCAAAGGTTTCATCAAAATCAATCCCTTCCTCTTGGTTGTAGCCTTGAGCCACTAGTCTAGCTTTGTTTCTAACAACATTGCCTTTTTCATCCATTTTGTTTCTAAAAACCCATTTAGTACCAATAATTGAATGATCTTTTGGTCTAGGCACTAAATTCCAAACTTTATTTCTCTCAAATTGATTTAGTTCTTCTTGCATAGCAAGAATCCAACTTTCATCATTTTGAGCATCTTCAAAACATTTAGGTTCAATTTGTGAAACAAAAGCAACATTACCAAAATATCTTCTCAATTGTGCTCTAGTCATCATCCTCTCGAGATGGATCATCAATAATGTCTTCTTGAGGATGGTTTCTATGGAATCTCCAATCTTTAGGTAAATCTTCATGTTGGGGCTCATTTACTTGTAAATCTTCCAAATTTGGCATTTCTTCATTAATTTGATCTTCATTGGCATCATGGACATCTATTGTAGTTTCTCCTTGAGTTTCCTCATCTTTGTCATCAACTTGTTCCATTTCTTGACTTGATATTATATTTTCTTTTCAAAACCTGTTCATCATTATCATCACAAGCATTTTTCTTTCTAATAGAAGGGTTAGCCTCATCAAACAATACATGAATAGTTTCCTCAATAACCAAAGTCTTTCTATTGAACACTCTATAGGCTTTACTCTTTGTTGAATACCCAAGAAAGATTCCTTCATCGGATTTAGCATCAAACTTCTTTAAATTATCCTTCTTGTTATTTAAAATATAGCACTTACAACCAAATGCTTTGAAATATGAGATATTTGGTTTTCTTCCTTTCCAAAGCTCATAAGGGGTCTTTTTCAAAATTGGTCTAATCAAAACTCTATTCAACACATAACAAGATTTATTAACAAATTTCAGCCCAAAAGTACTTTGGCAAGTTATTTTCACTTAACATAGTTCTAGTCATTTCTTGCAAAGTCCTATTTTTCCTTTCTACTACCCCATTTTGTTGTGGTGTCCTAGGAACTGAAAAATTATGATTAATTCCATGTTTATCACAATATTTCTCAAATAAATGATTTTCAAATTCATTTCCATGATCGCTTCTAATAGATGATATGCAAAAGCCTTTTTCATTTTGAACCATCTTACTAAATGAAATGAATTTTTTAAAAGTTTCATCTTTGTGAGCAAGGAAAAATGTCCATGTATATCTTGAATAGTCATCAACAATAACTAAAGCATATGACTTTCCACCTAAGCTAGTAGGAGTTACAGGTCCAAACAAATCAAGATGAAGCAATTCTAATGGCCTAGTGGTAGACACAATATTCTTAGATTTAAAAGATGCTCTAGTATGCTTTCCTAGTGCACATGCTCTACATTGAAATTCATTTTCATATTTAATCTTAGGAAGACCATTAACAAGTTCTTTCTTAGACAGTTTTGAGAGTGTATGCATGCTTGCATGACCCAGTCTTCTATGCCACAAATAACTAGAGTTATCAAGAGATACTAGACATGTACCATGATTAGTTTCAAAATTATTCATGTCAAGCAAGTAAACATTATTGGATCTATTGGCAATGAACAATGTATCATTATCTAAGTTATTGATTGTACATAGAGAAGAAGTAAACTTTACCTCAAAACCTTTATCACAGAGTTGGCTTACACTTAGCAAGTTGTATTTCAAACCTTCAACAAGTGAAACATCTTCAATACAAGGTTTGGTTCCAATTGTGCCATTTCCAATTATTTTTCCTTTCCCTTTATCTCCAAATTTTACATATCCTCCATCTTTCATTGTGATTTTTGAAAACTTGTCCTTTTCACCAGTCATGTGCTTTGAACAACCACTATCTATGTACCATTTTTCACTTTCCTTCATCCCTTTGAAACAAACCTGAAATTTAATCATTGAACTTTAGGTACCCAAGCAACTTTGGGTCCTTGGGGGTTAGTGACCTTAGGTAAGGTTCCCTTCGGTACCCATACCTTCTTTACCTTAAGACGACCTTTTCTAAATGCACAAGAACTAATCATATGACCTCTTTTATTGCAATAATAACATGTAACATTAGGCAAGGAAGATGTAGATGCTTTAATGAAATGATTCTTATATTTGTCATAGTTCATGAAACCATCAAAACCAATTCCATATTTTTCACTCGGAATTCTTTGGTTTCCAAGAAGTACATCTAGAGTTTCTTTTCCTTTTGTGAATTTTGCTAAATCATTTGTCAAAGACTCTACCTTAGTTTCAAGAACTTTATTTTTCTCAATGAGCATCTCACATGTTTCTTTTGATATTTTCAACTCTAAGTCTAATTCTTTAAACAAAGCAATTTGTCCTTTGTAAAATTCATTTTCTTTATACACATTGGACATGGCAGTGTTTTGTGATCTCAATGATTCAATCTCTAAATTCATTTTAGTGCACTTTCTCTTGTAATTTCTATACTCATCATATACTCTAGCAAATGCAAGTTCAAGTTCTTCTACATTAGGAGATTCATAAGAATTTACCTCATTGTCGCTTTCTTCATCTTTTTGTGAGCTCTCAACTTTCTCCTCACATGCCATCAAACAAAGAAGAGCAGCCTCTTTGTCACTTGATTCATCATTTGAAGATTCTTCACTGTTGCTCCATACTACTTTCATTGCTTTCTTGCTCCTATCTTCTTTTTCTTTCTTCTTCTTGAGTAGTGGACATTTGGGCTTGATATGTCCAGGTTTGTGACACTCATAACATACAATTTCTTCTTTTGAATCTTTGAAATGTTTATCCTTGGGAGTATACTTCTTCAAGAATTTCTTGTATTTGCTTCCACCCTTCTTGAAAGCTCTTTTAAATTTTCTTGCAAGCACAGCCATTTCATCTTCATCATCACTTGAAATACTTGAGTTGTCACTTGAGTCAACTTTAAATGCAACACCTTTCTTCTTATCTTCATCCTTGTTTGACTTGAGAGCAATGCTTTTCTTCTTCTTTTGCTCATTTTCAACTTCACCCTTTTTGTATACCATCTCATGTGCAATAAGAGAGCCAATGAGTTCATCATAGGTGAAAGTCTTAAAATCCTTGGTATCTTGGATAACTGTAGTCTTTGCTTCCCAAGATTTTGGAAGTGATCTAAGAATTTTCTTCACAAGTTCTGCTTCCTCAAATCTTTTACCAAGCGCTTTGAGAAGATTCACAAGATCAGTAAACCTTGTACTCATATCCGCAATTGATTCTCCTGGCCTCATTTCAAACAGCTCATAATCTCGAATAAGAAGGTTTGCTTTGGACTCTTTAACAACATCAGTTCCTTCATAAGTCACTTCAAGCTTATCCCAAATTTCCTTAGCAGATTGACATCCTGAAACACGATTGTATTCATTAAGGTCAAGTGAACAATGCAAAATATTAATAGCTTTAGCATTTATAGAGATTTTCTTCCAATCATTGTCATCATATTCATCTTCATGTTTTGGAACTTTTGTAGTTCCAGTACCATTCTTTTGAGGAACATGTGGACCATTTTTAATAATTCTCCATGCATCAATATCTACAGATTGTATGAAATTTCTCATTCTTACTTTCCAAAATGAATAATTAGTGCCATTGAAAAGCGGTGGTCTAGTGATTGAGTAGCCTTCAACTAAAGGTGCAGGTATGCCGGCAGTGTTACTAGATGAACTAGCCATTATGGATCACTCTAAGGTTGTAATACCCTAAGCAAGAGAGTCAAGCTCTGATACCAATTTGTTGTCCCAAAATAGTCCAAGAGGGGGGTGAATTGGACTTTAACAATTTTTCGGCCCTTGCTTATAGCCTAATGAAAAATTGTGGCTTTGTTCAACTATGTGATTCTTCTATATAACGAGAAAGTAATATGTGCTTCAACAATGTGTTTCTATGTTGTAATTCAATTCTCAATCAATGTATATGGCAATCTCTAATAAAGCATTTATCAACTAATTTTCTCAAGTCTCTCAATATGTCCACAAATTTATCAACTCAATCTATTTAACCAACATTCACTATCATGTATATGAGAAAAGAAATTTAAATTGCATAAAAGTAAAGAGGTAAAGGTTAGAGAAATCAAACACAAGGATTTTATAGTGGTTCGGCTTAGCTAGCCTACATCCACTCTCTCAAAGAACCCTCTTTGAGTCTTTTCTCCACTATTTGCTCTTTTGAAGGCAAGAGACCAAAAGCCCTTTACAATTTCTCAACACCAAGCTTTTACACCAAGGTAGCTTGAAACCTCCACAAGTGCTATCACAAGCACTTACACTTCCAAGCTTCAATAGGTGCTTGTACAACCTCTCTTGAATGCAATTCAATATTTCAACACTCACTCTTACTCAATACAAATCAAACTATAAAGAAGAGATGAGTTGATTTGCCAATGGTAGCTCAAAATCTTTAAATGCTCTTGAATGAAAGCAATAAATGAAAATTCAATGTTGGAGATCAAATGTAAGCTTTCATTAAGTTGTAAATGAAGTAAAGAAGGTGTATATATAGTCCCAAATTATTTTAGACCGTTTGAAACCCTTTTGGAACGTTATACACACTGCCCAAGACAAAATGGAAGTTATTATGTCCTTTTGTGCAAGTTGAGCGACTCCGACGATTAGCAAACTAATAAAATTTTAGGAGCGATCAAGAATCAAGTTAGCAAACTAATTTTTTTAGCAAACATATTAGCAAACCGAAAATTTTAGCAAACCAGTTAGGAAACTAAGTCAACAGCTGCATGTCTCAACTTGCAATGCAAAATGATTTAGACCTTTAAAAAAATATTTCAATAATTGTGTTCAAGGTCATGATGAGAAAAAGTAATCAGAAAATAAATTTTCATTTTTGAGCTCCATATGACTAAATTCTCATCCATTCTTTTTCACAAAAAGGCCTAAGACTCTAACACTATACTTTTCATACCTTTTCTTTGAGTCTTGGCTTCCATAGACTTTTTCTCATTTTGGATTTGTCTTGGAATGCCTTTGAGTATCTTTTCTTCTTAGATGCAACTTCAAAGGTTCTTTATGCATAAGACAAAGAATCTACACATCACTTAAAGGTTAGGTTAGATAGATTCTCTTTGAGTTTTGTTATCATCAAAATCAATGCTCATTTTGAGCTACACGGGGTCAACAGAATTCCTTTGACATTGGTAGGAGGAGCCATCTTCTCTATCACTTCAACTTTGGCTTTATCAACCTCTATTCCTCTGTTAGACACCAAATGTCCAAGCACTATCCCTTCCTGAACCATGAAATGACACTTTTCCCAGTTTAACACAAGGTCAGTATCTGCACATCGCTGCAAAACTTTAGAAAGGTTAGCCAAGCATATGTCAAATGAAGATCCATAAACAGAAAAATCGTCCATAAAAACCTCCATTATGTCTTCAATGAAATCTGAGAAGATTGCCATCATGCACCTTTGAAAAGTGGCTGGTGCATTACACAACCCAAATGGCATCCTCCTATAAGCAAAGGTTCCATATGGACAAGTAAAAGTGGTTTTCTCTTGATCATTTGGATGGATAGGGATTTGAAAAAAACCTGAATATCCATCTAAATAGCAAAAGTAAGAATGCCTAGCCAGTCTTTCTAACATCTGATCAATGAAGGGAAGTGGAAAATGATCTTTTCTAGTGGCAACATTTAATTTTCTGTAATCTATGCACATTCGCCAACTAGTTACTGTTCTGGTGGGAATTAATTCATTATTTTCATTTTTGACAACTGTCATTCCACCCTTTTTTGGGACAACATGTACTGGGCTCACCCAAGTACTGTCTGAGATAGGGTATATGATCCCTGCATCAAGCAACTTCAAAATTTCCTTTTTAACAACTTCTTTCATATTTGGGTTCAACCTCCTCTGATGTTCAATAGATGGCTTACAATTTTCTTCCAAAATGATTCTATGCATGCAAAAGTGTGGGCTTATTCCCTTAATGTCATCTATGGTGTATCCTAAGACTTTCCTAAATTGTCTCAACACTCTTAACAACTTATCAGCCTCTAAGGTACTCAAGTTTGCATTTACAATTACTGGATAAGTGTTATTAGTGCCAAGAAATTCATACCTGAGCTGAGAAGGAAGTTGCTTAAGTTCTACCTTAGGTGCATCTTCTTCCTTGAATGATGGTTGCTTAGATTCTGCTATTTCCTTTTGTGTGAGTTGAAAAACTGGAGCAAAAATGAATGGTGGACTTCCCTCTAAGTGTTGGGCATATGCAGCCACATGAGGGTTGTCATAATCTATGCCTCCTCCATGAACCAAGCAATTTTCAAGTGGATCTTCTGGATATTTCTTTCTGAAATGTTCTTCAACCAGCTCATCAATGATATCAACTCTCAAGCAAGTATCAGCTTCAAAATGATGCTTCTTCATAGTGTTATTAATTTTGAAAACCAATTGCTCTTCACCAACTCTAAGTGTCAATTTTTCTCCTTTCACGTCAATCAAAGCACCAGCTGTAGCCAGGAAAGGCCTTCCCAAGATAATTGGAATATTAAAATCTTCCTCCATGTCCAAGATGACAAAGTCAACAGGTATATAGAACTTTCCAACCTTCAAAGGCACATTTTCCAAAATCCCTTCAGGATACTTGATTGATCTGTCAGCTAACTGAAGAGAAATATGGGTTGGCTTTAGATCTCCCATATTGAGCTTTTCATAAACGGAGAGGGGCATGAGGCTAACACTAGCCCCTAAATCACATAAAGCTTTTGTAGAACATGATTCCCCAATGTGGCATGGAATTGAAAAACTCCCTGGATCCTTGAGCTTTGGAGGAAGTTTCCTTTGGAGGATAGCACTACATTCTTCTGTCAAAGCTACAGTTTCATCATCTTCAAGTTTTCTCTTGTTTGAGAGAATTTCTTTCAAGAATTTTGCATAAGAGGGCATTTGTGAAAGAGCATCAACAAATGGCACATTTATGTAAAGTTTCTTCAAAACCTCTAAGAACTTCCCAAATTGCTTATCAAGCTTGGCTTTTTGAAATCTTTGTGGAAAGGGAAGTTGTGGCTTGTAGGGCTCAGGAGGTATATACTTCTCTTCCTTCTCTTCAATTTTCTCTTTACATTTTTCTGCACTCTCTTGTTTTTCACTCTCTTGTTTTTCACTCTCATCAGTTTTTTTCTCATTTTCTCTCTTCTCATCATTTACAACTTTCCCACTTCTTAAAGTAATAGCTTGACACTGCTCTCTTGGGTTTTCTAGTTGACTTGGAAGTTTTCCAAAAGACTTGGTACCTGAGGCAGATGCTTGTTGTGCAATCTGATTTTCCAGCATTCTGTTATGTGTTTGCATCTGTTCCAGCCTTGCTTTCATCTCTCTCATCTCCTCATCATGCTTATTTTGGTTAGCAAGAATCTGTTATAATAAAGCTTCTGTGGTGGAACTTTGTTCTTGCTGTTTTGGAGGAGGATTCATATTTTTCTGCTGAAAATTAGGCAATGGTTGTCTATTTTGCTGATATGGAACTCCTTGTTGCTGTTGTGGTTGAAAATTCTGATTTTGGACTTGATTTTGCTGATTTCCCCATGAAAAGTTGGGATGATTCCTCCAATTTGGATTGTAAGTTTGAGAATAAGAATTTCCCATTTGTTTGTTTCCATAATTACCAACATATGCTGCTTGTTCTCCATAATCTACTCCACAGCTGGTAGTTCCTTCTGCATAAGCCACTTGTTGTGAACTTCCAGATGATGATGTTGAACTAACCAACATACTCAAGTCTTCCATCTTCTTAGCCAAAACATTTGTAAGTGCATCAAACTTTGCATTAATCATGTTGAACGGATCAAGATCATACATCCCAGCAGCTTGCCTCTTTTGAGTTGGAGCTGGTCCTCTTGGACTACTCCAAATATGAGTATTCTTTGCAATTTTCTCCAATAGCTCATAAGCTTCATCTTCATGCTTCATAATAAATTCTCCTCCTGTTTGAGCATCAATAATCCCTCTGATTGCAGGAGTGACATTCGTGTAAAAATTCTGGTTTATCATCCATTTCGGAATGGCATGATGTGGGCATAATCTCTCTAATTCCTTCCATCTCATCCATGACTCATAAAGAGTTTCATCTTCTCTTGGTCTGAAAGCTGTCATTTGATTCCTCAATTCCTGAGTTTTTCTAGGTGGAAAATATTGTGCAAGAAATGCATCAGTGAGTTGCTCCCAATTTATAATGGAGTTGTGAGGTAAAGAATCAAGCCAATCCAATGCTCTATCTTTCAAAGAGAACGGGAATAGCTTTAATCTTGCTGCATCATCAGACACTCCAGGTTGTTTTTGCATGTCACAGATCATAGCAAACTTCTTCAGATGTGTGTGTGGATTTTCAGAAGGATGACCTCCAAATTGAGAATTTTGAATCATTTGAAGAACTCCAAAATCCATCTTGTAACTATTTGCATCAATTCTTGGTCTTGCTATGCTCTCTCTCAAGTCATCAAAACGTGGAAAAGCATGATCCATCATACTTCCCCTAGGCATGTTTGCATTAACAACTTCTTCACCATGGGCTTCATTTTCATTGTTTCGATCATTTCCAATATTACCACCAATTCTAATTCTTTCATCAGCCATGTCTGCTTCTAATTCAATTTCTCTCAAAGCTTCTTTCCTTCTTCTGGTTTCTTTCTTGTTGGCTTTACAAAATTTCTCAATTTCAGGATTGAACAGTAAGGATGTGTCACTTGTGCTTCTAACTCTTCTCATAAAAGATTAAAAGTACCTGAAAAAGAACAAACAAACACAAAATGAAAAGATAACAAAAATAAAACTAAAAACAACTTAAATAATCAAGAATTCAATCTTAAACAAACAACTCCCCGGCAACGGCGCCAAAAACTTGATGTGGCCCAACCGCAAGTGCACGGGTCGTACAAGTAATACAGTAAAGATATCGTTCCCACGAGGAGTTGTGTTAATGATTGAATTTTTGATATAAAAAGTTGTCTAATTTAAGCTCTTTTTGAAATTAAAGCAATAAATTGATGGGCATTGAGGTATGAATTCTAAATGTGTAAAATTAATGATCTATTCGACAATGTAATGATTTAAACTAAAATTGCATCAAATTAAAATAAGCAAGTTGAAATATGGCAAAATTTAAAATGGCAAGCAATTAAATTCAATTAGAAATTAACAATGATAAAAAGGCGGTTCCGGAGTTCGGGATTTCATATTCGAGCTATTTTGGGATTTTAAATTGGTTATCCAATCTTGTGAAACTTATGGTTTTAAGGAGATTAATTCTTAAATCCTTCGAATACCCTTTCGAGTGAGACAAAGAGTGCCTTAATCAAACTAATCCTACTTTCATGGAGTTAGAATTAATTAAGACCCATTAAGTTCTTCAATTAATCTGTGAATCCTCTTAATCCTTAGTCTATTTCTAGATCTAAGTTAATTAAGTCCAATTCCTTGATTATCTATCACAAGGCCTTCTCCTTTCGGTGCCTCAACCATGGATTAAGAACATCACTTAATGGGATCCTACACTAAGCATGTCATTAAGCACACAAGAAATGAATTAAACTCATTAAGACCACAAAATATGGATTACCCAATCAAAATCCACAAAATATCTCAAATATTACATCCTTTACTCCAGAATCAAAAGTAAACTACTTACTATCCATAATGCTTACAAGATATTTTGAGTTTATAAGGAAATAAAGCTTTAATATAAACTAAGAAATAAGAAATTAAACACTAGAAATGTAGGAAAATGTAAGGAAAGAAAGAAATCTGCAAATCTTGGTTGAAAATGGTGAGGAAGGTGAAAGTGACTCCTCAAATTCTGCCTCTCTTCTCCTTTCCTTTTCTGCTCCTTGTCTCCCCCCTCTAAAATGGGAAAATGAGACTATTTATAGCATTTTTCTGACATGGAGCCCTAAAATGGTATGTTCTAGGAGGAATTATCTGAGGGAATCTTCTGCCAGCTCATTAATGAACTCTTTATGGGACTGCATAAGTGGACTGCATAACCTTATGCAGTTTTCGGCTGATTCTGGTTCACTTATGCGAAACTGCATGACTTGGTGCATAGGCTATGCACAATTCCGTGAGAGTGCATAAGGGAGGCGTGAATGTGCATAAGCTATGCAGTCTCTAGCTTGCAGGGGGTATTATCTGAAAATAAAGAAGAGAGTTAATTTTTTAGTTTGTTAAGGAAGTTAGTTTGTTATCCAGCTCAGCTACACTTCCCGCTTCTTTTCTTCTTCTCTTCTACTGTGTATATAAACTCCCATGTAGCAGATATTATTGAATAAGAAGATTCATTTCCTTCATAATTTATTTCCTTTGTAATACCTCCCCCACCTTTCGTGAAGAAGTTACCTGAAGGGCAGTGGACATCTGGCCTATGCGGTTGCTTCGATGATACCTCTAATTGTAATTGCTGAATGCCCCAGAAACTTGTTCATGTCTCGTTTATTTTTCCTGTAGAGGCTTGATTAATTAATTTCTTTCTTTTGAAGGCCTTATCACCTGCTGCTGTCCATGCATCACCTTTGCGCAAATAGCCGAGATTATTGATATGGGGAACACATGCAATTAAGTTGCTTAATTAGTGAATTTTACCATGAATTAGGGCTTGCTGGACTCCTGTACTATGTACTTAACGATCTAAACTGCGGTGACTCTTTTCGCCACTAGAAGCTCCCTGTGCCAATTGGTTGGTACACTGTTGCTGTTGTGCTTGTTCTCTGTGTCAGGAGTGTAGAGAACTCAAGAATCACGGTGCCGATCCTTCCATGGGTAAGTATTGGATCGGGAGATTAAATAAATTACTTTTAACACGCATAATGCCAGGAAAATATATATGATTAAGCCCAAGAGGAAATTATTTTAGTCGTGCCTGGAAATATATCTAATAAAGAAGTCTTGAAATGAATATATACTGGATGGTTTTTCTGAAGGTTGGCAAGCAAATATTGACAAGTGGATCCGAGAGAGAACCCGGCCCCCGTTTCTTGCACTAGTCTTGGATCGTTTAAAGCTATGGTCTTCGCTCAGAAAATAAAAAATCTTTGAATATATATACATATATATACAAACCTTTATGTGCTTATATATATATTTCTGATTGTGATCATGCATGTATATTAATTTGTTATTATAAATCTTGTAAATATATTAATATGTATGTACTTATAATATAAAAATGGTTAATCTCTAGCTCAATGTTATGTTTGAGATTTACAATTTGTTTGGATTCTTAATCGTAAAGGAGAAACGGAGAAAAATTAAATAAAAAATAAAAAATTTAATTTTTTTATATTATTTAAATAAATTATGAATATATTATTTTTTTCTTGTTATTACATATTCAACTCCTGTTATATCTACTACTGTCGTTTTCTTAATTTATCTAATTGGTCAGAGAAGCTTTTCATATGATATGCCTATAAGAATTAAAAAAAAAAAAGTTTAAGTTTAATATATATAACACTTTTATTCTCACATTTTTTTACTCTAATTTAAAGAAAAACATTTTGAGTCAATTAAAAAAATTTGGAAAATGAAATTTCTTTTCTTTTCTCCTCCTTTTTTTTCCTCTGTTTAATGTCCAAATAAAAGAAATTGGAGAAATTAAATTTATGTTCCCTTCTATCCATTTCCGTTAATCCAAATAAGGGTTTAGAGTTAATTTTAATATAAATTGTTAATAAATTATGAATTTACTATAACACCATTTTATTTACCAAGAAAAAATTTTAGTCTCCTGAACAATTCATGGTATGGCTACTTTCCTTCTAAAAGAAAAGTTAGAATATAAGTTACTAAGCTTTGTCTAAATGGTATAAAATTTTGAAAACTATTCACTTCATAGTTTTAAATTCTATTTTTAATCTAATATATTTTCATTTTTAATAATTTAATTTTTAGTTTCTCAAATTGAATATAATTTTATCCAAATTAAAAGTCAGAAATTAATTTGGCAATGTATTCTTTAAAAAAAAAAAAAATTGAGTGGTTTATTGATAACATGGCACACAACATAAAATTTTTTTATTTGTTAAGAGTAGACTTCACATGTCATGTTAGTAATAATTTGTTTATTATAAATGGAAACGATATTAGTCATTTGAGTCCTGCTCATAACAAATAAAATATTACATATGATATATCATATTAGTAATAACACACTTTTTCCAAATCAATTTCAATATTGAATTTGAGAAATTTGACTTAAATTATTAAAATTAAAAGTATTAACATTTGGAATTTTTTTTAATTAGATCTATAATTAACCTAATTTAAACATTTAATCAGCTTATGCTAACAAAAAAAGTGATACGAATGCAGTTAAGAAAAATCCAAACCAATCGTTGGGTGTTGCTGGATGGTCTGCAATTTTGACCATATCCAAATAGTGGCATAATTTATGATTTCATATTCCAACTACCCTCTTCTCATAATGGCTCGTAAGGCATCTGTTATGGCAGTCAAGTTTTTATACACAAAGCGTTTCTAGAAAACTATTTTTATGATAGCAATTTTTTTTCTAGGTGTAAAAGGTTGAATAAAAATTTTATGCCTATAATAACAATGCTTAATAACAAATCAATGTACTACTTGATTTCTCTTATACGACAAGAATTCACTCCAGAAAAATAATTTTTAGAATTCTTTAAAATATGAAGAATACTATATATTTATAGACACCAATAAATATCACCAAAAGACACTATTTTAATTTAAAAGATGTGTTTTTTAAACATTATAACTGTTTAAAAGTATTTATAAGGAAAGATGTGTTGGTTTTTTACGAAAAAATGCGTCATTCAAAGTAAAAATATATAGTAATTTCTTATCAGAAAACGTATCATCTTATAGTCAAAAGATGTGTTGATTCCTTATAAATGAATATGTCTTTTAAATCTAAAGAACATGTCTTTCTCACGTTCAGATATATTAACACGTGAGAACTGATATTAACATTGGCAACATCCCATTTTTCATCAGATCAAATCAAAACATGCCCAAGTTAATTTCCATTTCAATATTTTCTCATGGAATTCATCAAAAATCATGATCTTGAATACGATGATGATGAAGCTTATTAAATCGAACTCAGAAGGCAGATTCTGCTTTTAACAGCAGACGAGGATGAAGAATTTCCACATGCCAAAGTTTCAAACTCCATTGCTGCTGCCCCTCAACGAGTCCCGAGCAAATTATTAACAAGCTCTTCCTCTTGTGCAGTACTGCAACATGAAGGTAATAATTGCTTGCCCTGGTGGGAAGGTGAGATTACTAATTCAGCGCCAACTTGGCTAGTGAACATGCGGAGCAGAACTGGATATGGAACGGGGCTGTTTATCCCCCAAAATCAAATACTACAATATAGAAGAAGATATAGACCTAAAGGTACCTGCTTTCATTTTCTATTCAATTAATCATGCTTGAAAGTTAAATAGATTTCAAGTGTTAATTTCATGTTTGTAGCGACAAATTAAAGTTAACATTGGTAATTTGCAGAAAGGACAAACAATGAGAAGAGTAGAATGTATTGTAACAGGGCCAAAAAGAGAAAATGAAATGAAATTATGGGTACCTCATGGAAGGGGATAGTATAGAGCTAGATAAGTAATCAAATTGTTGATGATGATTGGATTGTACGTTTCTCCAATATAGACGAATATGAATAATTGAAACAAACAAAATTATAGTTATCCATATTGAAATTTAATTTTTTATTTTTAAATAATCCCAATTTTGTTATTTATTATATTCCGAACAAAGGTTGTTTCAATTGGTAAAATTCAATTAGCACTCCCATTAAATTAAAAAATTAATCTTACTAACTATTTCTCTTGATAAGTAATTTGTAAACTTTAATTATTTAACGAAGTTGACAATATATCTTAACTCAGACATGGACGGATTATTGAGTGGTTATATATACATATATATATATATTGAGAGAGGTTGCTTCAGTTAGTAAAATTCGATTAGCACTCCCATTAAATTAAGAAATCGAATCTTACTAACTATTTCTCTCGATAAGCAATTTATAAACTTTAATTATTTAATGAATTTCACGACATAACTTAGACATGGAGGGATCTAACTATTATTGAGTGGGTATATATAGTATTGAATTGTCTAATGGCCCTACTAAAATAATGTTTTATTCATCAAAATCTTTAAAATATTATTATATGATAAATTTGGACCGATTAAACACTTAACTCTAGACATTTATTATTTTATTTTTTAAAATAAATAATAAAGCTAAAAAAAAATCAAAATCTATCTTCCAAAACTCTAAAAGACCCAGTCACCTCTCTTTTTTAATTTTCTTTCTAATCACACTGTTCCTTTCTAACTTTCATCTTTTCTCTTTCTCATGTTCACAGAATCATAGTTTTTTTTTTTTTTTAATTTTCTCATTTTCTACTTAACTGGCTTTGCCTTTTTTTCTTTCCTTTTTTATATCAATAAAATTGTTGTATAAATTAGGGGTGGAGCTAGGAATTTAATTCAGTGAGGTCAAAAAATTATTTTACGGGTTTTTATTTTTTTGAAAGCTTTTTAATATATGTAATTTCACAAACAAATTAAATAATCCAATCGATATGCTAAAATGATAGATAAAGAAATTTTAATTTTGTAAATTCAAGAAATAACATATATAAAAGTTAGAAAAAGATGAGTCAGACAAAAAAAGAAATAAGTATATATATATATATATATATATATATATATATATAACTTGTTTTTTTAAAAAATTTAAAATCTTTTTTTTTCGAATGGGGGATTTGTTATTAAATGATTCTTTAATTATAAATATTGAGAAAAATGTCTTTAATAACACTTACAATGAAGTGATTATACAATAATTCTTGAAAATTAAAACTTGTCGAAGACAATGGTAAATTTAAAATTGCAACAAGAATTTATTATTTTATAAATTATTTTTTTCAACTCAATTATTGTTACATATTAGAAATTTATATGTATAAATATTGTCGTAGTTTTTTCAATATACAGATGATAAATATTGAATCTTTGGATAACCTAAAATCAAGAATCTTTAGATAACTTAAAATCAAGAAAATATGAAATTGGTGGCTATTCTACGGCCACTCCAACTCTCAAGTCAGCTCTTAATCTAGATACAATAATTTAACAGTTTTTCAGTTGTAAAATCAAAAGAACGTCCGTAGGTGTTTGAAAGCCCTTTTTATATGTTGATGGCAATATTCTGGGGTGATTCTCGGAACTCTATTCCAATTACGAACCCATTTGTAGCCATATATTACATAATAATGCTGTCAGCATGATTTCTGGTGAGGATCATGCAAATCATATTTTAAGGCAACTGTCTTATCTACGCTATGGTGATCTTTGGCTTGTCTTGCCGATCTTGTGGTCACTAATTTGCCAAGAATATAAATAATCCCATTTGCATTGTCTGGCCGATCTTCCAAAGATCAAAGATTTTTTCAGACAAAGATTGATAACTTGTATACCTTTATTCGGTTCCCTCATAATGAGATCCAACCTTTGTTGAACTGATGGTAGGAACAAGCCATCCTAAACCCGTTAGGTTTAGATTTTATAGTTAATAATATCATGTATTATTGTATTTTTTTTTTTCTTTGAACATATATTTATTATTTTATAAATTTTTTTTTCTCTAAATTAAATAAAATAAAATTTTTTGATCTTACTAATTCAATTTCTTAACTCTGTGTATATGTTAGTGCTAAATTGAAGTTGAAATACAAAATCAACTTATTGGAAAGAAAAATTGCATTTAATAAAATGCGTAAATGATAAATTATACATGAAATTCACAGGTGGATCCATGCGGGAATCTCATCTATCCAATTGAGTACGCGGGAATGAGAAGGAACACTTTAGAAAAGTAACTTTCAGAGATGACTCTCATCAGGAATAGCTTACAAATGTAGACACACTCTGTGGACTTGATTTCCACTCGGTTTCGACCCAAAAAAAAAAAAAGAAAAAATCCATTCTGTAACATTTGACCAAACTAGGCTAGAACTTCCAAGCATCATCTTATTATATTTTAGATTTATTATGGACTAGGTTTAAATAAAAATCTTTAAACCAAGTTAATTATAATTTAACCTTAAAACCAAGCTGGGATGATTTTGTAATTTTATTGTGGATAATTTTTCATTAATTAAAAATAAATTTAATCTAGCACACGAAATTTAACCCTTATATGATCAAACTGCAACACTAAAAAAAATATAGATAAAAAAAATTACAATTAAATCTTACTATTTCAAGATAGATTTTGACATTTTGTTGGATTTTTTTTTTTTCAATATTAGAATTTTTTTTTTCAATATTAGAAAAAGGAATTATATTTGGTGAAATTTAAATCAAGATAAAACTCTTAGATTGTCATACCTTTACCACTAATTTAATGCACTAATTATTTAATTGAATTTTTTTTTAATGCCAGCGTAATAACATAATCATAAAAAAATATATGAAGGATAGTTATGTGATTATTTTAATAGAATTTGTATCATTTCAATCACGGTGGATTAATGATAAAGAGTAACAACAAAATAAGGATCATTGCATACAAAGGCATTTAAAAAAAAGACAAACACTTCAGAAACGGCCTCCAGAGTAAATAATGTTGACCTCTAATTTTGTGCGCCAAGCTAATGGCACGTGTTTGGAAATGAAGGCCTAACCATATGATTAAGGTTTAATTATTGATTGATTGTGATGGTCAAGGTCAATAATCATTGTGTGATTCTCTTGATTGAAAGTTATGATATTCCCAAGCGATAGAAAACAGGTTCTGTGAATCAAGCTTCTGAATCCACGTCCATTGGATCTCTGGAATCGTAATTAAGGTCATTTTCATCCACTTGCGTTGAAAGCAATCAAGAACTAGACATTTGACAACGTACAAAAACAGGCACATTTCCTGAGTGCCGTTGATCCTGTTGGAGATCGCAGAATAAGATTTGTGCAACCTGAAGCTTTGGCCTTGAATAAAGATGTTTCTTTTCTAGAGATAGATCCTATAAAAAGCCCACCTCATTTCTCCATGTTATACAACAAATCCTCAACTCAAGAAACGAACCTCTGAGTCTGACCTTTCTATGGACTTCCAATTCCATTACAATCCATCTCAAGCCAACAAACATTTGAGCAGAGACCCTTGTCTGGAATTCGAGGCTGTTGACGATCAAGATGCTTTATATGCGGAGCTTAGGCGGCAGGTTTTGCTTTTGATTGCTGATGATAACGATGATTTTGCAGAAACCACATGTTCAAACTTCCTCCGTGCTTGCAAGCCAGGTTCAGACAAATTAAATGGTAGTTTTCTAGCAAAACTACAACCTGGAAGCTATGTCGACTGGTGCGAGTGGGACAGGCGGAATACTGATTCAGTACCGAGATGGCTTGTGAACTTGTGGAGAAAAGGCAATGGAACAGGGGTGTTCATCCCTCAAATTGTCAAATCTAGACAATGTGGGCACGGTATGTGCTTTGATTGGTTAACCAAAGAGCTCGCATATCTGCTCTGCTTTGCTTGTCCATTCACTAATGACTTCATTTAATTTGCAGGTAGAAATAGAATGAATAAGGGAAGGAGACGAGCATACAAGCAAGTGGCCCTTTAGTCATTAAACAAAATGCCATTACATTGTTCAACATAACATGAAATTGTACCTTGTAATGTAAAGAATATGCCAAAATAAAACCGATTACACCAATTATAGATCTAAATATAACTGTTTCAAATTACTCTTAGACAGACTTGTAAAGAGTCTAAAAATATGCATGTCGACAGAAATGTTTTAACAATGATACCTTTATGAATTCCTAGAAGAACCACTGATTTTGAGAACAGCCAAAAGGTTGATTTAGGTGCCTGTTAGCACACTGTAACATGTCAGATCAGTGACAGATCATGAGGTTTGTCAATTTTGTCCCATCCATAGCTAGGAGGACAAGCGTTGGTTACATATGTAAGGTTACTATCCCTAACTACCCTCAAGATGCTACTCAGCATGGTAATTCTCAATGGAGTCATTTCCATAAGATGCCGAACTTCAGGTTTGACAAATTAGAAGTAAAATAAGGCTGTCAAAGAACAGTTCCAATGATGTTAGGTCATCATTTTCTGAGTATCCCTGGAGGATAAATAGCTTAATCTTTTATTGCATTGGAAAATCCCTGGAGCAATTAGCTAGGGAGAATTGTCAATCTCTAGGGCGTGCTAGCCATAAAGAGCTGAGTGCCCGGAGTCGCGAAGTGTAATCACTGAAAACAAGAAGGGCTCTAGCAGCCTGACGTGTTGTCAAAATTCGATGCATTTGTTGCAGAGTTTGCTGCCTTAAAAGATCAGCCTGGCAATAGATACAACACAAATTGCAGCATTCTTAGTCAATTCATTATCATAATGATGATGTGACAATAATCTAAAGTGAAGAATTTTAATCATGATTACACTAAATGATGTTACCTGGTGAAGGAAGTTCTCTAGTGTTGCAAGCTTGCCCATTGCAATTGCCATTTGGCCCATGTAGTCGGACACATTTCCAGAAGTAGTAAAGCCCAGTGAGTTGGATGAAAGCGTGTCTGCAAGGGATTGTTGCAGAGCTTCCATTCCTTGAGACAAGGCATCTTCAGCCTGTTGGGAGGACTGTTGCAGATTACATATGCCCATTAACTGTTGATCTGTCAAGGGTTCGATGTGGTTCCCAAGTATCTAAATTATAACAAAGGAAATATTTGAAGCTATAAGTCAACTGAAACAATTCAACCTGCTAAACAAGTATCAAAGACATGAAAAAGAACCTTAACTGATTGAATTACCTTAAGAAGCTCAGAAGATCTGAATCCACCCAACCACATGAAACATCTCTCAGCAGGTGTCTTCCACATGCCTGAAAGCATGTGAAATACATCAGCCTTTGTGCCAATGCTCTTTAGCCGGAATATGTCATCATAATGTGCCATTACACCAGTAACAAGGAGGTGTAATTCATTATCACCCATATGAGAATTGACAGCTGCTCTTAGATCACTGATCAACCGTTGATGTTCCTCAAGCCACCGTGCATAGTCCATGTCAAATGCAACAACCCCTAAAATATGATCAATCAGAAGAACCAACATTATCAGGACATTATCTTTTTGTATCATAAAGATTTTCAGCTAGTTGCCTTTAATATGATAGCATATAATCTTCAAGGACTTTGACCAACAGCCCGTTGAATTGCAAAATGCATCAGCAAAGAATATAGGGTGCCAACTACGAAACCAACATTACCCCCCACACATAGAAGTTAAAACACAAAAGATTATATATATATATATATATATATATATATATATAGCAGTAGATACTTGTATGGTCTAGAAATGAAATTCATACAGTGAAGCCATTGCATTGTTCACAATGGCAGTTAGCTTGCAAAGCCATTTGCTTTGATTTCTGTCCTTAATGAAGATCATTAACCATTTCAAATAACTCATTATTTGATTTAAAAGATATATCCCTTCTTCCCACAGCCTTCGACTTTCATGCTTATTTAATGATAAACAAGTAATTTTAATGCTTCAACTTAAATCATAACAAATAAATTATGAACTATTAAAAGTTAAGAAAAAATGAGGAAGCCAATTAACCAAAAATTAAAATTTACTATATATATATATATATATATATATATATATATATATATATATTTACAAGTATTTAGGGGCCAAGGCTCCCCCTTTTTCCCCCTCCCTCTGAACCATGTGATAGCATTCACTGCAGTAAGGAAAACCCTCATTTGGAAAAAAAAGGAATTTTGATTAAATAGTGTCCTATATATATAGTTGCTAGCCAGTTATGTAAGAATCTCAAGAATGAAAGATACTGTAAAACTGACTCCCCCACACGCCAAAATCTAGTAACCAGCGAATAATCAGATAAATCAACTCAAAACACTAAGGGATGCTTCCCTAGCTAAGCTCAACATGGACCTCAAGCTAGCATTGTCTATTAAAATTCAAAAATCCCTTACCACATCCAGCCCCATGGTCCCCTGAAAATCCACTTGCCAAAAAAATATTCTGCAGCAAATGTAAAAGTCAGGGATTAAAGAGATTTCAGTCTATGCATTGAAGAGAACTAGGCCACTTTCAATCTATGCACTAAGATTTCTTTTTTTTTTTTTTTCAACAAAACAAAAAAGTTTAGTTCTTACACCTGCTGCCGAGCACTTTGAAGCTCTTGCTCTAATTGTGTAAGCCTGAGTCGACTATTCTCGAGCTGCTGGACATAAGCCTATCCAAAACCAAAACCTATAAATAATTCAAACATGCTTCATTCATTAACTAAGACATCAATATTGCTGTAGCAAATGAGGTCAATGATGAACCAATTATTTTAGGTGTAACAAAATTAATTAGCACCACATCAGATAATATATGAACCAGGAGAAACACAATTGTTATAACAGCCACACATAATCACACATTATAAAAAAAAGAAAAAGAATAACACAGAATTTGGTTTGACTGTAAGATCTACGTCCACAGGCAAAGAAAAATAGAAAAAATTCTACTGTGATAAAAAAGAGTAAGATATAATCAATCAGAACATATTTTAAACAAAATATTACAATATTTATACTGATCCATACAACAGACGTTCCCCCATCCCAGTAGTGGGCTTCAGACACAGGCCAATACCACAGACATCATTCAGCAACGCGAAAACTTTCAGGTCGGGTCATACATACAAAATAACAACAGCTATTGCAAAAACAATTTCAATAACAAGGAGAGGAGGGAAAAAAGGAATCCTAAAGCCAAAAAAACAGCCCTCATGTCCAAATCACCAACTTGAAAGCTCAAAATCATCATCATCATTAATATACCGATGCAGCAATTTTAAGCACAATGGAGGAAAAAGAACGACAGATTTAGGAAAATATTCTACAAGTCAATAATTTAGACAGTGCAGTATAAGTTTTTCCTTAATGATGTCAAGAACACCAAAATTCCAAATGCTAAAAGGTCGTATTTTTACACCAGCATGTATTGCAGCTCATTCTGTAGAACGCAGAAGTGCACAAAAGGCTAGTTTATGAGCCAAACTGAGTATTACATCAACTAATGCTGTTATCAACTAATGCTGACAACATAGATGCCCTCTACATAGGCTAGGCCGAATTATCCATGCCACGATTGGAGCCTATGTAGCACGGAAACGGAAACGCGGACACGGGGAAACGCGGAAACGGACACTGAGAAACGGCATTTTCAAAAATATAGGAAACGGAAGCGTGGGGAAACGCGTAAATATAAAAAATATAGGAGTATATTTATAAATAAATAACATATATATATATATATATATATATATATATATATATAACAAATTTAAATATTAAAAAAAATAATGAAATTAATTATTTAATTAATTAATTAGATTATTTATATATTTATAATTATAAATAATTGAAACAATAAATATATAGAATAATAAAATTAATATTAAAATGCTGAAAATAAAAAGTTGAATATTTTAATATAGTGAAAATTGAAAATAATAATAATGATTAAAAAAAATTTTCAAATAGGAGATTCGGGCAAGGAGCAGAGCCATGAAAAAGAGCAGCGCCGTCGGGGAAGGGAGGCTGATTGGCAGAGCAGCATCGGATGGGGAAGGAAGCAGAGACCAGTCACCTCCCATCGCCGACACGCTGCCGCACAGGTACTCCTCCTTCTCTCCTTCTTCTTCTTCTTCTTCTTTTTTCTTTGCTTTCTCCTTTCTTCCTGGAGGTGTGACTTTTTTTTGTTTTTTTGTTTTTTAAAGAAACGCGTGTCCGGCGAAGGAAACGCGTTTCCGATTTCAAGGAATTACGGAAACGGCCCGTAGACGTTTCCTCGCCGTGTCCGACCGTTTCCGGTGAGGAAACGTTTCCGGAACGGGGAAACGCTCCCGCCTCCCGTTTCCGTGCATCATAGATTGGAGCAACAGATAAAATAGGCTACAAAATAAATAAAAAATATATATAGAAATAGCAAGATTAAGATTTAAAAATAGTTTAACATTTTCAATTATGCATGTAAATAGACATGTAGCTAATAGAGACACATTACTTTCTTCCTAAGTCGACTCTTCCTTGCAGCCTCACGATTCTGAGCCAGCCTTCGAAGAGTCTACAAAGAGTAAGCATGAGTTATTAATCTTGACTTTCAAGCGCCAAACTATTTTGCTACAACTACTACCGAAAAAGCATCATGTCAATAACCTTTTGATCACCAGCTTTTGCCTTGGATTGATCCATGGAATCCACAACCGCAATAGGACCATGCTGGACTCCATGAAGCTATACACAATCGATAAGAATAATGAATCAGAAACTTGTATCAATAAGCTTCTGGAATTAGTGGGCAGCCAATAATTGCAATTATTAAGGATCATGCTTGATTTTTATTTTAAAATAATTTTTTTAAATGAAAAAGAATTAAATTTTTTTGTTCCCAAACATAGAACTAAGAAATCAATTGTATTAAATTCTTCTAAAATACTAGTTTCCAAACGTGGCTAAATGGTTATCATTTATTAAATTTTAATAGATTTGGAAATTTTCTGTTTATGAGGCACCGGTCATTAGCTAAATAGAATAGTTATTTTTTTAGTACATAGTGCTAGCGGTGGTGCTCTAGAAGTCAGAACAGCCAAGACACAACTAAAAGCAAATTATTCTACAAAATCTAGAACAAGTTTGAAATAAAATACGATGCTAATACATAGCAAATTTACATTAGATTCTCAATTTCAAAGGTGACCCACCATCATTAAGCCAAAAAGATTCCCAATAACCTAGCATACAATAAAGAGACAGAGCATATTTGCAGAGAAAGAGACGCCAAAAAAGACCTGGTTTCTATCATCAGCATCAACATCTGTAGAAGTGTCAGTCTGTTGGCTGCTATCTGCCATCCCTGAGTCCCCCCAGTTGTCAATACTATGCCCGTTTCCCAACGAGGAACCCAACGTTGTCCCCTTGTGGTATACGTATTGCCCTGTGTCCAAACACCCTGTTCCTGTTGTTGCTATCGCTGCAGACCCAATATTCTATGGACAACAAAATAAAAAAAACAAACAAACAGATAAAGCATTCATTAATCAACACCCACCCGTATGTTATAGTCACTCATCGTCATGTAGAGGTACGAACAGAAAGAGAAAGGAAAAAAAAAAGTGGGAGGAAATAGGCACCGTGTTTAGGGCAGCATCATATCGCAAGTTATTGGACAAAACAGCAACATTGCCCCATTTAAAACTGAACATGGAGCCTAAAAAGCCATTTAAATAGCACAAGTAGTTAGAGAAACTGAACTTTCCAGACGTAAAAGATTCATATTCATAAATATATAAATATACATATCAGGAAAGAGAAAGAGAGGGAAGTAGATGAGGAAGAAACAAGAATACTTGAGCTTAAATCAACAGCATCATAGTGATGAAAAGCAGCAGCTGGTTGATCAAGATCTCCAAGATCCGGAAAACGTGTCTGGTTTCGGTTACCATCTTCTCCTCTGTTTCCATGCACATGAGAAATGAAAAGGGGGAAAAAAAATATAACAGCAAGAGAGAGACGAGAAAATGAATAAAGAAAATGAATAAAAAAGATAAGAAAAGAAAAGCTCAAAAAACAAAGGGAAGTTGCAAGAAACCAAGAAAAATACCGGAGAGAGAAGGAAGAGTGGCAGTACTTTTCAGGGTGAGGAATATGCTTGAAGCTTTGCATCTGAGAGTTTTTAATGTATGTTTGTGGAGCAGAGACAGAGATAGAGAGAGAGAGCTAAAAGGAAAAGAGTGAGGTTCTTGCAATGGATTAGTGTGGCCTTGGAGCAGGGAAGGAAGAGAAAATCTTGCAGTGATCTAAATGAAGAGGATAGCGTATCAGTACGGCTTCCTTTGATTCATAGTTACTAAAAAGAAGAAAAGGCTATCAGGATTTTTATTATTGCGTTCTGGATTGGGATTTTAGTTTCCCAATACTCCCACACTTTCCCATATCCTCTTCATCCTCTTGTCCTATTCCGTCCCCTTCCGCTCTCCCCTTTATTACATTCATTTCCATTTATATTCTTCTCTTTTTCATTTTTAGAATAAATTAGTAAATTTTAAACTCTTTTATACCATTGTCTTTGCATCAGAGATGAGAAAAAACATTTTAATTTTAATTAAAATTTAAATTTAAAATTTCATCATTTTAAGGCTGATTTTAATATTATTAAACTGAAAATATTTAATGATTCCTTGTGATTCAATTTAAATTTTTAAATATTAAAAATATAAAATAAAAAACAAATTTTTATTAATTAATAAATTTTTATAATTAAAGTAATATTTATTTCTTTCAATAAATAAATTTTGATTGTTAATTAGTCCATTCTCTACATTTATCTTCCATTTAAAGTTTTTTATGATAATTAAAAAAAATAATTAAATAATTTAAATAATAAAAGAAACTCTTTAATTTTTTAATTTTTGTTTAATTATTATTTGTCTCATCTAACTAAGAGAAAGAATAGTGATAAGATAAATTTTAAAAAATTGTATAAATAATTATTGAGCTAAATATAAAAATAAAATTTAAAAAAAGTAATTAATATTCTTTAACCTTCTCAATTTAATATAATGAATAGGTAATCTGTTTCTATAAGTTTTTAATAAAATTTATCACATATAATTTATTTATTGAATTTTTAAAAGAATATTATATGTCTTTTTTTAATATTAAGAAAATTTATTTTTTCTATTAAATTAATAAATTTTTTTATAATTAATTATTTTATAAAAAAGTATTAATTTACAAAAAATATGAGGTAAATTATAAAATTTTGTTAAATCATTTCATTTTTTATAATAAAATAATTTTACTTTGTAAATACGCGAAGCATATACATATAGTGCTTATTTTTTAAATTCAAAAAACACAAAATTCTCACCTAATTAAATAGATGATTTTGGATAAGATAAATTATTAGATTTTTATATTTTCTTTAAATTAATTATTTAATTTTTATTTTTTTATAATTTCATTAAAATATCTTTATATTTTTATAGAGTCAAATTTTTTTAATTCTTATATTAGAATTTTTTAAACAAAATGTTAGTTAATTAAAAAATTAAAAAGTTTAATTTTATAAAATATAAAGATATTTTAATTAAATTTTAAAATAGAATGAAGACTAAATAAATATTTTGACAAACATCAAGAATTTATAATAATTCACCCCTTTGGATATGACTGCGTAACACCAAGTGTAGGTGCAAGTGGGAGTGGAAATTAGGGCCGATCATAATTCGGTTTAAATCGTATTAATTTGGTTTAATTGATTTGATTTTAAAATTTAATTAGTTCGGTTTGATTTTACATTATAAAAATTTTAATTATTTCAGTTCGATTCGATTTTAAAGAGAAAAATTTGATTAAACCGAACTGAACTGAATAGTAATTTATATTGTTAAATTGAACTAAATCGAACTGAATCGATTTTTGAATTGATTTATTTTTATAGAAAATTTATAAATTATATTTAATTTTATATATATTAATTGTTTAACTTCATTGATTAATAGTTATTAGGTTCAAACCAAAGTTAAAATTAGATCAAATAACTTGAAAATTAAGTCTAAATTAAAAAATCAATTAAAAATCAAACCAATCAATTTAAATCGAATTTAACGATTTGATTCAATTTAATTTTTTACTCATTTTAATTCAATTCAATTTCTAAAATTTATAATTTAATTTTTATAATTTAATTCGATTCGAACCAAATGCTCACCCCTGCTACACGGAACACCCCCTCTCTGTTTCTCTTGCAGCTAACTCTCTATCTACGGTGTATCTTTTGCCTCTTCGATGAATTGATTCTTTGTTTGTTTCCCTCACTAGAGTGTTTTTGACATGCATCTTCTGGTCTCGATACGAGCGAAAGCCAAAAAGAATCGATACCTTTCTCTCTCTAGAATTGTGTATTTTACACGTACAAGCATTGAGCAGGAAAGGGCCTAAAAAGAGCATCCTGTTACATGATGTGATGGTGATGAGATATGATGAAATGAGTTCTTTAAATGTATTAAATAATGTGAATTTTTTTATGAGTGCCTTCTTATAAAATGATATGTCTAACCTACCTAACACAACTACTACCATGGATTCCCTCATGGATTTTTCTCTCAGTTTCTTGCTTTACAAACACAACTACCATGGATTCTCAGGCAACAAAATCCAAAATCGTTTGCTATCGATCATCATCACACCGCTAATTACGGATAGCACCGCTGATTAAGGATAGCAACTCCAATCTTAATAAAGATAAGCGAAAACGAAGATCGAGTAGTTCAGGCTTGATAGAGAATAGAAATCCAAGGATCTGAATTTGTTAGTGACTGCTGGATTTGTTGCTCGTATACACATCATACTGCCACTACCACAGCCATCAAAATTGGAAGAAGGATGATGGAAAAACAAGTGACACGCAAGTGGAGATATCGCTTCAATCATCTTGTGGGAAAACGGTAAGCAATTGTAGCTATATATATGCATGATGCACAAATCAAAGAAATTATATGGATTCCAAATAATGAACTTCTGGAATCCAAATACAGCACAAATTCAACGGCTTCCTGATTCTTGTTATGCAATCACCTTGTTACATCCTCTGGTGGTTAAGCATTATATTAAATAAAAATCTCATATATTCATCAATTTGTTACAAAATTCTACATCGACAAACCAAGAGACGATCCTCCGAACAATATCCTTGCAGCACAAAAATGTATGGATATGCCGTCGTCTACAAAGAAAGAATAGCGAACATAACGCCAAGAAGTCGATCCTTCACAACTGAACAAAAAGCTGTAACCGCAGCAAAGTCATTCAAAGCTGAAAGCCTTTCTTAAGACTTTAGTAATCAGCAAACGATACTACAGCCAAAACTGAGCCATTAGCAGGAAGGGTACGAGTAGGCTTGGTTTCATTTACTTCTTGCGCCAGTGCGCGCATACATCAAGCCAGGAGACGCTTTAAGGCTTGATCTACGACACTTATGTTATATAATTCGTGTATGGAACACAAATAATTATGAAAACAGGTCTCAAATCCTAAAGTAGTGCTAATTAAGAGGTTGGTTTCCTTTGACTTGCTCATAATATTGACTGCAGTCCAGCTGCAAATTCTCTTGCACTTCTCACTAAGTGACCTTTTGAGAAATTGTCTACCACTCCAAGTGCCAAAGTGATTTCGTCATTATCCAAAGGCTTATAAAGCTGATTTTTTAATATTTCCATAGTGGAAAATAACTCCACATGCAGACATGAAGATAAGGTTAAAATTATGATCTTGGACCATATTCCTTTATTTTAACATACGTTACAATTTTTATTATGATCACTACAACTTGGTTTTTACTGTCCCATACCTATATTGGAACCTGACAAAGATTTTCCAGTATATTGAATAATCACATTATGATGAAAAATCATGTAAAATTAAAATTTGAAATGATACAAGCGCTTGTTTAGTTAGGATAATTAAGAAAATTAAAGAAGAAAAAATTTATGGGAATTACAGAAAAAGTATTGTTTGATTTGCATTATCAAACTAACTTTTAGAGTTCTGTAAAGCATTTTATTTTTCTCATATAAGGGAAGTAATTTATACAAGTAAGCCTTGATAAGTCATTATAATGAATTTATTAATTCATTAAACATACTAATTTACATAATGAATAAAAATAATGAATTTATAATAAAAATAAATTATTAAAAAATTAATTTACATATTAAACACAGTTATAACTTGCTTTTAAAGAAACAAATTCCTTAGAAGTGTACCACTTCCTGCTGGAATTATAAGTAGAACTAAACAATGCCTAATAGTAAATAATAAGAAGAGGATTTACATGGACTTCTGATGCCCTCAGGGCTGTTTAATGCAATCTCATTGCAGTTAGAAAAAAATATTTATAATAGAGGATACGGGAGGCATATGGTATAAAACTATTAATAAAATATAAATCACTTTTTTATAGTGAGTCTTACGATTATTTAAACACTCTCTTCAAATAGCCATGAACTCACCATACGCATCCACCACATGTCCACTCATCCCCACCGCATGCTTCTTCGAACACTTATGTCTTGGCTTTGAACCGGTCCCCCTCCAAATGTTGCTTGTTCTCCTTTTCAGCTCGTCATTTTAACTCGCAAGAATTACCGATGAGTTTGGTATGAATTTTAAATATATTTTTTTTATGAATTTAAATTTTGATTTGAACTAAAATTTTTATATTATAATTCGATTAAAATAAAAATTGAGATTTATGATAGTACTAGTAAGCACGAGTCGATATGAACCAATATAAATATTATATTTTTATCATTTATAAATATTCAAAAAACACATTGAAATTATGATTTGAAAATCTTGAGTGATTATAACTTACTATTTTTTATTATAAAAAAATTTTCATTTTTTTCATCTTACCCATATATATAAACTTTACGATTAAATTATATAAATCTTATTTTGTTTGTGCAATTGTGTGCGCTATTTTAAATTTGCCTTTTGTTTTAACAAAATTGTAACTAGCTCACAACCACATATCCTCATCCTTAATTCCCACGCCCATTTGCTAAACAAGTTGCAATTTTCGTAAGTAAAAGATTTAGTCAAAATGAGAAAGAAAATATCAGTCAAACCCCTAAAACCCAAGATGGGGCCCTTGAACGTGAGGTATTATTGCTGATTCTGCTTCTAATTCCACTCCTTAAGAGAAATTACAAAATCATGTTGGATCCATTACCAAAATGTGATTCTTTTTTTATAGCTAGTGTGAGTGAACATGAGATGGTACTAAGCATTCTATATAATGTCAAAATTGCAAAATCCAGAAACAACAAGACTCTCAAGATAACTCGTGAAAGCCTGGAGAATGAGGATTACAATAAAATATTTATATTTTATTTATTAAGACACCGCGTCATTTACAGATTTAATTTTGACTGTAGATTATAATTATAAGATTTTTAAAATCGGATTATAATTATCAAAAAAGAGAATTAAATATAATTACAGAATGACTCAAAAGGTTTTTTTAACAATTAGACCTTAAATCAATTTCTCTGTAAGAAGAAGAGGGCTCAGCGGTGATGAAGACTGAAGAGAAACACGGGGTCTCATTTCTAGCGATTTCCTCGGGGGTCTTTTTAGGGAGAAGATGGAGCGGGGTGGCCAACTGGCACGGTAGTTGGCAGTGAGAATGAGAGACTTGAGTGAAATTAATCCGATATAGCTCTGTTACAACTTGGATCAATAAAAGATTTGAAATTTTGATTTTGTTAAAGATGTAATTATGCCGATTGAGGCTAGCTTAACATCTATTTATGTAAATTATTAATAGCTTAATTTTTTTTCTTTAAAAAGATTCAATCTGTTTATTTAAAGTAAAAACTACTTTTAATTATATAATTCATTTGGAAAACTGGCATATTATGAATAAAACTGGCAATTTTGATACGATTTAATTACACAATAAAACTCGGCAAGTAATTAAATATGTGTTAATTTAATAAAAATACTCGATTAGACACGAAATAATCTATTTATTTAATTAGTTTAATAGGTTAACAGGATAATTTTGACTTGTTTAAACTTGTTATAACCCTTGTTATGTACATATTAAAACTACATAATTTCATTCATAAAGTACAAATATGAAGAGTTAACCCTAAATCTAAACTACCTCATATCCGATACTCTAATTTCACAGCAATTTTATGGAAGATAATAATATAATGAAACTCATATTCACAACTTGAATATTTATGTTTAATTTTATTTAACTAATTTATTTGAATGATATTTAATATTTACATGATGTTTGGATATTTGATGACATTTGAATATTTAGTCGACCTTTAAATAATTAAATATTTAGATATTTAAATAATTTTTGAATATTTAGGTATTTTTATATATTTTAATGATGTTATTAAATATGTGCTTTAGCATATTAAATAGGTTAAACGTGTCACATAAATTTTGTGTCATATGAAATTTATAATAACTCATTTAAATGATTTAAACAGGTTTAAATAGATTACGCGGTTCGTATCATGCAATACATCCGTTTTCGGGTTGAGGGTTTTGATACAATTAATTAAACGAATTGTTCAGGTTAACCATTTTTAGACTCGACCTATTCATGGCCTACAAACACGAATTGCTAGCTCCAATTGTAAGCGCACAAAACTCTATTTTCAATTGTTTGAGAAAACTTTTTCAAAAAACTACCGTATTTTCCAAAGTGAACAGGCCCAATTGTTGCATTTGTCCTTAATATTTCATCCCCCAAAATCAACATACGGGTTGCTACTTCATATATATATATATATATTATGTTGTTTTGGATTTCCCACTAAAGACCCAATCCCCCATCCCAGAATTTCTAATCCCCATTCCCCATGCTATAGGTTTTCTCTGAAATTAAACAATAGCCAATTTAGGGAAAAGAGAGTTTAAACTAGCAAATCTCAAGAGGCCAGAGTTATGCCCAAGTAGTTGACTAGGCAATAAAGACCACCACCACCACCTGATACATGTTGTTTTATGGATGTCTTAACCAACTTTCCATTAATTATTAAAAACAATAGCAACAATGCCATTACAAGTAATCAGACGAATAGTTGAGGGGAAAAAAGACCAGATAATATAATAAGATTTGTTTGTAATCGATGAAATGAAAAAGACATTCAACAAAAGAGCCTGCAATTTGAACTAATAATATTCATCGACTCGAAACAATTTTGAAACCAATCGGCTATCTAAATTTGCTTAACATGACAGTTCCAAAAACACATCATTCCAACCTTATTGACTATCAATAATTTTCATTTCTATGTACCGCAGTTCACAAATATTCCAAACTAAATATAAGATTGACTTACTTGGATCAAAAAATAAAGATGAGTAATCAGACAGGGATAGTTTCTTGTATGTGAATATCAAATCCATTGTGAGTCAATACTTCCCTTGCTCGGTCACTCCTATGTTGTAAACGCTGGTGCAGTGTCTCAGACAACTGGTTGAAGAATTCAGCATCCCATCTGTGAATCAACAAGGGGTCTTCTGCAAAGCAGATATATATGGATGTAACAGCACTCTCAACCACAACCATGGCTAATCCAACCTGGACCAGAAATATCTGTCTTGTTAGTCACATATGCGCAGTGTACACACACAAAGTATGGTTTGGTTGGGAGGAGATGCAAACAAGAAAGAAAAGAAAGCATGCCATGGTGCGATGAGAAGATACAAATTGATATTGCAGGATGAAAGCATGGTTTGTGATTCAGATTATAATCTCATTCATGGTTGATAAACAGTATCTTCACAGAGGAACAATCACACAGTTATATGGTCAAGAAATGGCCGGCTTTGCTCGGATTTCTAGAGAAATCTGAAACTGAAGCCACCTTCTTTATTTATTACTGCAACTGAAACCCATCAGTCACAGCAGTGGAAGGATCATCAAAAACCTCTATCAACATAGAATAAGATGAAATTTATCCTGAAAGAAAAAGCCTGATGGAAAGCAATTGAAATGCAGGGTCTCTCATTGTGTCGAATTTTTAGAAAACTAAATCATAAACGTTTGCTTTATATACAAAAAGTATACTTCATTTTCTTTTTCTGGATGAGAACGATATAAACAACATGGAAACTATCAGTTTTAATTGCAGGAACGAAGTGATACTTTAGATTTGAAAGAATTTTGTACCAAATGGACAAAGAAGCTGGATAGTCAAAAGGTCAATTTGTCTAAACTCTGCTGTGTGAATAAGAATGAAGGGACTGTTGCTACAATGAAACATACTTTTAGAAAACCAAGAAAAGGAAACTGCACATCCTTTAAATTATACATAACTTAAAGAGTACCAGAACCAGCAAGTGAAATATGGAACTAGAATTTTCTAATTGACTGTGAAATTACAGAGCAATTAGTAAAAAGACAAACACCAGGCAAAAAAGCAAACCTACCAACACCATTCCCATCAACATTGCAGTGGATCCTATCATGATTACTCTGTCACTCCATTTAATATGAGTCCAAACACCTGAGCAAGTTCCAGTGATAAGCCCACTCAAAACTGCTCCCATCAATAGAACAGCACCTGAACAATCATAAGCCACAAGTGCTTCAACTCCAGTTGATTGGAATAATTCCCAGGCATCCCTTGCTGAATGGTTAAAACTTTTGCCATAAACAGCTATCTGAAAGAACCGATCAAACTATGCTATTGTTATTTAATTTTGCACAAATTGGCCATCACTAATCCCAATTCAACTATTTCTTAGCAAAAATAAATAAATAAATAAATACCAAAGTGAAAACAGCTCTACTGAATCTTTTTCAGTACTGGACCAAATGTTAGTCATAGATGGCGGCGTCTTACCAAAATCTTATACCGTTTTATATTAAAAATTTGTGCAAGGGACAGAACTTTGACAGAGTATACCTGGACATAGGCATACTTGTTAAAAAACCGGACAAGAGTCTCCACGAGATGAAACATAAAATCAACACAGCAAAGCAAGCACTCATTCCTGCCAATCTTTGACCGCAATCCCCTGATCTAAAATATACTTGTGAGTTAAAAAAAAAAGGCCAGAACAGAAACCAAATAAGATGCAAGCTAGCAAACCACTTAAACCAAAAGCCAATGCAGGCAAAGCCTACCTCCCACCGCAATGTCCTAATTGCAGCTGTGAACAGTGATCCATAGCAAATGCTGCCAAAAGATGTTGTCACAGCATACCTTAAAGACTTAATCAATGGGTTAGGAGGCATTGATGCTGCTTCTCGACCACCATGAATAAGAACAAGGAACACCATCCCAGACACTATAACATGTACAGTGTTACAGAGGACTGCACCCGTCCAGAATAAGCTTACTGAGAGAATCTGGGCATACAATTAACAGCATTAGAAGCGTATCTACACTATAGGCTGAAGATAAGGGATGTTCTAATAGAACTCTGTTGCAGTTCTCATCCCAGAGACAGAAGATGTAATAAAGAGCAAAACTTGCCAGCTCACCACAAGAAGCCACCAGCGTACACCATCCTCCATCCTAGAAGCCAGAACACCAGCTGCTCCAAAAGACCATATTCCCATCCATAAAAGCATAACTAGCATGAATGCATATGCAACTCTCATAACTTCAGGTAGACTCCATACCATCTTCACAGCTTTTTGCAGCACCAGCATGGTAAATGGAAGTCTACGAAAGAACAACAACTATCAGAGATGGATCTTATGGTCCAGATTTCCAATTTGCAACTTCTCTATCGCATTTGTGTGTAAAAACTAAAAAGGACACTGAGAGAGAGAGAGAGAGAGAGAGAGAGAGAGAGAGAGAGAGAGAGATTAAGATACAGTAGGTTCAACAGTTGAACAAATAATCCTTGCAAGAAAATAATAAATCTACTTCAACTGTATAGAACAAGGCTTGGCTCCCCAGACAATTGGGAACAGCTACTACCATTACAGATGCATTAGATATTTTTGAAACTACAGTACATTGTGAAAGACCAACTTTTCAATCAGATTTGAATACAAAACCAACATTAACATTGTAGATTAGCATATTCCACAAACTAAATTAAGAGGAATAAAAATTAGCTACTTCATTGAAGGGAACAAAGTTTAAGTTTTCCTGAATGAAGGGGAAAGAAAACAATTAAACACTATGCTACACTAGGCTTCTTCTCATATACGTACATATAGAAACCAGACCTCATAGTGGAGATATGATTTTAAAGAAGAATGCTCATACCTGTCTATGACAGATATGACATACAAAAATTGCAATGCAGCACCAATCGCAAATGCAACACCCCAGAAAAACTGCTCACACCAGAAACACAACACACTGATCACAGCAAGATAAGTAGTCAAAATATGGACTGAGATCTTCATCATCTGATTTGCACGAGAACCAAGTAACAACAACCAAGTCCACCCAAGTAAAGTTCCAACTCCACCAGCAAGAGCATACATTGGCCAATAATCCTCAGTCAATCCCCTATTATTTCCCACGGAACCAGTGGCAAATCTATCAAGATTAAACCTATCTGATTTCTTAAACCTATTGAGCCCAACAACTGTAAGACCAAATCCTAATCCGATCAAATGAAGTAAGAAGATCCCTAACCAGAAAACATCATGCCAATGCCTTGGTAAGTCAGAAGCCAAAGTTTGACCACCGCTGCCACTTCTATGACTTCTCCTTACATTCTAATACCAAGAAGAGGAAGAAGAAAGATAAAAATCAGATAATCATGAAGAAAAAGAAGGGCAAATAAAAAAAAAGGATTAACATCCAATTAAATACAATTTTGATAATTTGAATTAGTGTTAAAGTAAGGAGTCACAGAACCTGTTCAGCACTAATCAAATTGTGAAATTAATTTATATAGGACAAAAGAAGGGTACCGATGCAAGAAGCAGGTTCGCCCGACCAGATTTGAGTAAACAAGCTAGTATTAGCTCTTAGATTACAATATTTCTCAAATTGAGATCCAGAATTCCAGCTCTCTTTGGGCAGAGAGTAAGTGTGCGGTCTTACAGCTTTAACATTGGATTATTATGAGTTTTCTCTTTGCATGAGAAGACCCATCATAAACAATACTCCTCATCTCATGCAACCACAAATATACCATTTTAATGAAAATTTACACTGTTCAATTCTAAACTGAAGAATTTGCTCAGATTATAAAACGAATACATACCATAAACTATCACAATCAATGAAATAGCAGAAGTATAAAAAGAATAAGTAGGAATTGATGGAAATAAAATAACTAGAAAAGGCATATACTAATCGAAACAAAATGAAATAGATAGAAAAGGACCTGATCGATGGCGGAGTCGGAGGAGGAGGAGGAGGACTGCGAATCGCTCATAGCGTTAACTTTAGTGAGGGATTGAAGGATTGGCAGATTGATTGATCAAAGCATTGTTGTTTAGGATCAATTTAGCGCCACACATGAGCACGAACTTCAACTTCAACCTTCGAAGGGGTGATTTTGTCAGAGAGAAAGAGAGGGTGTGAGAGATAATGATGAATGGAGGCTGTTAGGGTTTTTCTTCCACAGAAATAATAAAGAATTTGACGACAATTGGAGGGGAAACTGAAACTCTGAAATTTAACTGCCACAGAGAAAGACTGATGAGGAGAAATTATTCCATTCAATGTTATACCGAGAATGTTGATTATAATCACATTACTCATAAAAAAAAAAAAAATTTTGAAAATAAAAACTTAAAAAAATTAAGTACTAAAAATTAACGAAGAGATTACAATCATATGAGAGAAAGTGAGATGAGAATATATTAAATTAAAAATATTAATATTTAATTCATAATTTCTTATATCTTTTAATTAAGTTTTTTTTGTTGTTAGAAAAAACAATAATAATAATAATAATAATAATAATAATAATAATAAAGAAAGCCGGCTGATGAACTCAAGTGGGAAATTGAACATTTTAATTAAATAATTATCCACCTGGTTGTCCATATCATCTCCTGATGCTGGCTGCTTTTAGCAACGGCACATTTATTTGGAAAAGGATATCAAATTCATATGGCCACGTGAAATGAAATCATTCAAGAAGCTGGCCTTAGCTAAGCTGTCACTAATATAACAGTTTAACAAATCCTCCAGGCTGCAGAATTTTGCCGACAACACACCAAGGTTTCATATCTGTTGCCAGCTTGTTATTATTATTATTACTATTATTATTATTTGTTAAAGTAAGCTTTAAAACGTGATAAATTATTGTTTATAATATATTAATTATTTTTATTAAATTATTATAAAATTATAGTAATATATTTAAGATATAATAAAGTTTAAAATTTATAAACAATAATTCTGAAAGATTCTTCTTAAAAAATTTTTATATGAATTGAATTTAAACGGAGAAAAAAAGAAATAAAAATAATATATATTTGAATTGAAAAACTCATTTATATTTATAAAGAATGAAACGTCATGACACATTTTCTAGATAGACACATCTATCTATCTCCAATAAATACAATTGTTTATATAATAGACATGTTTGTTTATTAACAGACATCGATATAAATAGTTGTAACTTTTTATATAAAATAGACATATCTGTTTATTAACAAGCACCTATATAAACTGTTGTCACTTTTTATATAAAATAGATATGTCTATTTATTAATAGACACCTATACAAACAGTTGTGACTTTTTATATAAAATATACATGTCTGTTTATTAACAGACACATCTATTGATTAACAAATACATCTGTTGGTAATTTTTTATTTACGAGAATTAAAATAAGATAATTATTTTATTTCACATACATACGTGTCAAGTGCCATGACATAATATATATATATATATATATATATATATATATACATGAATTTATATATATATTTCACTTCTTTCTTTTCATATATTTCAACAATGTGATAATTCTTTTTATATCTTTTATCTAATATACAAGCTATTTATAATAATCCCCCACTTAGTTTGTATTGTTAAATCCCATTATTTCATGCATAATAAAAAGTATATTTTGATTTAAACTTTTTCTTAATGTAAGTATTTCAAAGTTCTAAAGAAATCATGGTGGCCTTAGCTTAAACCTAGATTCCTATTAAATAGAATCGAAAATACTACACACATGAACCAATTAGTTCGACTTAAAAAGTTCACCAAAATTTTAGCATGAATATGGCATTGTGCTACCTCCTATTTTCATGAACATTTACAAAAGTTATTCTCACTTTTTGTTGAAGCGACATCATTTTCTATGTTCATATAGGTGAAATTTCCTTTGAAATAATATTAAACTTTATTAAGAGTATAAATATTTATCTTGATTCTATTAACTTAATACACTAAGTACTTTATTATAATATTTACTAATGACTTGTTGTTACCCTTTAAACATTATTTAGTAATAATACTATAAAGTAGGGTTTCCATCGCTAGTAAATTTAATGGAATATTACAAGACTTGACATAAGTAATAGTAATAATTTCATCAGAGATTAATTGTCTCACATACTCATGTCTTAAGCTAATATGTCTAGACTTTCCATTATAAATTTTATTATAAGCTGTAGACATTGTTGCTTGACTATCATAATGTAAGGAAATAGCAGGCATCGGTTGTGGCCACAATTTGATATCTAGTAAAAAATTTCTCAACCATTCTGCCTCTTTACCAGTTGCTGTTAGAGCTATAAATTCTGATCAATTGTAGAATGTGTTATACAAGTTTGTTTATTTGATGGCCAAGAATTAGCACATCTTCCTAAGGTAAAAACCCAACCGAAAGTTGATTGATTATCATTAATACTAGTTATTCAGCTAGCATCTGTATAACATTCTAACACAATTGACAATTTATTATAAAATAAACCAAAGTTTATAGTTATTTTTAAATAACCAATAACTCTTGAAATTGCTTTCCAATGTTCAATACTAGGCCTACTAGTGTATCTTGATAATTTACATACTGCAAAAGTAATATCAGGTCTAGTGCAGTACATAGAATACATTAAGCTACCAATCGCACTGGCATACTCAATTTTAGCAATTGCCCTGCTAGAATTTTCTGTTAATTTGGAAGAAACATCATGTGGAGTTTTTGCTTCTTTGGCTTTTAAATGATTAAATTTATTTAATATTTTCTCCATATAATGAGATTTGTAAAGAGCAAAACCTCCACTATGTTTCTTTACTTTGATACCTAAGATTGTATCTGCCTCTTTTAAATCTTTCATTTTAAATTTTGAGGTTAGATACTTATTTGTATCATTCATACATTCCATATTTGTTTCAATTATAAGCATGTCATCAATATAAAGATAAATTATCACACCAAAATCATCTGTAAACTTGGAATAAATACATTTATCAGTACTATTATATTTAAAGCTATATTCCAAAATTGCATAATAAAATTTTTCATGCCATTGCTTCGGTGCTTGTTTTAAACTATATAAAGATTTAATTAATTTACAAATTTTTCTTTCATTCCCTCGTAGAACAAATCCTTCAAGTTGCTCTATATATATTTTTTCTTCTAAGTCACCATTTAGAAAGGTTGTCTTAACATCCATTTGATGTACATATAAATTATATATCGATACTAAAGATAAAAGTACTCTAATAGATGTTATTCTAGCCACTGGTGCATATGTATCAAAGTAGTCAATTCTCTCTTTTTGTTTAAAACCCTTTGCAACCAATCTAGTTTTAAAAGTTTGAATCGATCTATTTGTGTTATATTTTCTTCTGAAAATCCATTTACATCCTATTGGTTTGGAACCAGGTGGCAAATCAACTAGAACCCATGTATTATTAAATAATAATGAATCAATTTCATCATTGATTGACTTTTTCCAAAAAGCCAAATCCCTTGTAGTCATTGCTTCTTGAAACGTTTTAAGATCATCTTCTACATTTAACAAAATTGGTACAAAATTTATATTTTGTTAAGTACAACTGATCTATTGACTTCTACTAGAAAAACAATAGCCTAAGAATATATAAAATCTGGATGTAAATTCTTTTTTTTTCTAATACGTTGACTTCTTTTAATTTCATTATAAGAATCTAACTTTTTTTTATTGTTAGAAGTCGATTCAAAATTAATATCAATACTAGAATCATTGTTTTTACTTAAACTATTCATGGGTTCATGTATAGAGTCATTATGAAATTTATTTTCAATAAATTCAACATCTCTAGATTCTAAAATTATATTAGTGTCAAAATTTAAAATTCTATAAGCTTTGGAATTTTCGGCATAACCAATAAAAACTCCTTTCAAAGCTCTAGGACCTAATTTAGTCCTTTTAGGATCTAAAACTCTATAATATGCTAAACAGCCCCATACTCTTAGATAGTTCAAGTTAGGTTTTCTATTTTTCATAATTCATATGGAGCAACTTTAAATTTCCTAGAAGGAATTTTATTATGTAAGTGACAAGCAGTAAATAAAGCTTCTACTCATAAGTTTGTTGTCAAATTAGAATTCACAAATATAGAATTAAGCATATCCACTAAGGTTCTATTCTTTCTTTCTGCCAACCCATTTTGTTGTGGTGTATAAGGTGCACTAATTTGATATATAATTCTATTTTCTTTACAAAATGAAGAAAATTCAATGGAAAAATACTCAGCACCTCTGTCACTTCTCAAAATTTTGATCTTTTTTCCTTTTTGATTCTCAACTTCAAATTTATAAATCTGAAACATTTGGAATGCTTGATCTTTATTTTTTATTAAATAAACATAAATATATTTGGAGAAATCATCTATGAAAGTTATAAAATACCTATTTCCTCCTCTTGTCAATATTTCATTTCATTCACAAATATTAGAATGCACAAGTTTTAATAACTTAGAAGATCTTTCAACTTTTGGAAAAGATTTCTTAATCATTTTTGCTTGTATACAAATTTCAAAAGATTTTTTGTTGTCATCTATATATTAAATTAAATCATATTTAGCCATAAATTTTAAAGATATAAAACTAATATGTGCTAAACAATCATGCCATAAAGATAAAGATGACTCAACAATATAAACATAAATATTCATATTATTATTAATATTGAGTTTAAACATTCTATCACATAAGTAACCTTTTCCCACAAATAGTCCATTTATGAACACAATTATTTTATCAGACTCCATAACAGCCTTATAACCTTTCTTACACAATAGACTAGCAGACACAAGATTTTTCCTTATTTCTGGTACATACAACACATTTACTAATAATAGCTTCTTTTTAGAAGTGAAGTTTAATTCAACACTTCCTTTTCCCACCACTTTAGCGGAATCATAATTGCCCATTAGAAATTTCTACCCATCTACAACTTCTTCATAATTTTTAAATTAAGTATTGTCATTGCAAACATGAACAGTAGCCCCAGAATCATACCACCAATCATTGGATTTGGTTGTTATAGCCATATTGAGTTATGTTACCATTCTAATATGCAAATCTGATATCATTGCAATCAATTCAGTAGTTTGTTCGACTATATTTGCTTTATTGGAATTCTGAGCACTATTATTCATATCTTCTTTCTTATGTTTCTTTAGAAACCTGCATTCACGTTTGTAATGCCATTTCTTGCCACAATTGTAACAAGTTCTTTCTTTATTTGATTTGTTGTTGCTGCCATAACTAGTACTATTGCTTGCTGCTTCAGAAAACTTTCTCTTACTTTCATAATTTTTCTTTTGAAAACTCTGACTTTCTTGCACAAAATTAACTTTTGTAGTAGATTCAGAAACAAATTTCTTATCATGATTTCTTGTCTCTTCTTCAATGCGCAAGTGTTTCTGAATCTGTTCAAGAGAAAAATCTTTTGTGGTATATAGTAATTTCTTCTTATAATCATTTCAACTAGGAGGAAGTTTTACTATTATTCCTCCTACTTGCAATGATTTAGAAACTATCACTTTCAAATCTTTAAGTTTTGAAACAAGGACATGTAACTCATAGACTTGATCCATAATAGATATATTATCAACCATTTGGAATTCAAAATATTTCATGATGAGAAATTTATCCATACCTTGTTTTTCTGAGCTGTATTTGAACCCAGTGATTTTTAGATTTCCATTGGAGACTTGACAGAAGTAATATATTATATAACATATCTGACAAGTTGTTAAGAATATGACCTCTGCATAACAATTCATCTTCTTCATGTTTGTCTCGATCTGCTTTCACTTGTTAAGAATCTTCTAGAGTTGGTGGTGAAATGGCAGGCAAACTTGGATCAAGTATATAAGAAATCTTCAATGTGATGAGTAAGAATAGCATCTTGTCTTTCCAGCGAACATAGTTTGTTCCATCAAAACAATCAAGTTTCACGAACTCTTGATTCATCACGGAAATAGCCTTAGACTCTATTGCGATTGATATCTTAAAATTGTTAAAGCAGCAGGTGTAGAATAGGCTTTGAGGCATGATAAATCACTATCTTTAAGGTATTAATTGCCTCCACTAGATTGTTGCAAAGTTATGGCAATATACCTCCAGGATACAATAAAGTCTGAAATCTGCAGACAGCAACTCTTGAAAATTTCCCTTAAGAACTCTTTATACGAACCGAATTTAGAGAGAGTATAAAAGAAAAAGAAGAAGAAGAAGAATAAGAAATAGAATTAGTATATATTTGGATTGAAAAACTCATCCATATTTATAAAAAATGAAAACTTATGACACCTTTTATAGATAGACACATCTGTTTATCTTCAATAGATATAACTATTTATGTAATAGACATGTCTGTTTATTAACAGACACCTATACAAACAGTTGTGACTTTTTATATAAAATAGACATGTCTGTTTATTAATAGACACATCTATTTATTAACAACCACATCTGTTCGTAATTTTTTATTTATTAGAATTAAAATAAGATAATTATTTTATTTCACACACATACGTGCTAAGTGCCACAACAGAATTATATATATATATATATATATATATATATATATATATATATATATATATATATATATATATATATATATATATATATATATATATTTCACTTCTTTCTTTTCATGTATTTCAATAATGTGAGAATTTTTTTTTCTCTCTTTTATCTAATATACAAGCTATTTATAACAATTCTCTACTTAGCTTGTATTGTTAGATCTCATTGTTTCATGCATAATGAAAAGTATTTTCCGATTTAAACTTTTCCTTAGTGTAAGTATTTTAATATTCTAAAGAAATCATGATGGCCTTAACTTAAACCTAAATTCCTATTAAATAGAACTGAAAATACTACACACATAAATCAATTAGTTCTAATTAAAAAGTTTATCAAAATTTTAGCACGAATATGACTTTGTGCTACCTCCTGTTTTCATGAACATTTATAAAAGTTATTCTCATTTTTTGTTGAAGTGGCACCACATCTTGTTTATATAGGTGAAATTTTCTTTGTAATAATATTATACTTCATTAAAAATATAAATAATATTATTATAGAATAAATATTTAATTATTCAATTGACATGTTTTAGACGGAGTGAGTTGGGAATGCGAATCTGTGGAATATACTAGGGAATGTTCATTGATCCCTACAACTTGTTCTGCTGTTGCTTCTTTGTTAATGGGATTATAATTGTATTTGTTTGGATGTGCTGACTGCTTTGCATGATCCTCCCTGGTCTTTGGAGTATGGGAATGGATTCTTTTTTTTTTTTTTTTTTTAACTAAATAAAACATTTAAACAAGTTTATTTGAAATCAAAGCTCAGCACAGAATTCCAAAGTTGAAGTTGCGATTGAGATGGAATTGGAAACGCTAACCCAATAAACCAACCCCTACTTTAAGAACAAGCAAGGCGTCCAATCCACAATGCCCTGATCAGGCCTCAGCATTTTGCAAAAAATAATAAATTTGTGAAATGTAATTTTTGTTGAGAAATTCTTTTTACAATATGGTTGTAAGTTGAATTTTTCTATTGTTTTAAAATGTTTCTTTTAATAATTAAATCTATCAAATTAGGTTTGTAAGAATTCAATATTTTTATTCATAATAAATAGAAGATAATTATAAAAATAAATAAATAAATAAATAATGGGTGCAGCATGCGCCTATATTATTTTAATGACAAAACTAATAGATTTTTTACATTTATTAAGGTATAATAATTTTGTATAAAAAATTACAGTACAATTTGCATTCAGTTACTACAATTTTCTATATAACTTATCAATAAAATTATAATTTTTTATACAAATGGATATATTAAATGAATTTTAATCCTATTAAAAAAACCGATAGACTATTTACTTCAAACATGAAAAATTGGATCCCTTCGATAAAGAATTTATCCTTATTTAGTCTTACTAAATTCGATGTAAAATTTCCATCTCATCATATAGGATAAATTATACCCATCTCTTGCTGTCCAGATTCTCACTATCATCTCACCATTTAAAAATATTAAGTAATAAATTAATTTTTTTAACCGAGAGATTGAAAAAATGGAAATTTGAATATAAATTTATTAAATAAATAATATAATTTTAATTGTTATCAATTAGATAAATCAGGTTAAATTAATGATAAATTAGTTAAAATTAAAGTCTTGTATTCAAGTTTCAATAATATTAAATTATTTATTTACTCTTCAAAATTAATTTCATTACATGATTATTATTTTTAAAAATAATAATTACATTTTTTAATAAGTTAAATAATAATTAATTTTTCTGTAAAAAAAAAGTTAATCATTTTAATTTCTCGTCCCCCATCTATTTTGCCATCTGCACATGGAAAATCCCACGCCGCCCGAGGCATAAGCCATGGAATGTAGATTCCCCACCCAAGGTAGACAAAGAACATCTCTCCTTCATCCACGAACGAATAAAAGGAATTGCAAACCATACGATTGCAATTACATTTCTGCTTCCCTCCCTTTAAATAAACACCAACGTCTACATTACAACGGCTATGTCAACTTTACCTCCTATGCATCACATTTCGGAGCTATACCTCGTAAAATATTCTCATCGTTAAGGGTAAAACCGTCAAAAAGTTAAATAATTCAACCCATCAACCGCTAGCATTTATTTGGCTGGAACCCAACACGGGAATTGGCGATATCAAAACTGACACGTGTCCCCTGCTGCTGTACATTCCGAATAATTGACAGCACCGAAGTCGTTGGAGCAAAGGCAAAACAAAATGTTCCCTCCGAATCAACCGGTATCAGGTAATTCTTCGCTGGTTACGGTAACTCCTTGCCTTCCGGGAAGTGAAACGACACCGTTGGAACCTCCACGCGAGTCTTTGAGGACAAATCATAACACGTGTCAAACAACGCGACGCCGTTGGTCGACGGCAAGTTCTTCGTGCCATTCACAAATGCTTTACGCAGAGAGTTGTAGGTGTCCGTTTGCAGCCGAGTTATGGCAGTGCCTGAGTCAATAATTATCCCTCCGTTTCCCGACTCGTCCATTTTGAATGCTGACTCGGGAACAGAGAGCAACTCGCCACCTACACTCAGTCCTGTTATCCCGAGGAAATAAAATGTTTCGAGCTCGTGGTTACGGATTAATGGAGCAGTAACAGCATTAGGAAGGAGAGTTGAGTTAAACTCGAGAGTTGAAGCAGAGTCGGAGTCGCGATCCGTTAGACAATAAGAGAAACTCGTAGCATTTATCTGAGATGGAAAAGAGAGTGAGCCGCCACCGAGTCCAAGTAAGCCTGCGGCTCCAACAAACAAACCCTCATTATTATGTCCGCAGCCAATGGCCACATTTTCAACCGAAGCCGAGCCAAGAGTGATGGTTTCGGTGACAAAATCGCCGACGGTGTGAGCCATCTCCGTAGGACACTTCGTAGAGACACGTGCCATTTCGACACTCAGATATGTCGAGGGACTTGCATTGTTTGGTCTCGCAAGTAAGATGCGAGTACGAAATAGACGAACCGGGCTCAAAAATGGGATCGGCTTGCCGGTAGCAGCCGGCACAGGGTGCGCATTGAACCCAGCTAACGTCACTGCCGGTATCGAGCACCATATAAACGGAACTCGGAGGTTTCCCAATTCCAAGTCGGGAGAAATACTCACCGCTTCCTTGACTAATACCGGAGATAACGGGACTTTGAAGATCCTCAGCTTTGAACTCCATATTACCATCAAGGGGTTTAAGATCTGACGTGGAAATGCCATGAATGACCAGATCTAAACGAGCAGTGAGAGATCTAACTCGGGCTGAGTCGCGCTCGAGTCGAGCTAAGGTAAGGGACTTGTAGTCAGTATGTGAAGCCTTTTGAATGGAAGTTCTAGAATGTAGCTCCATTGATATCCAAGACGAGGAAGAGGAAACGCTCTCTTGCTGGTTAAACGGCGGTGTCGTTTTAGGAAGAGAAGAGAAAACGTCTTTGGTCCTTTGAATGGACGCTTTGACATCGAGAAGTGAAGTTGTAAAGGCGTGTGGTAAGGTTCGAGAACAGGCGAAGGGAGAAGTTAGAAGTAGGGCGAAGAGAGCGCAAAAGACAATCCCCATTTTGGCCAGTGCAGAGAAAGGGAAAGGTGGACTGGTGGTGGTAGGATAGAAACGGTTGGAGTTGGAGACTTGGAGTGGTTTGGTTTTTATACGAAGCGACTCACGCTGGGCTCGTTGCAAAAAAAAAAAAGAAAGGGAAGCTTGAAGTGAGCATAAGAAAGAGAGTTGGTTGACCTCAAAAGATAATCTAGGGTTAGATATTAGTGTTCCTTGGGCTAGTTCATTTTAGAGAGCGTTTGGGGAAATACAAGCTGCCTTTGCACGTTCATTAATCTTTAGCTTAAATTGTGTCCAATGATACGAAATGCTATTTCAAATGGGCAATTTAATTTGTTAGACGCTATTTAATTTTTTTTTTTTAAGGATATCGCGGGATAAGACCTGAAGCTCAATTTTATTAGATGAATAATATATATTTAATTATTAAATCAAGTTGGATTAAATAAGTATTTTATTATTTATAATATTTAATATTTATAAAATTAATCGATTAATAATTTAAACCTTCAAAATCATTGTATTATAAAATTAAGTACTAAGCTCTCAGCCACATATATAACATAATAACAGATACTATAATTAATTATTTTATCCTTACCACAATTACATTATAATGTTTGGGAAGGTTGTAAAATGAAAGGAAATAAGATTTTAAAAACATTTCGGTTTTTTTATTTATTTTAAAAAAAGGTGTGGGAAATTTTGAAGTGAAATTAAATAAAATTTAAATTATCATTACACCCACAATAATCTCTCTGCATAAATTAATTACAATAAAAGATATTAGTGCAATTTTATCATTAATGAAACAATATCTTAAATTTTTTTTCAAAGAGGGGGTTGCCAAAGAGATTCCAATTACCTATTACTGGAAGATTGCTTTCAAATTGAGCAAAATCTATGCTGAATTAAACTTATGAATTTGAGAAGTGTCAGAGTCGGACATCCTCTGCATGCTCCCATAAAATTCAAAGAGGGGGGGGCGCGCCGGCGGTGGGGTTGTGGTGGTGGGGTTGTGGGGGGTGTTGTGTGTGGACGGTAAGAAAATAGTAACTAATAAAATTATTTTCATTGGCCAACTAAGCGTCTTTCCATACATTAATATTCCAACCATTCCTTACTCTCTGTCTCACTCCCTTCAATAGCAAATTCTTTAGGTAGCAATGGACTCCTCTACACATAACTGAGATTATGACCCTCTCCTGCTTGAAGAAAATTTGATATAGGAAAGTATTTAGCTTTGAGAAGAGTACTTGGATTAGAGATTATTCTTCAATCTTGCTTTTCAAGCATTGTTTAAGTGATGAAGATCTTGAAATCCCATTCAACCTTTATTCTTCTTCACATTCTGTGTCCATTCTGCTTTTGCATCCCACTAAAATAAATTCATCATTCGTTGCAATTGCAATTCCTCACAGGTGGAACTGGTAAACGGAAGATACTCATACAATAAGAAGGAATGGTGTAGATCATTGCTTTCAAAAGAATTTCTTTCCCTTCCCTATAAAGAAACTTCCCTTTCTAATTTTGTAATATATTCTAGAGCACTCTCCTTAAGAAAAGCAAAAATTTACTTTTTATTCATTCCTATGAGGGACGGTAAGCCTAAATGTCAGCCATGGTGGAAACACTTGGAGTGTTCATGAAATTATCCTTTGATTCACATTAGAACTAAAGAAGATATAAAAAATCATCATAATTTTTTAGTCCTAATTTTAACACATATATTTTAAGATTAGACTTAATTTTTAATAAAAAAGTGTTTATTAAATGTATTTCTAATAAAAATAAGAGTCTCCAGTTTATATATACAAAAAAAAAGAAAAGAAAGGAAGTTTGTTAACCGACCTAAATCTGTAGGTCAATATATACATGATTTGTGCCACACAATTTACAGTGGCGAATTAATTTTTTTTTAAATCAATATATTAAAACAGTATATATTAAAAATAAAATTTTAAAATTGATTTTCAAATATTAAATTTTCAATATTTAAAAATTTAATAGGATAAATTTAGTCAATTAAATTAATATTCTCATGTAAAAAAAAAAACAAATTATCATATTCAAACAAGTCATATAAATAATTTATTTATTTAATATTTTATAAAAAATTTAATAATTAAATTTATGAGAAATTAATTAAAAAACACATGATTATATAATTATGTAAAATATTTTAATAAAAAATATCAATTGATCCTTATTTTATTAATGAACATTAACAATATTTTAAATAAAAAGGAAACTTGTAAAGTTACATAATAATAATTATAATAATAATAATATTATTATTATTATTATTATTATTTTGAAAACAATAATAATAATAATATTTATTACTTATAAGAGAGAACAATTAATTAATAAAAGCGTAAATACATATTAATTTTAATTAATAAATATGAAAATCTAAATCTAATAATATATTCCTAATTATTTATATTTAATTATGTTTTTAATATTTTAATAATTATTTATATGTTTCATAAGTTATAGTAAAATGAAGTGTATGGTACCTCACAGAAATAAATTGTCAACTGAACTTCTTTTAGTTGAAGAGAGTTTGTCTTTTTCCTCGTGACATAAGCCTTTCCTATTTCTTGGAAATTTCCTGCTCTACGCGGCAGCCTCGGAGTGCATGCTGACGGAAACGTACGACAGAGTCTAAACTTCACCTTTCATAATCTAACGCTGCGCCCTCATTCACTTACGTGTACCGGGAGTGCGAGGTCAAATCTCTTGCACTCCTCTTTGCACACGATAGACCCTCCTTCTCTTTTGTCTGCCGACCCTCCACGCCAGCCTCTGATTTTCTTCTCTAAGCAAACATGAGCTCGCTTGTGCAGGTAAAATATTAATCCTCAATGGCCAATGTTTATTATGCCATTCTAATCTGGATTTTTATTTGTTTAGTGCAATTTTCACTCTTATTTTTGGTGGTTAAAGGGGTTCACAAAGTCTCTCGTCATGACTGTACTATCCGAGATCGGCGACAAGACCTTTTTCGCCGCTGCGGTTCGTTTACGCTTTTTATTTATATAGTATTTCTTATTTAAATTCATCGATTTTGAAGTTGGATTTTAGTTGATTGAATGCTTGCTCTTACCGTTCTTTTTTTTTTTTTTTTTTTTTTAATTGCGTATTGGCAGAGTAATGCGGGAATCATAAACTGCATACATGATACGCAGCTTTATTTTCTATGTATGGCAGAGAAATTAATTGTCCAAGTTGGGTTTCTGACGAGCTTATTTGTTTATATCATTGCTATTTTGTGTCAATTCAATCAGTAAATTATTGTTTTCCCCCTTTTCTAAATTCAGATGAGACATGTTAAGACTTTCTGGGCGTGTATTAAAAAGTACATATTACGCTAAAATGGTTAAGTTCTCGTCCTGAGTGATAGATTGCGTTTTCACAGGGTCCACTAGGACAGGGATCAATTCTTGTTTTATAGTTTAATATATCCTCATATCTTTTCTTTGGTGTTGTGATTCTGTTCTCATACATTAATAATCTATCTATTTCTATTGGGTGTTGTCTCCCCCAGTTACTACCTACCTGTGTGCTATGGTCATGTTGAAAGGTTTTGTGTTAGTATTATTGCTATTCCAGCAGCCTACTGATATTGCTGTTAGTTTTGGTTTTTGCCTGCCTCTGTGGGCTTTATGTCAAACTTGCATTACAAGTTAATTAATGTTGCACATATGTATTTTTTTTTTTTTTTTATCTCCATCACTCGTGCATGCCCTTTCCTCAATTAAATTTGGTCAAACATTAGCTTGTCAACTACTTGGGTGTTTTTGGCAGTTGCAGTTATGCACTCAAGGTGGGGAGACTTCTTTCGTAGGCATGATTGAAGAGTGAGCCAACATATCTCAATAAGCATCACTAATGGGAGTTGTCTGTTGTTCTACATTTTAGGGTCTCAAAATGCAAAACCTTTTTGAGCAAAGTTTTGATGGTAAAAATGTAGAATTTCTATCCAATAACAGCCTTTGTAGAAGAATTATTCCTGCATCGTTGAGTGCTCCAAAGCTAATATTTTGAACTGATATATTCCACTTGTTGGTTGAAGAAATCAAAGGACTAAAGACCAGTGATCATGTATATGGTCTTCACATGTAGTGAGACAGCCTTGAGGAGAAAACTATGACTACAGATACAATAAAGAAGATTTTGAGATATCATTTGAATTGTTCTGATGAAACCTTTTTCTTTTTGTGAGTGGGGATTAGCGGTGCTTTCTTTGTGTTTTACTATTTAAATTCTTTTATATTTCATATTTTCTCAATAAGCTTTTTGTTTGTCCTTTGTAGTTTGTTTGTGTGGTCATCTGAAAAGTTAGCAATAGTACCACCTCAAATTTTCACCCTTTTTTCCATTTATATTGTTTTCTGAGGTGTTGGAACTTGTATTACAGTTTTACTTTGATGTGTAGCGCAAAAATTATTTCCTTCTTGTCTGTGCTTGTCTGACTTATGTTACTTGTTTCAAGATATTGGCAATGCGTCACCCAAGAAGACTTGTTTTGTCAGGTTGCCTAGCAGCTTTAATTGTAAGTTTTTCTTTTTCGGGCACTCGGTTGAATCCCTCATCTACGATGGCTAAATTATGTAAGTGCTTGCTGTTGTAGGTGATGACTATCCTTTCTGCTGTTGTTGGCTGGGCTGCTCCAAATCTGGTAGGCCATCTAATTGCTACCTGAAAGTTGTTTATATGTGTAGGTTAATATGGAGACGCTTTTGGAGCACCCAAACATGATAAATCGAGGATGAATTACATCTCTTTTATGTGTTCTACAAGTTGTTATGAAATAATTAATAGATTTGTATTCTTCATCTCTTACTTTAAAGATATACTTTCTTGAAATGACAAACATAAGGTGATTTATAGCATTGGGATACAACTTTTGGCTTTCCTTTGCTCAGGCATTCTAGGCTGCAATCATGCTACTTGATAGTCCACCAATATCACTGGTGTACAGCTATAGCTTCTTCCCTGGCTTCATCTCTCTTTCTTTCTCTCTTTGTAACTTGATCTTCTGTCAGTTGTTTAATTATCAAAGTAAAGTAATGTACATAGAAGCCTTGCAGTTTGTTTAGTCTGTAGATATTGATGAATGTTTAACAGATGATATTATATTGTCAGGATCCTAATTCCTTTGGTTATGACAACCTGCGAAATTTTGCTGAATGACATTTCTTATGAGCTAGTTTGACATGGGACAAGGGCGGGAAGCCTGACTTGAGGCTTAAAGTTGTAGTTTTAGGGTTTTATTAGGCAGACAATGAACTAAAGATATTGATTTTAATTTGAAAATCATTGTTTCATGTGGATGATTATATGGTTATCCCATGGTCGGAAATTCAGAATTCAGATGATCAGAACCTGTTCAGGTATGAACTATAGCATCTTTGCCATATCAGCCTTAATATCTCATGATTATTAATTTTATCTATTATTTATCAATGTCATGCTTGTAAACGACTTTATCAATTTTTTGATTCATCAAGTTTGGATTCCTAGATTAATCAATGGAAGTAAGTTCATAACCTATTTCTTGTCATTAGCTAGTAATTTTGTTCTTTTGCAAACTGTAGTTCTCCTAGGTCATTTTTTTGTGGATTTGGAATGGTTTGAATTTTGTGAAGGGTCTTAATCTTTTCATACTTTGTGAGAATGCATCATAAGAACATATAAAGAGTTTTTGAATGTAATTTAATTTCGATGAATTCCTTATTATGCTATATATTCATTATATGTGTATGTCTTTTCTAGAACATTTTCCATATCTCATATGTCATTTGTAATGAAATGATGAATTAGTCATGTAGTATGTGTTCAAAATTAATAGTGTATGCATTTGAACTTGTTAAGACATACACTTAAAATCATGTGTCAATTCGTTTTACATTTGTTAACTGAATTTGAGGTAATATTAAATAATGCAGCTCTCTCGCACATGGACTCATCACATAACAACTGTATTGTTTTTTGGATTTGGTATTTGGTCCTTGTGGGATGGATTTACTGACAAAGGGTACTAATTTTTTTGTTCTCATCATTTTCTTATTTACTTTGATTTTGCACTCATCTTCACTTTAGAAGATGTATTAGAGGTTAATTATGTGTTTATCCTACAGGGAGGCTGAAGAATTGGCTGAAGTTGAAGCAAAATTGGTTTGTTTATCCCCTGTAATGAGTTTTAGATTTAAGTGGAATCCTATTTTACTTTGCCTTTGTTTTGTTCTTAGAATGCTGATTGGAAAGCTAACACAGGAACAACCAAAGAGGATGTCAAGGTAGAAAAACAATGTTAACAATGCCTATTTGCTCGACTAATTCTGAAGATGTTTGTTTTTCTAATAAGACTTTATTTTGTTCTTTGCTCTTCTGGTTGACTGTACTTGATATTTCCATTTTGGTAGTTTCCCTTCCAAAATATTTCTCCAATAAGAGATAAATACTTTTACCTCGAAACTAAAGGGGATGTCTAGATAGTATAAATTTTATTTGTTAGGTAAGCTATTATCCTAAATAGGATTTCTTAAATGTTATGCCAGTAATTGGCCCAGATATGGTACATGGCTGAACAAAGATAATGTGTATATTTCTTTTCAAAGTGCAGGCAGGCTGGTGTCCTTGTTATATGGTGTCAAGCTTTTATGCTAGTGGATGTTTGTAGAAGCATTAATTCTGATAATCTTGAGATTTTATGATAGGAAGGAATCAGCTTCCTGTTTCCAAAATGTTACATTCATGCTCATCTTATATATGACATAATGCTTAGTTATGCCTTAATTGGAATCATGAGAACTGTAATGTTCTGTATTGAAATTTTTTAAACTTGGCTTTGTATTTTAAACTTTTCTCCCAGGTTGATGATGAATTGAAGAAGCAAAGACGACCATTTCTTTCACAGTTCTTCTCACCTATATTCTTGAAGGTAAATATTATTTGTAAACTACAAGATTAAATTCTGTTAAGCTAATGAAATTCATCATGCCTATTTTGCAGGCATTTTCCATTACATTCTTTGGTGAATGGGGTGACAAGAGCCAGGTAAGAGCCAGCACTGGACTGCATACCTATGAATATTCATAACCATATTCAGTTTTTTGTTATTCTTATTTTGCACAATGCATGACTGCAATTTCAGATAGCAACCATTGGTTTGGCTGCAGATGAGAACCCATTTGGTGTTGTTTTTGGTGGAATTCTGTAAGTTATAGTGTTGATTTCTCGACGTGTTTATTTGAGGCACTATTTACTTGGTGGTTTAAGTGACTTTCGATGTCTATATTTATTGCGTTCCTTTGTGTTTTTTTTCAGAGGCCAAGCATTGTGTACTACTGCTGCTGTTGTTGGAGGAAAAAGCCTGGCATCTCAGATATCTGAGAGAATAGTAATTATAATTGGTTATGTTCTATTGTGGTTTATATAGGAATGGCAAAGGGATGGGATGGGTTTTTGTTGTTCCATCCTTTTTGCCATTGAGAATCAGGGTGGGTGCTAGGTGTGGAAAACAAGTCTGGGCCCGGAGTGGGTATCCGTCTTTTGTTTTTACACATATAAATGATTTTTTTTAAAAAAAATTCATATTCTTATATGTTATCATCAAATGCTAAATGCATATAAATGAATAAATTTTGGGGAAAAAAGAATAACATTGAGTTGCCATCTTTAGGTTGATGTATTATTTTGCAGCAAAGCATTTGACAACACATCTAAAGTCATAATTTTTTGTGGTGCAGGTTGCCCTGTCAGGTGGAGTTCTTTTTATAATTTTTGGGATCCAGTCCTTCCTTTCAACAGCGGATTCACGAGGCTCCTGATCTTTGCTAATGGTTAGTAGTTGTAACACACTCCAATACCTCATCTCAGAAGTCAGTGGCTATTAATTTACTCGGGTGGGAGGAAATTTTAAAAATACGGTGTCTTTCAACTAATTTATGTAAGAGAAAAAGAAAATGCTGCAAAACCTAAGTTCAACTGAATATTCATGATTGGTTGAATGATAATATTTTTTTGGTGGTATGCAATGGCACCTAATTGTCCTTCTCACTGGAGGCAGTACTGTCTTTTGCATGCAAAAGCACATAGCCATGGAAAATCCAACATCTTGGAGTAGTATCTAAGAAATGATTTAGCAAACTGATGCTACTGTTCTTAAAATGGGAAAGCATTCCTAATTGTTCACCAAATAGGGGAACTCCGAGTCCCGGGAAAATAATAAGTGCACACCACCGCAAGCACTTGGACATGATAGTGGATGCTGGTACATTGTGCTCAATAAAACTGATTACCATTTGTGGTTGCATCTGTTCAGGGTTAAAAGCTGGTTTGCTGGATTGAAATTAAGACATTGAAAATATTGCCATTTGCCAAGTCCACAGCACCATATCAAATTTTTTTTTTGGGAGCAACCGTACAATAAGAAACAAACAGATTCAAATAGCTAATTAACATGTTTGATTGACACGATCAAGCAGCATGTTGTACCATTTGCATTTACGCCAACGGCTATCCATTTGTTGCTTTTATATCTATTCTGTTTGGTGTAAGCCACTAAAATAAGGATTTTGTTTTTTTATCAGTTTTGTGCATAAACATTTTCCTAATAAATAGCCGTGAAGTTAGTCTCTTTTATTCAAAAATGACCATCTCCCATTGTTTGCATTTGCGCATGGTTGAAAAAGATTTCATACAAACACTGACATTGCTAACTTATATACACTATCCGATACTCTGATGGAGATAATTTTTACCACAGAAACACGAGGAGACTTTCATATTAGGTCCATCTTCAGCACCCACCACTCGCAGGTTCTATTGAACTCAGAAGCCCATTACCCCTCAGCTGCATGCAGTGCTCTTCAGCATCAGTCTGAGCACAAATAATCACCACTGACAAGCCATTGTAATGTGCTTCTTGCATTATGTTAACTGCATTATCAAGAGTCATTCCAGGGATAACCTTCATCAATACTTGAACAACATATTCCCTTTTATTGTAGTTGTCATTGTGCAGTATCACCCGATAAGGTGGAGCTGTTTTCCTTGATCTCCTGAAGAAAAAGAATATAGAAATATAATATTAAAATTTTCAATTTTACATTTCATTTTATGCTATAAAGGAATATATATATATATATATATATATATATATATATATATATATTACATAAAAAGAAATAAATTACGTAGGTATTGGCAAGTTCAGTAGGTAAGGTCACTTGGTGTTATTTTAAGGCGAAGATTGAATTTTGCTTGCACTTATGAGGCACAATCAACAGGGGATTCCATTAGAGTAGCACGGTCATCAAACTATCATCATTGCACTCAAGAATAAAATATTAGAGAGAGATAAAAAGAAAAATGTGGCTATGGCCAAATCACATGCAAAGTAACTTCCCAAGTTATTTTTGTTTTATCCTGATGTTGACTTCAAAACATAATTGCAACTCTCATTTTGGGTCATCAGATACCCAACTACTATCACCTCATATGTTCATTAGAAAATGCTAGCTTCTTAAAGAAGATCCCAAACGTTCCATAGATTTATGACAACAATGCAGTCCCCTTCCTAAAGAAAATCAACTCAACTCAACTCAACTCAACTAAGCTTTTATCCCAAAAATTTGGGGTCGGCTATATGGATTCGCTTTCTCCACTCTAAACGATTTTGGGTTAAATCCTCAGAAATGTGTAATACTTTTAGGTCATGTTGTACTACTCTCCTCCAAGTCAATTTAGGTCTACCCCTTTTTTTCTTTCTATCCTCTAACCTAATGTGCTCTACTTGTCTAATTGGAGCCTCCGTATTTCTACGCTTCACATGACCAAACCACCTCAATCTCCCTTCTCTCAACTTATCTTCAATTGGCACCACTCTTACCTTTTCTCTAATACTCTCATTACGGACTTTATCTAGTCTAGTATGTTTACTCATCCACCTTAACATTCCCATCTCTGCAACTCTTATCTTAGACGCACACGACTCTTTCAGTGCCCAACACTCACTACCATATAACATAGCCGGTCGTATGGCTGTACGGTAAAATTTTCCTTTCAACTTATTGGGAATCTTACTTATTGGGAATCAATGTCGGAAAATCTCTTGTGTCCCCTCCCACCGTGCGCACAATAGTAATTGCTCCTTCATACATATCTTTCAACACTTGTATGTACCTAATAGATATCCTCTTTTGTTCTAACACATTCCATAAGATATCTCTTGGAACACTATCATAAGCCTTCTCCAAATCAATAAAAAACATGTGCAGATCTTTATTCACATCTCTATATTTCTCAGTCAAGCTTCTAATGAGAAAAATCGCTTCTAATGAGAAAAATCGCTTCTATATTTGAACGACCGGACATGAAACCAAATTGATTGAGAGAGATAGAAGTATCATGACATAGTCGATGCTCCACAACTCTCTCCCACAACTTCATAGTATGGCTCATGAATTTAATTCCCTATAGTTTGAGCAACTCTGTATGTCTCCCTTATTTTAAAAAATAGTTACTAAGATACTTCCCCTCTATTCATCAGGCATTTTCTTTGAATTTAGAATTTTATTAAATAATTTAGTTAACCATGCCACTCCCTTCCTAAAGAAAACCACTTAAAAGATATTCTAATAATTGTAAAACGTGTTAAACACCAAGGTAAGTCTCAAAAAGCTTGCTCATACCTTAAATCAAACTCCGATTCACGGCCAGGAGTGGTTTTCTCTATGATTGGCCTCTCCAATAACCCACCTCCTTTACCTGATCCTGTAGCTGATAAAGCCATGAGAATCCCTCGGCTGATCCATGGTCCTCTAGAAAGAGAATGCTTGTCTCCTGCGGCAAAAGTCAGAAATTATAAACACAAACAAAAATCAACCCAAAGAATATGTATACTAGATTGACCACCCACCCAACTCTCACTGTAGTCTTTACAGATAATCATACAAAGTTACTAACTAGAACGAATCAAATTTACCATCGAACAGATATAATATCTATAACATACAGCTCAAAGAAAAGAATTTATCAAGCAAATAAGAAAAAGAAGAGATTCCATTCCAGTAATTTTCCATACAGGACAATTTAAATAATCTCACAATTAATACAGAAGAAAGCCCACACATCAGCATACATCTATCAAATTTCAGCTTAAAATGTATAAAACTATTCTCCTATGTAGGTAAAGCCAAAATTCAACAGAGCAGTGGAGAAATGGCATCAATACTCAGTTCTCACTTTTCTTTCCCTTATAATACTACGAAATTATATCAATCATAGCTTTTGAATCAGGAAAATCTAGCGCAGCTGTTACCGCTGATTCATTATTCTACCCAAATGGAAAATTGAAAGTTATTCAAGAATTAAAAAAGGGGGCCAGAAAAAAAAAAAATAAAAAAACAGTAGAGAAAAAACGAATTACAGAGAGCGAAAGCAATTTAATTCAAGTAAAAGAAAGAAAAAAAAAATAAAGAGAAAAAGAGTACCTGATTTAGGGCTAAGGACTTGATTAGGTGAGAGAGCTATTCTCCCACAAATCGCAGTCTCCATGTCTCCCTCTGTTTCCCCTCTTCCTCTGTCTCAAAATGAGAATTGTTTAAACAATTTCTCTTTTTTTTTTAAAATGCTTGTTTAATATATAGAGCGGCGTGGAGAGACGGTTGCCTAAAAACGACGTCGTTTTTTCAACCCCCATATGAAAATATCTTAAACGACGCGTTTCCTTTGGTGGTGGTTGTGATTTCCCGTATAGGCCCGTTTGGGATTGCGATAGAGAAGGGAGAAAACAGGTTAAAGGGCCAAAAAAAAAAAAAAAAAAAAAGAGAAAGGACTTTGGTTAAAGAATGAAACTCAACTTTTGTCCACGGAAAGCTCAGTAGCTAGGGTTGTGTAATTTTCGGTGTGAATTGAAAAATTGAATCGAATCGAGTCATTTCGGTTCAATAAGTTTGACTTTTTAGTTTTATCAGTTTAGTTCGATTTAAAAATTTAAACATATTTAATTTTCAGTTTGATTCGATTTTTTATCGGTTAAAACCAATAAAATCGATTAAACCGAATAGTAAAATGGCTCAAATAAATTTTCAGCCCAAGATGCATAACCCAACTCAAAAAAATAAAAAGTCTAATATTTTTGGTTTAATGCAATGGAACCGAATCGAATTGATATTTTTTGATTTGGTTCGGTTCTCCTTAGGTGATAGGTTTGGTTCGGTTTATATTTTTAAGCGATTCGATTTTTCGATTTTTTATATTCAGTTCGGTTCGGAACCGAACCGACCGAATGCTCTCCCCTATCAGTAGCATCAAAAGTGTTGCTTTTTCTCTATGATCAGGCAGCAGTTTTAGTATTTTATATTTACATAAACATCCTTTAAACTTACAGATATTACAACTATGCCACTATAAGTACTCGTTTTTCTCCTCTCAACCGGTAGAGGAATAATGAACGAATTGAAGAGAAAAAAAAAATCTCAAGAAGGAGAGAAACTATGAACACCAAGTCTTTCACCGTCGGCCACCTATTTGGTCCTTGCTATTTTTCTATTTTTATTTCTATTTGTTTTCCATTTTTGTCTTTTTAAAAGTTTTATTTCTATTTTTTTCCCATTTTTGTTAGTAAATAAATTTTTCTTAAAAACTTTGTGATATTGTAACACTCTTATATTAAGCAGTCTATGCATTCTACTGTTCTGGTGCTTGGTGTTTGTCTAGAAAGTCAGGATGTCTAGATATATGCTTATATCACCTAGAAAAGCCCTGAACCAAAAATTAATAGTAATTAACAGAAGGTAAAATACAAATAAGAAAAGCAAAGCATAAAAAGTTAAATGAGTCGAGGGTCACAGCGATGAGTAGCCGTACCGGGAAGTGACTGCGAGGTTAGTTATAACCCTATTTTCGTACGGGTCATTGTGACACTGCAATCCTAGGAAAAATTGCGAAGCTAGGGAAAATATGAAAATCATAGAAAAATGTTGAGAATCAGATCAAATAATTAGGTCAGGGTTTCGGAAGAAATACTAAATTATTGGCAAACCGGATCAGACCGGCGAGGGGCAAATTGGTCAATTCACCCTTAGAGGTGACTCATGGCCTAACTGTTCAATAAAATGTGAAAAATTAAAATTTTGAAATATAGATTTAAATTAAAGAAGTATGAAGAAAATAAAGGAAAAGAAAAGAAGTTAAAAAGAGAATTATGACATCACCCAATGACCTAAGCATGACTTCAAAATAATTATCAATTTATTTAATTATTTGACTAAGTCAACATAAGAGATAAATACACGTAAATTAAAAAAAAAAAAAAAAACAAAAGTTACTCTTCTTCTACAAGTTGGCCGGCTACCCCTCTCACTTCTCTCTTTCTTCATTTAATCTTCCACCATTAATAACCATACCCAAGCTTCCATAAACCCTCATTCTAGCCATAAATCCCATAGTCTCCATAATTAAACCTTGTCTTTGAGTCTTGAAAAGAAGATTGGAGCAAGAAAGAAAAGGAAAAATTGAAGAAATAAAGACTTGGAAAATCCAATAAAAAGGTTAGTGATGAATTTTCTAATTTCCTCTTTATATTCATGCTTAGGCAATTGAACTAAGTAAGAAATTGTTGAAAAATAAAACAAAATGATATGTTAAAGGACTACATGAAGTTCGGCCAGCCTAGGGTTGATGGGAATTGAAGTGTTTGATGAAGTTATAACATGATTTGGAGCTTGTGTAATATTGAATATATGATGTGAACATTGAATTGTATGAATTGGAGTTATTGATAAATTAGGGTTCTTGACCCTTAGGGTTTTGGAGGAAAAAATTTGAGAATTTGGCAATTGATGTAATGGAACCTAATTGAGGTTTGAAATGGTCATTTGGAGTCATTTGGAATGTGTTTGAATGGTTGGAATGGGATTGAAATGGTGAATGTGATGCTGCCTCAATAGAACAGTTTAACCTTGGTAAGCTCAAATGGCCATAACTGAAAATTGGCTGCTCCAATTGGTGTGAGGCCAATTGGAGATGAAAACTTAGACCCAAAGCTACAATTTTGATGAAGAAACCTTGCCCTAAAACCAAATACAAATTAGTGAATAGTTAAGTCAAATCTGGATTTAGGCACACTACCCTGTATAAAACTAATCATATGAACAATACTTGTTCTAATGGTCATAACTTGGTGTAGGAAGGTCCAAATGATCTGAATTTTATACCGATGGAAAGCTGAGACATAGCATTACAACTTTTATGAAGAACACAAACTAAAATTCTGATCATAACCCATCCAAAAAGTGAGTTACAATCAACACACCAAAACTACCAGAACCAAGAAAGTGCCCAGAATTCTAGGTGTGGACTAATCCAGTCAGCCTTAGAAAAATAGGCATAACTTGAGCTAAAAAACTCCAAATAGAGTGATTCAAAAAGGAAATTAAAGCTAAGACATTAAGAAACAACTTTGATGAAGGAAAGTTGGTCAAATTCCCACTATAAACAGACCAATGGAACAGTACAGACAAGTAACCCAAAACTGAAATTTTGAGATTTAACCCTAAGAGGCTTTGAATTTAATTTGGCAATCAATGCCAACAAAAATATGACTCAAAATGTGGTATGTGGGTGTAATTAGAATTAGCATATCTAATTAGTATGAAAAAGTCAATATGTTGACCAAATGGTCAAATAAATAGTAATCACAATTACACTAAGTACAAAGGACTCAATTTTATGGGATAAATTAAGTGTACAAAATTTAATTATTGAATTTATTAATTAGAAATAAATTGAATAGATATTAAAACACTCTAGTTATGTGTTTTAGTGGGAAAGGAGCCCTCCAAGGAAGGAGGAGGAATTGAACCAAGACAAACCTAGATAAGAGGTTTGTGCACAACTAATTCTTTTTTTTATTTTTCACTTCCAAATTAATTTGAATAAGTTTAATGTATGGTTTATGATTTTTGTTGTGTTGAGAATTTTTACTTATTGAATGAAATTGTATAAATTAAATATAAATTTTCTTATGCATTTAAGGATTTATTACATGATTAAAAGAATTTCAAATTTTAAGTTTGATATGTTGCCAACCTTGAGCATGAATTTATAATGATTAAATATGTTAATGGTTTGTAAACACTTTTATAAATAAAAATTGTTTGAAATATGATTTGAAACCACAGTTGACATGGTAATATGTTTTGAATTTTTATTAGTTTGTCTAGTGAGATATCTCCTCCACTAAATGGGGTGAGTTCCTTCCTCTCTAGCTTGCCAGTTGGGGAAGAGTTTGGATGAGTACTCATATATACTAGCTAGTCTTTGTTCCTCCCTTTTAGCTTCGGTTATTAGGAGAGTTTGAAATGTCGTAGTGTATAACACGACATCTATTATGAAATTTTGTGTCATTGGTCCAACTGTGTGAATTATTGGCAACAGCCTTTAAATTATGCATAATTTGATAATTTGTGATCGAAATAAATAATTTGTCAGTGATTTAAAAATATTGTATTGTTTCATGATTTAAAAGAAATGTAGATAAATAGTTACTATTTGATCAAAATGTTATTTAAATGAATAATTTGCATGATTAAAAATATTAATTTTTGAATGTCATAAATTTTGAAGGATTTAGAAATTTTAAATTTTTATTTGTTATGAGTTGTCAAAGCATAACTTATACTAAGTTTTAAATTATTAGTTTGTGCATCACTAAGTTCACCATTCAGCGATAGCTTTGTATGCTGTCGCAGGTGAAAGAAAATATAGAGCAGATGAGTGAGATTACTTGAAAACACAGTGAGACTATCTTCGGGTATATCATAGGTATACTCTTGTACATTAAATTTTGATGTAATTTTGTGATTATATATATATAATTTCATTCAAGCAGTTGTATCAACTCTTTTGTGATATATTTTTTTGATGTAAGCAAATACAAATTATTGTAATATTATCTTGAGATTTTATATACTTATAAAGTTTTGTACTACTAAATTTTTAATACTCCCATGAATGTAAATATTAATTTTGTTACCTTAATGAGATGTTTCAATGTTTGATTTAATTTAAACTGTGTATTGGGTTGCTTGTGCTGATTTGTAAAATAAAATTGAATACTGGAGTTGTGGTTGAAAAAATATATTGGGAGTGTTTTTCTTTTTAGGTTTTGAAGAACTGTTTTCTCAAAATACAGACGGCACTCTACCGAAATATTTGTAAAAATTGCGAAGATTTTAAATATCTAAAAGTTTGATTTATGTTTGGAATTCAAATAAAGATTTTTAATATCTGAAAAAAATTACTCACCAATTTAAAAATGAATGGAAATTATTTTAAAATCTGTTATAGTATATTTAATGGGTTACCGGTAGGTGAAGTTTGATAGTTCATTAGGTGTACTACGAGATCATGTTATACCTTACGGAGGGGTAAGATGTGACATGTTTTAGTGGTATCAGAGCTAGTTTTAAAGTAAATTTTAAACTGTGAATTTGAAATATTTTTTGATAAGTACAATTGCTCGAATGTTTGATACATATAGTACATTTACATCATAAATATGAACTAATGGGGAGAAATCTCCTTGTATAGGTTGTTCAGGAAATAGAAAATCCTATGAATAGATATGAACAAGGGGGATAAAAAGGTAGAGCAGTTTGATATAGCTGACGTACAAGGAGAGGCCCCAGTTACGTAGAGCGTTGGAGGTCCAGCTGCACCTGTCCCTGCTATACAAATTACTGCACAAATGGCCCAGCAAATGGCCATCTTCTTTCAACAAATGGCTAATAATCTGTCAGCCCAAGCCTAAGTACGAACCCAACCCCCACAAGAGCAACATAAAATAGAGAAGAGTGAGAAACCTATGGGTTAGAGTTCGAGTAGTAATTTGGGAAAGAGAAAAGATTTTGAGGGACCTCGAGCTCCTAAGTATGACAGAGGCGGATCTTCAAGGCAGAAGTGATCAAGAACCATTTGGCAAAGAACCAGAAGTTCCTACCCTATCCGTATCTGTGACGTTTGTGGAAAATTACATGGGGGTATTTGCTATAAAGTCATTGGAGCCTGCTACAATTGTGGTGGAATCGGGCATTACGCCCGAGATTATACTAGCGCACGTCGATTTATGCCACATATTACACCAGAGGAATCAGTCCAAGGTTCTTATTTTAGAGGCTCATTAATAGTCAGTAGGGGCAGAGGCAGAAGTAGAGACAACACTTCGAGTAATCCTAGCACAATGGACCAACCCGAGCAGAGGAATACACTAGAAAGAGTTTACGCCATGCATCGAGGGGAAGAAGCAGAGACTTCAAATGTAGTTGCCGGTATGTTCTTAACTTTTGAAAGGAATAATTATATACTATTTGATTCTGGCTCTACTTATTTATATGCTAATGCTAGAATTATATGTTCTACTGCTATTCCCTTGCATGGAAATAAATTTTGATGTGTTAATGATTAGTTTATTAGGATAAGAACTGCGATAATAAGCGTGACTAGAATTAGTTTTGGAAAATTTTGTTAGTGAGAGACATCTCCTAGACTATGATAAATTATAAAGTTAATTAGTGAGCCTAATTAGGTAAGGCAAGAGGACCTAAAAGTAAGTTGTAGTAATATATCTGCCCTAGATGAAAGCAAAGGTATTACTGCTGATAGATGTCAGTGGGTACCATAATCAAAATAAGTTTAAGATATTAGTGGATTTGAGAGAAATAAGATATAGGAAAGTTTGATCTATTGGGATGTATCATAGTAACTATGCAATATTCTTGATGTTTGTGCTGTAAGCTGCAGATTACAGTACTGACTTAGGATTTATTGTGTAGAGCTACGTACTACCCAATAGTACACAAGGATAAGAATAGTTGCAAATGGCTTTCGCTCTGGTACAAATATACCAGAATAGAATTTTATTACTAGAATTGAGTTTGAAAATCCTAATTCGGAATTTAAAAATCTATAATTAGAATATCAAAAGATCATGGTTGCAAGGTAGCGAGAGTTAACGACTCCATTACCCTAGCACGAATTACAGTATATCAGGAATTGTTATGGGACTAGAGATTTCAGTATAGTCAAAATTTAAAGATAATACCTATAGGGCTAAGTCATCCAGTCTCCGATATGGGGTTTATAGTTGTTTTGGTATTGCAATGGATCTTTTGCCCAAAGTTTAGTAAGGAACAATATTCTATTTGTGTAGCAATAAGACACAAAATATAATTTTATTACCCTGAAAGAGACAGGATGCTATGGATGATAATTATAACTTATAAAACAGTTAAGAAATCATATTCTACTGATAACAGTAATTCGATAGGAAATAGTTGGTCAAGTATTCCTTAGGAAGAACACAATTTTATTGTGCGGATCATAAGGATTAGACTAGGATTAGTGTGAAACTTTTGAATCGCATGGAAAAAAGGAGAGTCCGGTAGACTCCCTTCTTAAGGTTAAATAATTGTTTATGGTTCAATAAAAAAAAAAGGGTAATGATCACAAAACAGCGAAAATTAAGTTATAAGATATCGGTAGATAAAAGAAAATATAAAAGTAAAAATTTGAATAGTTGATTAAACGTGATAAAGAAATGTCACGAATATTGGAAGCATTAGCCAAAATGGTTAGAGGACCAATTCAGAGTAACATTGAAGTGTAGAGGATTTATTAGAAATAATGAGTACTAGCTCTTGACCTGACAATTGAGTCAAGAAAGAGAATAACACTGAATTGTGAGAGGAGATAAGGGAGTTAATTAAGGAACAAATTGAAAAGCCCATATTCAGATAAGATTGGGAAGACAAAGTAAACAAAAATTTTAAGATGTGTAATAATATTTTGAATTTTCTTATCAGGCAAGGGAGTGAATTAGTAAATAGTAAGTTAAATAAAAGTAAACAAGATTGTGCAAAATGGCACATAAGCCTAGGTCATAAATAAAGATGAAAAATAACGGTTATAGACCTATGGCCAATTATGAGATAAGCATTTCTCATATGATCGATGAAATTTCCTTATGAGGAAACATGAATTGAAGTATTAAATAGAATAACACTAAGAGAAGATTATAATTATACAAGCAAATTAAACGTTGCATTAGATTGTTAGAAGTCTTACATAGACTTAAAGGAAAGAAGATTATAAGATTATATAGAAAAGAGAAAGACTAAGTTCTCATTTCATAGGATCACACAGGGTCCTAGAAGGAGTAGATCCGTTAGCACACAGATTTGCTTATCTCTACAATTGAAATAAATTTAAATTTAACTTATAACGAGAAGCTCAGAAGGAACTTGGCACACGAGGTGAAGCAGTTGAGAAATAAATAAATATCATCGGTTAAAGTGTTATGGACCATCATTCGGACTATGAAGCCATATGGAAATGTGAGAGAGACATGAGAAAACAATACACATGACTATTTAAGGATTAACAATGAGTAAAATTTCGGGATGAAATTTCTTTTAAGGGAGGAGAGAATTGTAATACCCCTATATTAAGCAGTCTATGCATTCTATTGTTCCAATGACCAGTGTCTGTCCGGACAATCAGGATGTCTAGACATATGCTTATATCACCTAGAAAAACCCTGAACAAAAAATTAATAGTAATTACTAGAAGGTAAAATATAAATAAAAAAAGCAGAGCATAAAAAGTTAAATGAGCCGAGGGCCACAGCGATGGGTGACCGTACCGAAAGTGACTGCGAGGTCAGTTATAACCCTATTTTTGTACGGGGCATTGTGGCACCACAATCCTAGAAAAAATTGTGAAGCTAGAGAAAATGTGAAAATCATTGAAAAAGGTTGAGAACTAGATCAAATAATTAGGTCAGAGTTCTAGAAGAAATATTGAATTATTGGCAAACCAGATCAGATCGGCGAGGGGCAAATTAGTCAATTCACCCTTAGAGGTGACTCATGGCCTAACTGTCCAATAAAATGTGAGAAATTAAAATTTCAAAATATAGATTTAAATTAAAGAAGTATGAAGAAAATAAAGGAAAAGAAAAGAAGTTAAAAAGAGAATTATGACATCACCCAATGACCTAGGCATGACTTTAAAATAATTATCAATTTATTTAATTATTTGACTAAGTCAACATAAGAGATAAATGCACATAAATTAAAAAAAAAAAAACAAAAGTTACTCTTCTTCTACAAGTTGGCCGGCCACCCCTCTCACTTCTCTCTTTCTTCATTTCATCTTCCACCATTAACAACCATACCCAAGCTTCCATAAACCCTCATTCTAGCCATAAATCCCATAGTCTCCTTAATTAAACCTTGTCTTTGAGTCTTGAAAAGAAGATTGGAGCAAGAAAGAAAAGGAAAAATTGAAGAAACAAAGACTTGGAAAATCCAACAAAAAGGTTAGTGATGAATTTTCCAATTTCCTCTTTATATTCATGCTTAGGCAATTGAACAAAGTAAGAAATTGTTGAAAATTGAAACAAAATGATATGTTAAAGGACTACATGAATTTCGGCCAACCTAGGGTTGATGGGAATTGGAGTGTTTGATGAAGTTATAACATGACTTGGAGCTTGTGTAATGTTGAATATATGATGTGAACATTGAATTGTATGAATTGGAGTTATTGATAAATTAGAGTTTTTGACCCTTAGGGTTTTGGAGGAAAAAAATTTGAGAATTTGGTAATTGATGTAATGGAACCTAATTGAGATTTGAAATGGTCATTTGGAGTCATTTGGAATGTGTTTGAATGGTTGGAATGGGATTGAAATGGTGAATGTGGTGCTGCCTCAATTGAGCAGTTTGACCTTGGTAAGCTCAAATGGCCATAACTAAAAATTGGTTGCTCCAATTGGTGTGAGGCTAATTGGAGATGAAAATTTAGACCCAAAGCTACAATTTTTGGTGAAGAAATCTTACCCTAAAACCAAACACAAATTGGTGAAAAGTTATGTCAAATCCGGATTTAGGCACACTGCCCTATACAAAACTGACCATATGAACAATACTTGTTCTAATGGTCATAACTTGGTGTAGGAAGATCCAAATGACCTGAATTTTATACCGATGGAAAGCTAAGACATAGCACTACAACTTTTATGAAGAATACAAACTCAAATTCTGACCATAACCCATCCAAAAAGTGAGCTGAATTTAACACACAAAAACTGCTAGAACCAAGAAAGTGCTCAGAATTCTGGGTTTAGATTAATCCGGTCAGCCTTAGAAAAATAGGCATAACTTGAGTAACAAACTCCAAATGGAGTGATTCAAAAAGGGAATTAAAGCTAAGACATTAAGGAACAACTTTGATGAAGGAAAATTAGCCAAATTCCCAATGTAGACAGACCAATGGAACAATACAAACAAATAACCAAAAACTGAAATTTTGAGATTTAACCCTAATAGGCTTTGAATTTAATTGGGCAATCAATGCTAACAAAAATATGACTCAAAATGTGGTATGTGGGTGTAATTAGAATTAGCATATCTAATTAATATGAAAAAGTCAATATTTTGACCAAATGGTCAAATGAATAGTAATCAGAATTACACTAAGTACAAAAGACTTAATTTTATGGGATAAATTAAGTATACAAAATTTAATTATTGAATTTATTAATTAGAAATAAATTGAATAGATATTGAAACACTCTAGTTATGTGTTAGTGGGAAACGAGCCCTCCAAGGAAGGTGGAGGAATTGAATCAAGACAAGACTAGATAAGAGGTTTGTGCATAACTAACTCTTTTTGTTATTTTTCACTTCCAAATTGATTTGAATAAGTTTATTATATGATTTATGATTTTTGTTGTGTTGAGAATTTTAACTTATTGAATGAAATTGTATAAATTAAATATAAATTTTCTTATGCATTTAAGGATTTATTGCATGATTTTGAGAATTTCAAATTTTAAGTTTGATGTGTTGCCAACCTTGAGCTTAAATTTATAATGATTAAATATGTTAATGGTTTGTAAACACTTTTGTAAATAGAAATTATTTGAAATATGATTTGAAATCACAGTTGACATGGCAATATGTTTTGAATTCTCATTAGCTTGTCTAGTGAGATATCTCCTCCACTAGATAGAGTGAGTTCCTTTCTCTCTGGCTTACCAGTTGGGGAAGAGTTTGGATGAGTACTCATATATACTAGCTAGTCTTTGTTCCTCCCTTTTAGCCTCGGTTATTGGGAGAGCTTGAAATGACGTGGTGTACAACACGGCATCTATTATGAAATTTTGTGTCATTGGTCCAACTGTGTGAATTGTTGGCAATGCCCTTTAAATTATGCATAATTTGATAAATTGTTATCGAAATAAATAATTTGTCAGTGATTCAAAAATATTGTATTGTTTCATGATTTAAAAGAAATATAGATAAATAGTTACTATTTGATCAAAATGTTATTCAAATGAATAATTTGTATGATTGAAAATATTAATTTTTGAATGTCATGAATTTTGAAGGATTTAGAAATTTTAAATTTTTATTTGTTATGAGTTGTCAAAGCATAACTTGTACTAAGTTTTAAATTATTAGTTTGTGCACCACTGAGTTCATCACTCAGTGCTAACTTTGTATGCTGTCGCAGGTGAAAGAAGATATAGAGCAGAGGAGTGAGATTACTTGAAGACACAGTGAGACTATCTTCGGGTATATCATAGGTATACCCTTGTCCATTAGATTTTGATGTAATTTTGTGATTATATACATATAATTTCATTCAAACAATTGTATCAACTCTTTTGTAATATATTTTTTGGATGTAAGCAAATACAAATTATTGTAATATTATCTTGAGATTTTATGTACTTATAAAGTTTTATACTACTAAATTTTTAATACTCCCATGAATGTAAATATTAATTTGGTTACCTTAATGAGATGTTTTAATATTTGATTTTATTTAAACTGTGTATTGGGTTGCTTGTATTGATTTGTAAAATGAAATTGAATAATAGAGTTGTGGTTGAGAAAATATATTGGGAGTGTTTTTCTTTTTAGGTTTTGAAGAACTGTTTTCTCAAAATACAGACGGCATTTTACCAAATTTTTGGTAAAAATTGAGGAGATTTTAAATAGCTAAAAATTTGATTTATATTTGGACTTCAAATAAAGGTTTTTAATATTTGAAAAAAATTAGTCATCAATTTAAAACTGAGCGGAAATTGTTTTAAAATCCCGTGTAGTATATTTAATGGGTTACCAGTAGGTGAAGTTCGGTAGTTCATTAGGTGTACTACGGGATAATGTTATGCCTTACGGAGGGGTAATGTGTGACAAATATAATGAGTGAGTTTCATGCAATTATAAAAATAATGCATGTGCATCGAATATCCTTAATAACTTTCCATTAAAAAGTATCAAATAATTTCTATTTTAAGAGTGCAAGTCAAAATTCAAGTCTCATTAATGCTAAAAGAACTCCATTTCTCAGCACTAAATAAGAATAAATATTTCATGAGAATGCATTTATGCATTTTTATATATATATATATATAGAAGACTTGGCTTCTATAATGATGATTTATATCTGTCATATATCAGAATATTGACATGGAGAATTCCTAAGGGATATAATCTTTCTTATTTGGAGTAATATCCATGTGAAAATAAAAGATAGAAATTTTTTGTCTTCTTTAGGACAAATTTTTATATAAAAATTTGATTCACCATCAATAAAAAATAAGCCACATAAAATATTTTATAACAAACTAAATTTGCTTAAAATTTTCACCACATTTGTGAGAATTATTATATACGCTCGGAGTATTAAATATAGTATTTTTTTAAAGAGAAAAAAAAATAAATTTTCTTGATTTTAGAGAAGCGAAATCCATATATTTAAAGATAAAATGTCCATGATAAGATGTCCATGCACTAAGTGTACTAAATAATTTCTTCCTTATTTAGACTGAATTTCTTACAAAGGATAGGAAACTAAAACATGACTATTCAGTTCATAGCTTTTAGAATCACATGCAACATTTTTTTTATGTAACTACAAAAAAAATATATAAAAAAAATAGATATTAACCCTATTTTGAATACAACGCGATTTATTAATATATCATATTGTATTATATAATATAATTTTTATAATTAATATGTTTAAAAAATGATATGGTATAAGATAATTTAATATATGGCAGAATAATTATAAAAATTACTAAAATACTCTTATTATTGTCTTAAATATATAAACGGGTATTGTATAAAGTGAAAATATAAAAATTTAAAATCATCTCAAGCTACCGTTTTGTTGATTTGAAAATCTGTGGTGAAACCATCATTTTACAACTCTACAATCACCATTTTCAGGAATAATTTAAATAAACAACATACAATATGAAATTATGATAAAACTATCATCTAAATAAGAGGTAAATTATGTACATTTAATCTAATGCAGTAACATGGTTTCTTTGAACAACAGATAATTATTGCAAAACAATTGAAATTTGCCATATTAATGGTGATAAAGTAATTATACATAAGCTTTTCCTCTGCAATATTTTTCTAGAGAAGAAGTCTGATTCTCAAAATTTCTCAATTTTCTATTTTGTTATATTTCACCATAGCATCTCCAAGGCATGCATTAGTGGATTTTGCTAAATCCAGCAAAATGGTACTTTAGTTTTTTTGCTTTATTATTTTAGGTTTCTTCAATGAATTTGACTACAGTTTTGAACTGGAACAGACAGTCACAAAGAAAATTAGGTGGAGCAATAGGCTGTCTTGTCTCAACCAACCCAAACATAGGAAAATGAAATTAAGCTTCAATAAAAGATCAAACACTTGGATTGAAATGGTTGATTGCTCGCTTATTATATGAAAGCCATAACATAATTAAGCATCATTATAAGAGAAATTAAAGAGTCTTGAAACTGAGTACACTTGTCATCATCATTTATGCGTAGAATCTATATGTGGAGGCATCAGTGACAATATTCCGGAATCCACCAATTGTAGATGCTACCATTATGAACACTCCAGTGAATATGGAAGCCTGATGGAAAAAAAAAAAAAAATCCAGTTAATAGAAAATTTTCATGGGTAAATTAAATTTTAGTTAAATTCATGTTGTATATATATTTTTTCTAGTTTTTCTGATTACCCAGTTGATAAACCATTTGGTGCTCAATCTCTCAGGTTTCTTGATTATCAGCCACATTATGCTAGGGAGCTGCAACAAATATTAATGGTCATAATATAATTACAATAGTAATTAAAGTGTTTAATAAACAAGAGATGAATGCTTACAAAATATGATGTAGGAGCAAAACCAAATCCCCCAAAGAAACCAAGAAGATCTCCAAAAAAAGGGAAGGTGACTCCGATGAACAGTGTCAATGCTGAAAGAGTTAGAAGAGATATTTAGCAATAGGAGTCATGAATTTTTGGAAAGCTTGGTAGTAAGAACCTTACCTACATAAGCTGATCGAGTTACAAGTCTAAGTGCAATTCCTGGTGGGAAGTTCAATCTCTTTATCATCATCCTCTCCAGCATTGCGAAAACAGGCATAGCATAGACCTACAAATCTTTCTATTGTTATGTCCAACAGACTGCTCAAACAATGAGTTTTAACTTAACGACATTAGAATTGCTTTCAGACCTATAAGTTAATTTATTAGTTTAAATTTCAATCAAAGCCCTATAAATACTCACCTGGTAGCTTCCAATGACATGAACAACCACCATTAAATTAGCAGAGGCGATAAGCCATCCAGGTCTTTTGAGTGCCATAAGCACATTATCATCAACATCTTGTCCAAATGCCCAATAGCCTATAAGGGCAACAGGGAAATAGCAAATTGCATTGATGAAATAAGCACCTATTGCACCTTTCCACATGGGTATTTTTGAAGGCTTCTCAGGAGTTGATGGAATTGTAGCCTGGATTTCTAGCACAACTGCGTGCCCAGCAAATGCAAAAGAAATTTGACCCAAAGCATTAAACACACGAAACATGTAGTCAGCTGTGCTGGTGTGTTTGTATGCATAGCTCACATTATTAATCTGACCATGACCTAAGCAACCTACCCAGGCTATAGTTGAATAGCTGCAATAACAAACGAATTTCAGTAAGAATATATGTGAATAGACAATAATAAAACTCCTGGTCCTGCAGTAAATCACAGAAGTTCAGTATCAGAAGATTTTGAAGTGGCAGAGTATCTAACTTTCAATAATTCGTGCTTACTGATGTCTTAGAATTCACCACCCAACCATCATATCTCCTCTCAATTTATCCAAATGGCTTATGTATGACAAAATGAAATTCTAGTTGGGTGGCTCGCACCATAATTAATCAAGTTCAGCACTTCACCTCATGTTTAACAAGTTTGTAAGGATGCACCACTACTCCACTAGTAGTTTCTTCAACAAGATTTTCTTCCATTCTTGAAGGGGAAAAAACTTCTCTTTGGGCCGCTTAATTAATTAATTTATTTATTTATTTATTTTCCATGTTTAATTAGTTGGTAGATCTTGCTTCTAAATCAAATAGCCTGTCATGTTTTCACTTTGTGGGTACAGACACAGTATTAATCGAACCAATTAAAATTTTTCGCATATCTCTAAAAATAATAATCGAATTAAAATGAATTGAAATTAAAATAAAATTGAATATAACCGAAGCTAAAAATATTCAATCCGTTATTAATTAAGATTAAATTAATAAAAAAATATAATATAACTAATAATATATTAATAAAAATATATTTATAATTATCTTTTATTTATAAAAATAAAAATAAGCAATATAACATATTTTAATAAAATAATTATAAATCAGATAATATTAATAGAAGTATAAATGATATATTATTAATAAAATTATAATATATATTTTTTTATTAATAAAATTCAATTATTTTGAATTAATTTATTTGTGAAAAATATTTAAAATTAAATCAAATAAAAAACTTAACATCCCTCATCCAAATAAAATTTAATCCCAATAATAATCCAGTACTTCAAGAATATGCACCTGAGGGACATGATTGCTGCCGCTAAAGAAACACCAGCCACAGAATTAAAATTGGGAAGCTGAGACAGGAAGAAGTGAATGCCACCAAATATCAAAATCCAGTAAGATTGCCTGATAGGTGTGCAAGTGGCACAGGCCATCTCCATGAACTTCTTCAGACATTTCCCTCCAGTAACCATGTACACAATATCACACCCAACTTGAACAATCAATTGCTGTGGCAGTACAATCCACGGGCCGAGTTTTGGCCCAAAAGCATGTCTACCAAGATCGATATAACGATCAAATCGAGTCCCAGGAACGCATTCATGGAGCTGTATCATTTGCCACATTGTGTTCAAGGTCATGCACCAAGATAACGCTAGAACCATTGTCCCTGGACCCCTGAGAAAGGAAATGATCAAAAGAATATAAATATATACTTTTCTTCTGGTTCTCATAAATTTCAGTTTTTTGTCCAAGAGATAATTACTGTCAGTTGAGGTGTATATACCAGCCTAAGTAAGCCATGGCATAGGGCAAACTGAGAACACCTGCACCGATCATGGCTGTGACAGTGTGAAAAGTTGAGTACCACCATTTGGCTCGGCGAGCGGGATCGCCTTCCGTCCATTTCTCGACAGACGACTGCTCTTCCTGTTTGATTAGATTTCAAAAATAAAACAGGTCACTGAATGATTAAGAAATTTTGTGAAACAATATAATCTAGTGGTTATTATTTAGAGAAACCAGGATGGTCTTATATTCTAACCTTGGAAAGGGGAGGAGAAGTTGAAACCATTTTGGCAGCCAAAGACAACGCGGTCTTGAAGATCCCCTCAACGTGGGAGTTCAGTGACATGTATTAGTGGCCTGGTGGCGCAAATTTTTATTGGAATAAAGATATGAAAAGAAAATTTTCTTTGGTTCAGTTTTGGGGCTCCCCCTGGATCTTTCTAGTCCCATCTCAGAGGATTGCTCTTTCAGCAGTTACAGTAATGCAAAGAAAATGGGGAATCTTTTTGCATAGTTAAAGTGGCATTAGATCCGCCCACCAACAACTCGTCAATGGGTTTGTGCCATTTAAAAAAGATTTAACTTTTATAATACACATTTTAACTTCCTAAGCTAGTAAAGCATGAAGAGACAACTTTCAAGCAAAATGCATAAAAGGGTTGTGAATGCAGTCTATGATTTAGAAAGTATTCGTAGCAATCCACTTTTAACTTCCCTCTTTTAAATAAAATTAAACCATCTTAGGATTGCGTAATTTTTAGACTTAGAGACAATGATGGGAAGTTTTTGTTGGTTGGTGATTTGGATCCATTCCAAAATCATTACACTGATCACATTTGCTTTATGAAAGGGCCATAGTATGATTAAAGGAAGAAGGGGATACCTTCTTGTCATTTGAATGTTGGTGGGGTCATATTCTTCACCTGTGATGAAAGTGTCCCCAGTAGCTTTGGGGGCCGAAAGATGACTGATAGACACTTTATCCCTCGAAAATATAAGATGAAATACCACTTCTCCATAAAAAATTTAACATTAATTGTCACTTATACATCACTTTGATTATGGCATTACAACTGCAACTTTTGTGCAACTAGATAGAACCACTTGTGAAATTAGGGTCCATCTTTGTGGTCCAATCCTTTAAAGAAAACAGAAGCTCTCTCATGTTTTTCTTGCAGCAGCCCTTAATTTTTATTTCGTAATGATCTCTTGTAGGAGCTTATTTGGAGTCACTATCCCATTGAATTCTTGCCTCCCAGAACCATAACAGCACAGTGCTTCACTGTGATGTTTTTTCTGTTCAAACTGTAGATGGAGTAACCAAGTAGAAAACTTTGTTTATTTTTATGTCAAACAAACAAGTGTACTATTAGCAGCAATCAGGATCTCAAGAGAACTAGGAGTTAAAGACAAATTCTAATATCTTCTACTCTATTAGCTTCCCTCCTTATGAACCTAAAATTGGACATTAGTTTGAGATGGTAGATCTTGATCTTTACTACAGCAGCAATTTCCTATGGAACAGGTAATTCATGTTAATATATAATGATAGAGATGTGTCCGTTATAAGGAAACCCTTGTCTATACCAACACACCCAGTGACACAAGGCGATGTGTCCAAACTGCTTACTCTCATATTTAGCACTACATCTAGATTTTAAAATTTTTATTCGATATAACCGTTGTATATACAACGGTTTAATCATAATAATTAATTATGGTGTGATCCACTGTAATCAATGAAACTGTTATATATATATATCGATTGAAATTTTTTTGGATTTCGATGTAATGCATACTTAAGTAGGCACATCCCCATATTTATGTCAAAAGGATTCACTGGAACCTTCCTCATTTACTTGGACTTGGGATCGACTATACTTTATTAAGCTCATGCAGCCGAGTTCTTCATATTTATTTAGTGATGAGAGTAAAAAATAATTTTCTACAAGAAAATAATCATTATCAAAGTTTTTTAATATGTAAATTTAAATTGAATAACATAAATTAAATTCATTTATTCAAACAACAGTTAATCATTAAATTAAATAAAAAATAGAAAGAATTAATTAATTAATTAGTGAGTAATTAATATTAATGATTCAATTGAAAAAAAAAGAAAAAAAAATCTAATGTAATGATTAATTATATATTACTCATGTGATTGTATGCAAATATGTTACATGGAAAGACAAATAAATTATAAATGGATATAATTAATTATAGTTTTTAATTTAAAAAAATTGTTTGATAATCACAATATTTTGTGATCCATCTGTATAAATCAAAGGTATTATATAATTTCTCTAATGACTGGGGGTGTTGAGGATAAAAAGTAAAGAGAAGAAAAGGGTGTTTAATTAATTAGATGAGAAGGGAAATTGATTTAAAATGGTTTAATTAGTGGAGGTAAGGCCCTTTTTTTTTTTTTTTGAAATGCTACTGAATTGCGTTACAAGGCCCCATGGGCATCACTATACAAAATAGAAGGAAGCTCAGTGACAATCCAATTATGTACATCACGAGAGCAAACTTAGCAAGACAGTCGGCTGCTTTGTTGGCCGATCTTCTGATAGAAGCGAAAGATAAACGAGGACGAGCAGAAGCTATATTTTTGATAGATGAGACTGTCGATTGTATCTCCCAGTAGACTTTTGCATCATTGCCATTGAGGCCCGAATCACAATCTCAGAGTCAGAGTCTGACTCCAGGAAAAAGGAGTTGACTCCTATAACTGTTGCCAATTTCAGAGCTTATAATCCATACAAGCTGTTGTGAGGAGTTAGGCCAAATCGATGCAAGTTGGGCCAAATACATATTTAAAGATCCAAACTTTCGGCCGGAGATTTTCAGAAATAATCCCTCTAAGATCTCTACATACGACCTGCTTTAGAAAAGCATCACAATTCAATTTCCAGCTGTTGTCAGGGTCGTGGGGGTAGGTGTTCGTTCAAGTTTCCGATCAAGATTGTTCTGTTTCCACTGAATTGAATTTCTTTAACTCGTAAACCCGAATCAAGGGACTGATGCTACTCGGCCTTTATGGTGAAATGTGAAGCATATATATGCTTGATCTATATGCTCCTGTCCTGACCTTAAAATAGAGGCTGATGATGCTGGAAGCTGCTGCTTTTCTTGCAGTTACCAAAAATGCAGAAGCTGATTTTTTTTTTTTTTTTGTTAATCTTTTGCTGATGCTGAACTTTGTTCATCATTTGCAATACATTATTTATATTTTTTTACGTTAAGTAAAATTTTATTAAAATGAATGAGTCATGAAAAACTTAGCATGAACGTAAAGTTAATAGGCCTCCCCAAAAACCCAACTACCCAAAGTGCATGCTAGATGGAAAAACCTAAACAAAACAGTACGAATATACTAAGATCCAAAACAAAACAGCAAGACAATTACCCAAAGGATTAAATCAAAACAGCAATTATAACAAAAAGAACAAGAGAAGTGCAGCATTAGCTCCAAAGATTACATAACATCTAGCACAAAGTGCTATGAAATGATTAATTTGCAACATTGATTGCATAATTCAAGTAACTTGTAATCATCAGCAGGAAATGAACAAGTTAATTATTTGGCAAATTAATTATAATTTGCAATTACATATAGAAACTATATGTGGAGGCATCAATAATGATATTGCGTAACCCACCGATTGAGGATGGCATCATGATGAACACTCCAATATATATTGAACCCTAAATAAAAGAAAAAGAAAAACTCAGAGATTGGTTCTTAATTAATTAATTAATTAGTTGCTTTTGCTAAGTGAATGTGTCATTTCCCATTACCCAATTGTTAAGCCATTTGGGGCTGAATCTTTTAGGTTTATTGATTATCAGCCACATTATGCTGGGTAGCTGCAAGAAATAGTTTAACAAGTTTGTTTTTAGATTCTCTAAATAACGATAAATGAAAATTTTATTTTTTTTTTCATTTAAATTTTTAATATAGGTAAATTAGAAAACCTTTATGGGCTTAATAAAATATAATTAAAAAAAAATAACAGTTGAGTTGATAAAACATGAAAAATTGAGGAGTTTGGAAATGGGTTCTTGCTCAACTACAGTATATACCAGAAGACAAAAATAGAAACTTACAAAATATGAGGAAGGAGCAAAACCAAATCCACCAAAGAAACCAAGAAGATCTCCGAAGAATGGGAAGGTGACTCCAATGAATAGTGTAAATGCTGCAAGATTATTTTTCAGGAACATTTGGAAATTTCAATTTTCAGCCATAAAAATCAATTACAGCTTTCCAATCTTGAATTTCTATTAGGTGATGTTAATTAGTTCCCATATTAGAGAAGTACTCATATATCTCACCTACATAAGTAGATCTAGATACCAATCTAACTGCAATTCCTGGCGGAAAGTTCAATCTTTTAACCATCAACCTTTCTAGCATATCAAAAACAGGCATGGCATAAACCTGTAGAAAAAAAATTTCCAATTGCAGTTCAATAAATATATGAAAAGAAAAATCCTAGAAATTACTAATTGTAACATATATAGTCGTACCTGACAGCTACCAATGACATGGATTAGCACCATTGAAATAGCAGAGGCAATGAGCCACGCAGGCCTTTTGAGTGCTATAAGCACATTATCATCAACGTCTTGTCCAAATGCCCAGTGGCCTATAAGAGCCACAGGTAAATAGCAAATTGCGTTGATGAAATAAGCACCTACTGCACCTTTCCACATGGGAATTTTCGAAGGCTTCTCAGGAGTTGATGGAATTGTAGCCTGGATTATCAGCACAACTGCATGCCCTGTAAATGCACACGACATTTGACCCATTGCATTGAACACACGAAACATGAAGTCAGCTCTGCTTGTGTTTTTGTACTCGTAGCTCACGTTATCAACTCGACCATGGCTTAAGCAACCTATCCAGGCTATGGTTGAATAGCTGCAAGCAATCCCCAGAATTAAGAAATCAACCATAATTAAGAAATTAAAATATAATGATAAGTACCTAAGGGACATGATTGCTGCTGCTAATGAAACACCGGCCACATAATTGAAATTGGGAAGCTGAGACAGGAAGAAATGAATGCCACCAAATATCAAAATCCAGTAAGATTGCCTGATAGGTGTGTAAGTGGCACAAGTAATCTCCACGAACTTCTTTAGACGCTTCCCTCCAGTGACCATGTAAACAATATCAAACCCAACTTGAACAATCAATTGCTGAGGCAGTACAATCCATGGCCCCAGTTTTGGCCCAAAAGCATGTCTACCAAGATCGAGGTAACGATCAAATCGAGTCCCAGGAACGCATTCATGGAGCTGTATCATTTGCCACATTGTGTTCAAAGTCATGTGATGCGTCCCAACCGCAAGTGCACGGGTCGTACAAGTAATATAGAAAAGATATCGTTCCCACGAGGAGTTGTGTTAATGATTGAATTTTTGATATAAAAAATGCTAACTAATTTGGACTATTTTTGAAATTAAAGTAATAAATTGATGGGTATTGGAGTATGAAATCTATATATGCAAAATTAATAATCTATTCAACTATGTAATGATTTAACTAAATTTGCATCAAATTAAAATAAAGCAAATTCAAATATGGCAATATTCAAAATGGCAAGTAATTAAATTCGATTAGAAATTAACAATGATAAAAAGGCGATTCCGGAGTTCGGGATTTCATATTCAAGCTATTTTGGGATTTTCCCTAGCTAGCCCAATCCATGAAATTTATGGGTTTAAAGGAGATTAATTCTAAAATCCTTTGAAAACTCTTTCGAGTGAGACAAAGAGTGCCTTAATTAACTTAATCCTACTTTCGTGGAGTTAAAATTAACCAAGACCCATTAGGTTCTTTAATCAATCTATTAAAACCCTCTTAACCCTTAGTCTATTTCTAGATCTAAGTTAATTAAGTCCAATTTCTTGATTAACTATCACTTGGTTTTCTCCTTTCGGTGCTTCAACCAAGGATTAAGAACATAACTTAATGGGGCCCTTCATTAAGCATGTGAATAAGCACACAAGAAATGGATTAAACCTCATAAATTCATTAAATTGGGACTAACCCAGTTCAAATCCACAAAAATAACTAAAATATTACATCCCTTACTCCAGAATCAAAAGTAAACTACTCACTATCCATAATGCTTACAAGATATGATGAGTTTAAATGGAAATAAAGCTTTAATCTAAGCTAAGAAGTAAGAAATTAAACACTAGAAATGTAGAAAAATGTAAAGGAAGGAAGAAATCTGCAAATCTTGGTTAAAAATGGTGTGGAAGGTGAAAATGACTCCTCAAATTCTGCCTCTCTTCTCCTCCTCTTCTTTTCTCCTTGCCTCCTCTCTAAAATGAGAAAATGGGACTATTTATAGCATTTTTCTGACATGGAGCCCTAAAATAGTATGTTCTAGGAGGAATTGATTGAGGGAATCTTCTGCCAGCTCATTAATGAACTCTTTATGGGACTGCATAAGTGGACTGCATAAGTTATGCAGTCCCTTATGCGATTTAACTGGTTACGAGTCACTTATGCGAAACTGCATGACTTGGTGCATAGGTTATGCACAATTCCGTGAAGGTGCATAAGGGAGGCGAGAAAGTGCATAAGCTATGCTGTCTCCTTATGCACATTTCAGCTGGTTCTGGAACAGTGATCTTTCTCCTTATGCAGATCTGCATAGCTTATGCGGCAAGTTATACACAATTTGGTCAATGCATATTTCAGCTTGAAAACTTGTTTTTGACATCTTTGGCTGTAGAAGACACTCCTCAATGGCAAAATTCTCTTCAGTCCTTCAAAAACACCATTTTTCCTACAAAACAAAGTAAAAATTACAAATTAATCCAAAATTGACAATTATGGAAAACTAACTAAATAACTAATGAAATTAGCTAAAAGTGACTAATAATCAAATAAAATAGCTATGAAATTAAACCTAAATGATTATGCAAAATGTATGCATCAAATACCCCCAAACTCAAGCTTTTGCTTGTCCTCAAGCAAACTTTAAAATGAAATACAAAAAATTTTTAGGGGTGCCTTATCCAAAGAACTATGAAAATCACCTATTAAAGTAACTTAACACACCTTCAGCCATACCAGCAATCCATATACCCATCCTTCAAAATGCAAAGAATCTAATGCTTATCCAAGCTTTCACCGCTTAGCCATCAAGTCAATTATCATTCAAAATCCCCAAACCAACAAATCAAAAGAGATAGTCATGCTCAAAAAGAATTCTAGGACAATTGATAACCAAAGTATCTCAACATGGAATGATAGAATTGAATGAATAGATGAATAGTTTTCCAATCCCATAGGCAAATTCCCTACTCCTATCTCCACTAATGTAGCAAGTACTATCAAGAGATCAAAGTTTTTTTAGGGATGTAATGAGGCCATGGGGTTTAAAATGAGGCTAAGAAGAAAGATGGGTAAAAAGTATTCAAAGCATGAGAATATTTTCAATTTTTAAACATAAGGTACACTTCTTATTTTATTATAATTTTTTTTTCTTTTTCTTCTTTTTTTTTTGTATATATGGAGGAGAGAAGTACACAATGAGAATTGTCAAGTGCTAGCATAGTTTACAAAACACATAAAAATGGAGGGACATTTTGATACTTTAGACTTGTATTTTGCATTTTCTTTTGATGATTGTCCCTAAAAATGCCACCCCCAAACTCATTTCTTTTAATACTTTGGGTGGATTTCTTTCATTTTGAATGGCAATAGTGAAAAGCACATATACTAGCACTTTTACAAGATGACAAGCACTTCTTCTCCCTTTTTTTGTATATTTTTTCTTTTTTTTTATTTTTATTTTTATTTTTTAGAAAGTGTACCTAATATTCAATATTATTCTCATGAAAAGGGTTGGAGTGTTTGGTTCATTGGCTAGGTAGCAATAAGGATTTCAAGAAAAATTAGGGATAAAAAGGCTCAAAGGGGTTTTCAAAGGTCAATTTTAATTAGGAAAAAGGGCCAAAGGTTTAAAATGAGAAGGTTTAAATCAAAGAATGCCTAATCATCTCTCTTTTCAAGTATAAGCTGATATTTCGCCTTGAAAGGTTTAGAAAATTTGTTCTAGGATTGGTGAGACATCATTTGACTACCTTATATCCAATAACTCCCTCTAAACACTCCAATCTCTAAAGGACTAGTTGGGTGGCTTTTTGGCTAAGAAGATATAGGCAAGGGATAAACACTTCAAAACTTTGCACCTCTTAGGAAACTTTCGATCCACAAACCCAACTAAAGGTAAGTCAAATCACTCTCATAGGCAACTTTTCAATACTCAAGGGATTTGGCAAAAGATTTTAATGCATGATGCATGATTCCTAAAAATGAGCAATGCATTAACTAAATGGAAGAAGTCTATTTGTGTGCAAAGTGTATAATTTCTAAGTGATGTATAATGTGTGTGTAAATGTGTTATGTATATGTATGTATGGATGTATATGTAAAATATTTACAATATATGTAAATGAAATGGGATGAGATGTTCCTATACTCAAAATGTAAAAAAAATGAAGCAAAAATCAAAATGAATGTGCACCCCCAAACTCAAAATTAGACATTGTCCTCAATGTCTCAAGTAGTGCATTATCAAAATTCAAAGTAAAGAGAAATTACCAGGAATTGTGAAATTTAAGAGCAAAAGGAAAGAGTTACAGTATAGAGCAGATGAGAATTCAATGAATAATGGTGATGCATAAGAGGTCATGCAGTTATGCAGAGTAAAGTCTGTCCAAAACATGTGCATAAGTAGGGTGCATAAGCCGTGCGATTCGCATGAGTGGCAATAAGGGTTGCATAGGCTATGTAAAATATTTGCAAATTTTTTTTTTTTTTTTGGTAATGGGGAAGTGCATAATTTATGCACACTCCTTATGCAAGACTCAAAAGTTTTTAAAATTTCAAGAAAATGTGCATAAGTAGGGTGCATAAGCAGTGAGGTACTGCATTCGTGTCAATAATGGTTGCATAATCTATGTAAAATATTTGCAAAATTTTTTTTTTTTTTTTTTTGGTCATGCGGAAGTGCATAAGTTATGCACTCTCCTTATGCAAGTTTCGTGACCCTTGAAATTTTGAGGAGCGAAGTCATGCGAGTGCATAAGTTATGCACTCCCTTATGCATCTCTCGTAAGTGGTTGTTCAGAAAATCGGGTCATGCAGAAGTGCATAGGTTATGCACTCTGCTCATGCACTGTTCGGCACTTTTTGGAATTTTGGTTGGTGGTCATGCAGATGTGCATAAGCTATGCACTCGCTTATGCAATGGTTATTGCATAGCATATGCTATGGCATTATGCTGCTATGCTTTATGCTTTTTGGTTTTGTTTTTTTTTTCATTTTTATGGTTGGTGTCATGCATATGCATGGCACACTACCCCTCTTTTTTTTTTTTTTTTTTTGTTTTTTTCAGCATGGTGCATATGCACCTTCTGCACCTCCTTATGCCCTTTGTTTTTTTTTTTTTTTTTTTTTTTCATGCGTGTGTGCATGTAGGTTATGCTGCTATGCTGCTTCTCCTTGGAGTTTTTTTTTTTTTTTGTTTATGCATGCATAAGTCATGCACTCTCCTTATGTAAACTTCGGCAGAGAGAGAAAATGAAGGATTTGAAGTTATGCAAATGTGCATAAGTCATGCACTCACCTTATGCAAGGTTTGACAGATATGAAATTTGACAAAATGAGGTTATGCAGAGTTGCATAAGCTATGCACTCTCCTTATGCACTTGCAATAAAGGTGAAAAATGGCAAGAATTGTGGTTATGCAGGATTGCATAAGCTATGCAGTTGCTTATGCACAATTCAACAAAATTAAGATTGCAAAGAAACATGATTTGTAAGTGTGAAAAATACCCTAAAATGAAGAAATATAATTCCATGAAGCATAAACCATGAGAAGTTTCACCAAAAACACATCAATATATACAAAGTATATCAAAAAGGCATCACACAAGCATGTAAAAATGGATCCTACATAAAAGACCTTTGAGAACTATGCCATTTTAAGACAAATTCTGCAAATCAACATTTAGCACATAAAACTCCATAAAATTTGCATGAAGTTGCATCTAACCACAAATGATGAAATGAAGTCTCCAAGTTTTGCCAAGAAAATGCAGCATTTTTACCTTGAATCCTACAACCCAAAGAAGCTCAAAACTGCAAAAATGACTCACTTACCACCATATTAAGATTAAAATCACACATACTTAAAAGTCTCACACCCAACCTCACCAAAAACACAAGCCATCTGCTGCAAACACCCTCTTTGCTGCAGAATTTCTTCTTCCTCTCTGCATAAACCAGTTGCGGCTCAAGGACAGAATCTATCTGCTGCAGACTTTTCCTTTCTGCAGATTGCATTTTTCCTCTGCAATAACCAGATTGCAGCTCCCAATAGTTCACCAGCCTTTCTTCATTGATATACATCTACAAGGGACAAGATTTAATAATGTCAAAAATTGAATTTGAGGAAATTTAAGATAAAAACAAAATTAATGAAAATGAAAGTAAATCAACAAAAGCAAAATAAAAGGACTTGGGATGCCTCCCAAGAGCGCTAATTTATAGTCCTTAGCTAGACTCTTTTCATGTTTCATGGTGGCTGAAATTGGAATTTGTTGCCTCTGTTTCCAATAGGTGCTTCAATGAATCTATACTTCATTTTCTTTCCATCACATGAGAAGATCCTTGTTGCTTTGTCTAAAAATCCGACCATTTCTTTCTTGACAACCTTTGGTGCATCTTTGTCTTTGAGAGATGGTTGCTTTACTTCACTTTTCTCCACTTCCTCAACTTGAAAGATTGGTGCCATAGGACAAGGTGGATTACTATTCAAATCTTGTGCAAATGCAGCCTCTTTTGGATTTTCATCATTGATACTCCCTTCATGGATAAGACAACTTTCAAGAGAAGCCTTCGGATAGCTCTTTCTAAAGTGCTCTTTTACTAACTCATCAACTATATCAATTCTCAAACAAGAGTCTACATCTTCATGTTGCTTCTTCTTATCATTGCCAATATTGAAGACTAACTGATCCTCTCCGATTCTAAGAGTAAGCTTTTCACCTTTCACGTCAATCAAAGCACCAGCTGTAGCCAGGAAAGGCCTCCCCAAAATGATTGGCATATGAGAATCCTCTTCCATGTCCAAAATGACAAAGTCAATTGGGATGTAAAATTTTCCAACCTTCAGTGGTATATTTTCCAAGATCCCTTCTGGATATTTAATTGATCTACTGCCAACTGAAGAGAAATGTGGGTTGGCTTAAGATCTCCCATGTTAAGCTTCTCATAGATGGAGAGGGGCATAAGGCTTACACTAGCCCCTAAATCACATAAAGCTTTTATAGAACATGATTCCCCAATATGGCATGGAATTGAAAAACTCCCTGGATCCTTGAGCTTTGGAGGAAGTTTCCTTTGGAGGATAGCACTGCATTCCTCGATTAAGGCTCTGATCTCATAATCTTCAAGTCTTCTTTTGTTTGAGAGAATTTCTTTCAAAAACTTAGCATAAGAAGGCATTTGGGAAAGAGCATCGATAAAAGGCACATTTATATATAGCTTCTTCAAAACCTCTAAGAACTTCCCAAATTGCTTATCAAGCTTGGCTTTTTGAAATCTCTGTGGAAAGGGAAGCTGTGGCTTGTAAGGCTCTGGAGGTATATATTTCTCTTCTTTCTCTCCAACCTCCTCTTTACCTTTTCTTGCACTCCCTTTTCACTCTTTTGTTTTTCATCTCCCTCAAAATCTTCCTCATTTTCTCTCTTTTCAACTTTTTCACTCTTCTCATTATGCACTATTTTACCACTCCTCAGTGTGATGGCATGACATTGCTCCCTTGGATTTTCTGTTTGACTAGGAAGTTTCCCATAGAATTGGTACTTGATGAGCATGCTTGTTGTGCAATCTGATTTTCCAAAGATCCTATTGTGTGTTTGCATTTGTTCCACCTTGCTTTCATCTCTCTCAACTCTTCATCACGCTTAATTTGATTAGCAAGAATTTGTTGTAATAAAGCCTCTGTGGTGGAAATTTGTTCTTCTTTGTCTTGGTAAAGGTGCGATGTTGCATTCTTTTCTTTGAAAACTAGGTGGTGGTTGCCTAGGTTGCTGGTATTGATGCCCTTGTTGTTGTGGTGGAAAGTTCTGAGTTGAAGCTTGATTTTGCTGATTCTCCCATGAAAAATTGGGATGATTCCTCCAAGCATATGAAGGATAATCTACTCCACAGCTCATTGTTCCTTCGCATAAGTAACTTGTTGAGAACTTCAGAGCATGATGATGAACCGACTAGCATACTTAAATCCTCCATTTTCTTAGCAAGGACATTAGTGAGTGCATCAAATTTGGCATTGATCATGTTGAATGGATCAAGCTCATACATTCCAGCAACTTGCCTTTTTTGAGTTGGAGTTGACCCTCTTGGACTACTCCATAGATGACTGTTCTTTGCTATTTTCTCTAATAACTCATAAGCTTCATCTTCATGCTTAATGATGAATTCCCCTCCAGTTTGAGCATCAATGATTCCTCTGATAGCAGGAGTGACATTTGTGTAAAAATTCTGGTTTATCATCCATTTAGGAATGGCATGATGTGGACATTGTCTCTCCAACTCCTTCCATCTCATCCATGACTCATAAAGAGTCTCATCTTCTCTTGGTCTAAAAGCAATCATTTGATTCCTCAACTCTTGAGTTTTTCCAGGTGGAAAGTATTGGGCAAGAAATACATCAGTGAGCTGCTCCCAATTTGTAATTGAGTTGTGAGGTAAAGAATCAAGCCAATCCAATGCTCTATCTTTCAAAGAGAATGGAAACAATTTTAGCCTTGCTGCATCATCGAGATACTCAGTTGTTTTTGCATGTCACAAATCATAGCAAACTTCTTGAGATGTGTGTGTGGATTTTGAAGGATGACCCCAAATTGAGAATTCAATCATTTGAAGGACTCCAAAATCCATCTTGTAACTATTTACATCAATTCTTGGTCTTGCTATGCTCTCTCTCAAGTCATCAAAGCGAGGAAAAGCATGATCCATCATACTTCCCTAAATGATTAGCATTTACTACCTCTTCACCATGGGCTGCATTTTCATTATTTTGACCATTTCGGCATTACCAACACCAATTCTAATTCTTTCATCACCATATGCGCTTCTAATTCAGTTTCTATCAAGGCTTCTTTTCTTTTTCTGGTTTCTTTCTTGTTGGCCTTACAAAATTTCTCAATTTGTGGTTGAATAATAAGGATGTATCACTTGTGCTTCTAGCTCTTCTCATAAAAGATTAAGAGTACGAAAAAGAACAAACAAACACAAAATGAAAAGATAACAGATAAAACTAAAAACAACTAAAATAATCAAGAATTCAATCTTAAACAAACAACTCCCAAGAACGGCGCCAAAAACTTGATGCGTCCCAACCGCAAGTGCACGGTCGTACAAGTAATATAGAAAAGATATCGTTCCCACGAGGAGTTGTGTTAATGATTGAATTTTTGATATAAAAAATGCTAACTAATTTGGACTATTTTTGAAATTAAAGTAATAAATTGATGGGTATTGGAGTATGAAATCTATATATGCAAAATTAATAATCTATTCAACTATGTAATGATTTAACTAAATTTGCATCAAATTAAAATAAAGCAAATTCAAATATGGCAATATTCAAAATGGCAAGTAATTAAATTCGATTAGAAATTAACAATGATAAAAAGGCGATTCCGGAGTTCGGGATTTCATATTCAAGCTATTTTGGGATTTTCCCTAGCTAGCCCAATCCATGAAATTTATGGGTTTAAAGGAGATTAATTCTAAAATCCTTTGAAAACTCTTTCGAGTGAGACAAAGAGTGCCTTAATTAACTTAATCCTACTTTCGTGGAGTTAAAATTAACCAAGACCCATTAGGTTCTTTAATCAATCTATTAAAACCCTCTTAACCCTTAGTCTATTTCTAGATCTAAGTTAATTAAGTCCAATTTCTTGATTAACTATCACTTGGTTTTCTCCTTTCGGTGCTTCAACCAAGGATTAAGAACATAACTTAATGGGGCCCTTCATTAAGCATGTGAATAAGCACACAAGAAATGGATTAAACCTCATAAATTCATTAAATTGGGACTAACCCATTTCAAATCCACAAAAATAACTAAAATATTACATCCCTTACTCCAGAATCAAAAGTAAACTACTCACTATCCATAATGCTTACAAGATATGATGAGTTTAAATGGAAATAAAGCTTTAATCTAAGCTAAGAAGTAAGAAATTAAACACTAGAAATGTAGAAAAATGTAAAGGAAGGAAGAAATGCAAATCTTGGTTAAAAATGGTGTGGAAGGTGAAAATGACTCCTCAAATTCTGCCTCTCTTCTCCTCCTCTTCTTTTCTCCTTGCCTCCTCTCTAAAATGAGAAAATGGGACTATTTATAGCATTTTTCGACATGGAGCCCTAAAATAGTATGTTCTAGGAGGAATTGATTGAGGGAATCTTACTTGACTCATTAATGAACTCTTTATGGATTGCATAAGTGGTGCATAAGTTATGCGATCCCTTATGCGATTTTACTGGTTCTCAGTCACTTATGCGAAATCGCATGACTTGGTGCATAGGTTATGCACAATTCCGTGAAGGTGCATAAGGGAGGCGAAAGTGCATAAGCTATCTTTGTCTCCTTATGCACATTTCAGCTGGTTCTGGAACAGTGATCTTTCTCCTTATGCAGATCTGCATAGCTTATGCGGCAAGTTATACACAATTTGGTCAATGCATATTTCAGCTTGAAAACTTGTTTTTGACATCTTTGGCTGTAGAAGACACTCCTCAATGGCAAAATTCTCTTCAGTCCTTCAAAAACACCATTTTTCCTACAAAACAAAGTAAAAATTACAAATTAATCCAAAATTGACAATTATGGAAAACTAACTAAATAACTAATGAAATTAGCTAAAAGTGACTAATAATCAAATAAAATAGCTATGAAATTAAACCTAAATGATTATGCAAAATGTATGCATCATCATGCACCAAGCTAACGCTAGAACCATTGTCCCTGGACCCCTGAGAAAGGACAATTGATCAAAAGAAAATACATATATAGTTGACTGGTGATCATTAATTTAGGTTTCTTTATATAGAGATTATTATTTTCAGTTGAGTTGTAATATATATACCAGCCTAAGTAAGCCATGGCATAGGGCAGACTGAGAACACCTGCACCTATCATGGCTGTGACAATATGAAAAGTTGAGTACCACCATTTGGCTCGGCGATTGGGATCGCCTTCCACCCATTTGTCACTGTATTGATCTTCCTGTTTGTTGGAGCAAACTAAGAATTAACCGAGAAAGAGAAGAATATTTCAGTGTATTATATATTTTTTATTAACTGCAAATGAGCTTAAATACAGCTCAAAATATAACAGAAATTCCTATATTTCAGCTCAACTATGGAACATGCCTCCATGTTTAACAACTTAGCTAGAAAAATGGAAATAATGACTAAAATGCAGTAGAACAAGTCAATTAAAAAAAAATAACAGAAAAAAGAAAACTACAGCAGCTAAGTCAACTTCTTAACACTCCTTCTTGGCTTTGATGCTGCAAACTCCAAGTTTTTCCCTTAGAAATTCAAATTTGCTTCTTTCCAAAGGTTTGGTAAAGATGTCTGCAACATTGTCATCAGTTTTGCAATATTTCAGAACAACAGAACCTTCTTTCTGCACATCTCTAAGGAAAAACAATTTGATATTAAAGTGCTTCGTTTTTCCATGAAAAACGGGATTGTTTGAGATTGCTATCGCTGCTTGATTATCCACAAACACATCTGTGCCTTCATTTTGCTTCAGGTTCAGATCAAATAGCACCTTTCTGAGCCATAAAGCTTGATTTGCAGCAGCTGTAGCAGCAATAAACTCTGCTTCTGCAGTCGATTGTGCAACAACTTCTTGTTTTTTACAACACCAAGAGAACATTCCTGACCCCAGATTAAAACAATAGCCTGAAGTACTCTTCATATCATCAGAACCACCATGATCACTATCAGAATAGCCTTGCAGAACATGAATCTGACTAGCACAAAACTTGATTCCATGCTTCAATGTTCCTTTCACATATCTTAGAACTCTCTTAGCAGCAGAAAAATGAGTTTCAGTAGCACAATTCGTAAATCTAGATAGCAGACTCACAGAGTGTAAGATGTCAGGTCTTGTGGCTGTTAAGTACATCAAACAACCCACTAGACTTCTGTAAAGAGTTTCATCAACCTTTTCCGCTACATCTTCCTTGCTGAGCTTTACATTTTTACCCATAGGAGTTGTAGCAATCTTGCACTCATCCATTCTGAATTTCTTCAGAATTTCTTTGGCATATTTGGTTTGGCAAATGAACACCTCTTTCTCCTTTTGTTGAACCTCCATTCCAAGAAAATATGACATTTCTCCCAAGTCAGTCATCTCAAATGTCTGTTGCATATCTTTCTTGAATTTGTTTACAAGTTTCAAGTTGCTTCCTGTAACAAGTAAGTCATCCACATACAGGGAAACAACAATAAAATTGATCTCATCACCTTTAATGTAGAGGGTAGCTTCATTGAGACTTTTTTTGAATCCCAACTGCATCAAATGCTCATCAATTCTGCTATACCAGGCCCTTGGTGCCTGTTTCAAGCCGTATAATGCTTTTTTGAGCAAATACACATCTTCTTCTTGCTCTTTCACAACAAACCCCTCAGGTTGTTCAACGTAAATCTCCTCCTCAAGAAGACCATTTAGAAACGCTGACTTTACATCTAACTGGTACACTTTCCAACCCTTTGAGCAAAGAATGGCCAACAAAGAACTGATTGTTTCACTCGCAACAGGAGCAAATGTGTCAGAAAAATCAACACCAGGGATTTGGGCATAACCTTTCACAACAAGCCTTGCTTTATGCTTGTTTATAGAGCCATCTCTATTGAGCTTTGTTCTAAATACCCACATTACTCCAATCTCCTTTCTATCATCAGGTCTTTTTACCAGCTGCCGTGTTTTATTTTTTTCAATCATGCTTAACTCCTCCTTCATTGCAGCTACCCATTTTGGATCTCTTTTTGCCTCCTGAAAATTTTCTGGTTCCAAAACTGCAACATTGCACTTTTGATAGATTTCCGAAAGTGATCTTGTACCTCTTATAGGTTCATCATCAACCAAATCGGATTCGGACAGCTCTAGCAATTTTGAATCTTGACTTGGAATTGTACCAGCCTGATCTCCTTTCCAATTCCACTTAGCATCTTCCATAAAATGCACATCTCTGCTTATCAGAATTTTTCTCGTATTAGGTTGAAAAACTCTATAAGCCTTCGAAACTGAGCTGTATCCGACAAAGATTCCAGCTTCAGCTTTTCTGTCGAGCTTGTCTCTTTTGATCTGAGGCACATAAGTGAAACACAAGCAGCCAAACACTTTTAAATTTTTTAAAGAAGGTTTGTAACCATACCAAGCCTCAAAAGGTGTCTTCCCATCAACTGCCGTTGTAGGAAGTCATTTATGGCTCTGAACACGTGTTAGCGACCTACGCGATATTCTTTTGGCAACTCTTTCTCATGAAGCAAACACTTGGCCATCTCCATCACTGTATGATTTTTACGTTCACTGACTCCATTTTGTTGAGGAGTATATGGAGCAGTGAGTTGGTGTTCAATTCCAGCCTCTTCACAGAACTCATTGAAAGTTTCAGACTTGTACTCCTTCCCATTATCAGACCTCAACGTCTGAATTTTGCAGCCACTTTGTGTTTCAATCCAGTTCTTGAATTTCCAGAACACACCAGCCACTTCTGATTTGAACCTGAGAAAATATATCCAGGACATTCTGCTATAATCATAAATGAAAAGCAGATAATACTTACTCCGATTAAGTGAAGGAGTTCTATGTGGACCAGCCACATCAGTATGAATCAACTGAAGCTTTTCTGATGCTCTACAGGTAGCTTTCTTGAAAGGAAGCCTTGATTGCTTTCCATATTGGCAAGCCTTGCATTCTGGCAGTTCAACTTCAAGATTAGGCAAACCTTGAACAAGTTCATTCTTTTGCATATTCACCACTGTTCTATGATGAAAATGACCCAGCCTTCTATGCCACACTTCTGCATTCACTGTTGTTGTAGAGTAGACTGATTGCTTTGCCTGTAGAGGATCTAGTGCAAAACTCTTCCCTTTCATGCTCACTTTGAACATATCTTCATCTTTTGAGTTTTTGATTAAGCAATGATTGCCCTCAAAAACCACTTTAAAACCATTTTCAAGAAGCTGGCCAACGCTCAGCAAATTTTGGTTAATGTTAGGTACAAATAACACTTCTCGTGTAACACCCCCGTTGCATAGCCTGGTAGATTTCATTGTTCTAGTGACCGGTGTCGGTCCGGACAATTATTGGGATTAGAGCCACACCTAAGACAACTTGAGAACCCATAAACACAAATAATTAGTAATGTTTAATTAGTTAACTATAAATAAGAAAAACAGAACATAAGAGGTTAAACGAGCCGAGAGTCACAACGATGAGTGACCTCCTCGGGAACGACTGCGAAGTCATTTTAAACTCAAATTTCGAACCGTAAAAAGTGACGCTGCGGTCCTTAGGACCCTTATGAACACAGTGGAAAAGAGAAAATCACGAAAAAGAACTGTTAAGCCAGTCAAATAATTAGGTCAGGGAGCCGGAAGAAATATTGGATTATTTGCAAACCGGGATGAACCGGCGAGGGGCAATTTGGTCAATTGACCCCGAGAGCTGACTCCTGACCTAACTGTCAAATAAAATCGGAGAAAAGAAAATTTCGGAATCGGGAATTAAATTAAAGAACTAATAGATAAATGAAAAAAGAAAAGAAAAGAAAAGAAAAAGCTAATTACATTACTTTATGACATCAAAATGATGTCACAATTGATTTTTAATTTTCCTACCATAATTGACCAAGTCAATTAAGTGAAAATACATATGAAACTAATAAATTAAAAGAAAAAAAAAAGTCATTTTGGCCTTCTTCCCTTCCATTGCCGTCTCCCTCTCTACCAAGTTCTCTCTTTCAAATTTTCCTCCATGAAAGCTTATTTTTAAGCTTTCTAAACACTAATTCCACCATAAATCCTTTAATTTTCTTGAAGAAAAATTATAAGCAAGTCTTGAAAGGAAGATTAGAAGGAGAAGAATTGAGAGAAAGTGAAAGATTTGAAGATTGAAAATTCAAAGAAAGGTTAGTAAGCTAAACTTGAAATTCTAGTTGAATTAATTGTGTTTATAGTTCAATTAACTTAGAATTATGCTTAAAATGAAAATAAATTAATTGTTGGAGGATTAAAGAAAAACTCATCTAGCTAGGGTTTTGATGTGTGTGCATGAATTTGATGGACTTTAAGGTGTATATGAGCTTGATAGAGTTAAAGAAGCATGTATATAGGCATTGAAATTGTTAATGGTAACAAAGTAGTGAGATTAGGGTTTTGGACTTAGGGTTTTGAGGCAAAATTTAGAGAAATGCATAAATGGCATGTTGGACCTATTTTGAAGTGAAATAATGGTCAATTATGACCAAATAAGTTGTGTGGGAATGGTAGAAAATTAAGCCAAATTCGTAGGTCAATGGTCATGCTGCTGGCAGCATGACCAAACCTACTTTGAAGGACCAAAACTCAAATTTTATAAGCCTAATGGATATGCCACCAATTGGAGATGAAAATAGACATAAAAGAGCACAATTTTCATTAAGGAATCATGGCCAAAAACTGACCAAAACTTGGTGAAACAATTGACCAAAGTGAATTGATAGCAGGCTGCCCTTGCACCAAACTGACCAAATGAACTATTCATTTGGTCATAACTCGAGCTAGGTAGATCAAATTGATCTGAAATTTTAACTGTAATTAGATAAGATATAGATCTAAAACTTTCATGAAGGACACCAATCCAAATTATGTCATTAACCTAATCAAATCATTGAGCAAAGTGAAATTTACTGTACTGAGATTTCCAGAATTTCCATTTGAGCAGCAATGTTTGGATGGCTATAACTCCCTCTAGAAAACTCGGATTTAGGCAATTCTTGAACCGATGGAAACCTAAGACATAGTAAAACATTTCATATGAAGAAAGTTAGACCAAATTATGAACTTAACTTAATCAAATTACTGACCAAAGTTTGACCAAAATCTGCGGAACCCAAAAATGCGGTATGAGCGATTGCGTGAACAGTAAACTTATTTTGGCCATAACTTGAGCTACAAAACTCCGATTGAGGTGATCCAAAAATGAGAATACACTTAATACAATAAGGAACATTTTCTATGAAGGAAGTTTTGTCAAATTCCAACAGTAGACCGACCAATGGAATAGTGCAACTTCGGAGAACCAAAACCGAAAATTGGCAATTTTGCCAAAATGACCTAAGCTTTAAACAAATGACCAAAACCAACAAGTTTGGTGACCAAAATGTGGTATGTGGGTGAAGTTGGAGTTCCCATACCTATTAAGCCTTAGAAAGTCAATAATTTGACTTGAATAGTGCAGTGAATAGTAACCGAAACACAAAATTTCGAAACGTCGAATTTAACATGTTAGAGCTAGGTAAATGTGAAGTTAAGTTTAATTTGGATTTATTTTAAGTTTTAGTACTGAAACATTGGAAAATTTCGTGTTTCAGTGGAAAAGAATACCGGGACAGAACCCGAGGAGTTGAGTCAAGGCCAACAGGCGACTCGTTTGAGGTTTGTGCACAACATCACTATGTTTTAAAATGTATTGATAAAGTGAATGAATTATGTATTTTACATCTGCTTAGAATTATTGAAAATTTATTTGTGACATTAGTGATGATGTTTTGACTTAAATTGTGAAAGTTATTGTGTATATTGAAATGACAATGTTTAGCAAATTGTTAAGATAAGTTTTGAAACCTCAGTGTCATGACCATATATTTGAACACCTCACTAGCACGACTAGTGGGGGTAATTAGTTTCGAATTTTGATTCTTTCTCTGGAGAAGTGTTGAGGTGTGCCAGTAGAAGAGGATGTGAATGGATATCCATATATTTGAGCTAGCTTCTTTGTGATATAATTTCTCTTTAGCCTCTGGCTATTGAGATTCATGTGATTTCTCTTTAGCCTCTGGCTATTGAGATTCTATTTGTTTCGAATGGCGTGATCTAACTGTGGGTTTTATGAAATGTGTTTTGATACTTTGAAATGAACTTGGTTTACATGTAAAATCTCACAATGCATGATTGTATTTAATTTTCATGTTTAGCCAAATTTTTGAATGAATGTGCTTTAAGCTTTGCATAAAGATTATTTTAGTATATTGTGCACCATTAATTCCTAGTACTCGTGATAGCTTTATTCTTTGCCGCAGATACAGAGACTAGAGGAGCAGCATCGAGTCTTGAAGTGTGTGAAGTCATCAGCTTGAAGCCTTCGGGTATAATTTATACCCTAACTGTAAATACTTCTTTTGATGTATATATTGCACATAAATGTATGGACATGTAAAAATGGGTCTTGAGCAGCTTGTACACAAATTTGTATGAAGTTTGTAATAAAGTTTAGTTTGTGTTTCTTTTGATATAAATTTGTAAGGTTGTGTATAAATTATTTTGTTTTTAATGAAATATGTATGATATTGATTGACAATATTTTTAGAACTATTGAACTTGTGAATTTTGATAAATTGATTGAGTTTGATTGTGAAACCGAAGTAGTGGTTGAGAAAAACTTTTAGAAGTGCTTTTTACAGGTATTTGAAGAACGGTTTTCTCAAAATACAGAGAAAACTCTGTCAAAATTTCTATAGAATTTGCGAAAAACTAAAATGAACCAAAAATATTAACTAGTTTTAATTTTAACTAAATGTTTTAAATGCCTATTAGAAAATGCTCACCACTTATCAAAAATAAGAAAATTGTTTTAAAATCCCTTGTAGGGTACTTAATGAGTTATCGGTAGGTGAAGTTCGGTAGTTCATTAGGTATTCTACGGGATCATGTTATGCCTTACAGAGGGGTAAGGTGTGACATGTTTTAGTGGTATCAGAGCAAATTTTTGAAGTATGTTTTAACATATAAATTTGTGTCTTTCTTGTTAAGTACAACTGCTCAATGTCCATAATTGTTACATACAGTGCATTACATCATGAATATGAACTAACGGGGGGAAATCTCCATGTGTTACTTGTTCAGGAGATACCCTAACTTTAGACTGAAATGGAAGAAGGGGATCGCTCAGTCGAGCAGTTTGTTGAAGCTGAGGCACAAGGAGAAGCCCCAGGTTTACTGAATGTCAGTGGGTCAGTAGCACCAGCCCCACAAATGCCGCAGTTTCCTGCACAATTCGCACAGCAGATGGCTGCGATGTTTCAGCAAATGGCTGGGGGTATGCCTGCTCAAGCTCCAACCCAACCACCTGTGACACAACCACTGCCTCCAGAGAAGATAATAAATTATTGAAGTATGGGGCTGCAGAATTTAAGTCTGATGGACCCTTTAGAGGCAGAGCAATGGCTTGAAAGAATGGACAGAGTATTTAAGAAATTGCACTCCCGGATGAGTTGAAGTTCGAATATTACGTGGTCGCATCGCAAGGATGCATATGATTGGTGGAAGACCATCCCCACACTGGCAGAACCACGGTGCTAACACGGGATGACTTCATCGAGAGTTCGCATGTAAATACATCACAGACGCATATGTTGATCAGAAATTGCAAGAATTTTTGAGTTTGAAACAAGGAAATCGATCAGTGGCAGAGTATGAGAGGGAGTTCTCCCGCCTGAGTCACTATGCGGAGAGTCTCCTTACTACCAGTAAAGCAAGATGCAAGAGATTTGAGATGGGTTTGAAGCCCAGTATAAGGATGCAAGTTGTGGGATTTCGACACAAAGAACTTCTCGTAACTTATGTCTCAAGCACTTGAATGGAGAGAGTCAAGCGAAGCAATCCCAGTGAGGGAAAAAGTCAAGAAATTAGAAAAAGACAAGGGGGAAAAATCAGTTGAACAGAGTTCTGGTGCTACCTCTGGAAAGAGAAAGAAGTTTAGTGGACCCAGCAGGGGTCGAGGTGGAAGATTTAGTAGGGGCCGATTCTCCGGACAGAGACCCCCTAGGTCTGGTCAGCAGTCAAGCAGGGGTTCACATTCTGCCCGCCCCTGTGAGACTTGTGGCAAGATTCATGGGGGGGAATGCTATTGGGCCACTGGAGCCTGTTTTAACTGTGGAGGCAAGGGCCATATAGCTAAAAACTGTACTAGTGCTCCGAGATATAGCCCAGCTCCTACTACTGCCGAGGGATCTATTCAAAGTCCCGCTCCTAAGTTCACGATCGGCCAAGAGGAAGAGGCAGAGGTAGAGGCACTGCTTCAGGCAGTCAGGGCACAATTGGTCAGTCAGGACAAGGAAGTGCTTCAACCAGAATCTACGCAATGAAATAGCGAGAAGAAGCTGAGACTTCTGATGTGGTAGCTGGTACATTCTCTATCTCTGGTCAAGATGTATTTGTATTGTTTGATCCGGGTTCAACCCATTCATATGTTAGTGCTAGCATAGTCAGTTCACTTGCTGTTCCATGTGTGCAAATGGGTTTTGAAGTGCTAGTAACTAGTCCATTAGGACAAGAAGTCCGGGTCAACAGAATTTATAGAGACTGTCCTTTGGTGATCCAAGGACATGTTTTCCTGTCAGACTTAATTGAGATGCCCTTCAGAGAGTATGATATTATCTTGGGCATGGATTGGTTAGCTAGGCATCATGCTATGATTGATCAGAGATCAAGAGTCACTTTTGGTCTCCCTCTGTACGGTGATGTGGTAATACACGGGGAGAGGCATTTACTGCCATCAAACATCATTTCGGCTGCACTAGCCAGAAGGATGATCAGAAAGGGGTGTGAAGCATACTTGGCACATGTGATAGACACCCAGGTGGGGAGTCCAGCACTAAGGGACATCCCTACGGTATGTGACTTTCCGGATGTGTTTCCTGATGAATTGCCAGGATTACCTCCAGAAAGAGAGGTGCAGTTTGAAATTGATGTTATGCTTGGTGTGGACCCAATCTCTATAACGCCATACAGAATGGCACTTGCAGAATTAAAATAGTTGAAGGTACAATTGCAAGAATTGCTTGACAAGGGCTTTATCCGCCCTAGTGTGTCACCTTGGGGAGCGCCAGTGTTGTTCGTAAAGAAGAAGGATGGCACTCTCCGGTTATGCATTGATTACCGACAGTTGAATAAGGTGACGATAAAGAATAGATATCCATTGCCTCGCATTGATGACTTGTTTGATCAGTTGAGGGGTGCAGCTGTGTTCTCCAAAATTGACCTGAGATCAGGTTATTATCAGCTGAAAGTACAAGAACAAAGTATTCCTAAAATTGCCTTCAGAACCCGCTATGGCCATTATGAATTCCTAGTCATGGCATTCGGGTTAACGAATGCTCCGGCTGCTTTTATGGATCTGATGAACACTATCTTCATACCATACCTCGACCAATTTGTTGTGGTATTCATAGATGATATATTGGTCTATTCGAGGAATGCAGAAGAGCATGATAGACATCTGCGGATTGTACTGCAGACTTTGAGGGAGAAACAGCTATATGCCAAATTGTCAAAGTGTGAATTTTGGCTGAAAGAAATATCTTTCTTGGGGCATGTAGTATCAGAAGAGGGCATCAAGGTAGATCCAAGTAAGATTGAAGCTGTCCTTAATTGGAGGCCACCCAGAAATATCACAGAGATTCGATTTTAGGTTTAGTTGGATACTACCGTAGATTTGTGAAGGATTCTCCATGTTGGCATCTCCATTGACCAAGCCGCTTAGAAAAGATGTAAAATTTCGGTGGACGGATTAATGTCGTGAGTTTTGATGAATTGAAGAGATGTTTGGTGAAGCTCAGTCTTAACTTTACCTACAGGGTAAAGAATATACTGATTCTGATGATGCTTCTCATAATGGGTTAGGTTGTGTGTTGATGCAAGATCGAAATGTCATTGCCTACGCATCACGCCAGCTGAAACCGCATGAGAGGAATTATCCAACACATGATTTGGAGCTTGCAGCTATTGTGTTTGCTCTTAAGATCTGGAGACACTATTTGTATGGGGAAAAGTGTTACATCTACACAGATCATAAGAGTTTGAAGTATTTGGGCACCCAGAAAGAACTGAATTTAAGACAGAGGAGATGGTTAGAGTTGATAAAAGACTATGATTGTCTGATAGACTATCAGCCAGGGAAAGCTAATGTTGTGGCTGACGCCTTAAGTCGCAAGACTATGGCAAGTCTACGAGTTACTCCTTTGTCTTTAGTACATGAGTTGAGATCATTACATGCCAGTTTAGAGATTAATGATGAGGGGCAGACAGCAGTTGCATGGCATGTACAGCCAGTGTTAATTGATCGGTCGAATGGTCGCTCGTAATGATGAAAGGTATCAGAAGCTGTTAGAAGAAGTCTGGCAGGGCAAGAAACCAGAATTCTCAATCAGAGATGATGGTTTACTGCTACACCAAGGTAGAATATGTGTTCCTAATAATGTGGATTTGAAGCAAATCATTTTGAAGGAAGCACATGAGTCTCCTTTTGCCATGCACCCTGGTGGTACAAAAATGTATAGAGGGCTAAAGGAGCATTACTGGTGAATGGGTATGAAAAGAGATGTGGCAGAGTTTGTATCCAAATGCCTAACTTGTCAGCAAGTAAAGGCAGAGCATCAAGTACCCGCTGGGTTGTTACATCCACTACCAATACCAGAATGGAAATGGGAAAGAATAACAATGGATTTTGTAATGGGACTTCCGAGGACACAGAAGAGTCATGATGCAGTTTGGGTCATTGTTGACAGACTAACTAAGTCTGCTCATTTTCTGCCAGTTCGGATGGACTACAATTTAGAAAGATTGGCCAAGTTATACATTGATGAGATTGTGAGACTACATGGAGTGCCAGTATCTATCATATCAGACAGAGATCCTAGGTTCACTTCTAGATTCTGGGGTAGTCTTCAGAGAGCCCTAGGAACTAGATTGAACTTTAGTACTGCATTCCACCCACAGACAGATGGCCAGTCTGAGAGGGTAATTCAGATTTTGGAGGACATGCTACGGGTTTGTGTGATTGAGTTTGAGGGTAGTTGGGATACACACTTGCCTTTGATTGAGTTTGCTTACAACAACAGCTACCAATCAAGCATTGGGATGCCTCCATATGAAGCTTTGTATGGCAGAAAATGTAGAACCCCATTGTGTTGGGATGACGTGGGTGAAAGAAAGATGATTGGACCCGAAATTGTTCAACAGACTGAAGAGAAAATCCGGGTGATCAGAGATCGACTTAAAGCTGCATCAGACCGTCAGAAGTCCTACATTGATCTGAAGAGAAGAGATATTCAGTATGCAGTGGGTGAGAAAGTTTTCCTCAAAGTTTCTCCTTGGAAGAGGATTATGACATTCGGCAGGAAGGGGAAACTAAGTCCTCATTTTATCGGGCCATATGAGGTTCTGGAAAGAGTGGGTCCTTTGGCATATCAGTTGGCACTACCTCCAGAGTTAGAGAAGATACATAATGTCTTCCATGTGTCTATGTTGAGGAGGTATCGATCAGACCCATCTCATGTACTACCAGTAGAGGAAATTGAAGTGAATCCAGACCTCACATATGAAGAAGAACCCATAGAGATTCTGGCTTATGAGGTGAAGCAGCTACGGAATAAGCAGATACCGTTGGTAAAAGTGCTGTGGAACCATCATTCGGGCCAAGAAGCTACTTGGGAACGAGAGGAGGACATGAGGAGACAACACCCACAGCTGTTCAGAGATTGATACCAGGTAAAAATTTCGAGACGAAATTTATTTAAGGGGGGGAGAATTGTAACACCCCCGTTGCATAGCCTGGTAGATTTCATTGTTCCGGTGACCGGTGTCGGTCCGGACAATTATTGGGATTAGAGCCACACCTAAGACAACTTGAGAACCCATAAACACAAATAATTAGTAATATTTAATTAGTTAACTATAAATAAGAAAAACAGAACATAAGAGGTTAAACGAGCCGAGAGTCACAGCGATGAGTGACCTCCTCGGGAACGACTGCGAAGTCATTTTAAACTCAAATTTCGAACCATAAAAAGTGACGCTGCGGTCCTTAGGACCCTTATGAACACAGTGGAAAAGAGAAAATCACGAAAAAGAACTGTTAAGCCAGTCAAATAATTAGGTCAGGGAGCCAGAAGAAATATTGGATTATTTGCAAACCGGGATGAACCGGCGAGGGGCAATTTGGTCAATTGACCCCTAGAGCTGACCCCTGACCTAACTGTCAAATAAAATCGGAGAAAAGAAAATTTCAGAATCGGAAATTAAATTAAAGAACTAATAGATAAATGAAAAAGAAAAGAAAAGAAAAGAAAAAGCTAATTACATTACTTTATGACATCAAAATGATGTCACAATTGATTTTTAATTTTCCTACCATAATTGACCAAGTCAATTAAGTGAAAATACATATGAAACTAATAAATTAAAAGAAAAAAAAAAGTCATTTTGGCCTTCTTCCCTTCCATTGCCGTCTCCCTCTCTACCAAGTTCTCTCTCTCAAATTTTCCTCCATGAAAGCTTATTTTTAAGCTTTCTAAACACTAATTCCACCATAAATCCTTTAATTTTCTTGAAGAAAAATTATAAGCAAGTCTTGAAAGGAAGATTAGAAGGAGAAGAATTGAGAGAAAGTGAAAGATTTGAAGATTGAAAATTCAAAGAAAGGTTAGTAAGCTAAACTTGAAATTCTAGTTGAATTAATTGTGTTTATAGTTCAATTAACTTAGAATTATGCTTAAAATGAAAATAAATTAATTGTTGGAGGATTAAAGCAAAACTCATCTAGCTAGGGTTTTGATGTGTGTGCATGAATTTGATGGACTTTAAGGTGTATATGAGCTTGATAGAGTTAAAGAAGCATGTATATAGGCATTGAAATTGTTAATGGTAACAAAGTAGTGAGATTAGGGTTTTGGACTTAGGGTTTTGAGGCAAAATTTAGAGAAATGCATAAATGGCATATTGGACCTATTTTGAAGTGAAATAACGGTCAATTATGACCAAATAAGTTGTGTGGGAATGGTAGAAAATTAAGCCAAATTCGTAGGTCAATGGTCATGCTGCTGGCAGCATGACCAAACCTACTTTGAAGGACCAAAACTCAAATTTTACAAGCCTAATGGATATGCCACCAATTGGAGATGAAAATAGACATAAAAGAGCACAATTTTCATTAAGGAACCATGGCCAAAAACTGACCAAAACTTGGTGAAACAATTGACCAAAGTGAATTGATAGCAGGCTGCCCCTGCACCAAACTGACTAAATGAACAGTAACTGTTCATTTAGTCATAACTCGAGCTAGGTAGATCAAATTGATCTGAAATTTTAACTGTAATTAGATAAGATATAGATATAAAACTTTCATGAAGGACACCAATCCAAATTATGTCATTAACCTAATCAAATCATTGAGCAAAGTGAAATTTACTGTACTGAGATTTCCAGAATTTCCATTTGAGCAGCAATGTTTGGATGGCTATAACTCCCTCTAGAAAACTCGAATTTAGGCGATTCTTGAACCGATGGAAACCTAAGACATAGTAAAACATTTCATATGAAGAAAGTTAGACCAAATTATGAACTTAACTTAATCAAATTACTGACCAAAGTTGGACCAAAATCTGCCAGAACCCAAAAATGCAGTATGAACAGTGCACGTGAACAGTAAACTTATTTTGGCCATAACTTGAGCTACAAAACTCCGATTGAGGTGATCCAAAAATGAGAATACACTTAATACAATAAGGAACATTTTCTATGAAGGAAGTTTTGTCAAATTCCAACAGTAGACCGACCAATGGAATAGTGCAACTTCGGAGAACCAAAACCGAAAATTGGCAATTTTGCCAAAATGACCTAAGCTTTAAACAAATGACCAAAACCAACAAGTTTGGTGACCAAAATGTGGTATGTGGGTGAAGTTGGAGTTCCCATACCTATTAAGCCTTAGAAAGTCAATAATTTGACTTGAATAGTGCAGTGAATAGTAACCCGAAACACAAAATTTCGAGAACGTCGAATTTAACATGTTAGAGCTAGGTAAATGTGAAGTTAAGTTTAATTTGGATTTATTTTAAGTTTTAGTACTGAAACATTGGAAAATTTCGTGTTTCAGTGGAAAAGAATACCGGGACAGAACCCGAGGAGTTGAGTCAAGGCCAACAGGCGACTCGTTTGAGGTTTGTGCACAACATCACTATGTTTTAAAATGTATTGATAAAGTGAATGAATTATGTATTTTACATCTGCTTAGAATTATTGAAAATTTATTTGTGACATTAGTGATGATGTTTTGACTTAAATTGTGAAAGTTATTGTGTATATTGAAATGACAATGTTTAGCAAATTGTTAAGATAAGTTTTGAAACCGCAGTGTCATGACCATATATTTGAACACCTCACTAGCACGACTAGTGGGGGTAATTAGTTTCGAATTTTGATTCCTTCTCTGGAGAAGTGTTGAGGTGTGCCAGTAGAAGAGGATGTGAATGGATATCCATATATTTGAGCTAGCTAGCCTGTGATATGATTTCTCTTTAGCCTCTGGCTATTGAGATTCATGTGATTTCTCTTTAGCCTCTAGCTATTGAGATTCTATTTGTTTCGAATGGCGTGATCTAACTGTGGGTTTTATGAAATGTGTTTTGATACTTTGAAATGAACTTGGTTTACAAGTAAAATCTCACAATGCATGATTGTATTTAATTTTCATGTTTAGCCAAATTTTTGAATGAATGTGCTTTAAGCTTTGCATAAAGATTATTTTAGTATATTGTGCACCACTGAGTCCTAGTACTCAGCGATAGCTTTTATTCTTTATCGCAGATCTGAGACTAGAGGAGCAGCGTGGTATTTCTTGAAGTGTGTGAAGTCATCACTTGAAGCCTTGGGTATAATTTATACCCTAATCGTAAATACTTCTTTTGATGTATATATTGCACATAAATGTATGGACATGTAAAAATGGGTCTTGAGCAGCTTGTACACAAATTTGTATGAAGTTTGTAATAAAGTTTAGTTTGTGTTTCTTTTGATATAAATTTGTAAGGTTGTGTATAAATTATTTTGTTTTTAATGAAATATGTATGATATTGATTGACAGTATTTTGAGAACTATTGAACTTGTGAATTTTGAGAAATTGATTGAGTTTGATTGTGAAACCGAAGTAGTGGTTGAGAAAAACTTTTAGAAGTGCTTTTTACAGGTATTTGAAGAACGGTTTTCTCAAAATACAGAGAAAACTCTGTCAAAATTTCTATAGAATTTGCGAAAAACTAAAATGGACCAAAAATATTAACTAGTTTTAATTTTAACTAAATGTTTTAAATGCCTATTAGAAAATGCTCACCACTTATCAAAAATAAGAAAATTGTTTTAAAATCCCTTGTAGGGTACTTAATGAGTTATCGGTAGGTGAAGTTCGGTAGTTCATTAGGTATTCTACGGGATCATGTTATGCCTTACAGAGGGGTAAGGTGTGACATCTCGGATAAGCTTTGTACCTTTTGATGTTTCCACTGCAATTGTGCCTTTCCCTTTCACAGCGATACGTTCTCCATTGCCAATCTTCACTTTGGAAATGAATGACGTATCCAGCTCCTTAAATAGATCCCTGTCAAATGTCATGTGGTTGGTGCAACCACTGTCAATGAGCCACTTGTCACTTGAATGACTTGCTGCAAGATAGGTAGCTACGAATAGTTGCTCCTCTTCATGATCAGCTACTTGAACAACATTTTTCTGCTGAAGATCAACTTGAGCTACAACCTTCTGAATGTTGCTCTTGCATATTTTCTGATGATGTCCCATTTTCTGGCACTTCTCACATTTCACATCAGGTCTCCTCCAGCATTTTGATGGTGGATGACCATTTTTGTTGCAGTGCTTACAAGGAGGAAAGTCAGACTTTGATGAATCTGAACCTTCCTTCTTGTTTCCTTTATACTTCCCTTTCCCTCCTTGATTAGTTTGCACCTTTGCAGCCAATGCTCCTTCAACAGAACCTTCACTTCTCATAAGCCTTCTCTGTTCTTGAGCCTGCAAAGCATGTATCAATTCTGCCAAGCCAATCTTTGATAGATCCTTAGTATTTTCCAAAGAAGAGATGGTAGCTTCAAATCTTTCAGGGACAGTAACAAGAATTTTTTGAACTATTCTTGTATCAGCAAATTCAGTACCAAACAATCGTACCTTGTTTACGATATTGAGAAGTCTATCTGAATACTATTTAATAGTTTCAGATTCCTTCATTTTCTGCATCTCAAATTCTCTAACCAGATTCAGCACTTGCATTCCTTTGATATTCTCATTTCCCTCGTACTCCTTCTTGAGATAGTTCCATATATCAAAGGCTGTTTTCAAGGACATGATTTTGGTGAAAATTGAGGATGAAAATGCAGCAAACAAGCAGTTTTTGGCCTTGGACTTCCTTGCCTTCCTTTCTTTGAAACTCTTCATTTGAGCCATTGTAGGATTGTCGGGTAGTGGAAGCACTTGGTAGTCTTCCTCAACAGCCTCCCAGAGATCATTTGCATCCAGGTAAGCCTCCATTTTGATTGCCCAAACTTGATAATTTTCTCCATTGAACACAGGAGGTGCAATGGCATTGAAAGGAGTTTCAGCACTCGAAGCCTCCATTTTGGTGGAAAAAATACACTCAAATTCCTCACAAGTCCCTTAAGAAGAGGGCTCTGATACCAGTTTGTTGGAGCAAACTAAGAATTAACCGAGAAAGAGAAGAATATTTCAGTGTATTATATATTTTTTATTAACTGCAAATGAGCTTAAATACAGCTCAAAATATAACAAAAATTCCTATATTTCAGCTCAACTATGGAACATGCCTCCATGTTTAACAACTTAGCTAGAAAAATGGAAATAATGACTAAAATGCAGTAGAACAAGTCAATTTAAAAAAAAACATAACAGAAAAAAGAAAACTACAGCAGCTAAATAGGAAGTACAGCAGCTAAATAGGAAGTGCAGCAGCTAAGTCAACTTCTTAATACTGTTTCAGTTTTGAAAGGCGAAAAAGATTTTTTGCGAAAGAATTTAATAATGTTGTGGGTACTAGTGGTCCTATACGATGCTCACCTTGGAAGGGGGGAGAGAAGTTGAGCTTGAGACCATTTTTGAGATTCACTGATCATCATACACACACATAGGTATATATATATATATATATATATATATATATATATATATTGTTCTGGTAAAGTTAAGTCTTATTTTGGGTATGGTTTTCGTGCTTCACGATGTTCCTTTTCCTTCAAATTTGGAAGAGGCTGTTACCAACACATAGTGCTAGCTGTACTGGGAAGGACTTCAGCTATTGACGTAGGATTTTTATTTTTTCCCTAGATTTGTTATGGCCCAAATGAGTTTTACCCTACAGTGTCTTAATACACGGTGAACTGAGACAAATTTTTCCATGAAGATAGTATATTTTAATTATTATTTTTTTAACCGCATAAAGTCATTTTCTTGGGGAATAATATTTTATTATTCACTCACTTTGTTAAGATAATATATTTTAATTCTTCAATATTTAATCAACATATTGAAAGCTGAAGAACTAAAATATAATTTACAGTAAAAATATGATTTTTTTAGTGACAATTAAAGGGTAATAAAATTTAAAAAAAAAATCATTACAATAAATTTAAACTTCAACAACATATTTTATATCACCAAGCATTTGCATTTAATGATGTACTTAAATTTCGTAACTTAAAATTTTTTAACAACACTTTCATATTAATTTATGGCCAGTGGTAGAACCCTTTGGCCCCTAAACATTTTCATAAATTTTTTAATAAGTATATTAGAAATTAATTTTTTTCATTAATTAGTCTCAAAATTTTTTATTCACCCCTCCAAATATTTATAAAAAATCTTTAATAAGTGGAGTGAATTTTAATTTTTTGTTAGTTAGCCTCTTAAATTTTCTATTAGTTCCTAATAATTTATAATTTATTTATTATGATTTAACTTGAAGTATTAAAATTACACTGTTGCCATTAAATGAATACAAAATTTTAATTAAAAAAATTAATTATTCAAACATTTTATATTTATAAATTATTTTTTGTTATTTTAAAATTAAATACAAGTCAATATAATAATAGGATTCCATCATACAATCTCAAATCACATGAGATTTTTTTCAATTTATATTTTTGTTTTATCTCCCCTTCTATGAGTATAATATAAAAATTTTCTTTATCTTTCTTCTCATTCAGCTTTTTATTCTTTATATCAGTCAAACTTAAAAATTATTTTGTTCATATCTGTAGAAGTAGACAAAATTAGTGGTATTAACTCCTATGTATATTTTAGATTGATTATTATAAATATAAATTTATTTGTTTCACATATTTATTTTATTAATCTATAATTTTTTTGTCTCTTTAATATTAATGATTATTATTTTTTTATTCTTATATTATTATGCTATATATTCTAGCCATCTAATGTTTATATTTATTTTTTAGTTTTCATGCAATGAATTAGTATAATAATTTATCGACAATTTTTTAAAATTTTGTTAATACTATTTAATTTATAATTGTTCTTCTATTTATAACAAATCATATTATTTATTTTTTATAAATAAAAAATATTATAAATATATTTTCACTAATATTTAATTAATTAATAATATAAAAAATATATTATATTTTTCAATTAGTTTAATTATAATCAATAACTGGCTAAATATTTTTCATTTTGATTAAATTCAATTTTCTTAATTTTCATTTGATTTAGTTAACATTTTAGTCAATAAAAAATTTAGTTCGGTTAATCAAATATACAACCTGAATTGGCCCTTCAACAAAATTTTTTTTGACATTACCCTTATTTACAACGCTATAATACATGATATATATATTATTTACTAGTTTGATATCTAAATATGTTACCTTGATAATATTTATTATTTTAACATAATGTTATAAAGGTGTTATTAAATCCAAATATATATATATATATATATATATATATCCAGTCACTTATTTTTTTCTAATTAGGATGAACTGAAAATACAGTAATTTAAAAGAAAAAAACATTTTACAGACTTTTAGTAAAGAATATAAGATATCAATAAACTTAGTGGTGTATCAAATTCATATAAAAGATTATGAGGTTACGAATTTAAATTTAATTAGAAAACAAAAAACAAAGAAAGAAAATAAAAAGGGAGCCATACCTACCATATCCTATTTGTGTTCTCAGACTTGAGCCAATAATGGGAAGCTTTGTTGGATAATGAGTCGGACCACCAAGTCCTCAGAAAGGCTTATGGCATTTGTGGTCATTGTTCCAACTTCCAAGCTATAATGATTATTAAAGCAAAAAACTCATAGGTGCTTCCTTGGCACACCCCACTTTCACTTATGCGTCATTTGCTGGTAATTTTTATTTATCATCCCTTAATTTTAGAGATTATTTCATTTTCGTTCATCAACATTAATTTACTTTAATAATATCTCAATTTTAATTTTATTTTAAAAATAATCTCTAAACTGTTATAACATATTTATAAGTAGAAAAAAAAAAGAAAGAAAAAGACTCAAAGTTTGGCATCAATGTTGGGATGTTATTCATCTACTTTACAAGACCCATCAAATTGAGTCTCAAGCAATGTTCGAATTTATTTAATACTATTACCAACAGTGATACCAAACTTAGACCAATCCGAAGAATATGAATTTAAACATTGCTCGAGATCCAGTTCGATAATTGGACTCAAAACTTTAAACTGGTTCACCTTCATATGCTCGTCAAATAAGCATTACCTAAAATTGAAAACTTAAACTTTGAATTCGAATTGATTTCTCTCATATTCTGTAATATGCACCACTCTTTTAATACTATTACCAACGTAGAGGAAAATATCACAATAAACATGAAGAAGAAGATTATTTGTGGTCATTGTTCCAACTTCCAAGCTATAATGATTATTAAAGCTTTCACTTATGCGTCATTTGCTAGTAATTTTTATTTATCATCCCTTAATTTGAGAGATTATTTCATTTTCGTTCATCAACTTTAATTTATTTTAATAATATCTCAATTTAAATTTTATTTTAAAAATCATCTCTAAACTGTTATAACATATTTATAGGTAAAAAAAAAAAGAAGGAAAAAGACTCAAAGTTTGGCATCACTGTTGGGATGTTATTTGTCTACTTTACAAGACCCATCAAACTGAGTCTCGAGCAATGTTCGAATTCATTTAATACTATTACCAACAGTGATGCCAAACTTAGACCAATCTGAAGAATATGAATTTAAACATCGCTCGAGATCCAGTTCGATACTTGAACTCAAAACTTTAAACTAGATTCACCTTCATATGCTCATCAAATAAGCATTACCTAAAATCCAAAACTTAACCTTTGAATTTTAATTTATTCTCTTATATTCTGTAATATGTACCACTCTTTTAATACTATTACCAACGTAGAAGAAAAAGATGACAACAGACATGAAGAAAAATGTTATTTTCAATAGAATAATCATAATTAGATTTCATCATATTATAATCAAGTTAGTGACTATAAGTATGATAAAGACAATGATCCATCAAAAAACTTATTGAACAATTCGGCAAAAAATAACTTGTCAATATGCTCTAAGATACAATATATATCCACCAGGATATTGCAGATAGGATACATAAGATAGCTAATAAGAACTCCGTGCACCAGAAAATTTTCGTGCACAAACTTAGCTGGATTTGAATTGGTATCAAGTTATATTTCAAAATCTATTTTGATATATTTTTAAAAGTTTAAGAGCTTATATGTTTCCAAAATAGTAAAATAGAATTTGAAAAACTTATTTGATCTTTATTAAAATTTAAAGGGTTTATTTGAATCTGAAAAATCTTAAAGACTTATTTGATCATTGAATCAAATTTTAAGAGTCTAAATAGATCTTTTGTCATTTGTATTTTTAATGGTTTTGGTGATTACCATACGCTAATGAACTTGTTCATTGAATTTGGTGGTTGTAAGGCAATCCTATTGATTGGGTTACCACATATAGGTACCACAGTAAGTTTTGTGACTCTAAGAGGACGGTTTTCAAGGATAATTGAGTTTTTTTTTTAATTGATAAATCTGTTAATTAGGATATTTTTTAAATAAAATTAAAATTAAATAATATTATTAAATAAATTAAAATTAAAGAACGAAAGTAAAACAATCCCTTAAGTTGGGATGATAGCTAAAAATTACCCTCATTTGGCATTATTGCAACTTGCGTTTTGCAAATTGCAACCAATCTTTTTAAAATCCAACTGAGTAATAAAATAAATTAATTGGCTGACTCGCCTATTAGTGCAAAAAATTAAATAATCTGATGTGATTAAAACTGATTAAATCTAACTTGAAAAATATTGTATGTATAACATTTTGAGGTACTGAGGCAGGATGAAAAATTACAAACTAATTAATTGGACAAAACTGCACTCTTCATTACTTTGATTTTAAGACACTGATAATATGAATTAAGATCCATCTTCTTGGTTCAAACTTGTCAACGGCCCATGACATTTTCCTTATTTTTCTTTTGCAAAAGGGTGATAAAAAGGATGGACCAATCGGCTTAGGAGACCTCTGATTTCAGACAAATCCTCGGCTTGTAATCCCAACAAGTACCGAGTTGCAATGTTGCGTAAAGATAATTTATAGAATAGAAAATATTATTCATGCTACGTAAGTTATCGGAACTTCTCAATATTTAATTCTAGCCTTCTATGCTTAGTGACAATCGCACAGCTAACCAATAGAAAGACACTGATCATATTCAGAAGGTTTTCTGATATAAATAGAAAGGACGCCCTGATTTGATAAGATCATTATTTTACATGTAAACATAAATAGATTTTAAACCCTGTTGATAAAATTACTAGTCTACGAGACCCAACAGGTCGACATAATTGCTGAAGTAGTTTCTTTATTATACACAACTCATTATATACTGCTCCCACTCAATTGAAGTACTTGTCAATTCATAAAGCCGCCACCAGGCATGTTTGTTGGCCCTTGTGATGAAACTTGTCCCTGAGAAACTAATTGAGACCGGCCTGGACCTTGAACATATGCTTGCCCATTCCAGTCCCAACCATTTGTTGTTGCTGCTGCTGCTGCTGCTGCTGTGGAAGCTACCGTGGAAGTTGCTGCTGCTGTAGCTGTGGAAGCTACTGTGGAAGTTGCTGCTGCTGCTGTTGTTGTTGGAAGTTGTGAGAGTTGCTGCTGTTGCTGCAACTGAGGATACTGTTGTTGATGTTGCAGCTGTGGTTGCATCTGCTGGTGATGCTGCTGTTGCATTTTTCTTGCTGCTGACTGGATATTTGTGGCTTAAACACAACCATATCCTGGTTACACATTAATATTACGTAAATTAATGTCTTATTCACTGACTGCATATTTTTGTATGCTTATAATACCTAATAAAGACGAAGCACACTGAAAAAAAATATATATATAAATAACCATGCTGCTAATATAGTCTGCCAACTTCCGTAACTTGTGATTTTAAAAGAATTTATCAATGCTGCAAATACAAAAAAAAAGGTGAAGAAAATGGTACCCCAGGAAAAAGCATTTCTATCAAGCGGCAGGCCTTGTCCAAAACAGAAAGCAGTAAAGTCTGAGATGGCAACCGCATGACTGCACACTTGGAAATTAAAATTGACATTCAAAATCAGAAAGTCCATTAATTAAATAAATATGAAGTCCATGTTCACACAAAATAGGAAACACTATGGAAATAACTAAAACTAAATAAATGGGTCACGAAAACTTGAAGGGAACTTTGTTTGATTGCTCACAAGGTCCTTTTTTTTTTTTTTTTTTTCTTAGAACCTCAGCAATATCAAATAGATCCTGAACTTTGATTTGTTTTGCATTACCAAAACTTTGGAAATAACAAGTTTAGGCCACAAGTTCCCTAGCGCACTGCAAACTCACAATTACTACCAAAATTCAATAAAAGGCCTCAAGGGGATTGATTGCAATTCATAAAGGCAGTTGTGGCCACAGTTATTTATTTCTGAAGTTTTGGACAAATTTTCAATTAGCATCAAAGTTTAGGATTTATGTTGGTTAACCTTATATTATTCCAACACCAACACAATAGCAGAAGTATAAGTAATATTATAACAATTGGCTCCTCTTATTCAACTCAGCAAGAATTGATAAACAAATTTCCACGGGAGAAAACAAGGAAACAAATTTCCACGGGAGAAAACAAGGAAAAGGATGCCCCTATACCCCAAGGACTCTCAGTTCATTCCATGCTGGAATATAGCGGTAGCAATTTTCATCCATGTCTAAGCATTCACCCTCTAAAGTAAAGTGAGATTGAGATGCTGACTGCATTAGACAAGAGCTTCATGCATGCTGACTGCACAAGACAAGAGAGAATGGCATTCTTATTGCATTGTAGATTGCTCTAAGTTTTGGCAGCTGCTTTGGACAAATGATGGACAGAGAAACAGAGCACTGAAATGCAAACTATGGGACAGTGACCAAATGGTGCCAATATTCAAGAAATAAAGACAGAGAGAAGCCGACAAAAACAATATAAAAGTACATGAGGAAATGATTTAGCAACGGTCTCTGCATCAGATAGATGACTGACTCTCAGCTTGCGGATCAATATTTTCACTCTGCTCCAAATTTTGATTTTGTGGTCAATAGACTGGTGTTGGCAAGGGATGAGGGTTACTTGCTACGATAAGAACACAATGCCTTTGCCCATCTATATTCTGTTTAGTTTGGCTTCCATTTGCAGCACAAGGGAACATCTGAATGAAGTAAAAAAGAAAACCAGAGAAATATCCTTTGCAATTGAATAATATATTTATTAAACCTAAACCTTAGCACAATTCAACTCCTGTGCAACTTTACAATCGATGATTAATAGCAGTAAGGCTAACAACAACCAAAGAGCTTCCAAAACCTCTTTCCCAAACCATGCATACAATAAGTCTAATGGAACAATCAACAAAGATCTGACTGACAATTCACATCCATTGAAGATAAGTTGAGAGAAGAGTGATTGAAATTCTTTGGCATGCTTACTGTAGACCAACAAATGCACCAATACAGAAAACTGAGCATATCTTAATTACAGGAGTAAAGGAAATTAAGGTTAGATCTAGGTTGATTTACATAAAATAGTGAAAAAGGCTTTAGTAGCATTAGATCTTTCTGTTAGCGTAGTCACAAATAAGCAGAATGAAAATAAATGATCCATATAACTGACACAAACTAGATTGGGATTAATACTTAGTTTAGTTTTTCCTCCTTAAAAGAAAGCAAAGAAATTGCAATAGCTACCATCACTATAGGAAGACAAATAATTTTTTTATAGGAAGCGAAAGAGGATATAACTCAAAAGACTAAAAATCTAGAATATAAACACTGCATACCATTGAAGCTTCAGAAAGACCTTCTGCGATTGCGGTGTCATTGAAGCCATCACCAGCAAAAAGAATGGCTGATAACCATTGTAAAAAGATGTCAACATCTCTTGTCCAGCCACTCCGTTGCACTAAGCAAGCTATACAAAGAATGATAAAAAAAGAGAATCGCACTTTTGTTAGTTAGCCAAGTATTGCATAAACATAGAGAAAAGTAAAGATTTAAATTTCACACTAGTATGGCAAATATGAGGGAAAAATTATAGATCCAAAATCTTATAATATCAATGCAATCCAAGATTAGAGTATTATAAAAATATTTAATGGTAATCTAACAATTATTTTTTTCGTTTGCTATCTAAAGTTTTCAAAATAAAGGAGACTATGAAATGTACATTCAAAACTATTGTGATTTAGTTGGATTCTGTATGCATGAAAAAATTCAAACTGGGCACCAACTAAGCAAAGTACAAAACTTGAAAGAAGTTTGATTTTGATATACAAAAATCAAGTACACGCAATCATGTGCACAAGAAGTTCTTTAGAACTTTGACTTCAACTAAAGTCCAAAACTATAAAAATGAAACTAGTTTCATAAAATCTGTTAGTATTTAATTCTAAATCAACAGCGTAATCCTATTTCAATTCTTCAGAGGGCTACAAAACCTTGCACAGGCAAAAGAATACTTTAAGTGAAGATTAAAGACGAATTCCAGCAGAAATGCAGCTTTACATTTTATTCCCCAAAAAGGGAAACAATGCTCAAAAAGGGCAATAATGCTGCAAAAAAAAAAAAAAAAAAAAAAAAGCTAGCGTGCAATAAAACAGGAGATGGTCAACATCCCCATTATGAAACTTATATTATAATTATTGAAGTTTCTATAGTCAACATATGTAAACCTTTAGGAATATGAATTAAGTGGTGGTGAACTTTGAAAAAAAAAATAATAACTGCAGGTGACAAAAACTCATCTCCTGTGTGATGAGATCAAGTGCCACCTAAGAGGCTTTTTTTGGTCCATAGTTCTCCAAAATTTGAGTACCGATGATCTTTACCAAAAAGAAGGCCTAATAAGTCCTCATCTCCTGATTGGTGTGTATATGTTGTAAGCAAGGTGAGACTTATTCTCACTTGTTTCTACATTGTGAGGAGGCCTGGGCAATTTGAATTGCCTTTTTCGCATATTTAGGAACATTTAGCATGTCCAGAGTCTTTTGAGACTTTTATTGGTATGAATGGAGATGAATTAGTGGCAGAAAAGAAGCCAAAGTTCTTTGGAATTCCACCTTTTTTGTTGTGTTATAGAGACTTTGGAGGAAAGAAATACACGCATCTTCAAAATTAGAGTTTTCTTTTTCTATTTGTTTGCAGAACAAGTTTTTTTTTTGGCTTCTATATAGGCATATACTACCAGACTTTTAAAGGGGTTTCTTGAAGGATATCCAACTTGATTTGAGGATGGCATTCCAAAAGGGACCTGCAGTCTCAGCCATTTCATTGTGCTGATTACTGAACCATGATTCCAGGATTCTCTTCTAGAATCTTTAAGGAACATTTTGGCCAGCTAAAGGCGTCGTTAGTCACCCCAGGCCCTAGGAATATTTTTCCTTTGGTTAAGGAGACATTCTCCCCCTGTTTGGAATATAAAATTTTACAAGAATTCAATTCAATTGATTTCTTTTTGGTTAATTCTCATTTTGGAATGAAAAAGTTCAATTCTTTTTAACTTGAAAAAAAAAAAATCATTTCAAAGAAAAAGAAATCAAGCATGAGTGTGTAAGAATTCATTTGAATTCTTTTCTTGTAAATAATTTATTCCAAATGAAGCCTCTAAGTTCGTGAATAAGGCTTAGTTTAGTTGAATAAGGACAAATACTAGAAAGATTAACCTTACAAGATGATCTAGGAAAAAAAAGGCGGATTTACCAATTACCATTAGATCATTAGATATATGGAATGGAATATTTAATGTTTTGATGAAATGTACACAATATGTTGAGAGATCACCACTAGTTTTAGAAATGAATTATATTAATTTGTGATCAAATGACCCAGCAATGTAAGACAGAGAAGCTGAAATAGCAAAGTCTCTTGATTTATTTAGTGATTCTTTATAACCCATGCACTATATAGTTGCCTTTTCATTACATTTATGTAGCGGATATTATCTTTAAGCTTTGGGAAACTACACCACAAAAATTCTAGCCCCACTGGACTATAGTCCATGCTAGACTATGTTTCACGTTCTTGCATCTATTCTAAATACCATTAATGATCTACATTCTAGGAGAAGTTGTTCCAAGTAATGGGTATTGTATATGCTCACCAAAACTCATCTATCAAAAAGTACTCTAGAACACCTTCTTTGCCTCATCTCTTGCTCCCACACTTTTAAAATCAATAAACCTTCCAGTGCAGAACAAGGAAAACTAATCATCTAGTGCTATATTCACAATGAAGAAATAAAATACGCTAAAATTATACATATAATTTTACGAAACTATTAATACCTAAGCGAGAGAACTCAATAGATAACTAAACAAGGAAACACAAAATGCTGAATCCCATGAATTGAGCTGCTAGTCAAAATTACCTGATAATCTTTTCAAGGTAATCAGAAAGGATGGTCTGCCAGAAGTGGCCCAAGGCCGCGAAGCCTTCGACGGCCACGATCAGTTGCCTCTCCGCCATAAGGCAGTACTAGCAAAGGAGAAGAAAAGAGCTTCGCGTTCTCTTGCTAGATTGGCTTCGTCAAGCTAGTGTAATTGAAATGAAAATTAATACATTTCTTTTTTCTCTTTTCAATTTCAATTAGTTGGTTTCCCACCACCACCACCATCACCACCAGGATTTTAAAATGAGAATCACGAGTGCTGAGGCTCTGGTATTTGGATTGTGAAATTTGGGGGAAAGTTTTTGAGGAAAGGAAAGTAGAAAACGGTGCGTTTTGTACCCTGTTATTTGTTAATTGGCGAAAAACCCCAGCCCGACCCGAATAAGAAACCCAAGACTTATAACGACTGCGCAGGAGCCCTGAACGCCCAAACTCGCCAAAATTTTCTTGTAAACTTGGCAGAGAAGGAAACGAAACAACTAATGCCTGGTAATAACTAATGAGAAAACTTGAAAGCGACCAGTTGGCCACCTCTATATCTCTACCCACAACCATTAACGCTGAATGCTTCTGCGTAGCTCCTGTAATATACTTCTATAAGAATTGAATCTAATGAGGGCTTCTTAAGTCTCCCAATTTGAATGAGACTTGGATGGAACCATTAGCTTATTGTTGTTCTGTGTTTCTGGAATTTTCTTGTATGAGAATGCGCCAGTAGATGAATGCCGTTCTATAGTTTTGTGAAAGAGAACCGAGATTTTTTTGTCCACTGGCATTGGTCCTGATCCCGTTCTCTTTGAGTGTGGCAATGGGCAAATATGATGTTGCAATAGCGAGACTTGGCTAAGCTCAAGACGAAGAAGGTATCTCTGTCTCTCTGCCTTTCTGTTAGTTGACGCCTTGTTTTTTCCCCGCTTTGTAATTGGGTTTTTACTGGAATGGAGTTTGAAAATTTCTTTTCAGGGTTTTGATTGTGCTAAAACTTAGTGGGTCTGAATCTGATCCATTTTGATTATATGGGTTGTGATGTTCTCCATGTGTCGAATGCTATGCTTTGTCATGTGGTAGAAATTTAGCTTGGTGGATGTTGTCCTGTGAAAGGAGATAAGATTGAAAATGCTAAACTAGCAAGAGTAAAATAACGATAATGACAAAACGGGACAAATTTAGATTTGTTATGGAATGCGAAAATGAATTTTGTTTTTTTTTTTTTTACTTTTTTCTTTTTATATATGCAATGTTGCTCCAAAGAACTGTAAATGGTGCCCTTCAAGCAAAGGAAAAAACTTTCAGTCCATGTATCTTTATCATATACTATGAATTTTCGTAATTTCTTCATTAATTTGATGCTGCGTTTTATTGTTTCCTTTTTTTAAGTTGATTTCTTGCCATTGAGCTATGTCATGGCAAGATTTCATATTTGGGTTATGCTCTATATTTTGACATATTTTTGCAATGTTAACAGATTGTGTTTGAAGATGTAATTGCTGTGCGTGATTCTGTATCTCTGGAGCATCTGAAAGAGTTGAGCTCCAGGCGTAGGGTTATTGAGCACTCCATTAATCAAACAAGCTTCATAATAGAAGCTATTGCAAGAGAAATGTCTGGTGGATCCACTTCTCGTTCTGAGCAGGTCGTCTTTCAATAGCCGAATTGTTTGAAGTTAGCCTCTCTTCTTTTCATTTTGTGTTGACTGTTGGTTCCAAACTTTCTAGAATTTCATGACTGTTGATTTCCTTACTTCACTTTGATTGATGAACTCATTTATACAATTAATTTTATTGTTGTCTAATGATGTTGCTTATGGGCAAGTCAGTGTTCTAATAGCATTTGCAATTAATTTATATTACTAAATTTGTAGTTTGATCCAAACGAAGTTACTTGTAGTGATCACTTCTACATTTCTCAGCCAGTATTTTTCTGGCTTTTCTGATTTTATATTTTGTTTAATGGCTCAGGAATGCCTCAGACTGGAACATTACCTGCCATTATTGGAAAATTTCATTTATCATGCTGATATCGTCAACAACAGTAGTCAGATGATTCGGTGGACTTCACAACTCAAGATACAATGGACCAGCGTTCTTAGCTCATAGTCTTTCTTTAACCTTAAAGGTCCAAAGTTTTTTCAAATTGATACCCTTTTCCTTTATGGAGCAGTACTCAGGGAGAGGGCCTTGGAGTTTCTGCCAGCAGGTGGGTTTTAGTTTCCAAATAATTTCAATTCATGTCACATTGGCATGAGTTTGTTAATCAAGCCATTAAGGCTTTATTTGATATCGTCGTATTGTTGTAGACTTAGAGCAATCAGCCTTCATCTTCAGGGAAGCTGCCGGAGTCTTTCATTATCTAGCTCATGAGGTTCTTCCCTCTTTACATAGTGCAATATCTGCAGAAAAGCCACCAGAAGCTACCTCATCTGTGACTTCTGCTATTAGTCTCATTTGTTTGGCTAAGGCCCAGGTCTGTCCTTTGGTTGTCAACCTGTCTTTTGTAACCCTGTGCCAGTTGGAAACTAGCACCATTATCAGTTTCTTCTTTTTTTTTTTTATTTTAAATTTTGTTAACTGATATGTGTTTTGAATAAAATTCCCTGTGACACCTGATGATGTTACAATGTGATAGGCTGTATACATAAGAAAGGCTGAGGAAAAAGGAAATACAGGGTTTGGTGTTTTGGAAAAGCTGCACCATGGCGTTGCAGACCTGCTCAGTGAGGCAGTTGGTACTTTAAATTCTGGGATTGGAGACTCCAAGGGTATTTCATCACGCTTTTTGGTATGTATATGGTTGTCTGCACTCTAGACTGTATTTGTTTCTTGTTGGCTGAAATGTGAATGTGTGTGTTATGCTGCAACAGAGAAACTATTTGCTTGCAGATGGGCTTTCTGTTCTGCATTTATCAAATGCAAAATAGATTCTTACAAGATGTTGGGAATGACTAGAAGGAGAGGCAAAATATCCAAGTTTGACTGAAAATCAATGTAATGGACCCTGTACAGAACTGATATTTGAAAGAATAAAGCAACTCTTTCAATAAGATGCTGTATGGCATGCTGTATCTGTTGCATGGTACGTTAACTCAGTCAAGAGATTTATATATAGAATGAGTGAGAGCTTAGATGATCTCAGTGGAATTTAAGACTCCAACAAACTAGGTTTAATTGAGCATTAGATTTAAAATTACTTGCTATACACGGTTTCCTAGAAGCATATAATGATTGTGTTGTATGTTGATGCATTGTCCAGCAAATAATCAGTTTTAAAGTCAAGAACTTAGAATGTGCCAACTGGAACAATTTCTAAGTCACAACTGAATGTAGAGAATTGTATTGACTTTGTCCCATTTTAAAAAAGTTTTTGGGCTTAGACTTAATCCAACTCTTTTGAATGACTAAGAAGATAAATTAATTGAAAATACTGAAAATTGGTCTTCTTTTATTGGATTGCCAAACCACTATGCTTGCGTGTGTAAAATTTGTGTGTGTGTGTGTGTGCACAGTGTGAAAAGAGCTTCAAATCTGGGTGACATTAGTTTTTTATTAGAATTCTTGTATAATAAATAAAGGACTTGCAGTGTTTCCTAAGGGAGAGAATATATGTAGAGCAGGATGCAGCAAAGATCAATGCTTTTTTAAGTGCAAGAATTGTCATACCAACAGGCTCTTTGCGTCTACTCTGTTTTCTGAAATTTGTAATTTCCTTTACTGGTGGCATTTTGTTTGTCTAGTATCCAAATTAAATTGTTTTGTGTATTTATTATGCAATTGATGTGTGTATTTGTAGTGGACTGCTACTGATCCTACCACCCCAAAACTCTGTAGCCTTCCCCCTGTTGAAAAATAAAAGTATATTTGCTTGTGCTCACACTTTCTCACATGCGCATTCAGACAGAAGATGAGAGAAAATGATTTTCCTTTATGTGTTTCTTATTGGTTGCTAGAATGGCATATCTCGTTCTTCATGGAGTTGCTGTATGTTTATTGATCCTTGTGTCCTGTGCAGGAATTTATAACATCATGCAAGGCTTTACATGAGTTACGAAGTCAGACATACTTTGCTGAAGGTTTAAAGAATGATGGCCAAGTTGGAATTGCCATTGGGGTTCTTCGTAATGCATTAATCAATATGAAATAGAAAATACCAGTGGAGGATTCATGGAAAACTTTCTTTAGAAAAGAAATTGAAAATTCAGCAGATACCCTCAGGAAGTTTGAACATGAGAATGAATTTGTTTGGCATGAGAAAATTCCTTCTGGAGATGAGTTGCCATTGCTCCAGGGCCACAAAATTGTGAAGATAGAACCTTATCGGCCCAAAAAATGGGAGAGGGAACTTGCTTTTAAGATATGGTTAAATGTGTAGAGAACTGCAATCGAGCTTCTTGTTTTCCTCGCTTATTTAATGTGCAAAAGAGTTTTTTCTTTTTTCTTTTTTTCCCCTCTCTCTCTCTCTTTTTCTGGTGACTGGCCAGGCCAAAGGCTGAAGGGCTGCCGGGCAGGTTGAGATGTATGGACAAAGGCGTTTGTGTGGCTTCTGATTGATCATAACGTTGGGTGCGGAGGTACTCTCATTTCATGGAGTAGAATTATGCGTTGAGATAAGGTACCTCGATGGCTATTATCGGGTTTCTTTTGTGAAATATTCAAAGTCTAACAGGAATGCCATAGACAGCGTCCTTTACTTTATACACCGAACTAAAATCTTAATGGCTGATCTTGCAAATAGTGAACACAGCGTTGATGGATCGAGTGTTGAGTTTTTTATACACATTCTTATAGTTTTAAATATTAAAAATTGAATATTTTTTAATTATTGTGAGCATCAATTTTCATCTAATTTTTAGTATTGTAACCAATAAAAATTAAACTATAATGATTAGTTTAGTGGATTTTTCCCAACTATTTGCATTTGCGGTATATGAAACCCAATCAAGTAATTGCTGCGCCTTGGCAGCTAACTTGAACCTGCAAGATATTGGGCATTCCAAATTTTCTTTAGTAAATCAAACTCGGTCCCAGTCAGTAGCATGCCACTCCGAGTTGATTAACCAACGAGTTACTTAACCCCAACAGAGTTCAGAAATTGTGGGTCATCATTTGCCACGTGGCATAAGAAAACCATCGGAGGGGGAAAAAAAAATGGAAACTTTACCCGTTGAAAGTCACATCTTTCTCTTCTGGCTTCTTTCTCTGTCTCATGGCTCTTCACTGCAATTGTTTTCCCTACAGTCATTGTAGAATCAGAACCTTATCTCCCTTCAAGCTATTCTCACCCATCCGCCTTTCCTCAGTCTGTAACCCTCCATTCTGCATCAGTTCCAGAAGGCTACCAAGAAACAGGTTTCTCTTTGGCTTTTTTTTTTTTTCTCATTTAATATTATGTTTTTATTGCTATGAAACTTGTGATTTGAGCCAGGATTAGCTCTCATTTTCAGGCTGGATAAAGTTGTTTCTGCAGTAATCTCTGAAGGAAGCGCAGTTGGGTCGACTTCTGCTAGCACTGATGTGTTCAGGCTCACTTACTTGGAGGTGGTTTTATGGGTTTCTTCATCTAGGTCTTAGATAAAATTGATTGATTTTCACTTCAGTTTGTGTTAACCTGTTCTTGTTTTTTTTTTCTTTTTTCTATTAATTTTGTTCATCTAGGGGAATAGTTGGTTATGGGAGGTTGGTGGGGTGAACATTTTGGTTGACCCAATCCTGGTGGGTAACTTGGATTTTGGAATTCCCTGGCTATATGATGCTGCCAAGAAGGTCTTAAAGAATTTCCAGGTACTTTTCAATGCTTGAATTGCTATATTAATTGGTATCAAAATTTAAGAATTATACAGTCAATTTTGTAATATAAATATTCAGTTGTCATGAAGTGTGTAATGGATTACCCCTACCATGACTATTTTTGCAGGACTAATTAATTTTCTTTAATGGCTACTAAAATAATTTTTTCTGTTAGGTTTGTTGTGAAAGTTGTTGAAATTAGTAATACAATTTTCATGCAGCTTAGAGATCTTCCTGAAGTGGATTGCTTATTGATTACTCAAAGCCTTGATGATCATTGCCACTTGAAGACCTTAAAGCCACTTTCTGAAATGTTGCCTAACCTTAGAGTCATTGCAACTCCTAATGCTAAGCCTTCGCTGGATCCCCTTTTTAGCAATGTAAGTTCTTTGCAATTTTGGCTTTTGTCTGCTCTTTTTGGGATGCAGTTATTGTATGCTTATTGTTTCTTTAAGTTTGCACCTATTAAAACATGGTAAGAACATTTATATATATCATCAAGGCAGTTATGATACTAGCATACTGATCCTTGAAATATTAATAGCAAATTTAGATAATATTTAAATTACGTTATAGCTTCTCTTATAATATGACTTTGCTTTGATATGGTTCTTGTTAAGTGTTCTTCATCCTCTCTAAGCACTTCATCACCCGCGACATTTCTTCATGAGAAGAAGCATGTTTACCAAAAGTATGCATGGAATAGTTGTTTGTTTTGATCCACAATCTGCCACGTTACAAAATAATAAAATATAGCACTGTAACCTTTATATGTTATAAACAAATGCTTTATTATATATTTATATTATTATGTTTGACTTGTGTGATCAAGATATAAATAAGTTGCAGAAGTGAGTTGCTTTCAGAGTCCTATCAATGAAAAGGATCTGAAGACCTAAAATGACAATATAGAGGATCTAAAACAGGGTATTTGAAAACGTTCAAATTTCTGAAACGAACACATTCTATCTTCAGGATGATTCAACCCTAAAATTAATCCTGACTGCCTTGGCATTATCTAAAGGTTGTTATGGCACATGTGCCTCATCTAAAACCTTTTGGACAATTGTTTTCTCCAATTTTTGTGATATGAGAAGCAAGATATACTTGTGCTCCTGTTGTAGTGATTCACTTGTTAAACAATTCTTCAACATCTTGGGCATGTGGATGAAACTCTTGTGTGTGGACATGGCAACAGAGGACAAAGCGTGAGACCATCTTAAATGTACACTGTATTGACCCAAAATTCAGCATGAGTGAAGTCCATGAATAACTGAGGGTATGAAGTTTGTCGTTATGATTGTACTCCATTGTTGTTAGAATCGTATGTACGATTCAATTTGATTCCCCATCCCAGCGATTCAAATCTATGGGCTGAATTGCAAATGTACTTGAATCTTGACCAAATCTTATTGTTCGATTCTGAATCAGGTGAATCAATAGGTCTATTCTTTTTCTAAAGGGTTGTTTGACCTTATAGTTTCAAAATTTAAGATTTCATTCCTAGCTATTTTTCTTCCACCGGCCATTCTTTCCCCTCTCCCTTTGCAAATTCAATGAAAGCCGAATTGGTGATAGGGAAGGAGTTAGTTTGGATGGAGTGGTATTGCCCCAAAGTAATTACTTTAAATATCTTGGCTCAATCCTTCAAGTAGATGAGGGATGTGAGGAGGATGTTAATCATAGGATTAAAGCCGGATGGTTGAAGTGGAGACGTGCCACGAGAGTTTTATATGATCATAAGATTTCTAATAAATTGAAAGGAAAATTTTACAGTACAGTCATATGACCGGCCATATTACGTGGTAGTGAGTGTTGGGCAATGAAAGAGTCCTATGTGTCTAAGATAAGAGTTGGGACATGAGAATGTTAAGGTGGATGAGTGGTCATACTAGACTCAGTGTTATCAAGGCGAAAGGCGACACTAAGGCAACAAGGGACCTTACGGCCTTAGAGGCGAGGCGAGAGACGAGGCGAGGCCTTTTCAAAGCAAGGCGCTGTAGTCTAAATTGTCTAAATTATAGTAAAAATGTGTACTTGTAACATGAAAATTCATACTTTTAACTAGTTTGATATGTAAAAAAATGTATATTGAAAAGGAAAAAAAAAAAACATATTATTTACATTATGTTTGTATGTAAGATAAATGAAATTGAAAATTGTGCGTACCTGTATTTCCAGCTTAAGTAAAAGATAAAAGTGAGACTGCAAAATTAAAACTCATAGCATAAGCAATAATATAAATAATAAAAAGAGATGTTAATATAAAAGGAAAAGAAATTGTGTATACCTGCATTTTCAACTTAAGTATAGGATAAAAGTTGAGGCTATAAAATTGAAATTCATAGCCTAATAATAATAATAATAATAATAATAATAATAATAATAATAATAATAAAAGTTGTTAAATCATTAAATAGAACATGCAAATTCTAGAAGTTCAAACTTTAATAAATAGAAATAAGTCATAAGTTATAACAATCCAAATACGAGTACATGAAAATAAAAAAAAGAACTTGTAACTAAAACTACTCATCATCAAGATTTCCAAAATCATCTTCATTTTCAATAGCTTCCATCACAAATTCTTCCTCCTCTTCATCATCATCAACTTGTGAAGAGGATGCAACCCTCATTGAACGAGACCCTCGAAATGATGGAGTTTCAACTGGTGTTGATCTTACGACTGATCTCGATTCATAACGAGGTTCAGAAACTCCAGCTGCTCTACCAACATCACCCCAAGTCAACACATCATCCATGAAAACAAGGGTATCATCATCATCATCATCCCCATCTCCCTTTTCTAATTCACCAAGCAACCACTCATTACTTTCATCAATATTTGCCAAATCAATTGGCGTGGTGATATCCCCAAAGGTGTATCGGCGTAGCAACGCTCTATTGTACTTTACATAAACCAATTTATCCAAGCGTTCTTGAAATAGCCGATTTCTTTTCTTACTATGAAGCTGCCATTAATTTTATAGTAACAAATAAGTTAAACTTAAAATTGAAAAGATTCAAAATAAAGTAACAAAGAATATTAAATATAATAATTGTTTTTTTACTTACATGCTCAAATACACTCCAATTTCTCTCACAGCCACTTGCATTACATGTGAGACTCAGAATCTTTATAGCAAAGTTTTGTAGGTTTGGAGTTGATGAACCATATGTTTTCCACCAAGTAGCTATTAAAATATAGAATCAATGATTATCAAACTCAAATTCATAATATAATTTAATAAATGAGTAAGATGAAAAATTAATAAAAATATAAATTAATAACCTGGAGATTTTGTTGTTCTTCCTCTAATAGCAGAATGATAACTAAACTTCCCTGTAGTTGCCTTGTACTTCTCAATTTCATCAATAATCATGTCAACTTTTACTGAATCTCGTTCCATTTTATGAATGCACGAAATCAATCTTGAATTCACTTATTTATCACGCTCAATTCTCATCTTGTTTGGATAAAAAAATTCTGGATTCAAGAAATATTCGGCAACATACAGAGGACAATGCAATTGAACTTACCATCTTGCATCAATAATCTCAAAAATATTCTTATATTTCTCTTCATTACCATTGAATGAGTTGGCAATAGTTTCTTTAGCTCTATCCATAGCTTCATAAATATATCCCATAGCTGGTTTTTTTTAATTATCAACCAATTGAAGCACACGAACAAGAGGACCAGAAACCTTAAGAGCATATACAACATGATTCTAGAAGGCAGGACTCAAAACAATTCTCCCACACTTTTTGCCCTTCACCTCTTTAGCCCATTTACTAGTTGTCCAGTTCTCTGAAGTAAACATTTTTCTAATATTGGCCTTCTGCAAATGAATCTTTCCCAATGTAATGAAAGCAGTAGCAGATCTAGTTTGCCCTGGCCTTAGCAATTCTACTCCTTTAGTAAAACTCCGCAACATATTCAAAACTCCTGAAGAGCCATATATTAAACTAGTAAGCTCAACAGTTTTGCGGAATGTTTCTTTGAAAACCCTTATTTTAAAAATATCTTCCAATATCAAATCTATACAATGGGCTGTACATGAAGTTCAGTATAAATGAGGAAATATGCTTCCAATATTCTTCTTGCCATAAACAAATAGATAATTCATTTCATTAATAATAAAAATAAATAAACAAATGGATTTTTCTTTTAATAGATAATATTAAATAACAACTTTACCTGCTGCAACATTATTTGATGCGTTATCTGCAACAACTTGAACCACTTTTTCAGGATCAATTTCCATCAGTTTTTTCTCAATCAAACTAGTCAACAACGCTGCTGTCTTTGATTCATCACTAGCATCCACTGATTTAATAAACACGCTTCCTTTCGAGCTATTAACTAAGAAATTAATCAAGGTTCTCCCTTTTCTGTCTGTCTATCCATCACATAACAATGAACATCCATTATTTGCCCATTCTTCTTTATGAGACTGAAGAAGTTCATTTGTGGACTGCGCTTCCTTATTAAGTAACCTAACTCTAATCTCATGATAACTTGGAGGTTTCATCATAATTCACAGCATTAAAAGCTATTCCTACATCATACATCCATCGTGCTATGGCAACACACGCACGCTCCCTTAACTCCTTCTTAGCTGGGCTATTTTCATCAACAGTAGTTTGCCTCACACTTTTTCCTATGACAGCCGGTTTTGGAGAAAAATAAGCATCAATAGGCCCTCTATTGCTTTGTGTTGGTAGAATTTTTGCTCTTTTTGAAGCACTAGAACCACTACCATGAATTATTCCCCTTTGATTTTCACTACCAATTTCTTGCACATCATCCTCTTCCTCATTTTTATCAATTCCTAATGTTTCAACATCCTCAAATTCAGACGGTCTTTCCATATTCATAACTGATTTTTGCTCTCTTTTTTTACTAATAAAGTCTTGCATTTGACTTCTCACATCTTCTGGACATTTTGAACATCGAACCACATTTTTATAACTCCCTTTACAAACTTTCATACAATAAATGCACTGAAGATCATTCGTATTATTTTCATTAAGTTGAATCACATGTGCCCATCCTGGATCTGTTCTTTTACTGCCAGTAGAAGATCCAGTTGTATTATACTGATTACTCATCTATGATCTAACAAAAAAAAAAGTAACATAATTAAAAAGCACAAAAAAACACTATAAAGGTTGTGTTATCTCAATTCAATAGTAGCAACAAAAGCAACAAATATAAGAAAATAAGAAATTAAAACAATAACTATCAATTCTAGCAAACAAGAAATTAAATTATTAAGCATTTGATTTTTTTCAATAGTTTGCAATTATACATCATGCTATATTGATATATTTTAAAAGAATTTATAATACTAACAATAATGTGACATTGAATTAGCATATTACATAATCACATAATTACAAATTCACAATACTCATTTAATTAACATATTACATAATCACAATTACAAATTCACATAATCACAATAGACACAATCACAATTACATAAATTTAATTAGCACATTTAATTACCTATTTAATAAAAATATAATCACAATCACAATTACATAAATTTAATTAGCACATTTAATTACCTATTTAATAACATAATCACATTTAATTACCTATGTAAAAATATATCACATAAATACAATTATAAATTCACAATACCCATTTAATTAGCATAAGTAATAAAATGACATCACATTAAAATTTTAATAAATTTTTAAAAAAATTTGCTACTGTAAAAAAAAATTGTTGGAACTTGAAATTCCAGTAGCATGCCGGCATAAAATGGGAGCAGTGCAGAAAAAAGAAGAAAAAAAAAAAAAAAAAAGAAACTGATCCAGGTCGCAGCAATGAGAGGAGAACAGAGCATAGGAGAGTGAGAGGAGCAGAGAAGAGCAGATGAGAGGAGAAAGCATCGTGAAGATGAGAGAGAGAGAGATGACGACATACTTGGTTTGCTGTTCTTGTTTGGTCTGCTGCTAGTGGCTTTCTTGCTTCTTCAAACTTCTGGGTAGGTGGACTGAAGGTAAGTCACGATAGATTAGGGCTTCTTTTATTTTTTGATTGTTAAGAAAAAAAAAAAAAAAAAAAAAAAAACAAAATTTCCGTTTCTTTCACAAGGCAGCACCTCGAGGCCTTGTCGCCTGTCGCCTTTCAGGTCAGGGGCATCCGCCTTGTTTCAGTGGCCTCGCCTTGGCCTGGGGAGTCGCCGGAGCTAAGCTTAGCCTAGCCTAGCCTCGCCTCGCCTCGCCCAGTGCCTCCTCTCGCCTTTAACAACACTGACTAGACTAGATAAAGTCCGTAATAAGAGTATTAGAGAAAAGGTAGGAGTGGTGCCAATTGAGAATAAGTTGAGATAAGGGAGATTGAGATGGTTTGGTCGTGTGAAGCTTGAGATACAGAGGCTCCAGTTAGACAAGTAGAGCACATTAGGTTAGAGGATAGAAAGAAAAGAAGGGGTAGACCTAAACTGACTTGGAGGAGAGTAATACAATATGACCTAGAAGCATTACACATTTCCTAGGATTTTACCCAAAATCGTTTAGAGTGGAGAAAGAGAATCTATATAGCCGACCCCAATAAATTTTTGGGATAAAAGCTTAATTGAGTTGAATTGAGTTGAATTGAGTTGAGTTGGTTAATTTCCTCCTCTAATTATTGTTGTCAAATTATGACATTTTATATTAATATATCCTGACCTTTTAATTTAACTTGCTATTCTTTTTAATTATTTAATTATTTGATCAAATTTAAGTAAGAGTTTCAACACATTCACAATGATAATCATTGTCTACAAGTTTATAATTTGTAAAATAAAACTACACAACATAATAAGAATATATTGTTCCATTATAAAGCATACTTCTAATTAGCTAAACGATAATTCTATATTTATCAAAATATATTATTGTGTCATTTTTTTACTTAGTTTTTTTAGAACATATCTCATTTTTAATTAATTTTGAGAATTTTTATCAAATCTTATGATTCGATTCAATTCTCGATTCGTAAAATAAGGATTTCGATTCTCAATTCTAATCTTAATTTGACAACTATGCTCTACTCATACAATACCTTTTAGAGCAGTGAATTGTTTTAACACAACTCTTGCAAATTATTGGAAGTTGTTCCAAGTGTAGCTGGAAGATAAAATATAAGAAGGATGTTGTCACTTTTACATCAAAACTGATACTTTTTTCCTGTGTTAAATGGTTTTGGGGGGACTAGCAAGACGGTAAAAAAACTTGAGAATTAGAAAGGTCATTGTAGTGATTATTCTCATTTCAGGAAATGCCCGTGATTGCTTCTTTTTGGTTTGTTTTTCTTGTGCCTGCTTCTATATTTGTGCCTATTTGTGTGCAAATGAATGTGGGTGTTCAGCTGCTTGTACAGATTTTTTTATTGAAGCATTTTCAACTGCTAATTTTTTTTTTTTTATTGAAGCATTTTCAATGGCTAATTAAGAAGATGCACAACTTGTTGCTTCAAGTGGCTTTTAATCTATTATTATTTATTTAACGTTATAAAATAGGATTATATTGCACAAAGGGCCAATTTGGGTTTGAGGCGGCCAAAAGTTCAGTTCCCGAAACCAGTAATGGTTTGTTGTATGGGTCTTATTGCTTGCTCAGTTTTGAGGTTGATTGTGAATGTTTTGCTGCAGTTACAGAGGATGGGGGATAGTATTCTGAATTTTGTTTGTGCAGCTATTCTTGCTTTTCTAATGTTAGAATTGATGTGCAATGCTATAATTCAAATTATCAACTCTATTTTCATGTATTGGTGACTTAAGCATTTCCAAATTCAAACCAAACGTAGTTTCAGCTTCTTTCAGGTTACATATTTAGAACCTGGTCAGAGCTCTGAAATTGAAGCTAGTGATGATTCTAAAGTCAGAGTTCAAGCTACTGCAGGGCCAGTTCTGGGTCCTCCTTGGCAGCGGCCTGAGAATGGGTAAAATATTTTTTAGTTGAAGTAGATTTACTTTACATATTGAATATGTATATCCCTGGCTTAATATATATCTTAAGTCTACTGACATACGTGTATGGATTTTTGTACGCTATTGGTTACAGGTACCTTGTCAATTCTCCACAAAGCCAAATGACTCTTTACTATGAACCCCACTGTGCATATAACAAAAGTTTTCTTGAGAAGGAGCATGCTGATATTGTTATTACACCAGTCATAAAGCAGCTTCTGCCAAATTTTACTTTGGTTTATGGACAAGAAGATGCTGTCAAACTTGCAAAGTTGCTGCATGCCAAGTACACAATGTTCACTGTGTTCTCTATAGTTATGTGAACATACTTTTAGAGCATCTACTTTCTTTTTTTTTTTTATGAACTTCCTTCTCTCATTTTCTAGGTTCATTGTGCCAATGAAAAATGGAGACCTTGATAGCAAAGGATTTCTTGCCAGCATCGTCCACACAGAAGGAACAGTTGAGTCATTCAAGGTTTGTTTTCTTTTAACAATATATGAAAAAGCCATCAATAAAGATAAAACAATATATGAAAATTGTAGGTTTTGCAATTGAACAAGTGATATTTGGAGAGATTTGTAGAATGGACAAAAGCTATCCTTGGTTATGCAGGTTAGAGCCCAAATGACCACCCAATAAAAAATGCCTAATGCTAAGAAAAACCCCAGTCTACCCCAAAAATCTGTGTGGTAAACTAGTACAATTACGTGGTAGATTTATTGAGATGAGTATGCTGATACTAGTTTGAGGTTCCTAAATTCCAAACGACATTGGATTCTATTGATTTTGCCCTATTGTTGAAAGAAGAGGACATAGTTCAAAGCAGTGTTTGAACGAGTTGAATGGTAAAGAGAGACTCCAGAATCGATTCTGACCTACTTTTTAATTTTTTAATCGACATATATATAGCTTAGTAAAAGAAACCATCAAATTATGTTTCTGTAATAAACTAATAATTCAAAATGGCTCATTTCTTTTATTTTGCTTTTGTCAACTTTTCATGCATATCTAACTGAAAGAAGGATTGGAAATTTTTGTTCATGCAGGAGCTTTTGGAAAAGGAGCTACCAGATGCTCAGGTACTAGAGCCTACACCTGGTGTTACACTAGAAGTTTCAGCAACTTGAAATTTTCTATCGCAAGCAATGTTCTCATGGTGTCCCAATGATGAAGAGAAAATGAAGCAGGCTAGCTTACTCCAAAAGCTAGCTCGGAGGAGGAGGATTACTCAAGTTTTTACAAGGGGTACATCAGGTAGTTTTTATTTGTTTAGCCACCTGTTGGGTAACGTTGAAATGACTCCTATATCATCCAGGAGATCAAAAGAAAACCGGTATTAGCACTTCACATAATATAAGGCCATAATTTCGTTACAGCAGAGTATAGAATTGAGCATTTATCAGTATTTCATGCTGCAAATAGAGTGAGGACAGAAAAAATTTACATTGACTTGGTTCATCATAAATTTAAAACATGAGTATCTGGGTTTACTTATTCTAAGCTTGTTTGGTTTGGTTGTGATAGCTAATAATTGATGATAACTGATCAATATTAAGTGTTTGGTAAAATTATATTTAGCTGTTATTATTAATATATAAAATTATTATATATTATATAATTTATTTTATTATTAAAATAAATATATAATTATAAATTTATTATATTATATTATTTATTTTATTATTAATTTAATATATTATATCATTTATTATATTATTAAAATAATATATAATTATTGATTTATTATATTATATATTTATATTATTTATTTTATTATTTAATAAAAAAATAATTAAATAATTTAAAAAATGTGATTATAAAATAATAAAGTAATTATTATTATTGACAAAGAAAAGATCTTATAATTTTAAATTTTTAGACATAAAAAATGTGATTTTTCAAAATAAATGAGTGTTTTATATTTTATACTATTAATAGAAAATACTTTAATAAAGTTGCAATATGCTAATTAACATGTCAAAATTGTAAATAAAAAAGGATAGAAATAAATGACATTAACAATATTGAATTTTGAGTTAGATAATGGACAAATTAAGTGAATTACTTTTTGGATAAACATTAAGGTTATTTTTATCTAATAATAAAACATAATAATGTTGCAGTTCATGAACAGTTCTAACTGTGGAATTGATAAAATATATTTTATTAACTACCTATCAGTTATCAGCTACTTATTAGTCATTACTTACACTATTTTTAATTTATCAAACACAGTATTCAGTTGTTTAGATATTTTTCGGCTATCAATTATATCTAAAAGTTGTGGATCTCTTTTTTATATTGTGTTTTGGGTTAATAATGTATCGGATTTGCATAAAAAATTTCTATAAGGATAATAATATTTCATATACTCCCTCCGTCCCATTTTAATAATTTTTAAAGTTTTTATACAAAAATTAAAAAAATGATTGAATAGCATTATTTTTATAAAAAAAAAATATTAATAATTGGCTAAAATAATCTTATAATATCATTTAAAATTGTGTTAAGAATAGGTAAATGTACTGAGAATAATAATAGATAAGGATAAAATTAGAAAAAAAAAATACTTTATTAATTTTGTATAATAACAAATACACAGGCAATTAGATATGCTTTTAATATGATAATTAAAAGTACTAACAGTTAACTATTTAATAACCTTTTAATTCAATTATATGGGATCGAATTTAAATTTCAATTAAAAAGTAAAAAGATCAAAAGAATTAATTTGATTGATCGTTTCTAAATTTGATTTTCCATTTAGGAAATAGGTAGCTGACTGCACATAAAAGATATGTCTTTGACGGCCCAATAGAGTTAATCAATGGTTAAAAATGTGAATCCTTATTCAATTATTTAAATTTAAGATTTTTTTAAAAAAAATAATTTTATTGTACATAAATTATTGCAGGAACAAGTGCTTGGATTTATATGAAGAAATGAATTAATTAAGAAGCACATGAAGATGATAAGAAAAATAAATATGACAAATGGGAAATCAACTTATTATGATTCTGTTCGGTAATTGGAATATTCGTATAGACAAATGTAGCAGTGGTGGCATTCCACCCAGATCATCCGATAAATGACTTTTATTATCAGATTTAATAGACGCCAAGAGTCATTTGGCCCCTCCATACACTTAAGAGACACATTAGTTAATTTGCTACCCCATTCTCTCTCTCTCTAAGTTTTCCAAGTTTAACTCTATGTGCTATGGCTGCATCTCTCAATTTCGATAAATTATACAATAAAACAGTAATTTTATGTATCTTACTATTAATTATTTATTATTTTATATTAAATGCTTAACATAAAATTATAATAATACTATATAATTTATCATTATTTAAGTATTGTTTATCAACGATTTTTAAAATGACGTTTAGTATTTTAACTATAGTCAAAATATTATCTCTCTTATTTATATTATTCGGTGATATAATGTTTATAGTAATGTTTAAAGGTTGAGAAAGTGATTCATGAAAAATTACTCTATTTATATATTAGGAGAGCATTTTTACATTTGTCAATAAGATGATACTACTAAACTAATAATAAAATAACTCACAGCTACTAAAACAGTTAACAACTATTAAAATAACTAATATTATCGAACAGAGCCTAAAAATATATTAGTAATAACAAACCCCAATCCTTAAACACTACCAACTAAACCCTTATATGATTAAAATCATTATTCACAACGTCTGACTTTTTTTAATAAAAAATGTGATTCTCATTTATAATAATAAAAATATATAATCACTAATAATTAATAAAAATATAAGGTTTTATATTCTATAAATATATGGTGTTATCACTTGTAAAAATACATTATATCTTCTTTTTTTTTTAAATACATTGTATCTAACTAATCTTATGATTATGAGTAATTTCTCAAAATATATTCCAATTACTGAGACAACCATAAAAAATATCCGAATATATAATTTGGATAACTGACGATCATGATTCAAATCATCATATAATTCATACACATATATAATTTAGCTTTTTTGGAGTGTTGTAATCTAAAGACTAATAAATATATCTAAGTGATGGAATATAAATCCAATATAAATATAAATACAATATAAATATTATCCACTGAGAATAAGCATCCCACCTTATTTGGATTATGAATTCTGCTTTATTAGACTTTATATAAAATAATAATCTTATATGATCACAATTCTAATAATAATTTAGTTTATTCAATACCTATATAAAGAAAAGAGAAAAATAATAACACAAAATTTATGTGATTTGATCGTAATGTCTACGCTCATGGGTAAGATAAGAGAAAATTTCAATTATGATAAAAAAGAGCAAGATATAGTCAATAAGAATTCTCCAAACCTAATCTCAGTGTGTTTCTTAAATATCTCATAACTCTATCGCAAATGGCAGAATATTACAATATTATAACTATACCACTATGAAAAGCTACCATATGCTACTACTATATTTCTCAACTTTTATCACAATCGGATTGCAGAGCGAAACTTTTGAGTCAAGTTACAATTCGAATCCATGAAAAATATATTCAAAATTCAAGTCACATAAAAATAACAATTAAACTTTATATAAAATAATAATTTTATATAATCACAGTTCTAATAACAATTAGAATTATTCAATACCTATATAAAGAAATAAAACCTCCACAATTCTCATTCAATTCTCTCAATCTTAATTCTAATTATTGCAGGAAAAATCCACCACAAACATGCTTTTCATCGGGAACACTTGTGATCACTAGTACTAAACTTTTCACCATCAACGGCAATTCCTCCAAAGTCCAAATCATAAAATTAAAAATAAAGAAAAGGAAAAATAAATGCATATATATATATAAGGGCAGTTCTTATCTGGGACCAAAATTTGTTTAAGGTATGGTGGTCCTGAGCAGCGTACCTAATGCACTGTATTAGATTAACTTACATAATTAATGATGAATTGAGATGGAATCTTGGACAAGGAAAGATTCTGAGGGCATCAGAATATCTTTCTCCCTACCTAGAAGATAAGTTAAATAAACGCAGACGGAATATACTTGGACAAGAAGATGATAGCTAGCCCATGACAATTTACAATTTGTTTTCTAATGTAATTTCTCAATAATCAAGGAGAGAAATATTTCAAATATGCCACATTATTCTGGTATATTCGAAGGTGGACCATGTAGGAGAAATAGTGCATTCACCATCATATTATTGTTAAGAAATTATAAAGTAGAAAATTATATAAATGGGTTTGTCGTGTTGCGCATTTGGGCTGAGCTGCTAAGAAATTATCATTTTTTTATCGTCTTACTTAGATTCTTAAGCCACCGCCTTTAAATTAATATCTAGATGACTACATCACCGTCATGCACGGTACGCCATATCATCAAACAATCCACCGTCGTCTTGCTTTTTTTTCTTTTTTTTTTTATAAATCATAAATATCTCTTAATTTATTAAATTAAATCTAATTTTACTTATATTAAAGAGATTTATTATAAAAATAAAATACTTTTAGTAAAAAAATACTTTTATTTATAAAAATTAAATATTTAATCTTACTTAAAAAATATAAAATATTTTATTACTTACATCAATTAATCGCATTGATATATATATATATATATATATATATATATATATATATATATATATATATATATATATATATATATATATATAAGTGAAACTGTAACTTGAGCACATTATTTTCAGAGTAGGTGATTTTAAATGACTACTTGAAGCTACTTGCTTAAAATAATTGACACGTACTTAGATTTGCCATATTTTTGATGTGGAAAGTAAGGCAGCATGCAATGCAAGTCATATTCTTCTTGGCCCCTCTGGCCCTCTCCCCTCCTACAATTTATTATTAGGACTGGTGTAAAAATTTTCATTGGATCCTCAACTTGTGATTATTATTTACTCATTCTTGTGCCAGAAGATTCTTCACGAGCAAAGATTCTTGCTTACCCATAGACGGATCATTTTCCCCATTCTTTAAAAAGAAAAAATAAAAATCGAAATTTACATAAGAAATTAAATTCATTTCATACGTATATATGGGGTACAAGTGATGGTTGTCGGTGGATTTTTGGGGGTTGGAAATTGAAAAATGTATTTGGCCCCAAAATATATAGGTTTGACCATCGAATGCTAACCCTTTGTTTTGCAGAAAATTTTACAAGGTAATGGCAAATTTTTAAAAGTTTTAGATTTATTTTGCAAAAATTTGCAGTTTTTGATTTTTTAAAATAAAATTTTTAAAAATCTTCAAAAATTTTTATTTTTCAATTCATTAAATCAATGAATTGAAAATGTTCTCTCTTTAAATTTAGCTTATATTTAATCTAGCATCATCACACATTATGGACATTCAAATACTTGCAATGATGGGAATTGAGAGCATGATGAGTTTACAATCAATAAATTTTAAAAAAAAAAAAAAATTGTTGGTAAAGAATTGGGCTTAATTTTCTAAAATGCTTTATGAAATATTTATAAATATTAAACAGTTTTTATAACCCAGAAAAATCTTTGTTGCACTGGTTGTTGGTCAATATTTGGATTCTGCAGCTCCGGTCTTCGCTTGGAAATCAATAAATTCTGGTGGTGTCGAGGTCACTGCTTGGAAATCAAGCAATCTCCATTGATTCTTATTGCAATATACCAAGCTGAAATGGCCATAACAAAATTAATTTATTGACCATGAAATTCTCATGTTTATGTCCAATGCAAGCTATATTATTTCCATTTCTTTTGTTTTAAATATGCATTGCCAAATCAATTATTTAGATCAGAATTCAGATTATTTTTCCTCCTCATCCGTGGAAGCTGCAAGGGAGGTGAAGTACAAGGACCCGTTTATTCCAAAAAGACTCCATTTGAATAATGTCTAAGTCAAAATATATAAGCCTTTTTTCTATTATTTGGTTACAAAATTTTACAGCCTGATCTCCTGTTATGACAATCAAAACAAAGGGGAATTTGTGGTAGTATGTGTTGAGGAAGATGTAGCAGGGGAATTAGATCGAGCACCGCCTTCACTATGGCTGTCCCTTTCTTCTGATTGCATCTGCTCAGATTGTGTATGTTTCTGCTTTTGTAGAATTTGAGGGGCAGTGGGTGGTGGTGCAGCCACCGGAGCATAGATTCCGTTGGCCGCTGCAGCTAAGGTGGCTGTTTCCCCTGATGCTGTTGTTGTAGCCACTGCTGCATATTCAGGTGGTGGCACCCATATGCCTCCAACAACTACAAACTGAGGTGCTTGTGGATTGCTGTTGTTGTGGACTGCCGGGCTTGGTCTTCTCGTATGCAAACGGTATTTCTGAAACAAACCAAAGATCAATTACAATCCATAAACAACTGAAATCTGTTATCTTGCCCGGATCACCAAATGCTAAGCCAACAGTGGATAATTTTATCCCATTAAACCAATTAAATCAACTTTTCTCTCAACTGCAACATTTCCCAATTTTTCAAGACACGACCTTATCCAAAAATGCACAAATCCCATTTTGAATTGCACAAAACGTTTGAGAAATCAAGCACCCATTTTGTTTTATAAGGTATAGCACATTATTAACTTGTGTACCAACCTGTAAATGGCTCTTCACTTCATCATTAGTTAGTCCATCCACCTTCATTATCTCCCTAATCTGCTTTGGCGTTGCAGCTGCATTTCATTCAAATCAAATTAATATCAAAGACATTCAATTCTATCTAAATCCGAAGTTATATCGAAACATAGCCAAACCATAATTTGCAAATCACTTACCATGTGAACCACCAAGCTGTTGAAGGGCTTGCAAGAAGCGTCTATGCAACTCCGGTGACCAACACCGCCTTTGCTTTCTTTCACTTTGCCCGTCTTTCTCTTCTTTTCTGCTACTTCCACTACCCGTCCCTGCTCCTGCTCCTGTCCCCGCCGTCGAACTGGTTGCGGAAGCCGGCACTGAAGATGGGGTTTTAGCAATAGTCTGAATACTCTTCCCTGTAGTTTTCTCTTTGTGAAATGGCTGAAATGCACCTCCATTCCTCTTCACCTCCGTCACCACTGCCTTTCTGGGCACATCCTGCAACAATTTAGATAACAACAAAAAGATCTTCAATTCTCCCTCTTTATTTAATCTGTAACCAAACAGAAAATAACAAAGGGGTTTGTTGGTGGGTACCTCTTTGGGAGGTGGATCTGGGGACTGATTCCACAACTGGACAGATCTAAGCCAATCAGATTTCTTCTTATGATCACTGCTGTTTTTGTCCTTGTTGCTGCTGTTGCTGATGATAGTTTGGTTTCGCTTGTGTGAATGCTGTTCTTGATCATCATTATCATTTTCATTATCATCATTATCAGAAGAAGAATTAGTCCTCTTGATGGGAATAAATTCCTCAAGCACAGGTCTAGTTCCTTCACTCATCGTTTGCTCCGAGCACTCTGATTGCCCATGCATGTACTCCGTCGTCGTACCCGATAACTCCCTCCTACAAGCCTCGATCGCTGCACCCATCAACACCACAACGACACCCTCAAAAATCAACCATCCCTTAATTAAAACAGTAACAGGAGAAGAAAAGAAAAATCACAAACCTTGCGTGACAAGCTCTAAACACAAAGGAAGCTCGCGTTGAAAAACTTGAATCTTACGCTTTTCTTCCTCTAATGCCTCCACATATTCATGGCACCGCTGCATCTTCTCTGCATAATCCATTTTTTCCCCTTGTTACTGCTAATGATGATGGTGATGGTGATATAGCCGTTGATGATGAAGCAGATTATATGATGAAGTGGGTTTTGGTGGTCTAAGCATAGATAGATCCGAACCAACGAGAGGGAAATTAAAGGAGAGGAGAATATGGGATCTAAATAGAATCAGAAAACGGAATCAACTTAAAGACAACCCAAACCAAACTATGCCCAAACAAAAAGAAAAAAAAAAAAAAAAAGAAGCTTTCTTTAGAGAGAGAATTTTATAAGATTAAGGTTTGGCGTTTGGAAAAAATGATAGGAAGAAGGATGAGAAGTGAGGAGAGGGAAGGAAAGAAAGAGATCGAAGTCGGGGCGTCGCGTACAAAACGAATCTTTGATGCGTGGTATACATTTTTTTTTTCCCCAGTCGACAGAGAAAGAGGTGAGAGAGAAGTTGAATATTCGAGGGTGTGATTCGCTTTTCGTCGCTTCTCTGTGGGCTGGCAATGACGTCAGCATTTTCCATCCATTACATACGTTCAGATAAGATCAAAGGAACCTGTCCGCCCTCCTGTTTTAAACCCTCTTTTCACTCCACGGCCGGTTAAAAGCCAACTCGCAGCAAATCCACAGGTAAAAAAATCAAGAACTTAAAAAAAAAAAAAGTAATATTCTAAAAATAATAATAATAATAATAATAATAATAATAATCTTTTTGGGTTTATCCATAATTTTAGAGCGTGGATAATTGGATATCTGAATCTGAAGTGGTTGGCACCATAATTAATATTGCGTGTAAGGATAAAATTTTAATATCGTAATTTTGTTTTACATTTCATATTATTCTAGACTTTAAATTATTTTATATATTTATATAAAATAAGAAAATATTCACATTATACTTTCATGAGACATTATTTATTATTACTTGATATTTTTTATTAATTTTTTTTATTAATTAATTATTTAATTATTTTAAATTATAATTAAATTATTAATTCTTTAATTATGTATATATGAGTAATAAATTATTTAATAATTATTTTTTTAATATTATAATAAATAATAACTATTATTATTATAAAATAAATTATAATACATTAATATATATGTATTTATATATCTATATCTATATTATATATAAATAGATTTTAAATATTTTTATTATGAAATTTTTAAAAAGTTTGAGAAATAAAATGTTATAAAAATAAAATATATAATAATTAATAAAAATTCAAAATATTATATTATTTTTATATATTAAAATTAAAAAATATATATAAATTAAAATTATTAATAGTTATGTGCATTAATACGAATAATTCTCTAATCTCAATTAATTTTAGAGAATAGATATCACTGTTGGTAGCTGCATTTTAGAACCATCGAAATAATTAATTGAAATAAAAATTTAGTTAATTTGTTAAATAATTTAATTTTTATTTTTTAAAAAATTGAATTTTTAATAAAACAAATTTAATAAAATCAAAATTTCAAAATTGTATATTTTGAAGGTTTATCACTAATTATGATGCTATTAACAAATTTAATAAAATAAAAATATTAATTATTTTAACAGTAATTAATTATTTTAATAGTCATAAATTATTTTAAATTGTGATTTGATACAAAGAACTTAGATATACACTGTTTGTACACAACTAATTAAGACAACGGTTTAGGTTTGGCGATTCTTTGCTTGGAGCGGATTATTATTCTTTTGTAAGGTATTTGCTTGATGCATGCTTTACTTATTTTACAGATTAAACTCGTAATTAAGCTATCGAAATTTAATTTGGCGATTTGTCGTTGTGAACCGAAAGCTTAGTCATATTGTACGTTCTGCGGATATCGACGGGACATTACTACTTATAATTCATTATTTTATTTTTTGAATAATTTTGGGTAGTATTTAATATTCTATCAGAATGGAATATACCTTGGAGCGTTGTCGAAGGCGGAATCTGGTGAGCGTGCATATGGAGTGGCCACGCGTCGCATAATTGGGTCTGGCAGAGAAGTGGCTTTTCACGCTCTGTAAGGGCCAACTTAGCCATCCCTGTAACCTTATCCCCCCTGCCCTACTGTGTTCCCTCGTTTTATGGTTCGCTGAATCATTGTTTGTCGCACTCGCTCTCCAGGCGCGTGGGGGGGGGGGGGGTGGTTGGGTAAGGAAGCCACGTTTTCTTTTACACTCTTTTTTCTTCGCATTATTGAGGGGTCATGATCGGGACAGGCTTATCATAAACCATGGTGGTGCTCCATGGAATTTTTTTTTTCATTTGTGAGTATTAATAAAAAAAATTTTCAATTTAATAATATTAAAATCATCTTTAAAATAATTATACTTAAAATTAAATAAATTAAAAAATAAAGATTTTCCTATTTCTAAAAATAAAAATATTTTTAAAACATTTTAAATAAAAAAAATAAATGTAATTACACAATGATTCGATACTTATTTTATCATAGGTATTTTTTTTATTTTACCATTCAGATAATGTATGATCCCATTATTCATCTCACATATTGGACCCATTTGAAAATTATTGCATGAAAAAATTAGATAAAATTCATATGATTTAGAGGTAAAAATCAATTTTGAATATATATATATATATATATATATATAAAGGTAAAGATTTTTGTTCTAGTGGCTTTTCTCTTTAAAAATTTCTAAATATTTATACTTCTCATTTAATTTTATATTTAATCAATAAAAATTATTAAGAAAATAAATTATTTATAATAAGTTTTAAAATGTGTTAATATTATTTATAATAAGTGATTTCTGTTCATCTCAAACTCAACAAATTTTTTATTATTAATAAATTAATTTAAATTTTAATAATTTTATAAAATATTCAAATTATATTTTAAAATATTGTATTCCAAATTTAACATTGAACAAATATAAATATATATTTACATTAATTAATATTTTTATAAATAAATTTCGGTAATAAATATTTAATATCTAAAATTTGAAATTCATTGCTTAAGTCTGGTTGTAACGTTGCACGAAGTTTTTTATTTTTAAAAAAAGAAAAAAAAAATTATTGCACAAGTTCAAATGGAACCCCACATCAAATAGGAATAAAATACATGGCTGTTGCGTTATGACCTATTAGTCAATATTGTTATTTTCCTCCTAAATTAAGGTTTTTTTTTTTTTTTTAAATATAAGGCTTTTCGAATTGGCGGCATAGTCTTTTTAATCCCATGACTCGAAATTATTAATTGTGATCTTTGATTTAATCTATTTTTTTAAGAGGAGATCTATAATTAAACCTAACGTCAATCATTTTGCATGAATAATGAAATATCATATAATGGATCTAATTACGTTCTCGAGTAAAAGTAATATTTAGTTATTATTCTAATATAAGAGATCATGAAAATAAAATTGTATTACTTCACCCAGCTTATCGTTAAATTATCACGTTCAACTATTCTTTGAATTAAGATAAAGATATATCCATCACTAAATTAAATTTAAGAGTACAATGACGTTGATTTTATTTTATAGACATGGCTTTTAATAATTTTTTTTTATAAAATTTAAATTATAAGTTTGAATTTAAGATTTTATAATTTTACATATAATTTCAACAATATTAAATTAAAATTAATTGATTTGACTTTCTTAAGTACTAATTGGTGTAGCTTTTAACATTGTGAATGATATCCATTAATAAATATGTGGTTATACATTTTGCTCACGAATTTACTTCTTGTGTTATAAAAGTCTTTCCATTTTCAAAATGGGATATTTCCCCTGCAAATTAGACAATATTTTTTTTTAATTTAGAAATAATACTTTTTGTTGGATTTTTTTAGTTCCAAAAAAGTGAAAAATAAAAATTCAAGAAAGTAATTTTGATAAAATAAACAAAGCCATAATAATTTTCAAAGTATAATAAACTACCATAAAGTTGTATTCCTTTTCAAAGATTGACTTGCGTAATTAAACTGTTAAATCTTCCTGCATCCCAATTCCCAGATATAATAATTGATCCAGAAGTGGTGGGATACTGTGGCATTGCTTTTTCTGATATTGGAGCCTGCTTTCAAATTGAGCTGCCTTTTTCACTGAGCAGTGAGGAGATTGGAGGCCATGAAAAGCCACTGTTACAAAGGACACATGGGTTGTATTAAGGTTATGTTTGATTGGATGCAATCAAAATTGTAATAAAATCATTATTGTATTGTATGTATATATATATATATATATATATATATATATATATATATATATATATATATATATATATATTTTTACTTCATTTAATTATGTATATATAATTATGATTAATTACTTTATTTGTTTTAGTTATCATTCAGTATGGCAAACCATTAGGATCAAGTCAAATCTAATTACAGTTTTAGTTCATTGATTCAAGGATGAAAATTAGATCACATGATTTCTAATTTTATTTACTATATTGACTCTAGTTTGATTTTGATTTATTCCTTTGTGAATAAATTTAACGGTTGAAAGTTTTTTTATTTTTTTTTATTTTTAAATAAGTTTTGATATGAAATAGGACTCGTTGGTTTTGGTTCAATTTCCACCTCATTTAAAGTCAATTCTATTCAATTAGCCTGATCCAATCTAATTAATTTAAATTCAATCAGATTAACAATTATGACTAATTTACAACCCCATTGATCACTAGTCAATATAGTTATTACCATTATCTTATTATTATAATTATATATAAATTCAATATTAAAATAAAAAATTATTATTACTTTATTTATAATTATTTTATAATTAAATAAAAAATAATAATTATGATGTCATATTATATTACAATATTAATTAATTAAATTACATCACATTATCTCCAAACAAATGATATTTTAGAATTTGATGCCCTTCATTATGGGTTTGTTGAGCCTCATGTCTCGCCTCATTTTGAGTCGTAAATATTTTAATAAGATATATATATATATATAGAATAAAAGAAATGAATTTTTTTATTCAAAGTTTTTAAAAAATCAATTAAATTGAGTGATTATAAAATTTAATAAAATTTATTATAAAGTATAATTTTTTAAAATTTTAATTAATTAAATGCTAAAATAATTTATTCTAAGAATTTTCCTCGAACATTCGCCAGGATATTACTTTCCATAATAAGCCATTTCGTTGTCACCGTCACCACTTCCGTCACCTTTTATGGTCCATGCAAATCTGTTTTCAAATTTCCAAATTTTTCATCGATTTTATCAACTTTGAATTTAAAAAAAGAAAAGAGAGAATATTTTGACTAATCTTGACGCAAAGATTCTTAGCTCGTATTTTTGTCTTAAGAGTAAAGATTCATAACTTAGTTACTTAAAATGTGATTTGGAATAGAAAAGAAGTTTTACATGGTTTCTATATACATGAATAAAAAAATAGAGAAAATTTTCTGTAATATTTTTAATAATTGAAAAATTCTCTGAAATTACATAAGAATAAAGGTATTTACAGAGTTTTTGGACTCTTAAATCTAATAGGAATTTAAATTTATTTTTTAAAAAATTTAAATAAATTAAAATACAGTAAAAATATATAAACTAAATAGAAAAATTAAATTCTAAATAAAGTAGAAAACAAATAAATCCTAAATATAATAGAAAAGCTTCCTAAATTAATTCTAATTAATTTCTGCAAATGTGTATAGTCAAAATAGGAAGTCCAAGTGACTTTAGGACTACAGGACTTTATAATTAACTCTAAAAATGTAACTTTACATAACTGGTAGAAAATCACGGGTAGGTGATTTAGCTCTAATACATACCCAGGGCATGTACTATTCTGTGTTAAATTGTTGTTCTCGCTGGAATACATTATTTTAACTTCTTTTACTTCTCTCTTACTGTCTAAGCCTCGCATCATTGATTCATAGATAAGTTTTAAGTTTGAGTCTGAATAATTTTTGTTATATAGTCTATTAATTATTATCCGACTCATTTTACTTCCATGAAAAAGAAGCAATTTTTCTAAAGCTTCAGCTTTTTGAAGTACCTAGCACCAAATGCTTATAGCTTCAACTTGAATTGATCCATGTGGAATTGGATGAGCTATTTTTGGATTCAAGGGATGTGAAGCGTGGTGGAGTATGATTGTTGCCTTAGCGCTTCCACGAGGTTGAGAGCCCATGCCTATAAAAGTAGAAAGTACGCCTTAGAGTTGAAATATTCCAGGATAGAAGGAGGCTTAATTCATTACTCAAAAGTCTCAAATAATGGATGTAAAGTGCTACTCAAAAATAAATAAATAAATAAATGTAAAGTGATGAATACATTGTGCTCTGCCAAGGACCTCATCCAATAGCCTACAAGATGAGGTCTGGATTAGAATTTATACCCAAAATATTTCAGTAAGCCCATTTCAGTAGATTGAGTTAGTATTTGAAGAGAATTAGGCAGAATAACAATAAATTAATTTTTTTTATCAATTTTTATGTTTGTAATAAATTCGTTGTAATTTAAAAAATTCATTTAAAAAAATAAAAATTAAATATAATTATATAAAAATTTAATTAAATTATTTTATTATAAATGATTTATTTTAAAGGAAGTTTAAGTGAAAATTTAATTAGAGTTAAAAATTACAATTTCGCAACCTCTGCATCTCTATCCTTCCAACTTTAAATAATAAAAGTAAAGAGAGAGCCTTCGGTTGTACAGTTAAATTGCTCCACGTCTACATACTGAACAACTCTACAACTCCATTAAAAAAAAAAAAAAAACTCTCACTTTTGCCTGCATGGAGAGAGAGAGAGAGAGAGAGAGAGAGAGAGAGAGAGTTGACGTGGGCTGAAGTGAGACTTATTAAAAGACAAGGCAGAGAGAATAGAAGATGGAAGGCATTGTTAGGAGCTCCGGAATCGAGCATTTGATTTTGGAAGCCAAAAAAATAGATTTGAAGATTTTTTTTTTCATTTTATAATTTACTCTAATTAAAATTTAAATTCATGTTTTATAATTTTAAAATAATTTCAATATTATTAAATTAAAATTCATTAATTAAAAGTGTTATTAAAGTTGTTGGTGCATCTACTCTATTCTATTTATCTTTTAATTTTTTTTTTCTAATTTCTCCACACTCCTCCTTCGCCTATTTTTCGCATTCATTCCCGAACTTGCCAAAACGAACATTTCAAACTTTCTCCTCTCAGCGAGAAATTATTTGCTATACATTCTATTTATTCTATATAGCATATTTTATATAAAATAACACGTCAATAAAGTATAAATACATATACATATATAATTGAGCTCCACAAAATAATAATTATCTATTGAATTTTATAAAAATTACTAAATTTTAATTTTAAAAAATTAAAATTATTCACATGCTAATTAATTAATTATTTATTATTTAATATTTTTTTAAAATAGAACATATGCCCATATATATATATATATATATATATATATATATATATATATATATATATATATATATATATATATATTATCATTCAATGTTTAGATAGAATAACTGCAAACCCTATAATCATTTCTCTTAACAACAAATCCTATATAACACCCATAAATTATTTGGTCTATGTAATCATAAATGCGCGGAAATTTCAATTTGATTCTTTTTTTTTTCCTTTTTTTTTTCAGAAGGTTGATATTGGTACACTTATGAGGAGGCTAAATCAGCCAATGCATATCATTTCATTATTTATTTGCCTTTCTCGTCCCCACCTATCTTCTCCACCAAAACCCAAAAACCTTTCTGTCTCTCGCTCTCTCATATAATCATCATCACAATGCAAACCCCCTCCTTCACCTACATATCCTCTAGTGAAAGCGTGTGTATAGAAGTTGATGTCCAAAAAGTCGACGAGGATTCCCTCTTTCTTTCCCTTGGACCTCCTGGCCAAAGCATCACCAAACGCCCCAACTATCGCCCTCGTTTGAACCAGAAGCAGCAAATTGAGGAAAACGCTACTAGTGAAAGCGGTGTAACTGTAGCTCTCCATAGTGGTCCTCCTACCGCTGGAGCCAGCACTAGCAACCCTAATCACATTGGCTCTCTCGTTGAAGGCCAGTACTGGATTCCATCCCCCGCACAAATTCTTGTTGGTCCAACACAGTTCTCTTGTGCTGTCTGCAACAAAACATTCAACAGATACAACAATATGCAGGTTTATTTCAATATTAATGGTTAATTATATTATTTGACTTTCCATTACACACTTATTTTATTAAATTTTGTGCGTTTTCCTTATTCTTCCTTTGATCTATATTAGATGCATATGTGGGGGCACGGATCACAATTTAGAAAAGGCCCTGAATCTTTAAGAGGAGCAAAACAAGCTTCTTCAATGCTAAGACTGCCTTGTTATTGCTGTGCTGAGGGGTGCAAGAACAATATTGAGCACCCAAGATCAAGGCCATTGAAGGATTTCAGGACCCTGCAGACACATTACAAGCGAAAGCACGGTGCGAAGCCTTTTCGATGCAGAAAATGTGGCAAACCCTTTGCAGTCAGAGGAGATTGGAGGACACATGAGAAGAACTGTGGTAAGTCTTGGTTTTGCATTTGTGGCTCTGATTTTAAGCATAAGAGGTCCCTTAAGGACCACGTGCGTGCATTCGGAGATGGCCATGCTCCACATACAGTGGAAGTATGTGAAGTTGAAGAAGAACAAGAAAAAGAAGAAGAGGGTGATGACGATGATGAAAACAATGTAGATCAAGGTGATAATGGAGGTGGTCACGGTCCCGTTTTCTTTTAACAGAAACATGTCTATATGTAGAACTTTAAGTAGTGATTGTGTGATTAAGTTGGTAATGACTATTTTTGTGTTATCAATGTGTGAGAGAAAAGAGAGGGAGAGGGAGGATGAGGACAAGCAATATTGTGAAAGCCAAGAATGCATGTTGGAATAGGAAGTACTATTTCGATTATCTAATTAAAGAGGCCTCTTGTTTTGTTTTGATTAAAAATGTCTGAGACAGAGAATGACCATTAATATGGAAGGTGGTCAAGTAAGTAAATTCAGTATTGACTGCAGGTAAGAGCAGACATGAAGACATGCACAGTGGAGTCACAGATTCTACTGTTCACAGCTATAAAATTGCCATAGATATCGCATACTCTCTTTCTCACTCTCTGTCACATAAATGATAAATATTCATATTTTAGAGAGAGAGAGAGAGGTATTCGCTCCGTCTCTCTAAGCTTCGACTAGCACTACTAACACTTTGATCGAGCCTCTTTTTCAGTAGAGTGAAGAACCGCTGATATTTTTACTGATTTTGGCGTTTCACCCAAAGAGCTTCCTTTTTTTTCCTTTTCAGAACAACTACAAACAGATACTACGATACAATTTCAGGTCCTTTGTAACCTGCCACTTTTAACCCTAATAATGTGCCAACGCATGCATTAGCTAATTAGCAAGCCCCTCGCTTTTTATCATCATCATCTTTTTCTTCTTCTTCTTTCTTAATAGACTTTTCTTTGTTTGGTTTTCTTCTCTCTGTATTTTCTGTCTCAGTTATCCCTTTTTTTCGTCTCTTTAAAATCTGTGCTGCCATGCACGCATGCATGGATTCTGCAACCACTAACTATACTACAATTCTCTAATTATACTATTACTTACCATTACTGTTAAGCCTGCAATTATTAGATGCTTTTGGTTCAAATTAAAGATTTTGTTTGTTTATTTCCAATATATAATTTTATAGCTCTGGAGAGTCTAAAGCACCTGAATAATCCTTCTTGATGGACCTTGTGAGCTGTGATAGAACAAATTCACAAACTTAACACTACATTAAATCCAAATCTATAAGGCAATGGGTGTATCAGTCTTTCTCATTTATATATGTCTCAATTTATATATGTCTCACTCGTCACATGTCCTTTTGATATAGTAATTCTAACACTTGAATATTGCTAACATAAAAGTTCCAAAATTTGCAAGGCTGATAAAACTGCATATGAAGATCTAGTCATATATATCCCTTAATTTCCATCCTTCTATCCTTAATTTTAGCTCGCTCAATCTCAAAGTAGGGCTTTGTAGCATCATTATACAGTTATCCCACTTCCGTTAGGTTAATAATCCTTTATTTCTTGATTTGAGCTTTTCCAAATCTTTGTTGGAGGGATGTTTACTTCTGCTTCAGCAGAAATTTTAAAATACAACCGTTATATATAATACAATAATTGATTATAATTTAATATGTGTTTCATCATAATTAAAGTTAAAATATATTTATTGTACATACATAAATGGAATGGTAGTAAAAAAAGATTTCTCTTAATTTGGAATGTGAGAATCTTGATATGGTTTAGAAGTAAAGTTTCATTAAATTATGCAAATTATACATTACATTTATGTTAGTATAGGATCACTACCATGAATACACAACGATTTTCCACTTAATTTTGATGATTTTTTTTCCAATTTTTAACATTATAACAATATAGATAGATATTATATATATAAAAGCAATAATATAATGTAATAGAGTATCTAAAATTAATAAGTTAAACCAAACCTTAATTAGATCTTATTCCATTAAAAAAAAAAAAACTTTGATCGTACTACACCAAAGCGAATAATGGACTCGTTTTGGTTTAACATAAAAAATTTTACAATAAATTTAAAGGAAACTACATAGATTTGTAGAGATGTATGATTATAGATTCAAGACACATTATATATAATGAAATTTTCGATACATGAATATCACAATTTTATATTATGGACCTATAATAGATTATTTTTAGATAAGAATTTCCAAAATTTAATACCGAATTCTAATTTATGGCCTTTTCCAAAAATATATTTTTATTATTAAAATAATAAATCATGATCTATCAAATGGAGGATTAAAAAAATATAAATTAATTAATAATTTTTAATTCAATAATATTAAAATTATTTTTTTATATTATTATAAATCTCAAAATTAGTAATTATCTGCCTTTTGAACTTTTATTTTATTTTATTTATGTCTAATTTAAAAAAAAAAAACTGCAACTTAAAATCTTGGCCTAGGATACTTTAATTTTTTGTTTAAGACAAATCCAATAATTTTACATTAACACAAACAAATCTAGACTGCCTCAACCACAATTCGTTCATATTGTTAATGTAAATAAAATTCTTTTATTTAGTTTTATGTCATATCTGGTAGTTACACTTGTATAGCTATACTTAACATGTATACTTATCTTTATTTTTCAAATGATCTTGTACATGTATAAGAGGCTTTGCCTACTTCTCTGTAATACACGGCAATACATACAATTTACTTTGCAAATATTTCTCTACCTTTCATTTATTTTTACATGGTATCAAAGCTACATCTTCAACTCTCTCATGGCAAATCCCCTCTCCCTTGTTCCTGTCTCTTCTTCCTCCTTACCTTCCATTGCTTCCACTCACTCTTTCTCTGTCAAACTAAACTCAAAAAATTATTTAGCCTGTAAGACACAATTTACACCCATTCTTAACTATCAAAACCTTCATGGATTCATCGATGGTTCTTCTCCACCACCACCCAAGACCATTCCGTCTCCCACTGAACCAAATACTCTTGTCCCAAACCTTGAATTTGATTCCTGGTTTAAAAAAGATCAAATGCTTCAATCTTGGCTTCTTGCCTCTCTCTCTGAAGAAGTTTTTTTCTCTTGTTATTGGCCTTGATTCCTCTCGTGCTGTATGGAATGCCTTGGTAAACGCCTTTGGCTCAGTGTCTGAAAATAGACAATTGCAACTTCATATAGAATTACAAGAACTCAAAAAAAAAAAATGATCTCTCTATCTCTCAATTTCTTCAAAAAGCAAAATCCTTTGCTAATGAACTTAGTGCAGCTGGTCAACCCATCTCTACTGCTAAATTCAACGCCATCGTTTATCGAAACATAGGATCTGAATTTCATCTAATCATCACAACTTTAAACCTCCACCCAGAACCAGTTTCCTTCTATAAACTTCATGGACATCTAATGGCTCATGAAATACTTCTAAAAAATTCTCATGAACCCATTGCCAATCTCACTCTTAAAACATCAGCTCCACTATTACCTACCCCAAACACTACTCCCTTTCGTTCAAAAATTTCTCCTTCCCAAAATCAAAATCGGTCCACCTCTTCAAGTAATAACATTAATTGTGGGCGTGCAGGATCATGTCAGATTTGTGGCTACAGGAACCATACGGCCTTAACATGTCGTCAACGCTATGTGTGTGATCAAGGCACACAAAATTTTAGCAAAGTATACTCTACCAGCGCTCAATCCACTGGTAATATCATGGCAAATTATTCCGCCGCTGCTCCTCCCGTTACCTGGTTTCCTGACACAGAGCCAACTATCAGTTAACTCCAGACATTCAAGCCTTAAGTGCTGCAAATGAATAAACAGGGGTTGATCAGCTATATGTTGGAAATGATCAAGGTTTACATATTTCTCACATTGGTAATAGTGTTCTTCCTACTCCAAACGATAATTTTTGCTTGAATAATATTTTATGTGTTCCTCAAATTAAAAAAAAAAAAAAAAAATCTCTTATCTGTTCAGAAATTTGCCATTGATAATGCTTGTTTCTTTGAATTTTGCTAAAATATTTTCTAATAAAGGACCAACAAACCAGGAGAACGTTGATGCGCGGTCCAAGTGAGGATGGGGTGTATACCTTGCATTTGCCCAACAAGAGAGCCTTCACTGCCACAACTGTCTCTACTATTGATGATTGGCACTGCTGGCTAGGCCACCCTAATATTCAAAAATTGTCTTCTTTAGTTAAAAATAATCACATTTCTATCTCTGAGTCTGTTCTTAGTCCTTGCTCCAGTTGTCGTCTCGGTAAATTGTCACGTGTTCCTTTGGCTTCTGTTGAACACACCAGTTCAAGTCCTTTTGAAATAATTTTTTCTGATGTATGGGTCCAGCTCCAGTTCAATTATGTTTGGGTCATAGGTATTTTGTAATTTTTGTTGATGATTTTACTAGATTCACATGTATTTATTTTCTTAAAAATAAAAGTGAAGTTTACTCTACATTTTGGTCTTTCAAAAAACTCATTGAACGGCAATTTAATAAAAAAAATTCATGCATTCCACTCTGATTGGGGTTGAGAATATCAAAAATTGCATCAATATTTTACTCAAAATGGTATTCAGCATCGAATCACTTTCCTATACACTCATGAACAAAACGGCACAGCTGAATGAAAAATCAGACATCTTGTTGACACTTCACTCACTCTTCTTGCACATGCACATTTACCTTTGAAATACTAGACTTATTCTCTTGAACAGAATGCAATTTTAATCAATGTGCTTCCATCAGATATTATTCAAAATAAATCACCTTTTCAAAAATTATTTAACAAAAATCCAAATTATTTGGCTTTTCATCCGTTTGGCTGTGCCATTTTTCCTTTGTTACGCCTATATAACAAGCATAAATTTTCTTTTTGCACCATTCCATGTGTTTTTCTAGGACAAAGTCCTACTCATGCTGCCTATAGGTGTTTGGATCCTAGGAGTGGCCGGATTTATTTAGCAAAACATGTCAAATTCCATTCAAAAATATTTCCATATCAAGCTGTGGGCACATCATCAATATAAGAGCCAGTTGACTCTCCATGGTTGACAGTGACTTCATTCTCCTCATCTCACTTGGATCTTGCATCAGCATCGAGTAAGTCTCACACTTCCCTCCAAACTCCATCTTCTTAAACTCTACCTAATCAAATCTTATCCCCACCTTTAAATCACTTATCTACTCAATCTCCTCCTTCAAAACAAACTCCATCTAATCAAAATTTATCTTCAAATTCTAAAGCTTTATCTGCCATTTTATCTTCTCAAACCGATTCTCCAAAATCTCCAAGTATCTACACACACTCATCTATCTCAACTTCGACCACATCTCATTCTTCTTCTCCCATCCTATCTTGATCTCCTTTACCCCAATCCACTATACCTTCTGGCACTCGGTTAGTGGTTGATCTTACAGATTACTCTTCTTCACCAATTAATCAACCCACTTCACCAAAATGCACACACCATATGCAGCTCTATCCCACAACCATGTCACGTAGACAAGCAAACTCTGCTATCACTTCCTTCACCTCCATTCCCATGGAACCAAAAACTATTACTCAAGCAAAAAAACATAAGGAGTGGAGAGATGCTATACAGTGTGAACTCAATGCTTTAATGTAGAATAATACGTGGACCTTGGTACCTCGACTAGTGGATAAGAATGTGATCAGTAACAAATGGATTTTCCAGATCAAACGTAACTCTGATGGATCCATTGAGCGTTATAAAGTTTGCTTAGTCGCCAAAGGTTACACTCAACAATCTGGCATTGACTATTCTGATACGTTTTCTCCAGTGGTTAAATTTACAATAGTCCGAACTGTTTTATCAATAGCAATGGTGAACTCTTGGCCCATTCGGCAATTGGACATTTCCAATGCCTTTCTCCATAGTTTTCTAGACACTGAATTATAAATGGAGCAGCCATAAGGCTTCATTGATCCAACCTTCCCTATTCATGTTTGCAAACTCAAATGTTCCCTCTATGGCTTAAAACAGGAGCCACGAGCATGGTTTCAATGGCTGTCAGATTTTCTATTCAAAATTGGGTTCCATTATTCACAAGCTGATCACTACTTGTTCATCCTTACTCAAGGTACATTCAAAATTTATGTACTTGTTTATGTTGATGACATTCTTGTCACATGTTCCGACTCAGGCCAAATGAGCTGGTTTCTTTAGTAAATTCAAAATGCCTTCCCTGTTTGAGATTTAGGCGCCCTCAATTACTTTCTTGGGATTGAAGTCAAATGCATTGCCAAAGGCCTTATTCTGTCTCAAGCTAAATACATTGATGAGTTGCTGATAGAAACCAACATGCAAAATTCTAAAGGCTACCTCACCCCTATGGCCACAATGCCCAATTTTAGCAAATACATGGGCATGCCTCTCTCCTCTGATGATCAATATCGCCAAGTTGTTCGCGCCTTGTAGTACATTACCTTAACTCGCCCAGATATAGCCTTCAGTGTTAATAAACTTGCTCAGTTTATGCACTGCGCCACTGATGTACACTGGCAAGCTTGCAAATGCCTTCTTCATTATCTGCGCGCAACCCGCTCTCATGGATTACTTATTTCCAAAAATTCTAAATTTAACTTACAGTGCTACACCGATAGTGATTGGGTGGGATGTCCTGATGACAGACGATCTACAGATGAGTATTTAATTTACTTGGGTGGCAATTTGGTCTCATGGTCTTCAAAAAAACAACAAACCGTTGCTCGTTCCTCCACAGAAAGTGCGTACAAGGCTCTTGCTAACACTACAGCTGAAATTATGTGGCTCACCACTCCACTCCATGAGCTTGGGTTTCCGCCGACTACATCTGCCACCTTATGGTGCGACAATGTCAGTGCTATATATCTCTGCTCCAATCCTGTCTTTCATGCACGTATACTTATCTCTATTTTTCAAATGATCTTGTACATGTATAAGAGGTTTTGCCTGCTTCTCTGCAATACACGGCAATACATACAATTTACTTTGCAAATATTTCTCTACCTTTCATTTATTTTTACACATATAGCATTCAAGTAATGGATATATATTAAGTTGTTCGTTTACATGGCAATTAATTAAGTCGCTAAAAATATTAACCCAAAATATATAGAATTGAGCTTGTTGTATTGCACAATAAATAAAACACACACACACATATATATACATATATATGTTTTGCTCTCTCCTATGCGACGAGTTTGGTCTCGCATTCAAGAATCTTTATGCAGCAAATTTTGATGAATTGAAAAGAAAGAAAAAAAAAATGTATGCATAAGCATGTAATTCTAATAATAATCTTTGCAAAGTGACCTCAGTTTGATTTTATATAAATACTTTCCTTTCACAGCGCTTCTCTCCTTTTCATTAAACTTCTCGGGGTTTAGATTTGTATTATTTAAGTTAGCTTTACGTTGAGATTTGGAATCTTTTTTTTTCTTTTTTGAAATGAGTTCTTTTTTTATGTTGTATAATTTGCCCTTATTAGATTTTCAACTCAAAATCTCACAGCCTTGAAAATGATTCCAGTACTACTAACCTTTTGAAATGAGTTAAATTATCCAAATTTTCGGAATGCCTTGTATCATGCAAAAAGATCTCTGCATTATTTATGTAGAAATGGTGAAAGTACTCAATCATGCCAAAACTTACAAATTAATTAAATAAAAGGAGTTTGCAACAATTTGCTTCGTCGATCATAATGGGTTCATTTCCCAAATAATAAAAAACAAAAGCAGGAGATGCATATGTAGATTGTAATTATATACAACATTTACCAAGTATGCACTAACACAGCCTTACAGTGGTTCACAAACCGCAGGGAGTTCATCTGTCCCATTCAAGGATTTAAACACGTGAGCTTGTGATCCCATGCCCCAATACAATTTTTGTAGGTTTCTATTCATCTTCTAGCTAAAAAGCAAGGCCTAAAATCCCAAGAATTTGAACTTGTTGCTTTTCCTGACAATGTTCCTCAACTAAAATTTAATGAATTTCCATGGCAGATTTCATTCTTACTGAAGAAAAGAATTCCTGGGGTAAAAAGAAATCATATTGCTGCAACATAAATTTACCCAGCCCTAATAAGATGTAACGAATATAACAGTGTCCAAGTACAAAGAAAAATCATTCTTGATAAAAGGAACATAAGATTTGAAGGACACCATCTTGCTGATAAAACATGAAAAAAAGAAAAAAAAAAAAAAAAAGAGCCGAGCAACAGGTAATCATTTCTGCTACTGTATATTCTTGATTATCTTCACAGGATATTAATTACCCATGTATATAGGCCAATTAGAGCTAAAAGGGGGGTAGAGGAAGGGGAACAAGGGAGCTTGGCCACTAAACAATTGTATAATTAGATTTTATATAAGTGAACAAGAGTAGAGTAGAGGGTTAAATACTTGTAAGAAATTTTAAATAGATGTTGTAAATTTTAATTTTTATTAATTGATTTTTAAAATTTTTTTTATTAATTTTAATAATTTATAATTTATTTAATTTAATTTGAAGCATTAAAATTACTTAATTATCATTAAATAAGTATGAAAGTTTAATTAAAATTAATTATTTAAACTTGTATATTTATAAATTAAAATTTTATTGATAATTGTAATTTGAAATTTAAATATAAGGTAGTCTAATAATTTTCTTGTTGACCCCGTGTAGCTCAAAATGAGCATTGATTTTGATGATAACAAAACTCAAAGGGAATCTATCTAACCCAACTTTAAAGTGATGTGTAGATTCTTTGTCTTATTACTAAAGAATTCTTGAAGTTGCATCTAAGGAGAAAGGATACTCAAAGGCATTTCAAGACAAATTTGAAATAAGAAAAGGACAAAATTATGGAAGCCAAGACTCAAAGAAAAGGTATGAAAGGCATAGTATTTAAGATTGAGTCTTAGGTTTTTTGTGAAAAGAATGGATGAGAATTTAGTCATATGGAGCTCAAAAATGAAATTTTATTTTCTGATTACTTTTTCTCATCATGACCTTGGATACTAACATTGAAATATTTTTTAAGGTCTAAATCATTTGACATTGCAAGTTGAGATATGCAACTGTTGACTTAGTTTGCTAACTGGTTTGCTAAATTTTTTAGTTTGCTAATGAGTTTGCTAAAAACGTTAGTTTACTAACCAGTTTACTGACTGCTCCTAAAATTTCATTAGTTTGCTAATTTATCGTAGCTCAACCGCATAAAAGGACAAAATAACGGCTATTTTGTCTTGGGCAGTGTGTATAACGTTCCAAAAGGGTTTCAAACAGTCTAAAATGATTTGGGACTATAAATACACATTCTTCACTTCATTTACACTTGATGAAAGCCTACATTTGAACTCCAACTTTGATTTTTCATTATTGCTTTCATTCAAGAGCTTTAAAGATTTTGAGCTACCATTAGCAAATCAACTCATCTCTTCTTTATAGTTTGATTTGTATTGAGTAAGAGTGAGTGTTGAAACATTAAATTGCATTTAAGAGAGGTTGTACAAGCACCTATTGAAGCTTGAGAGAGAAAGTGCTTGTGATAGCACTTGTGAAGGTTTCAAGCTATCTTGGTAAAAGCTTGGTGTTGAAAAGTTGTAAAGGGCTTTTGGTCTCTTGCCTTCAAAAGAGTAAATAGTGGAGAGAAGACTCAAAGAGGGTTCTTTGAGAGAGTGGATGTAGGCTAGTTAAGCCGAACCACTATAAAAATCATTGTGTTTGATCTCTCTAACCTTGACCTCCTTACTTTTGTGCAATTTAAATTTTTCTTATTATACATGATATTGAATGTTGGTTGAATAGATTGAATTGATAAACTTAAGAATATATTGAGTGACATGAGAAATTAGTTGTATATCGTATGATGCATGTTTTGTTAGATATTGCCATATACATTGATTGAGGCTTGAATTGCAACTTAGGAACTCATTGTTGAAACACATATCACTATCATTTTGTATAGAGAAGCATCTAGTTGAACAAAGCCACAATTTTTCATTAGGCTACAAGCAAGGACCGAAAAATTGTTAAAGTCCAATTCACCCCCCTCTTGGACTATTTTGGGACAACAAATTGGTATCAGAGCTTGTCTCTCTTGCTTAGGGTCTTACAACCTTAGAGTGATCCACAATGGCTAGTTCATCTAGTAATTCTGCCAGTATACCCGCACCATTAGTTGAAGGCTACTCAATCACTAGACCACCACTCTTCAATGGCACTAATTATTCATTTTGGAAAGTAAGAATGAGAAATTTCATACAATCTATAGATATTGATGCATGGAGAATTATTAAAAATGGTCCACATGTTCCTCAAAAGAATGGTCCAGGAACTACAAAGGTTCCAAAACTTGAAGATGAATATGATGACAATGATTGGAAGAAAATTTCTATAAATGCTAAAGCTATTAATATTTTGCATTGCTCACTTGACCTTAATGAATACAATCGTGTTTCAGGATGTCAATCTGCTAAGGAAATTTGGGATAAACTTGAAGTGACTTATGAAGGAACTGATGTTGTTAAAGAGTCCAAAGCAAACCTTCTTATTCGAGATTATGAGCTGTTTGAAATGAGGCCAGGGGAGTCAATTGCGGATATGAGTACAAGGTTTACTGATCTTGTAAATCTTCTTAAAGCACTTGGTAAAAGATTTGAGGAAGCTGAACTTGTGAAGAAAATTCTTAGATCACTTCCAAAATCTTGGGAAGCAAAGACAACAGTTATCCAAGATACCAAAGATTTTAAAACATTCACTTATGATGAACTCATTGGATCTCTCATTGCACATGAGATGGTATACAAGAAAGATGAAGTTGAAAATGAGCAAAAGAAGAAGAAAAGCATTGCTCTCAAGTCAAATAAGGATGAAGAAAAGAAGAAAGGAGTTGCATTCAAAGTTGACTCAAGTGACAACTCAAATGCTTCAAGTGATGATGATGATGAAATGGCTATGCTTGCAAGAAAATTCAAAAGAGCTTTCAAGAAGGGAGGAAGCAAATACAAGAAATTCTTGAAGAAGTATACTCCAAAGGATAAACAATTCAGGGATTCAAAAGAAGAAATTGTATGTTATGAGTGTCACAAACCTGGACATATCAAGCCCAAATGTCCATTACTCAAAAAGAAGAAAGGAAAAGAAGATAGGAGCAAGAAAGCTATGAAAGTAGTATGGAGCAACAGTGAAGAATCTTCAAATGATGAATCAAGCGACAAAGAGACTGCTCTTCTTTGTATGATGGCACTTGAAAAGAAAATCGAGAGTTCACAAAAGGAAGAAGAAAGTGACAATGAGGTAAATTCTTATGAATCTCCTAATGTAGAAGAACTTGAACTTGCATTTGCTAGAGTATATGATGAGTATAGAAATTATAAGAGAAAATGCAGTAAAATGAATTTAGAGATTGAATCATTGAGATCACAAAATTTTGCTATGTCCAATGTGTATAAAGAAAATGAATTTTACAAAGGACAAATTGCTTTGTTTGAAGAACTAGACTTAGAGTTAAAAACCTCAAAAGAAACTTGTGAAATGCTCATTGAGAAAAATAAAGTTCTTGAAGCTAAAGTAGAGTCTTTGACAAATGATTTGGCAAAATTTACAAAAGGAAAAGAAACTCTAGATGTACTTCTTAAAAACCAAAGAATTTCAAATGAGAAATATGGAATTGGTTTTGATGGTTTCATGAACTATGACAAGTACAAGAATCATTTCATTAAAGCATCTACATCCTCCTTGCCTAATGTTACATGTTATTATTGTAATAGAAAAGGTCATATGATTAGTTCTTGTGCACTTAGGAAGGGTCATCTTAAGGTAAAGAAGGTATGGGTACCAAAGGGAACCTTACCTGAGGTCACTAACCCCCAAGGACCCAAAGTTGCTTGGGTACCTAAAGTTCAATGATTAAATTTCAGGTTTGTTTCAAAGGGATGAAGGAAAGTGATAAATGGTATATAGATAGTGGTTGTTCAAAGCACATGACTGGTGAAAAGGACAAGTTTTCAAAAATCACAATGAAAGATGGAGGATACGTAAAATTTGGAGATAAAGGGAAAGGAAAAATAATTGGAAATGGCACAATAGGAACCAAACCTTGTATTGAAGATGTGTCGCTTGTTGAAGGATTGAAGTACAACTTGCTAAGTGTAAGCCAACTTTGTGATAAAGGTTTTGAGGTAAAATTCACTTCTTCTTTATGTACAATTAATGACTTAGATAATGACACATTGTTCATTGCCAATAGATCCAATAATGTTTACCTGCTTGACATGAATAATTTTGAAACTAATCATGGTACATGTCTAGTATCTCTTGATAACTCTAGTTACATGTCTAGTATCTCTTGATAACTCTAGTTATTTGTGGCATAGAAGACTGGGTCATGTAAGCATGCATACACTCTCAAAATTGTCTAAGAAAGAACTTGTTAATGGTCTTCCTAAGATTAATTATGAAAATGAATTTCAATGTAGAGCATGTGCACTAGGAAAGCATACTAGAGCATCTTTTAAATCTAAAAATATTGTGTCTACCACTAGGCCATTAGAATTGCTTCATCTTGATTTATTTGGACCCGTAACTCCTTCTAGTCTTAGTGGAAAGTCATATGCTTTAGTTATTGTTGATGACTATTCAAGATATACATGGACATTTTTCCTTGCTCATAAAGATGAAACTTTTGAAAAATTCACCTCTTTTAGTAAAATGGTTCAAAATGAAAAAGGCTTTTGCATCTCATCTATAAGAAGTGACCATGGAACTGAATTTGAAAATCATTTGTTTGAGAAATATTGTGATAAACATGGAATCAATCATAATTTTCAGCTCCTAGAACACCACAACAAAATGGGGTAGTGGAAAGGAAAAATAGGACTTTGCAAGAAATGACTAGAACTATGTTGAGTGAAAATAATTTGCCAAAATACTTTTGGGCTGAAGCTGTTAATACATCTTGCTATGTGTTGAATAGAGTTTTGATTAGACCAATTTTGAAAAAGACCCCCTATGAGCTATGGAAAGGAAGGAAACCAAATATCTCATATTTCAAAGCATTTGGTTGTAAGTGCTACATTTTAAATAACAAGAATGATAACTTGAAGAAATTTGATGCAAAATCCGATGAAGGAATCTTTCTTGGGTATTCAACAAAGAGTAAAGCCTATAGAGTGTTCAATAGAAGAACTTTGGTTATTGAGGAAACTATTCATGTTTTGTTTGATGAGACTAACCCTTCTATTAGAAGGAAAAATGTTTGTGATGATAATAATGAGCAGGTTTTTGGAAAAGAAAATATAATATCAAGTCAAGAAATGGAACAAATTGATGACAAAGATGAAGAAACTCAAAGAGAAACTACAATAGATGTCCATGATGCTAATGAAGATCAAATCAATGAAGAAATGCCAAATTTGGAAGAATTACAAGTAAATGAACCCCAACATGATGATTTACCTAAAGAATGGAGATTCCATAAAAATCATCCTCAAGAAGACATTATTGATGATCCATCTCAAAGGATGATGACTAGAGCACAATTGAGAAGATATTTTAGTAATATTGCTTTTGTTTCACAAATTGAACCTAAATGTTTTGAAGATGCTCAAAATGATGAAAGTTGGATTCTTGCCATGCAAGAAGAACTAAATCAATTTGAGAGAAATAAAGTTTGAAATTTAGTGCCTAAACCAAAAGATCATTCAATTATTGGTACTAAATGGGTTTTTAGAAACAAAATGGATGAAAAAGGCAATGTTGTTAGAAACAAAGCTAGACTAGTGGCTCAAGGCTACAACCAAGAGGAAGGGATTAATTTTGATGAAACCTTTGCTCCGGTTGCTAGAATTGAAGCTATTAGAATATTGTGTGCCTTTGCATGTTACAAGGATTTTATGCTTTATCAAATGGATGTCAAGAGTGCATTTTTAAATGGTTATATTGATGAGGAAGTGTATGTTGCACAACCTCCAGGCTTTGAAAATCATGAGCATCCAAATCATGTTTATAAACTTACTAAAGCTTTATATGGTTTAAAGCAAGCTCCTAGAGCATGGTATGAAAGGCTTAGTAAATTCCTTTTACAAAATGATTTTCAAAGAGGCAAAGTGGATACAACACTTTTTGTTAAGAAGCATCATAATGATATGCTCATTGTGCAAATTTATGTTGATGATATAATTTTTGGTGCTACTAACGAATCTCTTTGCAAGAAATTTTCTAAGATTATGCAGAATGAATTTGAAATGAGCATGATGGGTGAGCTCACATTCTTCCTTGGACTTCAAATTAAGCAAATGAATGATGGCATCTTCATAAATCAATCAAAGTACATCAAGGATATGCTAAAGAAATTTAAAATGGAAGATTTGAAGAGCATGGGCACTCCTATGAGTTCAACAATCAAAATTGACAATGATGAAAAAGGTAAAGAAGTGGATACAAAGCTTTATAGAGGTATGATTGGCTCTCTTTTGTACCTTACTGCATCTAGACCAGACATACACTTTAGTGTTTGCTTGTGTGCAAGATTTCAATCATGTCCAAAAGAATCCCATTTAAGTGCAGTTAAAAGGATCTTTAGATATCTCATTGGCACATACTCAATTGGTTTATGGTATCCAAAATGTGAATCATTTAATCTTGTTGGTTATAGTGATTCTGATTTTGCTGGAAGTAGACTGGATAGAAAAAGTACCTCAGGTACTTGTCAATTTCTTGGTCTTGCACTAGTTTCTTGGCACAGTAAGAAACAAACTTCAGTAGCTTTATCTACAGCTGAGGCAGAATATATAGCTGTTGGTAGTTGTGTTGCTCAAATCTTATGGATGAAATAACAATTGGAGGATTTTGGTTTAAAATATAATCTTGTTCCAATTAGGTGTGACAACACAAGTGCCATAAACTTGGTCAAAAATCCAGTCTAACATTCAAGAACTAAACATATTGAGATCAGACATCATTTTATTAGAGATCATGTTCAAAATGGAAATATCAAAATCGAGTTTGTTGCCTCTGAAAATCAACTTGCTGATATTTTTACAAAACCTCTTAATGAAGAAACATTTTGCAGAATTAGAAGGAAAATTGGTATGTGTGAATCATCTGTTTGAAATTTAATTCATAATAATTTCATGCTTTACATTTTGTTTAATATGTAACACCCCTATTTGTATAGCCTGGTATATTTCACTGTTCCGGTGACCGGTGTCGGTCCGGACAATTAAGGGGATTAAAACCACACTTAAGACAACTAGATAAACCATAAAAACAAATAATTAGTAATGTTCAATTAGTTAAGTATAAACAAGAAAAACAGAACAGAAGAAGTTAAACGAGCCGAGAGTCACAGCAATGGATGACCTTCTCGGGAATGACCGCGAAGTCATTTTAAACTCAAATTTCGAACCGTAAAATGTGACGCTGCGGTCCTTAGGACCATTATGAACACAGTGGAAAAGAGAAAATCACAAAAAAGAATTGTTAAGCCAGTCAAATAATTAGGTCAGGGAGCCGGAAGAAATATGGAATTATTTGCAAACCGGGATGAACCGACGAGGGGCAATTTGGTCAATTGACCCCGAGAGCTGACTCCTGACCTAACTGTCAAATAAAATTAGAGAAAAGAAAATTTCGGGATCAAGAATTAAATTAAAGAACTATTGAATAATTAAAGAAAAAGAAAAAGAATAAAAATGATACTTATTACATCATGATGATGACATCATATAAGATGTCAAAATTAATTTTAATTTTCCAACCTTTTTTGACCAAGTCAATTATGGGCATAAAAACAAAAATTGAAAAGCTAAATTTTATCTCTTCTTCTTCTTTTTTTTCTCTCTTTCCCGTAGCTCCTCATCCCTCCCCCTTTTCTCACTAAATCCTCCATGGCTACTTAATTTCAAGCTTTTAAAGCTTGAATCAACCCCATAAATCCCATAATTTTCCTAAATAAAACTTGTTCTTAGATCTTGGCAAGCCTATTGAGAAGGAAATTTGAAGGAAAATAAAAGGGAAATTGAAGCTTGGGGAAACTTCACAAGAGGTTAGTGACAAATTTTTCAAATTATCTATTGAATTTTTGTTTAAGTAATTGATATAAGTTAGAAATTAACTTTAAATGGAAAGAAAACAATTATGAGGGACTATATATGAGTTCAACCAGCTAGGGTTTATGTTTGAAATGAGTGATTTGATGCAAATTAGAAAGTAGTTAAGTGAGAATAAGTGAATGAGAACTAAATATGCATTTATAATTCAATAAATGAACTAAACATGGAAGTTAGGGTTTTGCACTTAGGGTTTATGAACTAAAAATGTAAGAAATGAGTAAATGGTGTCTTGGACCTATTGTGAAGTGAAAAATGGTCAATAATGACCAAAGGAGATGTGTGGGAATTGTTAGAATGAAAGTCAAATTCGTAGGGTAAATGCAGCATGACCAAGCCAACTTTGAAGGACCAAAACAGAAATTTTACAAGTCCAATTGATATGCCACCAATTGGGGATGAAAATAGACATAAAATGACACAATTTTCGTTAAGGAACCATGCCCAAAAACTGACCAAAACCTAGTGAACCAATTGACCAAAGTTGGTTAAGAGCGATCACATCTTGCACAAATCGACCAAATGAACAGTAATTGTTCATTTGGTCATAACTCGAGCTAGGAAGGTCAAAATGACCTGAAATTTTACCAGTAATTAGATAAGATATAGATCTAAAACTTTCATTAAGAACACCAACCCAAATTATGCCATTAACCTAATCAAATTATTGAGCAAAGTTGAGTTACTGAACCTGCAAAACTGCAGCATTGCCATTTGAACAGTAAAGTTTCAATGGCTATAACTCTCTCTAGAAAACTCCGATTTAGGTGAATCTTGAACCGATGGAAACCTAAGACATATTAGAACATTTCGTATGAAGGAAATTAGACCAAATTATGGACTTAACTTTATCAAATTATTGAACGAATTTGGATCAAAAATCTGCCAGAACAAAAAATTGCAGCATGAACAGTGCACGTGAACAGTAACTGTATTTTGGCTATAACTTGAGCTACAAAATTCCAATTGGGGTGATTCAAAAAGAAGAATAAACTTAAGACAATGGAGAATATTTTCTATGAAGAAAGTTTTGCCAAATTCTAACAATAAAGTGACCAATGGAACAGTGCAACTTAGGACTCCAAAATTGAAATTTACCAAATTTACCTAAAAAACTTAGGATTTGAGTAAACAACCAAAACCAACAAGTTTAGTGACCAAAATGTGGTATGTGGGTGAAGTTGGAGTTCCCATACCTATTAAGCCTTAGAAAGTCAACTATTTAACTTGAATAGTGTAGTAAATAATAACCCGAAACACAAAAATTTCGAGAACGTCGAATTTAACACGTTAGAACTAGGTAAATGTGAAGCTAAATTTATTTTGGATTTATGTTAAGTTCTAATACTGAAACATTGTAAAATTGTGTGTTTCAGTTGAAAAGAATACCGAAAAAAAACCTGAGGAACTGAGTCAAGGCCAAGAGGCGACTCGCTTGATGTTTGTACACAACGTATACTTTTTATAATCATCTTTTGCATACTGTTTTGAATAATGTGAAATATTGAATTATAGCATTCTTATGATGTTTTGATTTAAATTGTTAAAAGTTATTATGTATATTGAAATGGCAATGTTTAGCAAATTGTTAAGATAAGTTTTGAAACCACAGTGTCATGACCATATATTTGAACACCTCACTAGCACGACTAGTGAAGGTAATTAGTTTCGAATTTTGATTCCTTCTCTGGAGAAGTGTTGAGGTGTGCCAGTAGAAGAGGATGTGAATGGATATTCATATATTTGAGCTAGCTAGCCTTGTGATGTGATTTCTCTTTAGCCTCTGGCTATTGAGATTCTATTTGTTTCGAATGGCATGATCTAACTGTGGGTTTTACGAAATGTGTTTTGATACTTTGAAATGAACTTGGTTGCATTTAAATTCTCACAATGCATGATTTGTACTTAATTCTCATGTTCAGCCAAATTTTTAAATAAATGTGATTTAAGTTTTGCATAAAGATTATTTTAGTATGTTGTGCACCACTGAGTCCTAGTACTCAGCGATAGCTTATTCTTTGTCAGAATCTGAGAGACTAGAGGAGCAGACCGAGTTACTTGAGGTGTGAGGAGCTATCAGCTTAAAGTCTTCGGGTATAATTTATACCCTAACTGTAAATATTTCTTTTGATGTATATATTGCACATAAATGTATGGACATGTAAAAATGAGTCTTGAGCAGTTTGTATAAAATTTGTATAAAGTTGTAATATATATTGTAGTTTGAAACTCTCTTAATGTAAATTTTATAAGGATGTATATAAATTATTTTGTCTCCAATGAAATATGAATACAACTATTTTATTTAATTTAAATGAAATGTGTTGTTAGTATGCTGAGGATTATTGAATTTTGAACTTGAGAAATTTATTGAAATGATTGTGAAATTGATTGAGTTTGATTGTGAAATTGAAGTAGTAGTTGAGAAATTTTTTTAGAAGTACTTTTTACAGGTATTTGAAGAACTGGTTTCTCAAAATACAGACAGAACTCTGTCAAAATTTTTATAAAATTTGCGGAAAAATAAAATGGGCCAAAATTTCCAACTAGCCTTCCACTTAATTACATGTTTTAAATACTTATTAGAAATGCTCACACTTATCAAAAATAAGAAAATTGTTTTAAAATCCCTTGTAGGGTACTTAATGAGTTATCGGTAGGTGAAGTTCGGTAGTTCATTAGGTACTCTACGGGATCATGTTATGCCTTACAAAGGGGTAAGGTGTGACATGTTTTAGTGGTATCAGAGCAAGTTTTTGAAGTATGTTTTAAATTGTGAATTTGTGTCTTTTCTTTGTTAAGTATAACTGCTCAATGTCCATAATTGTTACATATAGTGCATTACATCATGAATATGAACTAACGGAGGGAAATCTCCATGTGTTACTTGTTCAGGAGATACCCTCACTTCAGTCTGAAATAGAAGAAGGGGATCGCTCAGTTGAGCAGTTTGTTGAAGCTGAGGCACAAGGGGAAGCCCCAGCTTTACCGAATGTCGATGGAGTCAAGAGCACCACCCGCAAATGCCGATTCCACTGCATGCAGATGGCGGTAATGTTTCAACAAATGGCTGGGGGTATGCCTGTTCAAGTTCCACCCCAACCATCTGTGGCACAATCACTGCCTCTAGCCAGACAATATGATAAACTACTGAAGTATGGGGCTGCAGAATTTAAGGGTACAGTGGACCCTTTAGAGGCAGAGCAATGGCTTGAAAGAATGGACAGAGTATTTAAGAAGCTGCACTGCCAAGATGAGTTGAAGTTTGAGTATTCTGTGTCGCTACTGCAAGGGGATGCATATGATTGGTGGAAGACCATCCCCCACAGCTTAGCTGAACCGCGATCTTGACACAGGATGACTTCATCAGAGAGTTCGCATGCAATACATCGGATGCATATGTTGATCAGAAACTACAAGAATTTTTGAGTCTGAAACAAGGGAACCGATCGGTGGCAGAGTATGAGAGGGAGTTCTCCCGCTTAAGTCATTATGCGGGGAGTCTCCTTACTACCAGCAAGGCAAGGTGTAAGAGATTTGAGACGGGTTTGAAGCCCAGCATAAGGATGCAAGTTGTGGGATTCCGACACAGTAACTTCTCAGAGCTTATGTCTCAAGCACTTGAACTGGAGAGAATTGAATCAGAAGCAACCCCAGTGAAAGAAAAATTAGAAAAAGCTGAGAAATCAGAAAAAGACAAGGGGGAAAAATCAGTAAAACAGAGTTCTGGTGCTACCTCTGGAAAGAAGAAGAAGTTTAGTGGACCCAGCAGGGGTCGAGGTGGAAGATTTGGTAGAGGCAGATTTTCTGGACAGAGACCCCCTAGGTCTGGACAGCAGTCGAGCAGGGGTTCATATTCTGTCCGCCCCTGTGAGACTTGTGGCAAGGTTCATGGGGGGGAATGTTATTGGGCCACTGGAGCCTGCTTTAATTGCGGAGGCAAGGGTCATTTAGCAAGAGACTGCACTAGTGCTCCGTCTTCGAGATATGGTCCAGCTCCTACTACTGCCGAGGGATCTATTCAGAGTCCTACTCCTAGAGGTTCACAGTCAGTTGGCAGAGGAAGAGGCTGAGGTAGAGGCACTGCTTCTAGCAGTCAGGGCACAGTTGGTCAGTCGGGACAAGGAAGTGCTTCAACCAGAATCTACACAATGAGACAGCGAGAAAAGGCTGAGACTTCTGATGTGGTAGCTGATACATTCTCTATCTCTGATCAAGAAGTATTTGTATTGTTTGATCCGGGTTCAACCCATTCATATGTTAGTGCTAGCATAGTCAGTTCACTGGTCGTTCCATGTGTGCAAATGGGTTTTGAAGTGCTAGTAACTAGTCCGTTAGGACAAGAGGTCCGAGTCAACAGAATCTATAGAGACTGTCCTTTGGTGATCCAAGAACATGTTTTTCTGTCAGACTTTATTGAAATGCCCTTCAGAGAGTATAATATTATTTTGGGCATGGATTGGTTAGTCAGGCATCACGCCATGATTGACTGCAGACTAAAGACAGTCACTTTTGGTCTCCCTTTGTACAGTGATGTGCTAATACATGGGGAGAGGCATTTACTGCCATCAAACATCATTTCGGCTGCACTAGCCAGAAGAATGATCAGAAAGGGGTGTGAAGCATACTTGGCACATGTAATAGACACCCAAGTGGGGAGTCTAACACTGAAAGACATCCCTACTGTATGTGACTTTCCGGATGTATTTTTTGATGAATTGCCAGGATTACCTCCAGAAAGAGAGGTGCAGTTTGAAATTGATGTTATGCCTGGTGTGGACCCAATCTCCATAACACCATATAGAATGGCACCAGCAGAATTGAAAGAGTTGAAAGTGCAATTGCAAGAATTGCTTGACAACGGCTTTATCCGCCCTAGTGTGTCACCTTGGGGAGCGCCAGTATTGTTTGTAAAGAAGAAGGATGGCACTCTCTGCTTGTGTATTGATTATTGACAGTTGAATAAGGTGACTATAAAGAACAGATATCCATTGCCCCGCATTGATGACTTGTTTGATCAGTTGAGGGGTGCAGCTGTGTTCTCCAAAATTGACCTGAGATCAGGTTATTATCAGCTGAAAGTACAAGAGCAGAGTATTCCTAAAACTGCCTTCAGAACCCGTTATGGCCATTATGAGTTCTTGGTCATGCCATTCGGGTTAACTAATGCTCCGGCTGCTTTTATGAATCTGATGAACACTATCTTCATACCATACCTCGACCAGTTTGTTGTGGTATTCATAGATGATATATTAGTCTATTCGAGGAATGCAGATAGACATCTGCGGATTGTACTGCAGACTTTAAGGGAGAAACAACTATATGCCAAATTGTCGAAGTGTGAATTTTGGCTGAAGGAGATATTTTTCTTGGGGCATGTAGTATCAGAAGAGGGCATCAAGGTAGATCCAAGTAAGATCGAAGCTGTCCTTAATTGGAAGCCACCCAGAAATATCATAGAGATTCGCAGTTTTCTAGGGTTAGCTGGATACTACCATCGATTTGTGAAGGGATTCTCCATGTTGGCATCTCCATTGACCAAGCTACTTAGAAAGGATGTGAAATTTCAGTGGACGGACAAATGCCAGCAGAGTTTTGATGAATTGAAGAGATATTTGACTGAAGCTCCAGTCCTGACTTTACCTACTCCGGGTAAAGAATATACAGTATATACAGTATATAGTGATGCTTCTCACAATGGGTTAGGCTGTGTATTGATGCAAGATCGAAATGTCATTGCCTATGCATCACGCCAGCTAAAACCGCATGAGAGGAATTATCCAACACATGATTTGGAGCTTGCAGCTATTGTGTTTGCTTTTAAGATCTGGAGGCACTATTTGTATGGGGAAAGGTGTTACATCTACACTGATCATAAGAGTTTAAAGTATTTGGGCACCCAGAAAGAGCTGAATTTGAGATAGAGGAGATGGTTAGAGTTGATAAAAGACTACGATTGTCTGATAGACTATCAGCCAGGGAAAGCTAATGTTGTGGCTGATACCTTAAGTCGCAAGACTATAGCAAGTCTACGGGTTACTCCTTTGTCTTTGGTACATGAGTTGAGATCATTGCATGCCAGCTTAGAGATTAATGATGATGGGCAGACAGCAGTTGCATGGCATGTACAGCCAGTGTTGATTGATCAGATTAGAATGGCTGCTCAGAATGATCAGAAGCATCAGAAGTTGTTGGAAGAAGTCAAGCAGGGCAAGAAACCAGAATTCTCAATCAGAGATGATGGTCTACTGCTACACCAGGGCAGAATGTGTGTTCCTAATGATGTTGATTTGAGGCAGATTATTTTGAAGGAAGCACATGAGTCTCCTTTTGCCATGCACCCTGGTGGTACAAAAATGTATAGAGGGCTAAAGGAGCATTACTGGTGGATGAGTATGAAAAGAGATGTGACAGAGTTTATTTCTAAATGCCTAACTTGTCAGCAAGTAAAGGCAGAGCATCAAGTACCCGCTGGGTTGTTACATCCACTACCAGTGCCAGAATGGAAATGGGAAAGAATAACGATGGATTTTGTAATGGGACTTCCGCGGACACAGATGAGTCATGATGCAGTTTGGGTCATTGTTGACAGACTGACTAAATTTGCTCATTTTCTGCCAGTTCGGATGGACTACAGTTTAGAAAGATTGGCCAAGTTATACATCAATGAGATTGTGAGACTGCATGGAGTGCCAGTATACATCGTGTCAGACAGAGATCCTAGGTTCACTTCTAGATTCTGGGGTAGTCTTCAGAGAGCCCTAGGAACTAGATTGGACTTCAGTACTGCATTCCATCCACAGACAGATGGCCAGTCTGAGAGGGTAATTCAGATCTTGGAGGACATGCTACGGGCTTGTGTGAGTGAGTTTGAGGGCAGTTGGGATACACACTTGCCTTTGATTGAGTTTGCTTACAACAACAGCTACCAATCAAGCATTGGGATGCCTCCATATGAAGCTTTGTATGGCAGAAAATGTAGAACCCCGTTGTGTTGGGATGACATGGGTGAAAGAAAAATGATTGGACCCGAAATTGTTCAGCAAACTGAGGAGAAGATCAGGGTGATCCGAGATCGACTTAAGACTGCATCAGACCGTCAGAAGTCCTATATTGATTTGAAAAGAAGGGATATTGAATATGCAGTGGGTGAGAAAGTTTTCCTCAAGGTTTCTCCTTGGAAGAGGATTATGAGATTCGGCAGAAAAAGGAAACTAAGTCCTCGTTTTATCGGGCCATATGAGGTATTGGAAAGAGTGGGTCCTTTGGCATATCGGTTGGCACTACCTCCAGAGTTGGAAAAGATACATAATGTCTTCCATGTGTCTATGTTGAGGAGGTATCGATCAGACCCATCTCATGTACTACCAGTAGAGGAAATTGAAGTAAATCCAGACCTCACATATGAAGAAGAACCCATAGAGATTCTGGCTTATGAGGTGAAGCAGCTACGAAACAAGCAGATACCGTTGGTAAAAGTGCTGTGGAACCATCATTCGGGCCAGGAGGCTACTTGGGAACGAGAAGAGGACATGAGGAGATAGCACCCACAGCTGTTCAGAGATTGATACCAGGTAAAATTTCGAGACGAAATTTATTTAAGGGGGGGAGAATTGTAACACCCCTATTTGTAAAACCTGGTATATTTCACTGTTCCGGTGACCGATGTCGGTCCGGACAATTAAGGGGATTAGAACCACACTTAAGACAACTAGATAAACCATAAAAACAAATAATTAGTAATGTTCAATTAGTTAAGTATAAACAAGAAAAACAGAACAGAAGAAGTTAAACGAGCCGAGAGTCACAGCGATGGGTGACCTTCTCGGGAATGACTGCGAAGTCATTTTAAACTCAAATTTCGAACCGTAAAATGTGACGTTGCGGTCCTTAGGACCATTATGAACACAGTGGAAAAGAGAAAATCACAAAAAAGAACTATTAAGCCAGTCAAATAATTAGGTCAGGGAGCCGGAAGAAATATGAAATTATTTGCAAACTGGGATGAACCGGCGAGGGGCAATTTGGTCAATTGACCCCGAGAGCTGACTCCTGACCTAACTGTCAAATAAAATCAGAGAAAAGAAAATTTCGGGATCAAGAATTAAATTAAAGAACTATTGAATAATTAAAGAAAAAGAAAAAGAATAAAAATGATACTTATTACATCATGATAATGACATCATCTAAGATGTCAAAATTAATTTTAATTTTCCAACCTTTTTTGACCAAGTCAATTATGGGCATAAAAACAAAAATTGAAAAGCCAAATTTTATCTCTTCTTCTTCTTTTTTTTCTCTCTTTCCCGTAGCTCCTCATCCCTCCCCCTTTTCTCACTAAATCCTCCATGGCTACTTAATTTCAAGCTTTTAAAGCTTGAATCAACCCCATAAATCCCATAATTTTCCTAAATAAAACTTGTTCTTAGATCTTGGCAAGCCTATTGAGAAGGAAATTTGAAGGAAAATAAAAGGGAAATTGAATCTTGGGGAAACTTCACAAGAGGTTAGTGACAAATTCTTCAAATTATCTATTGAATCTTTGTTTAAGTAATTTATATAAGTTAGAAATTAACTTTAAATGGAAAGAAAACAATTATGAGGGACTATATATGAGTTCAACCAGCTAGGGTTTATGTTTGAAATGAGTGATTTGATGCAAATTAGAAAGTAGTTAAGTGAGAATAAGTGAATGAGAACTAAATATGCATTTATAATTCAATAAATGAACTAAACATGGAAGTTAGGGTTTTGCACTTATGGTTTATGAACCAAAAATGTAAGAAATGAGTAAATGGTGTCTTGGACCTATTGTGAAGTGAAAATGGTCAATAATGACCAAAGGAGATGTGTGGGAATTGTTAGAATGAAAGTCAAATTCGTAGGGTAAATGGTCATGCTGCTGGCAGCATGAGCAAGCCAACTTTGAAGGACCAAAACAGAAATTTTACAAGTCCAATTGATATGAAACCAATTGGGGATGAAAATAGACATAAAATGACACAATTTTCGTTAAGGAACCATGCCCAAAAACTGACCAAAACCTAGTGAATCAATTGACCAAAGTTGGTTAAGAGCAGTCTGCCACTGCACAAACTGACCAAATGAACAGTTGGTCATAACTCGAGCTAGGAAGGTCAAAATGACCTGAAATTTTACTAGTAATTAGATAAGATATAGATCTAAAACTTTTATGAAGAACACCAACCCAAATTATGCCATTAACCTAATCAAATTATTGAGCAAAGTTGAGTTACTGAACCTGTAAAACTGCAGCATTGCCATTTGAACAGTAAAGTTTCAATGGCTATAACTCTCTCTAGAAAACTCCGATTTAGGTGAATCTTGAACCGATGGAAACCTTAGACATAGTAGAACATTTCGTATGAAGGAAATTAGACCAAATTATGGACTTAACTTGATCAAATTATTAAACGAATTTGGATCAAAAATCTGCCAGAACCAAAAATTGCAGCATGAACAGTGCACATGAACAGTAACTGTATTTTGGCTATAACTTGAGCTACAAAACTCCAATTGGGGTGATTCAAAAAGGAGAATAAACTTAAGACAATGAAGAACATTTTCTATGAAGAAAGGTTTGCCAAATTCCAACAATAAAGTGACCAATGGAACAGTGCAACTTAGGACTCCAAAACTGAAATTTACCAAATTTACCTAAAAGACTTAGGATTTGAGTAAACAACCAAAACCAACAAGTTTAGTGACCAAAATGTGGTATGTGGGTGAAGTTGGAGTTCCCATACCTATTAAGCCTTAGAAAGTCAACTATTTGACTTGAATAGTGTAGTGAATAGTAACCCGAAACACAAAAATTTCGAGAACGTCGAATTTAACACGTTAGAACTAGGTAAATGTGAAGCTAAATTTATTTTGGATTTATGTTAAGTTCTAGTACTGAAACATTGTAAAATTGTGTATTTCAGTTGAAAAGAATACCGGGAAAAAACCCAAGGAACCGAGTCAAGGCCAAGAGGCGACTCGCTTGAGGTTTGTGCACAACGTATATTTTTTATAATCATCTTTTGCATACTGTTTTGAATAATGTGAAATATTGAATTATGGCATTCTTGTGATGTTTTGATTTAAATTGTTGAAAGTTATTATGTATATTGAAATGACAATGTTTAGCAAATTGTTAAGATAAGTTTTGAAACCACAGTGTCATGACCATATATTTGAACACCTCACTAGCACGACTAGTGAAGGTAATTAGTTTCGAATTTTGATTCCTTCTCTGGAGAAGTGTTGAGGTGTGCCAGTAGAAGAGGATGTGAATGGATATCCATATATTTGAGCTAGCTAGCCTTGTGATGTGATTTCTCTTTAGCCTTTGGCTATTGAGATTCTATTTGTTTCGAATGGCATGATCTAACTGTGGGTTTTACGAAATGTGTTTTGATACTTTGAAATGAACTTGGTTGCATTTAAATTCTCACAATGCATGATTTGTACTTAATTCTCATGTTCAGCCAAATTTTTAAATAAATGTGATTTAAGTTTTGCATAAAGATTATTTTAGTATGTTGTGCACCACTGAGTCCTAGTACTCAGCGATAGCTTCTATTGCTGTCGCAGATACAGAGACTAGAGGAGCAGCAGAAATTTCTTGAGGTGTGAGGAGCTATCAGCTTAAAGTCTTCGGGTATAATTTATACCCTAACTGTAAATATTTCTTTTGATGTATATATTGCACATAAATATATGGACATGTAAAAATGGGTCTTGAGCAGTTTGTATAAAATTTGTATAAAGTTGTAATATATATTGTAGTTTGAAACTATCTTAATGTAAATTTTGTAAGGATGTATATAAATTATTTTGTCTCTAATGAAATATGAGTACAACTATTTTATTTAATGTAAATGAAATGTGTTGTTAGTATGCTGAGGATTATTGAATTTTGAACTTGAGAAATTTATTGAAATGATTGTGAAATTGATTGAGTTTGATTGTGAAATTGAAGTAGTAGTTGAGAAATTTTTTTAGAAGTGCTTTTTACAGGTATTTGAAGAACTGGTTTCTCAAAATACAGACAGAACTCTGTCAAAATTTTTATAAAATTTGCGGATAAATAAAATGGGCCAAAATTTCCAACTAGCCTTCCACTTAATTACATGTTTTAAATACTTATTAGAAATGCTCACCACTTATCAAAAATAAGAAAATTGTTTTAAAATTCCTTGTAGGGTACTTAATGAGTTATCGGTAGGTGAAGTTTGGTAGTTCATTAGGTATTCTACGGGATCATGTTATGCCTTACAGAGGGGTAAGGTGCGACATAATATGTGAGTGATCTGCTGTAATATAAGTTTGCTAAGAAATCTTTAAAGAATATTAGCTAACTTGTTTGTGTACTCGTGAAATTAGTTTACTAAGTTGTATGCTAATATTGCGTGACTAAACTTAGTTTGCTATATCATGTACTGTTCAAATTTCAAACCGAAAGGTGATTGTTCTTGAAATTTTCTGCGTGTCCAGCAATGCATTTATCTTTTCACATTTGATATCACACTCTCAGTGCTGTGTCAGACATGTAGAAATGTTTATTTGTGCATATAGGGATAGATAGACTTGTTTGAAATATAAAATAATAATAAAAAGAAAAAAAGGAAAAAGGTTCAGTTGAAAGTACAGTGAAACTGAAAAGCGCGGGACTCAAGAGGACTTAAACCCTCTGCCACACGAAACCCCCACGCTCTCTCTCCTCTGCATCGATTCCCGACAGCTCCCACAATCAACCCATTCTCTCTTTCCGGCAAAATATACCCTAACCCATCAAATATCTCGACTCTCCTTTCCTCTTCCACTCTTCACTCACCGGAAAACCATTATCAGATTTCATTTTTATGGCTCGCGCTAAACGAAAGTCCTCTGTTGCTGCGGTTTCTTCGTCTTCCTCCTCAGCCTCCGACGATGTCCCTGTCACGGCATTGCGAAAGAAATTGAAAGAAAAGCAAAACTTACCTGCATCGAAATCAGCTAGTGAGTCTTCAAATCCATCCAAGGGTGTCGAACCCCCTATATCGACGCCAGAAAAGAAAAAGAAGGGACAAACGCAAGGGATTGATACCCAGCGAAAAATGCGTGCCGTAAAATCTTCGGGTTCAGTGGATAAAGCACTGTTAGATTGCAAATTTATCAAATGGGAGTACTTCAATCAGGTAAACTTTCAATTCAAAGAGCTTTTTGAGTTTCAAGGATGGTTGGATGTGTGTGAATGTGCAAATGAGTATTACCCTAGGCTTGTTCAAGAGTTTTACAGGACCTTGAGAACAGTTGATGATGAGGATAAATTTGAAGTGATTTTAAATAACAGTACATATGGGGTTTCTGTTGAACTGATAGCTACGGCTTTAAAATTGCCCAATGATAGAAATAAAATTTTCACACATAAGGATGTTGCTAGGGTAGCAGGATTCAATTTGGTTGAGTTTGAAAATGAGGTGTTCCCTGCTAACACTGCTAAAATTAAAAAGTCCACTAGCACAAAAGCACTTCAACATATCAAAATCATTCACAGTATGGTGAACTACATTTTCTGTCCTAAATCTGGAAGCTATGGTTATTTGAGTCACTTGGACATGTGTATTATGTGGTACATTGTGAATAAAGTTAGGATGAATTTGGCTTATTTAATTTTCAAGAACATGTGCAAAGCTTATGGGATTGGAAAACTGCCGTATGCACATCTTTTGTCTGCTGTGTTTAAAGAGCTGAATGTGAATGTCTCTAAGGAAAGCTCTAGGACTGATTTGATGGTGCTTAGAGAAATACACTCGCATAATCGATGGGAGAAAGAAAAGGTTTGAAAAGGGTGGTTCCTCCTCTGCTAAGGTTGGTTCTGATTCTGCTAGTGAATTTTTTAGTGAAATTCAAGGGATAAAAGCTACTGTCAATGAACAATTTAGTTCAACTAATCAGTCCCTTGACATTCTGAGAAAATATGTGGATGTGGTTGACTACAAAGTGAGTCACCTGCTCACTCAAAATGAGGAATTGAAGAGGCTAATTATGGATCTTCAGCAGGCCAAAGAAACTGGTGTTCCAACTAAAGTTGAGGCTGCTACTCAAGTCTCTGCTGATAAGGGTGAAAGCAATAAGGTTGGTGAGTCTCCTGCTGCTATGGCACATGAAAGTGACCATGTAGCTGAACTTGAGCTTGAACCTGCTACTGAATAGGTTGAACATGCTACTGAACAGGTCATTGAACCTGAAATTGGCCTTGCAGCTAATATACATACTGAGCATGATGGTGAAAAGATTGTAGAAACTGAAGGTGAGCTACCAAAGGATGGTGAAAAGGTTTTAGAATCTGAAAAAGTTGTTGAAACTGCTGTTGAAACTGCTGCTGCCCCTACACAGCAAAAGGAAGCTTCTCTCAAGGATCACCAAGAGAGTGCTCCAACTCAGCTATCTGCAGTTGCTGCCCCTGCAGCCAAGAAAGGGAGAAAAAGGACTAAATCCACCGTGTCAAACCCATACCAGACCCTAGCTGCTGCTCTTCAACCACCATCTGATGAAGATGAGTCACAGAAGGATGATCAAGTGGCTGACCAAGAATCTCAGCCCCCTGCTGCTAAACCCACCAGGAAGAAGTTGGTGCCTTCCAAATCCACTCGAAGGAGCAAAAGACTTAAATGATTCCCATATAATCTGGATTTTTAGTTTTCTATCTGCATATTTAGTTTACTAGTCTGTTTGCTAATATTGGTTTTTAGTTTGCTACTGTTTACCTTACTGCGCTTAAATTTGGGCTAACATGATTCTTTTTGGTTATTTTCTCCTGTTTCCTTTTTGATTGATGACAAAAAGGGGGAGAATAGAATGGATAAGGATATGTGAATATGTGTGTGAATATGTGTTTATAGGATGGATATGAATGTGTTGATATGAATGTGTTGATACTTGTGTTGATGGATATGTGTTTATACTGGATATGTGTTTATACTTGTGTTTATACTTGTGACAAATGAAAATGCTTTTTTGAGAATATTGTGAACATGCTTTATAGCATAAACTCAGGGGGAGCTTGTGTACAGAAAATAGATTTCTTGGAAATTATGTGCATATATTTAGGGGGAGCATTTTCGGTATACTATACTGCTTGGATTCACATACTCACATAAACTTTCACACACTTTTATTTTTTATTGTTGATTCAGTTGAGTTTTGTCATCATCAAAAAGGGGGAGATTGTTGACCCCGTGTAGCTCAAAATGAGCATTGATTTTGATGATAACAAAACTCAAAGGGAATCTATCTAACCCAACTTTAAAGTGATGTGTAGATTCTTTGTCTTATTACTAAAGAATTCTTGAAGTTGCATCTAAGGAGAAAGGATACTCAAAGGCATTTCAAGACAAATTTTAAATGAGAAAAGGACAAAATTATGGAAGCCAAGACTCAAAGAAAATGTATGAAAGGCACAGTATTAAAGATTGAGTCTTAGGTCTTTTGTGAAAAGAATGGATGAGAATTTAGTCATATGGAGCTCAAAAATGAAATTTTATTTTCTGATTACTTTTTCTCATCATGACCTTGGATACTACCATTGAAATATTTTTTAAGGTCTAAATCATTTGACATTGCAAGTTGAGATATGCAGCTGTTGACTTAGTTTGCTAACTAATTTGCTAAATTTTTTAGTTTGCTAATGAGTTTGCTAAAAATGTTAGTTTACTAACCAGTTTACTGACTGCTCCTAAAATTTCATTAGTTTGCTAATTTATCAGAGCTGCTCAACTTCGCACAAAAGGATAAAATAACGGCTATTTTGTCTTGGGCAGTGTGTATAACGTTCCAAAAGGGTTTCAAACGGTCTAAAATGATTTGGGACTATAAATACACATTCTTCACTTCATTTACACTTGATGAAAGCCTACATTTGAACTCCAACTTTGATTTTTCATTATTGCTTTCATTCAAGAGCTTTAAAGATTTTGAGCTACCATTAGCAAATCAACTCATCTCTTCTTTATAGTTTGATTTGTATTGAGTAAGAGTGAGTGTTGAAACATTAAATTGCATTTAAGAGAGGTTGTACAAGCACCTATTGAAGCTTGAGAGAGAAAGTGCTTGTGATAGCACTTGTGAAGGTTTCAAGCTACCTTGGTAAAAGCTTGGTGTTGAAAAGTTGTAAAGGGCTTTTGGTCTCTTGCCTTCAAAAGAGCAAATAGTGGAGAGAAGACTCAAAGAGGGTTCTTTGAGAGAGTGGATGTAGGCTAGTTAAGCCGAACCACTATAAAAATCATTGTGTTTGATCTCTCTAACCTTGACCTCCTTACTTTTGTGCAATTTAAATTTTTCTTGTTATACATGATATTGAATATTGGTTGAATAGATTGAATTGATAAACTTAAGAATATATTGAGTGACATGAGAAATTAGTTGTATATCGTATGATGCATGTTTTGTTAGATATTGCCATATACATTGATTGAGGCTTGAATTGCAACTTAGGAACTCATTGTTGAAACACATATCACTATCATTTTGTATAGAGAAGCATCTAGTTGAATAAAGCCACAATTTTTCATTAGGCTACAAGCAAGGGCCGAAAAATTGTTAAAGTCCAATTCACCCCCCCCCCCCCCTCTTAGACTATTTTGAGACAATATTTCTATTATGCGATCACAAATTAAATGATATTTCATAATTTGGATTTTTATTTCTCTCCTTTATACCATTAAATTTAAAAAATATATATTCATTTTTATATGTACAAATATATAAAATTAATTATTTTAACATTTATGTAAAATTTGGATTCATCAATTTAAATATACATTTATCTTTATCTTATATGTGATATTAAATGATTATTTACTTATTTTGCTGTTTTATTAATCTTTAATTTTTCATACATATTTATGTTAGTATGCTATCAAGAGTAACTCTTTGTGGTTTATGTTTATATTTTTTTCTTTGGGATCTATAAATCTTATGTGAGAATTTAGCATAATATTTTCCTACCACTTGATTTTTATTCCTTTAAATAAAGATTTTATATTTTAAAGTTATGTAATAATAATTGAAACCATGTATATGTAATGTTTTGTGTAATCTTTATTTTATATATAATAATTAGAGTTTATAATATGAATGATTTTTTTTTAATCAACAAATTGAAAGACTCTGATATCATGTTAAGGAACCACTCAATTTAAAAACTTAATGAAAGTAATACATGCTTGAATTGGGAGTGGTATTCAAATAAAGTCATTCCAACAATAATGACTAGCTAAGATTCGAACCTCTGAATTTGCAGGTAAAATCTACCTCGCATTAACTACATGTCACTAATTCAATCTCTAGTTGAATATGAATGATGTTTTATTGATATATATTATCATAGGTCTCTCAATGAAATTTTTTTTTATTTTGCTGAAGTTAAATTCTTTATTATTTTGATATTGGTTTAATCTGAGAAATTCTTAACTAGATCCGGTCTATTATAAAATCAAGATATAATCATGTGAGACCCATATATTTAAAAGTGAATCCTATCATATATTTTATATCTTGGATCATAATAGACTAGAATTAGAAAAGAAAAATCCTAATAAATCAATAATCGTACAGTTTTCTCAAGAATTTATATTAAAATAGTCTTTTTTTTCTTTTAAATAGAAAAAGTAAAAAAAAAAAAAAAAGGAAAAAGAAAGGTTACATATTTATATATTTCTCTGTTTTGTATTGTACTTTATAAAACAAAAAATAATTAATGATTAGTTAAAAAAATAATTAATAATAAAGGGTCTGAAATCTTAAAGTGAAGCCATGAGAGTGCATGCAATTGCAAGTACATACAATGTGATCCTGCCAAGCAAGTCCACCCCACCGCAGAGATAAAGTCGGAGAGAGATTCCAGAACCTGCCACACTTAGGTCCATTTCTTTTGGAGCAAATTTGCAAAGTGCTTCACTTTTTACAAGTTGCTGCTTGTATATTTTATTTCTATTTTATTAAATTATAGGATCATAGTTATTAATTAATGAATTAATAAAGTTAAGCTCATAAAACTTATGTAAAAATTTGCCTCAGCTGCCACTGTAGAGGATATGCTTTGGCTCTCTCAATGCTTCTTGAAAGTCATTAGCCCAGTATTGGGAATTCAATAATTGTAGCACTTCTTATCTTTGAAAAATTTTTCCTTGTGCAAGAAAAATAAAGTTGAAATTAAGAGGCCTGACAAAGAATGTGACGTCCCACTTGGTTTAAAAACAATGGAAAAAAGGTTTTTATAATCGTTAACTCAATTATTAAAATAATTTAAATTTTAGTCAAGTGGTTTGAGTCTGACCATTATTTGGATTAATTTAACTTGTTAGACTTGTCATGGATTGGAGCAAGGAAATGATTGATCACTTGTGATTATATATAATAAATTAAATCCAAACAAGAATTTGAGAATAAGGTGTTTAGGATTATGAGGTTTGGACTTCAGAGTCCGATAGAAACCAATTATAACAAAGATAATAATAATAATAATAACGGAAGCCAGAGTAGAGCTCGTGAAAAAGAGCATCAATTGGTGGAGTGAGGAATGGTCCTGGTAGAGCTCGTGATAAAGAGCATCAATTGGTGAAGTGAGGAATAGTCCCAGAAGACAAAGTGGCCTTGGCAGCCGGAGCAGGTTCAACGGTTGGCGAAGGGGTCACAGGCTTTCCCAAAAGCTCAGCAGGCAAATCAGGTATCCCCTTCAAATAGAAAGTATAAAAAAGCTTGAAAGGAAATACTATTTGCTTTAGCTTCACCTGTCCATATACTCCTTCAAAGATCCCAGACCCACCAGTCACTGCCAAATACGTATCCTCATACGTTAGATATGCTCCTTGCACAGATATGTGCCCATAATCACCCAAGTAGAAGCTGTATGTTGCTTCGTATCTATCACCTTTCTTTTCTGCCACGTGCTGGATAAGCACACATAGACCAGCAGTAATACCTAATCTCTTCTTTAAGTCTCCAGAGTAGAGCTTGTTGGTGAAGGGCACTAGGTCACCCAGAGATGATTCTGGTTTTTTACTCAGTTTTAGGACTGCTGGGCTGTCTCTATCTCGCTCGTTGATTTCATACACATTTAGTTCTTGAACTTTCGCTGAAGAAAAAAAAAACACATAAGCTACTGATCAATTATAGTTGTTAAATATAAGATATTTAATTTTCAATGTAAATTTCTTTTGTTAATTTGAGAGAAATAAGGTGCATGATGATTACTTGGCTCTCGAGATTCTGGTGAGAACTTAGGTTTGTTGAAGGAGAAAGCTGTAGTGGCAATGCTCTTGGAGCTTCTTCTTGATGAGAAACAATATTCCTGATGAGATGTGGAGAGTTTCAACTTTTGGATTGAAAAGGCATGTGAGTGAACAAAACCCAGTTGTTTTGGTGACTGAAAAAATGATGAGTTGGATTTTAGGTTGGGGAATTTGAGAGAAGAAGTTGGCTTGAGACAGCTTGAAGAGGCCATTGATGGCAGATGAGATAGCTTGAGAAAAGGATGAATTAATTTAAGATGCCTAACAGATGCAAGTAGATATATCCACAATTCAAATGAAGGAATGGTAGACAAGCATTTTTATAGGCATAAAAAGATTAAGGTAGGATTTTTGAAGCATTTTGTTGACCAAAACTTTTAGGTTACATCTCGGAAAGTATTGATAGAGAAATGGAGGGTTTAGAATTGTCAGCACCTTTGAGAATTTCCCAATTAATCCGTCATTTTTTTTTATGTAAGAGAGAGAAAGAATTAATTAATTGGTTAATCTCTAATCACATCCTTATCACGTTTCTGTTTAAATTTTTATTAAATTGAAGAATTTTGTTTTTTTTTTTTTACTTAAACTTGACGTATTATGAATTTAAAATATAAGATATATAATATAACATATCTTGATTTTACATATCTATGTCTTAAGTTCATAATAAATTAAGAATAAATTGTGTTGCATACACAATTTATATTGGATGTTGAATTTATCATGTGATAATAATTTCAGACATTAATTAATTTATAATGGGTGATTATTTTTTTTTTATTTTAGGAAGTCTTAGTATTAAAGAATATAATTTTAATTGCTAATTTTACATTTAAAATTTAGATTTAAATATTTTTTATTATATAATTAATGATAATACAAAATTATACAAATATAATAAATTATCATACAAGTATAATAAATGTATAAATACATTTAATTTCGTTATGCATGCCCCTATTTTATCACTTAAATAAAATTATTAAATGACGGTTGATGGGTTGAACTAGGGTGGCCATGATCTGGTTTCGAACTGGAACATGTTTGGTGCCATGATCTGGTTTCGAACTGGAACATGTTTGGTCAAAATCAGACTAAAACAGGTTAAAATAGAAATTGGTTTCAAACCGGATCAAAACCGCTCTTCTGCGATTTGGTTTAGGTTTATATTTTTTAGAAATCATGAACCGATGGTTCCGAACCGAAGGTCTCGAACCAGACTAAATCGACGATTTAAATATAAAAAAAATTTAATAAATACCTCAACTCACTCCTAATTTATTTATATAAATATTAATTTTTTTTTCAATTATTCTCTGGACTCTCTTTAATTCTCAATGCTTTTTCAATTTCTCTTAAATTCTCAAAATAATTTTTTTTATACTCTTTTTAATTCCTAATAGTATCTTAATTTCTCTACTTTATTATTTTAGACATTTACTTTAATTTTAATATTATTTCAATTACTTGTTATTATTTTATATCTTCAATAAAATTTTCAATACCTTTTGTTTTAATTTTTTTTCTCTTTTATACTTTTTTAATTATCAAATTATCATACAATTTTTCAAAAAAGCTTAAGCGATAGAATTGGAAACTTTGATTTCTCTAAGTTCCAATATGATAAATAAGCAAAACTAATTTAATGCAACTTTTTTTAATTTCTTTTAAAAAATTAATTTTATCTCTAATTTTTTATTAAATTCAAGTCTTTTTATGTCAAATTTTTCTTAAAGAAAAATTAATTTCATTCTTTTGTTTTCTTATTTTATTTTAATTGGAAGATTTCTAAAAAAATTCAAATGTTTTTATAAATATAACTTAATTCTAAATCAATAAAATATTTTCACTTATTTTTTTTTTGTCTAAACTACCTCTAAATCGCCCTCCAAATTATTTTAAACCATCATTTTTCAAGTTGTTCTTCAAATTATTTTAAATTGAAACTTGAGTCAGAACTAACGATTCATTAACCGTCTTCGAAATCATCCCATAGCGATTTAATTCAGGTTCGTGGCTTCATTAAATTTGAATCAGAGCCGTAACCACCCCTATGTCCAACGCTTCATTATCTATTTTTCAACATATACAGTCACATCTGAATAGTGGTTGGTTTCTCTAATATTTTCTATAATGTATAATAGGTAGTCACATCTGAATAATGTCTAATTAGTATTTTAAACACAAATCGACCTCTATGGCTTTAAATGAAATTCCACTATCAATAATAAATTTATCAACATAGTTGAGAATTCAAACTTTGGGAAAAACTCATTAAATTTCATTAAAAGAATTAAAAATTAAAATGTAAAATAATAAACGTAGTAAAACCAAACATATATAAGAGCAAAAATACATGTGCCCAAAATGATATAGATTAAGAAACGTAATGGTGGATAATTGTCTATTGAGAAGGGAAGTCCTCCCAATTAATGGTGGTAAAAATTTTTTTTTAATAAAAACGGATTAAGATGGTGGCTAAAAATTATCAATAGTGTCATTTTACTGATTTCATTTGAAATAAATTATTTATAAAAAAAAATTTAATTAAATTTTTACGTAATTATATTTAATTTTAACATTTTTAAAAATAATTTTTTTAAATTAAAAAAAGTAATTTTTTTAATATAAAAATAAAAAAATTAATTAAATTAAATTTTTATAAAATTCTATATTCTAAATAAGGGGACTACAAAACCAAAGGTATTTTTTTCATTTAATTTTTTTTTTAGCATTTTGTTAAAGCTAGTCATAATTAATGTATGTTTATCGTTTTTGTTTATTTATTTATGATTTTTAAGTGAAATCTAATTAAGATTGCCTTGATTAATTTACAGTGTTGGTCTTTTTTTTTTAATTTTGATATTGTGAAAATTAAAAGCTATTTACAATGTTTATTTGTTTTTGGTTTGTCTATTGGAGAAACAATTAATGAACAATAATGTGAGTACATTGGCTAAATTTGTTGGCAAAACATAATTAAATATGAGAAGCGGGTGCGTTATTATTTACAATATAGTATAAATTTTACTTTCTATCTCTACCATTATGATGATACGAAATTCAGCTCTAATTTTAATAATACAATACAATATTTTATTTAAAAATTATTAGATAAGTTTCATATTTATTAATAATGATATTAATTAAAATAATATATAGATTTTGCGTTTGAATTTTAATTGAAGTTAAATAAATTTAAAAATAAAAAGAAGTTATATTTTTTGTTTGTTATTTGAATGGGTAATAAGATTATCAAACTTCCTTTTCTAACCTAGAATCAGTGAAGTGACTGTAAAATGGTATCGTAAACATTTTACAACTTACTTAAAAGCACCTTTCAAAAAAAATATAATCATATTTATATAAATACATAAATAAATTTTCATGTACACTTAAATATAAAAGGTTATAAAAAAGCTTTCCAATATATTTTTAAAATTTATATTCAAATTATTTAAATTTTAAGTGAAATATTTTTTCATCAAGCTATCAATATGGGAATAATTAAAATTATATACACATACATATACATATATAAATTTCACATTTGAAAACATAATTTCAAGTTTTCAACTCTGAAAATATGTAAATACAAATAATAGAAATATTTGATAAATAATATATAGAAATTAGATTATATTTATGATAATTGAAATATAACAAAAGATTTTCAAAACATAATATAAAAATTACAATGTATACATAATGATTGTAGTAGCAAAAATAATAATTATTACTATATTAAAAAACTTAAAAAATCTAGAAATGATGTTAAAATAAACAAATGATAATGATTTTATGAATTAAAAGGAAATATTTTAAATTGTAAAATTTTTATATATGTAAAATTGTAAAATCGTAAACTTGTAAAATTGCATTGCTTAAAATTTAATTTTACTATTTAAAATCGTGATTTTACCTCAATTTTATTTAATTTTAATTTTACATATGTTTTGACTCATTTTGATGATTTTAACTCGTAAAATCATATGAGTTAACTCGTATTGTAACAACTACTGTGATGGTATAACATCTCTCACATCCTAATGTAAGAATTCTTGGCGCTATACATCAAGAATTAAGACTTATATAAGTACAATTTGGCTTCCACTATATTCTTGTCAAAAAGTTTTAAAATACTTATGATTTGATTCAATCAAAATATATATATATTTAAAATTTTTTATTAAGAAATTATTTGGATAAAGAAGAATAATCTTTCGAATAATAACTTTTTTTTAAAAAAATTTAGATAAAAAAAAAAAAAACTTTTTGTAACACTAACATTTTAAGAATTTGTTACCTTTCTGTGTCCCATAAATTAAATCATTAAATTTCATGAAGAGAACAAGTCACACTACCAGACTCTATTGATAGAAGATCGTTACTTGTATTTGAAGTTCAAAATCTCAAACCAAATTGAGTCAACAATCCACACTATTTTAAACTACTAAAAAGTCCATCAAACATTGAAAGAAACAAAATAAAAATAAAACCCCATTAATGGGAGTCAAGACCAGCAATAAGGAGAGTATGACCCTGATAGAGAAAATCACATTCGTTCCTAATGGATGTAAATATGAGGAGATAAATCTAAATTTATTCTAAACAAACATAGATCTATGAATTTATTAAAAAAAATAGAAAATGACAAAAATAAAAGAAAAAAACCAATCTGGTGGTAGCCACTGCTGAGTTGTGGCTACCTAAAAAGGACATGAGAAAAAGAGAAAAAATATATGAAAAATGAGAAAGGGAAAGAGATTTTGTGGAATATTAAAATATTTAAATTTGAAAAATACTTAGATTAAATAAACAAAATCATCTGAATTGTTTGACTAGTCATGAAATTGGTTTTGCATATCACACATGGTTTTTAAAATTGCATGGAAGGTTAAAATTAAGTTGAGCCATCAATATATTTTACCAATAAGGCATGTGTGGTGCGTTTAGTTCAGGTAGGAAAAATAAGTTTCTGGTCACGTTCCTAACAAACTTTGGCTGCTAATAAATATTCACACATGCTAAGGAGATCAAGATATATAAATAAATATAAAAGGAAACTTACCAGAATTGAGACAAGAGAGCAGATTCAAAGGTTGGAGAAAACTCAAAAGCTGTCTTGGTGGAATGAACAGCAGAGCATATTGTTCAAAATAATTAGAAGCTGATTCACATGCAAGATTTAATAAGAAGCCTCCATCAAGACAAGTACGTTAGCCAATGATCGTAAACTTGAAAACCCCATTATTGTCTCATCATGGCCGAATGAGAAATTAAGAACGGAACTGACATAATTAAAATAGTTGTACTAAGCTATGCGGACCATGTGGATAAAGCAAGTGGCACAATATTAATATTAATATGACCTATATTGTCTCTCAGCTTGATGTGCTTCTTAATTTCTAATATGCAAAACAAATTAATTTAATAGGGGGAGAAAAATCGTTGGATAATTGAGTCAACCCGGCTCTTCAAAATAATAGCTTCTCTAAACTCTTGAATTGTAACAGTTACACGCAAGGGCATGACCATCAGCAATTAGAGATCCTTGCATGAAAGTTGAAAGATGACTCGTCTGTAAGAGAATCTTCAGTTCAATGATGAGCAGATCAAAACTTCAGATACGAGATGTTGCATCCAGTGAAATTATCACTGTAACCTCCAATTACATATATAGAAAACAGAAAAACAGACAGGTTAAACACATTGAATCGATGACTAAATATTTATTTATTTATAATTAGTTGTGATTGAAATTTAAATTCGACACCTTACAAGTTTAGAGATAATTCTCGTATTATTGAGCTAAATCTTAATGCCTAAAACATCTTTCAACATACAAATTAACATGTGCAGAAAATTATGAATGAATCTGAATGCATAAATGGGAGACATCACATATCCGTGCACAATAGGGCTGATTAGGGGGAAAAATGCTACAGAATCCTATTCTTAAATAGTCTTGGGGAAAATATTTTCTTCCTATTTAAGTGAAAAAAAAAAAAAAGTAAAATCGAAGGAATGAAAATCACCTAATCAAAAGTAACAGAGAATAACATTAAAAATTTATTTAGTATTACTGTTTGAATTGCTATTACAAAATGCATTATCTTAAAAATATTTATTGAAGATCGTAAATTTTAATTTAAATTTGACATTTTAATTATAAAAATTTCAAAATAATAAAATTACTTTTTCAAATTGTTTTTTTTTAACATTTAAAAGAGTGATTTTAAAAGTAGTTTCAAACAAGTTTTTTGACCTCTCAATCACAATTCCAAACACAGCCTTAGTGGCATCATGTAGCACATCTTGGCCAATCCAAAGATGGCGCATGAGCTTTAAGTCTGCCCTTGCTCACACATCAAAGCATGCTAAATCATATCCAGTTGTGTATGATGCTGAATCCCAAGTTTCTGGACCATTTTTCGCAAGAGTAGTCTAGGCTAGGCTGCTCAAGTAATTTAAAAGGAAATAGAATCAACTGTTTCGATATTTCGCAGTTAAATTTGTAATTCAGCCACCCAACTGAACATAACAACAGGATGTGTTCAGATAGTCACATGCAAATTCATAATAAAATTTCTGTAAGGTCAATCAGCATTTGTTTAGCCATAAATGGAAGCCATGTTTCTTCAAATTGCTTTCCCAATCCTAGGAATATAATGACAACAATAGTAACATACTCTGTAACTCTGTTCACCTAGGCCAGGCATTAAGCAATTGGTACTTCTGAAATCATGATAGTGCCAATATTAAATAGTTTAAACATTACAGAGCCATTTGAATGGAAATGGATTAGCATCTTTACCAGAATTGTATAACATGTAAAGTAATATCGAGGCAAAAACAGAAAGTGATTAACATTATTCAACATTTTGCCAAAATTTCCGCACCATACCAGTTGGTACTTGGTAATTAAAATGATATGTGTAAACTGTGCGGCAGGGCTGCCATCAGTTGTCAAAGTTGTCTATTTGTCAGGCTATCGTAAGAATTAGCTCTTCAGCAAAAAGATTCAAATAAATTGTTATAATCCAGTATAAAATAAAAAATAAGATCAATTTACAGCACTATCTCAAATCACTTTTCTCCCAAAATTATGACATACCTAGCAAGCTGAAAGGAATGCAGAATGGCCTTAAATGTTGTTTAGACTTTTCCATCTGCTAGCTCATAGGTTTAAGTTGAACACTTCAACACTGTAATGCAGTGAATAACATGCTACCCCTAACAGGCAAAACCCAACCAACGTACACCTCTCTTCGAAAAAAATTTAGACCAGCCACAAATGAATCCACTAATACAGCATTTTCACATCATACATGCCAAATGTAGTGTGTAATTTCATCTTCAGCTGCAAAATGCCGACATTCAATTTTGAATCACTTTGAATCATTTGAATCAATTTTTTATAAAATAATAATAACAATAATAATAATAAGGTACAAGCATGCTTATACATGAAACATAGATTCTAAAACAAATAGCCTTTAGTTAATGGTCAATGATTGCAAAGAATTTGTTACTGATTAAATTTTGATTATTCCACCATAACTCTTTAATGACTTTAAAGATCTGTTAATTAGCAAGCATTTGTCTTCCCAAAGTGATTGAAGAAAAGCACTTCCAATCCAAATCACTGATCAAAGATCAATTGAAGCAAGAGGAACAGAAATGCTAGCAATCCAAAATCAAGTGCAAGCAACAAAAAGAAAGCACGAGATAACTCAGACTCTGGACCGATATTCGAGAGCAACACCTCCTCTGCAGTTCCGAAAGCTTGAGGATGACGTTTACAGCAAGTAATTAAGAATTAATGTAAGCATACCTAAGAAATCCCTATAATGTTCATTAGTTATGAAATTATATTTAATGAACATGACAATTACCATTACTAAACAAAAGAGAGTTTCTACTACGCACACCAGACCTCAACATACAATGAAACAAGTCCAAATCACTAACTAAAAACATTTTTTTAGAAAAAAAAGGGGCGAAAATTCATATAAATTGAAGAACAACAGAAAGATAATACAAGCTCCTACACGTACCAATTTCCCTGCAAAGTCCCAAGACATGAGCTGCAAGTTCACAAGCAGCCCTCACACGAGCAATGCCTTCAGAATCATGAAATTGATGCTCGCTGGAGACCTCTGGTAAGACATCTGAATCAACTTCCACACACAAATACAAGCAATCGAACAACCAAAGGAAGTCCTGATTCTCATTGCTTCTTCTAGACCGGAAATCCTATTTGAGAACACGATGAGTTCCTTTCGAGAATCCGATTGCTTACCTGAAATTGAGCAAATACTACGAGCATAAATCATAATTTGGCTTCAAATTCAGCAAACTTACTTTACCTCTTCACTAGGACAAAAAGTAATCGGAGCTCCCATGCGCCATGCAAAGAGTTGATTTCGACCATGAAGAAGACGATGACGACGACGACGACGAGCGTTCGCCGTGTGGAGAAGGTGAGAGTTGGAGAAGCAGCACCATAGAGTGAAGCAGTGACGACAATATCTCCGTATGGCGCGCTAAACAGATGGAGAATTGAAGGTAACCGAAAAAAAGAGGGCTTCCCATTTTCGCTCGAATGATGGGTAAGGGCAAAGTGGGCTGGGCTTTCAGCCCGAAGTATTATAGATGGGCCAATTTGAAGCCCGAATGCAGAGGCTACTGACCCAAGCTGATTTAATTTGTAAATTTAGAGCACAAATAGATTTTTTTTTTTGTAATTTTATATGAATAATTTTTTTTTATAAACAAAAGATGAGCAATGTATTCACCGTTAAAATTAATACTTGAAAAATTAATTAAAAAATTATATTTCATTTAGATTCTATTAAAGGGTTGTATGCAAGTTTTTGTTAAAACAATAATTATATGTGAAAATTAATGCAACTTCATGGCAGAAATCAAGTCATAGACAAATTTGATTTAATTAATCGGGTAAGGGTTTAACCATCAATATCTCAACTTCTTGAAATTGATCCAACTGAATACTATGGTCATTAAATAGAAATGTTGGCTATAATGTTGAAAAATAATTGTAAAAAGTGTAAATAATAGTATTCTTAGTGTTATTCTCTTAATTGCTATAGAATTTAAGTCAATAAATTAAATCAAGTTAAATTTCAAGTCTTAATTTTTTTTTAGTTGAATTGAATTTGAATATACAGCATATTATATGGACTTAATTACTCTCTAAAACTATTACAAGAAAAAAAAAAAAAATAAAAAAAAAGGTCCAGTCAAATATGGCAAATAATGGTTATTGGGAGACAATATTCCGAAACCCATGTGGAGCAAAAAGGCTTGAAAAATCTCAACTTGATTAATAAATGTAGAAAAGTAAGAGAGAAAAATTAAATTAATGGACCCAACGGGGCATGTGAGGGAGAGATGATTATTTAATTAAAATGGTTTCCCAAGTCAATTATGTGACAAATATGCAGAATTGTTTGGTTTCTCTCACAATTCTTATACCCAATTGCACATAAAATAAAAATAAAATATTTGTTGAGATTCCTGAATATCAAATTTTATAGAAAGTTCAAGGAAAACACATAAAGATCAGAATCAATATATATATATATATATAAATAAAAAGAAGACTTAGGATCATAAATTTAAATCCTTGAAGTCATATGAAAATGTCAATGATGTTCTTCCTCGTGACATTTATGATTCATGGTAGAGTATTATCAATGATTTCTTCTGAAATTTCCAGGATTGACTGCAAATATTAATCGTTTGGGTTTGACAATTTTGGGTATTGATTAGCAATGTCAAAGTCACTTGTTTAATAAACTTTTGTATAGTTGCATGTTAAATATAGGGTTCAATAGCAGTCCACGTACGTACCATATGATTTTGATTTACACAACCCATGATAAATGTATTATCATCATTTACCATTCAAAATTAATGGATGTGTTAGGTTGTTGTTGTTGAGAGCACAGATCAATAATTGATATATACTGGTTCCTAATTAAATAAAATTTGTGATTTATTTCTTTTTTAATGGATTTATTCAACTCGATTTTACTTATTAAATAATATGCCTTTAGGCAGTCTAATTAGATGAAGTTACACTAATTGATCAATCAATTACACCTATTTGTGTATATATATATATATATAAAAAGACACCTATTTATGTAACTATGAATAATATTTTTCACTGAATTTGCCTTGCCCACTTGCCAGCTTGCAGTGTACTTGGTGAGCAAACCTTATTGGCCAAAACCCAGTGACCTCTAACGTCATTTGATCAAAGATAGCTCACCTTCCCCTAGTTAGTGACACCAATCTCATCACATCTACATCAACCCATCTCACATGGTTTAAATCAGGCCAAAAAGTAGAGTTGAGGAACTAAATTAAATTAAATTAAATAATTATAATTAAATTTATAAATGTTAATAATTAAATTAAAATGATAAGAAAATTAAACTGATTTAATTAAATTTAGTTTGAATCAATCTATTTAAGTTTTTAATAATTTTTTTTATTTAAAAATGATTCTTATCTTATTTCGTGATTTTTATTTAATTTGAACTTAATTTTTACTTAATTTTTTTTAAGTCAAAATAATAAAAAATCTTAAAAATTAAAAGCAAACCTAATAAAATTAGCCAATTAAATTTGTCAGAATAGAACCTATAGTGCTCAGCCCTACCAAAAAAAGTGTGCCAACATGCAATGAAGCATAATGCACTTCCTTATTTAGACAATGGACAAGTGACGACCATAATCCAATTAACGTAAACACGTTTTTGAAAAATATATATGGTTTAGTGTCCTTCCATCCATACCTACCCCTCACACTCTCCCTCTCTCTCACACGAGGATAAATTTGTCAACTTAAGAGGTATTTGGGGGAACATGAGGATATGAAACAAGTGATCTCAAAGTACATATGAACAGAACAAATTGACAGTTAATTATTTTTTCTATTTTTTTCATTTAAATTGTTGCACCTAATTTTTCAGCTTTTTTAGTTGTCTTGTAATATACAATTCACCTTTTGCAACTTGCAGCCAACACCACCTGCCTGCCTGCCCGCCCTTCTCTCATCCTCCGTCTGGAAACCCTTTAACAAAATACCCAAAAAAAAAAAAAAAAAGGAAAATTACAAAATGTTACAAAGCCCCAATTATCCTCTGTTTCTTAATACATTCTAATGATAACAGTTCCATTTCCCTCGTTCTCTTCCCATTACACCCACCAGCTCCTTCCGCCACACCACTGTTTCCAGGTACTTTAAAAATGTTGACCCCGAACAATCTCAGTATCTGAACCGGTTTGACCGAGCAAACCAACGAGTTCGACCCGGTTTTCACTTTCCAATCTATGTAAAGCTGCTTATCTGGTCCGGTCGACCTTTGAAAGCTGACAATGTCACCGGCTTTTAAGTTCTTCTCTTTGACGAACCGGCTCCACCCTTTTGTTAATACGTAGCTCTGGCTACTGTTCCAATAAGAGTAGCGAAATCTCCACACTTTGCCTGTAATATCCTCGAAATTTAACAGCACCCCTTTTGTGCTATTGCTTCCGCTCTGTAAAGGGAAGTATTTTTCTGCGTGTTGTTTGGGTATAACCAAGCGGTTCAGTTTCCCAACGTCGCTCGGGGTCACCGCTTTCTCGAAAAGCTGTTCACGTTCTTTCAGAACGCGTCCCGACCCAGAGAGTGCAACATTATTGGCGCCTGGGTTTCGATGCTGCTTTCCTTGCCCATCAATTCTGTAGTTTCGCTTGCTCTGTTCCAGTTCATCGTTGTACGTGTGTTTCCTGAGCATATCAACGACTTCAGCTTTGGAATGGGAGTTCAAGAAGGCGGTTTCGATATCGTCGTCCTCGATTTCGGCACCTTGAGGCTTGAAGTTAGTGATGGCATCGCGGCCACGGAATCTCTGGGCAGCGATGTCATAGGCTCTGGCAGCCTCGTCTTCCTCATTGAAAGTACCAAGCCAGACACGCTGATGCTTCTCGTAAATCTGGGCACCCCAGCGGCCGTTGGGTTGAGGGACAACGCCTTTATATTTAGAGGAGGGGAGTTTACGGGACTCAGCTTCGACGCCGGATTCAGAGTCGAGAATAACGCTAGAGCCGCTGCCAACACGGCAAAGAGGAGACTCGGGAAATTTAGTTGGCGGAGGAAAGGGAGAGACGGCGGACGTGGGGGAAATGGATATGGAGTCACTAGTAGCAGTACTCTCATCTGTGCAGCTTCCGTCCATATTTTTCTTTTCTGTTCTCTTCTCGTAGCTGATGCGGTTGGTTTAAAAGAAGAAGAAGGAGATGAGGTGTGTTTGTTGACCAATATCGTACAAGAACAAGAAAGAGAGGTATGAATTGGGTTGTGTTTGAGGAACGGGAGACTTACATATATATAAATAGATAGACAGTAGATAGGTATATAGAGGAAAACTAGGCCAAGTTGATGATGAAATATATAATTAAAATATATATATATATATATATACACATAAAAATAATATGTGGTTTTTAAAAAAAAATGGTAAAATATTAATGTAGAAGAGAAGGAAAGATATGGGGATGTGGGAGTGGTGGGTCAACCCAAAGAGGAAGGAAAGGGGGGATGGTAAGTAACTAGGAAGATTCACGGAGTGGGAAGGGTTGAGGTTGAGGGTCATAGTATGCGTGAGTTGTGGGCTGTGTATGTGAGGTGGGACCCATAACCAAAACAAGTTGATGGGGTTCACATGACTGTGGACCGTGTTTTAGTTAAGTTCATCCCCCCTGAGCTTTGCTGCTACTGCTGACCACCAGCAGGCCCTCATCTTCCGTCTCTCTCTTTACATTTGTCACAACATAACCCCAACCCAACTGTTTGTGAATAATTTAATAATATTATTTTTTTTACACGGAATATGTAAGGTCTTATCATCAAAATCTACTCTATTGTTTGTTGTCGCTTTTATCACTCCAATTAGAATCCAGATAAACATTGAGATACATATAGGGTAGGTGTTTGTGTTTCACTTCCCACTGGGGATGGGTAGTGGGGCCTTATAAGGAAGGAGATTTAATTAGAGGGCCAACGCCAAGGTCATGGATAGACATCAAAGATAGAGCCATGTCCAACTAGGAAAATTCCCGGATCATACCTGGCTTCATTTCATTCGTCCTCCTCTCACTCCCACCTTAGTTAATTTGTCTTTTTGGCCAGGTTCACGTTCGTTTCTCCCCAATCAATTCATTTCAATATTAATCCATTTTTTTTTCCCCTTAAATATCATCATTTCATTATTTTGCCCAACCAGCATTTGACAATTTCTGTCCCCCTCAAGTGGGTATTCCATTCCATCTCTTGTTTTTTTAACCTCTCGAGAATCTACTCATTCATGCACTCAACCCATTTCTAATTAATAGTAACACTTGCCCATGTTTTAATCTACACCATTGGATCACCCAAGGGTTTGTTCGGATTAGTTTCTCTCCATATCTTTTTGTGAGACCCAGATCTTTAAAAACAATCTCTACTATTTTCTTTTGTGGGCAGGAGAATCTAGTTAGCATTATCCTCCCTCTCTATATATCGTACACAACGGCGGGGGAAAAAAGAAAAACATGCAGTGATATTATAATAGTAGGTGAATTTGTACGGACGAGTCCTCGGTCTTTGAAGGGCCCACATGCCATGTTGTTCAAAAAACCCGGGCGTTCCTCAAAACGCGGTTTAGCCTTCTCTTTATTTCTTTGCATTGGCCTGTGGGTTTTTGGTTTCTTGCTTAGTACGTGGGTCCCTTTCAGAGATTCTACATTTTCACTTTTTTTTTTCCTTTTATTTTATTATTTACTAATAGTAATCAAATTTTATTTGTGAAATTAAATCTATTGTTAAATTTTAATTATAGATTATATATTATTTTTTCTATTCTAAAAAAGAAAAAACAAAGTAGATGCACGTTATTAGTGTATACGGCAAAGCTGTCTATATTGCCAATCCTTACAAGTGGGAACGCGTGATATTTTACTTTTATTTGTAGCAGAGAGAAATAGATAATTAATTGTTAATTAAATAAATTTAAATGGCTTTGATAATATTTGAGTAATGATATTTAAATTTAAAAAATATATTTCATTTATGATAAATTTCAATTGAAATTTAAAACGATTAGAAATTTAATTAATTTTAAATTTAAATGAAGTGATTTTCGCTTATATACACCAACTCTGTCATACATGCCATTATCCCAAATTTTTTTTAATTTCAAATATAAATATTTATTTTTTAAAAAAAAATAAATTTCTATTGTTAGGTCACCATTCAATACATTGATCCAATAAATGGTAATGGTGTGGTCTCTTCGATCCATAGTTGCCTAAACAATGACATGATTGCTTGTAAAATTTCAAAGACAAATGAATTCATTTCTTGGAGTTGGATAAACATAACAAAAAAAAAAAAAAAAAGTAAGAAGGTTCATTAATTTGCATGATTGACAGTGGCATACCCTCACTCCATGATGTTGCAATTTCAATAGAACTCTGGCATGATTAACTACTTGTCGTCTAGCTAACAAACTATTCAATCTCATATTATATGGTATCTCAAAATTTCATAAAAATTTGGTGCATTTTCAGGTTTTATTTCCTTGTTTTTATTAATAATGGAAATTTTCTTGATTATTATATTCAAATTTACAGCCACCCCACTTCTTGAAAAATAATCAAGATTAGCTTATAATTTGCTAAAACCTTTTTTTTTTTTTAATAGAAGCGACAGAGAAAGTTTTAATATGATGACTTTACTTATTTGTAACAAATTAATAATTAAGAATTTGAACCCCGTGATTAACAAGTGGCTAATTCATTAATTATGATTTATGCATTTAAACAATACTATATTCTGAAATCTTTATCTCTTAATTATATTCGTCATCTCCAAGATACATATCCAGATTGATTTTGTTTATTGACGTTTGTGATCTTACATTATCTCCATTCCACAAATACGATCAGCTGCCTTACTCAAAGAAAGACTACTTGCCAAAATGATGTAAAATATATACATATAAACAAAGATCTATATAGACACAAAATGCCCATCAACATACATTATACATACATACTATCATGTTAACCTGTTGAGATTAATCTATGTTATCTTGGATTAATAATACAATAAAATAATTGAATGGTGAATTTTTCTATCATGTATTATCTCTTAGGTTATGCGGCCGTCATACTTGTCCCTTTCTTTTCACTTGGATAAGCTAGCATGCATTCCAATTCTTTATAATTAATTACGTGTTAATTAATTCCCTAAGTCATATGCATTTTTTCACTCTTTCCACTAAAGAAACTTAAATTAATCATTTTTAAAAGATATTGCTAATTGCTTTCTTTGTATACGTCACATCCTTATCCTAAAATAACCAAATATAATTTGTCGAGGTTAATTAAATTAATGATAATGAAGAGAATTAAGGCAAGCAATTAAATTTGAGATGATACATGTCAGCAATCCCAATTTTATGAGTTAGTGCTTTGTTCTGTGCATCTCAAAGGCAAAAGCATGTGTTTATCTTTTCTTTTCCCACTAATATATAAAATAAATTTTAAAAAAAATAAAAATAAAAATAAAAAGGCAATACACAGATAGATGTGGTGATGTACATGATTTTCCCACTCTCCAGGGCAGTTAGTTGGAGATGACTTAACCTGTGACTTAAGATTGTGTATGCCACGTCGCACCCACCGACGCGATGCCATGTCACATTTACCATAATTAAAAAATAAAAAAAAATAAAAAATAAAGAAAGATGATACACGCTTGTGACGAAATTGGAATCTTTAATTTGGAAGGGTCTTGGTTTGGAGATTTGGGATTACATTAATAAAATAATTTGTTTTATAAGATTGGCTTTCAATAGCCATTCATTTCAGATCTTATAAAGCTAAAGATCAGCAAGGCTTCACTTTTGTATCGCTTTAAGAAGATTTCTTTCTAGTATTTTTATGACCCTACCACCTCCCATCGCCTTTCAAAATTTATGTCATTTGTTTTTTTTTTTTTAATATTTTATTTAATAATATTAATTATTTTAATAACTATCAATAATTTTATTAATTATTAACTATTTGTATAGTAATTTAATTCATTTTTCAACATTTATTTTTATTTAATTAAACAATACAATTAGTTATAAATATTAAAAAATAGGATTAAGATAGAGAAAGATTAATTAGGAGATAATTAAGTAGGTATGGGCGGACAAATTGCAAGAGAATAATTTTTGTTAATGTGGGATAGTGGAGAAGAAAAGTAGGTAAAAATATAATGTTAGTACTAAGATTCCAGCTCCAGGTGGAGGCGTCTGCTTTTATAAGAGGATAAGATAAGTTTAGTGTAGGTGAAACAATATGACTTGATGCATACGTGTGTGATATATATTTCCACGTTGCATTAGAGCCTGGTGGGTCTCTCTCTGGATCCAACAACTCTCTCTTACTCTAATCCAACTTCTTTTTTTTTATCCCACATCCTTAAAAATAAAAAATATATATATAATAATAATAATTTAAAATTATAATTGTATTATTAAAAAAATTAAATTATTAATTTTTTATATAATCATTAATTACCATCAAATGTATCATTGTCATGTGATGTGCCTAAAAGTGAATGAAGTAATGGAATGGGCATTTGGAAGTGTGGAAGTTTCTGCTATGTGAACAACACGCATAATTCCTTTCCTTAGCTCTTTTTTGTTTGTTTCTTATCCTCCAACTGCTTTCTTCAAACTTTCACACGCAACCACGTACCCACCAAATTGTTTTATTTTTATTTTTTATTAATTTATAAAAAAAAACCTTAATTGAAACGTAAATCCCTAATTTTTAGAAATTTTTCAATTTTTTTTATTTTTTAAATCATTTTATAAACATTTTTTTATAATTTAAAAATAAATTATTTTATGAAAAATAAGTTTATTAAATACATTTATATCATATTTTGACTGTGGCTCCATCTTCTACGTTCTTCCGACGTGGACAGTGACCTGTGACCCTTCCTTTCGCGTCAAACCACGTGACTAAATCAACCCTACCATTTATTTTATTATTGTGATTATTTGTTTTTTTTTAATATAAAAATCAATTATTAACAACCAAAACAAATACTAATCATAATTTTAACAAAAAATTATTTAATTTCAATACCGTTTCAGATCTCTTAGTTAACTTTTTTTTTTAAATAAATAAATTAATAAATAAAATTATAAGAATATCAATTTTTAATATGTGCAATCTAAATATTTTCAAAATAATTTGTTTAGTATTATTTAAATTTGTTTTTTAAAAGTCAAAATATATAAGGTGGATAACAAAACAAGAGCCAGCGCCTAACATGAATTGGTCAAAAACGTATTTATTCAATTATTCCAAGACTTCATTTGTCGTTGTAGTTAGGAAGCCAAAATTAAAAAATATATATATTAAAAAAATAATATAATAAAAATATTTAATTATTTTAAAATTTTATAATTGAAATAGTCAATTAATTTTATTGAAATTATGTCAAATAGAAATTAATTCTGCAGACTTATTCTAGAGAGAATAAATGAAAAGATTCTAGTGCACTAATTAAGTAAAACCAAACAACAAGTAGTGAGCGAAAACAAAGAAGCCCAAAATAAATAAAATATATATAATAGCAGCAGCTAGCTAAGATGGGCTGGAAAGTAGGGTCATCCACACCAGAAGCTGCTTTTGTTGACCATATTACACAGCCATCCCTCCAATTGGTCACCCCCTATGGGACCCACCATCTTCTGCTTGCCACATAGCTCTTCCAGTTGGTTGAGATGTGGTCGCCGCCTGGAGTGGGGAATATTGTAACATTGTTTCAGACTCTTTTATTAAAAAACACATGCTCTTTTGCAACACAGCAAAGAATACATCTTACATGATTGGTGCATGCACACACACACTTAGGATATTTAAGTTTAACTTGTGATTATTAGAGTTTATAAATTTTAAATTAAAATATTTTATAAATAATTTATATATCTAATAAAAATTAATTTTTAAGTATATTTATTTTTAATATAATTAAAAATTATTAAATTGTTTTTTAAATAATAAATTATATTAACTCAATATTTTATTATACTATTATTAAAATTTGAATTGCATTGCAATATAATTAATTTAAAAATTATTAAACAAATATTTTATTAAAATTAATAAAAAAATATTTTTAAATTTATGCAAAGTATAATTTATTTAAATTATAATAGAATAATGATTTTTTTAATGTGAATATGAGAATAAATACAATAAAAATATATAATGAAATTATAAAATTATATGAAAATAATATAATAAGATTCTTTTTCAATTTAAAATCTCAGCTCATAAGTATCAAATTGAAAACCTTCCACTCTTTTTTTTTTCCTTGTAAGCAAATTTATAAGTTTTAAAAATATTTTAAACAAATATGTCAATTTAAAATTATAATTTATAAATTAATTTAATTATTCAATAATTTAATGATTCTATGTATGAAGAACATTTGAAATGATGAACCATTGAACATACAGGTCAACATAGTTATTAGAAAACAAAAATTATTAGGTACTTTTTTCTCTTGGTTTTCACTTTCTTATTTACAAACTCTCATATTTATAAAAAAATATATATATATTATTTACTTATTTCGTTTAAGTACTATTATTTTAATAATCTTAGAATTATTTTTAAAACTATTTAAATTTTGATTAGACTCACAATGTTTATTTAGTATTATTATTAAAATTATTATCAAAAAAATTAATTTTATAATTATATTAATTAAAGAGTATTAAAAATAATTTAAAATTATATTTAATAAATTTTAATTATAAAAATATTAAAATAATAAAATAATTTTTTAAAATAATTTTTTAATAATATTTAAAATAATATTTCTATTTAAAAAAATAATTTAAACCGTCAAATCTCAATGCAAAATAAGCTCTAAGACAAAAAGGAAAGGCCATTATTAGCAATTGGCAAGTTGTGTTGGATTAATAATAATAATAATGCGAAACAGTTAACGTTGTTAAGCAGGATTATTAATCACATGCATAAAAACGAAGCAGTGATGTGATGGTAAGCTAATTACGCAATCTCCAACGCAAAAATGGGTCCCATCCCAGTGGAAAATTCAACCATTCTATGGATATGTTGCCGACATGGCACGCATAAACTGTGCATGTATTTCAAAGTCACAATTTCTTTTTTCTTTTTTTTTTTTTGAAAAAAGAAAAATAATTAGACCACTTAGAGTGTTGTTGTTGGCTACCAATAGCAATAGCGAAGACTTATTATTAGTATTATTATTATTATTTTTTTTTTCTTTTCTTCTGTTGGAGATAAGCATTTATCTTCCTCACCCAATACTCAATTGCCACATCCCATCACTATCAACTATATCTATATAATTAAATTTAAAAATATATAATTTATATATAGCATATTTCATAATTATAAGTATTATTTATTTTTTATTAATTATCATATAAATTCAGATTTGAGTCTAATTAAAATAAAAAAAAATCATTTTTTTTTAAATTGAGTTGTGATTTTATATGTATGTAAGATAATAAGAAAATTAAGTAATGAATAGGGAGAAGATTTGATGCATGGATTTGGAGGTCAACCAAGTCAATGAATTAGCCTGTAAATTTGTTAAAGGTTGACAAAGACCTGTTGATGGGCTAGAGTTCACACTGCAAAAATTAAAGGAAAAGCAATGAGATGGCAGTTGGAAATTGGATTAAAATCCATGATTTTATCTTTTAATTAATATAAACCAATTACAGTAATTAATATTCTAAACGTACTTGTGGCCAATATAAATTTTAATTAATAGAGAAAAAAAAGAGGAAGTGACGTGGCTTATGTTATCTTTAAGCAACAGAACAATCAAAAGGTAATGGAGGTATGTGAGGATCTAGGCAACCAGTGGGACGGTGACTGGTGGTGGTGAGGGGGCTTCGTCATCATATGGGCCCATGCCTTTTTGTTGTTATTTTAATTTTTTTAAAGTTAATTAATTAAAATGTTCTTATTTTACTTGCGATCAGGAATTTTACAGAGTTTTTTCATTTAATTTTCATGGATTATTGGGGGGCTCACCAAATACATAGAGGTTTGCTATATTCAATGTGCTTAGCAACTGGTATTTGCAATTTGCAAAAAGATTAAGTGAACCCAAGTTGTCTTTTGTATTAATTTTTATTATTATTTTGGTTAAATAAAGTGGAAAGTTGCAGAGTGACTTGCCATGCCAATGAACAAGATTGGTTCGAATCAAGATAAGGATTTAGAGCTTCTCAAAGGAAATGTTTTGTCACACTAAAAATGGCTAATTCAATTAGGTTTAAATCAAATCAATTTAATTTTTATAGGGTAATTTCATTTTTAAAAAACAGAGATGCAGACAGTGAGAAAATATTTGATTATGGAACCAGAAGCAGCTTATCCATAATAAATCTTGATTGAGGCTGTAACCAAGATAATTAGTTTCTCTAATTAGTGTTCTAAAAGCCTACGTGGCTCCACTTAGGCCCTGTATTAAACATATATATATTAGTAACTTTATATCCATCATAACTTGAAACTTCGTTACTAATCAAGAGATTAAAGATCAATAAATTCAAGTTCGAGTTTTTCTCTATAAATTTTTTATTAAATAAAAAAATTATAATAATTAAACAAATTAAATTTTAGCATTTTTTAGAACTTAGTTTCTGAACTGAGTTAACTAAACAAGGATTTTAATTTCGATGGAAACTGTTTATATTAATTTAGAAAAATTAAATAAATAAGAAAAAGGAGAGATCTCATCATCTGGGTCTGTTTGAATTATTTGAGGGGATTGCATCTAGAAACATTTTGAGGCAGATAATTAAGCTGTTTTGAAGCAGTCAAGAAAAAGGAACTGTGATGGAAATTGACAAGCAAGTGAACACTATGTTGTGGCTCACTAGATCAAGATTTCAAAGACATGGGGGGTCTTGGTTTTTGGCCATATGATTGATAATTCACCATTCCGTGTTGGAGATGGTACAAAAGAAATTTTTACTTTGTGAAATTTTCAAAGTCAAGAGTTAGGGCTTTTTGACATTTATAGGCAAACCAGATGTGAAACCATTGAATAATGATTTTCAACAACACACCCACCGCAACAGCAGCACGACTTCTGCTGTCACAGACTTCCAACAGAGCTCAAGTTAATTAATGACCACCGACGCTTTTGAATAACTACAGTGATTTCAACCCAAATCCATGGTTATATATGATCAATTTAGAGAGTGGGGACATTTTTTTTTATCAAAGAGGAGAAATATTTTTCCTTTTCCACCGCTTTAAGGACAATTTTTCTTTTAATATCGTTAAACAGAGTAGGAAAAGAAATGAGAATGGAAAAAGAAAGTGGTCTAAAATAACAAAAGTAAAATATTTACAAGTTTTTGATATTGATACAGGTTTAGCATCTAATAGAGCTAAACGGTGAAAAAAAAAATATATATTTAATGGATTTCAAGTAGTTTGAAATGATGGTTTAATATTTTTAAATATAAAATTATAAAAAATAATTAGTTTTTTTATTTTCATGAAAATGGCCTAAATCGACTATAAAATAAAAGATATTTTGAAATTAAGTAAAATTAAAAGTTTTTTTTAAGGCAATTTTGAACTAATTTTAGTCTTTATTGCTCCAATTTGAGAAATTATGAGAAGTAGACTATCCAGTACAAGGACAACATTCCAGTTGCTTACCTCAATTTTTGAAATGGTCATAAAATTCAAATTTTCAGTAAGGGTTTTCCAGATTCGACAATAATGGAACAGGTGTGTTTCATGACTAGTGCTTAATTACTTTTCGAAATAAATCCCACCTTTATTACACTACCATGCACTTTTTTTATATGATTATTTTTTTAATGTCAAAATCATATGAAACATTAATTAATTTTGACTCCATAGTCAGCAAAAATATGGTGTGAAAACTTTGAGGTCGGAATTTGCAATTATTGGCAGACAAGTAACATGATCTCAGTTTGAAGAACAGATAAAGCCTGGTGAAAGAGGAGTGTGGATTATGCCACTCGCATTTCACAATGTGTGCAAATTATTCCTTTTAAGCCCTGTAAGATAAAACTACCATTAACAACAGTGGTTTTTAAGGGGAAAGAGTACGCATTTGTTTTAAGTTTTCTAGTAGATGTACAGCAAGAAAACAATTAAAATGAGGCAAGCATTAATATCCCATGAAAAAAGTATGAAGAAAGAGCCTTGGAGAATACTTACGAATAGTTTCATGAAATTTTGTTTTAGATAGTACAGAAAACCTACAAGTAAAGAAATCATAGCAAAGTGTTTTGAAATAATCAGCCAAACGTTTAGCATACATCAATAATGGACCTGGGACCGCAGTGCCGAAATGCAAAAATGCCCCTTTTTATAAACTGAGGTGAATTCACAGGATATATTCATAAAATGCCACATAATGAGTATGATACATCAGGAAGGCTGGCTAATCCTGTTTCTTTGTCAGTGAGAATAAACATGTGATACATTGCATTTTCTATAGACAGTGTGACTTCTGAAGACCCCATCTTTGTTTTGATTATCAAAAGATTCCAAATCCATTTAGTCTCTATCTTTGCGAAGCACTTATGCAGCTCACATCCTATCTATGCATATTGTGTTAAGTCACATTACGTGTCCCCTCTCTATGCAGCTATGCCCTCTCGGTGCAATGAAGACTATCAAGATTAGTACTATACTTTTTCAAGAAGACTGTCAATGGGGACCAGAAGATGATGGCAATGCTTTCGCATGTTGGCTCTCCATTTCAAGAAGCATCAAGGACTTCTGCCTCTGATATCTGTTTCTCTTAGCAGCCATTGCTGATCAAAATATAATTACACACTAAGATTGCAATTCAATAAATACTTCCACACAATATTAACGTATGAATCATGGTTGTACATCAAAAGAACATCCAAACAAGTCCAAAGAAGATTGAGACAAGCACAGAAACCTAGGATGATGTGAACTGCAACAACAGAACAATTAATAATAATAATAATAATAAAGCAGAAAGTAGGATAGATTCTTGAAATGCAATTGCTTTGTATTTAAGGCTTGCTTGTTTCACAGAAAGTACATTGCCAGTGAATATTTAGGCTCTGTTTCACAGAAAATATTTTCTTGGAAGATATTTCTTGTATTTTCTAGTGTTGGGGCATTCAGAAAAATTAATTAATGAAAAATATTTTCCTGATCAAAGAGAAAACGAATTCATTTTTAAGGAAAATAACTTCTATTTTTCAACAGAAGAAGTCATTTTTCATTTTTAAACTTTGATAATCTTATTAAATTGTAAATACACTTATATTTACATGAAATAAATACATATAATTAATTTAATATTACAATCAAACAAAGGAAAATATTTTTATTTCCATATACATGTTATTTTCTGTAAAATAAACGAAGCCTTAACGTAAAAATAATCTTTTGAAAAAAATTATTTTCTATTGCGTGGTTGCAACACTCGATATCAAAAGGAAATTACTTAGAATTTTAGATTATATTTAAAAGTTAATTTCTTTCTATAAACTAGGCTCTGGTTGGACCTATTTCTTTCTCTTTTTTTATTATTTTTTATTTTTTTATTTATAGTTGAATAAAGGAGAAAATTACATTGAAAAGGGTCAAATGTGGTGGTCACGGGCATTTGGCAAGGAATGACAGTGTGCAGCCATGACAGCCCACTGCTGCCAGTGAACCAGCTGTTAAGTATTTGCATGATTTCTTTTATAGATTCCTTCCCCGTGTGAGTTTCTGAAGATCAGAAATGGCTTGGGAAATGATTTCCATTTTTAAAAGGGAAGCTATTTTTCCAAAATGGCAGTGATTCCTTTGATAAAAAAAGAGATCTTCATTGTCCAATTTTCCCATACACCTAAACACCAAAGAATGAAGAACAATATTTTCTAGGAAAATGCTATTTGCGCCAAAAACAATAGAGCCCAAATTCTCAAATACCACTATGACCTATTTGAAGATAACTAACTTCCATTTTTTGCCTCTCATTTCAGCTATATACGAAATTTGAATTCAAATTAAACTGTGTTTTAAATAGTGAAACGCAATGGAGAAAGGCTTCTATTACAGCTTTTACAGCCAAAGCTGAAGACACTACTAAGGAGTAACAACAGTGACTATATAAGCAAAAGATGTTTTCTACCCAGATTCGAACAGGAGCTACATGGATGCAATACAGAAACAATTTGTGTGTTGGGAAGAAACACAGATGAAGAGATAACAGATCACCAACAAGACAGACAATTTCTTCTGAGATTTATCTGGAAGAAGACTCCATATGGATTCTAATGTTGGGTGTTCTGTCTGGAATATTGGGCTTGAAAGGTTTGAAGATAAGAAGCATATGCTTTCACAAAATATTTTTGGTGAGCACAACTTTTTCACTCATCGACTCTAGGCATAAACAAATGTAACAAATATGACAACTACCACCACCATCTAGCAATGAAAATTAGTGGAGCTCAAATGCTAAACTGTTGCCGTCAATGCCAACCTTGAGCCATGACAATACTGTTGGATGATATGAGTATAACAATTGAGTGTATGCAACATTCTCCAATATGCAGGCCTGAGCGATATAATTTTACTCCCACTACTCATTAAGCACTTGTTTTTCACGTAGCATAGCTTGTATTAACCACTTCCATTTATGAAGTAGCCTCTTCTGGTTTCCAACTCTAATTTCAAGATCTTCTGGAGTTCAATTAGCCACAGTTGCTTTTAGGCATATGCACAAAGGATACAGTATTAAGCCTACACCCCAATTCTTCAAATATTCTCGCCTCCAGGGGATTAGTGTAGGAACTCTAGCAATATGTAGCATGAGGAAATGAAGATTCTAAAGGAATGGAATTACAATAAGGTCTCCCTAAAATGGTGCTCTTCCATTCAAAACTATATCTTATACAATGATATGTCAGGCGTGTGCTTTAATGCATGAATTTAAATGACATAATATTCAAGATGATAAAGCACACAAGCAGTTATCATGATATGCAGTGTAGCACAGAACTAAAACCGAAGACAAAAGACAAACTTGAACTTCTTCTAAATCATACTTACACATTAAATCATGAGGGGGAGCAAAGGCATAATCATTTCTACTCCTCTTGATGTATATGCATACCACCAATAGAAGCACAGAGACAACAACAAGACATGATAGGGCTATCACAACTTTACCACTTGTGGACAAATGCCCATTTTCCCAAAATAATGAGCATTGTGGCAAAGAGGGAACTCCACACAAACCTTTGTTACCAGAAAGGCTGCAAGACAAATGTAAAAATTTCATTAGGTAAGAAATAACAAAATGATTAAATTCCTGAAACTGTATATGCAGTAACTAGCTAATTGTTCAGCAAAGCTCATAAAATAATTATTTATTAGAATTTTTTGATGAAACAAATTGTTGATTCATTTAGTATTTATAAATCTAGAGAAGGCACATGATAGTCCCTAGGAGGATTTACTGTGGTTTTGAAACACACAAAAAAAAAAGTATATTAATACTCAAAAAGTGTTGAAGGACATGAATGGAGGGGTAACCACTAGTGTTTCAATGATTGAGGTAATATGAGAGATTTCACTATTGTAGAAAAAGAACAATGGAAACATGGAAGTGAATTAGATCTCCATAAAATTAAAGCAAGCTAAAGGAGAACTGTGAAGTCCTATGTGATTGCAAATACCAGCAAAGATGAAGGGGAAGTTGTAAAGACCATTAAACTAGCTATAATGTATGGCAATAAATGATTGCAATGAAGATATATGCTTACCAATTAGCATACAGTAACGAGGACGCTAAGATGGATATGCATAAATATAAAGACAGATCAAATAAAGCAAGGATAGAGATGGCACCCGTTAAAAAAGATTCGAGAGAAAGGCGGTTAAGATGGTTTGAATATGTGCATTTTAAACTAGCAAATGCACCAATGTGGAATGTTGAACAAATTAAAGGTGCAGTAAAGTGAGGGGTAGACCTAGTTTGATGTTGGAAAAGTAGTGAAAAAGGATTTAGAGGCTCTAGATCCTTATGAAGTTATACCTGTAAAATGGGTAAAGTAAGAGGAAAATGATCCACATTGTTGATGCCCTATCTAGTTTGCAATTAATGCTTAATTGAGTACTATTTACACTCGTGACAATACTGGCTCTTAAAATTTCCAGTCAGTTCTCTACAGCACTAAACTTGCTGCTTAGTTCTTTTTGGTTCACTACAACTTACAAGTTGTGATATTCTATCCTCCTACAAAACTTTAAGCATTGGCTTTCATGAACTTTTTCAAACCAGTATTTTACCATTGGCAACTTGGATAAATCAATTAGACAATTTTACTCTAGAAGTTGTGGGACAGGTTTATAGCATCGTAGCAAAGAAAGCAATTTGAGCAATCAGTTGGTCATCAATCTCAAAACAAAAAGGGGGGAAAACTTTTAAGTTGTCAGTTGTTTCACAAACTTTACACAGTTTCAGCCTGTAAAGTTTTGTTATTTTCGGAACTTCTCAAAAATTAGAGGATATAAATTGCTAAAGGGGTATACATACTTCAATAGAATACACAAATAGAAAAAGGAGATTGTTGCACACAATAGCTAAAAGGAAAAGAAGGTATATGTCCAAAGATTTTATGGCTCAAAAATTGAAAAAAATAAACTAAACAAAGACTTATGATAGTTAGAAGAAAGGACATACTCGATAGTCCCACCATGCACACCAATTGAATAAAGCTCCTCTTGGACTGGTCCTACCAACAAGTTATTATTCAATAACCTGAAAAATTAGAAAGGAATAAAGATATTTCTGTGAAAAGACAATAACAATCACTTATAAAAAAAAATACATATCAAGAGGAGCCCCAAAAAAATTGCTTGGAAAACAATTAAGCTATCAATGAGAATCATTAATCAATTCAAGTTTGCACTGTATGTGCAGGACTCTGCTATACTTGGGTAGTGCACCCTTGGTGTATCTTCTAAAGGATTATAATGTTCACTTTTATCAATATGCAAAATGGGTAAAATCAGTTCCTTTTGAGAATTAAGTAAGGGCAAAGTATCCAATGAGGTTCATGGAACAACTCCAATAGTTGATGCTTTTCTTCTGGTTGATTTGTTTTTCATGTATGGAATCCAGACAATAATTTTTTCCTTTTTTTTAATTTTAAAAAGAATTTAGAATTCAGTATACTCGTGCATCTATGGTTGTTAAATCTTAGTTGCAATCCTTATCATGCAATTAAGCCCCATTGTCTACCTGCTAACAACTTGCCTAAACTGGCCTGTACAGACCAAACATATGAAACTAATACAGCAAAAACAATGTTGGCATGCTATGACTATAAATGAAAGGGGGAGAAAAAGAGGCAGAAGGAGGGGGAGGGGGGGTGTAGGTGGGGGAGGAGGAGAGGATTCTGCCTTTTGATACAATGTTTACATGAATCTGTTGCTTGTTATCACAAGGTACTGTTAAGAGCTATCATCTTAGTAGCATCAGCACCTGGATAGATGGAAACATGCATCCTTTTGATAATAAGCAACGAGGAAATCAAAAGGATACCAATTCTATCATGTTTTCTAATAACTGCATCCCATCTGGGAATAAAATTGAGTGATGGCCTTTTCATTGCCAATTGCTCATTTGCATTCCCTTCCATCGTGGCCTCATTCTTTATGACCAGATGGAACTCTTAATGGCAAAGTGGATATTACACTACAAGATGATATCAAATATACAAGGAATCTAATAATATATTCAGTCTATCCATAGAAAACTAATACAATTATTTTTTACAAGAAGATATCCAATCAAAATGTTTTTCTCCATGAATACACACTTCAGTTGATGCAGAATACAGAGCAGAAATTTGCAAATATAAATGAGTTCACATGCAATGCACATGAGCATGATTTCAAGTAGGGGTTACTTGTTACAAATCATAAAGCAAAATTTTGATTGTTTCACTCAACATTAATTTAAAGAGAACTTCAAGAGTTATAATTTGATTTCTTTTTTTCTTTGTGAAAGTAGTTTCATTCAACTAGTAGAGTATAGCTTATGCAGGCATCTGTCCTTGATGTATGTTGAATGGATATTTTAAAAGTTTAATAAATTATTGTCAAAACCCAATATAACGGTAGTAGTTTTAGGAATTTCACAAATTATAAACTTAAAAGGATGTTTTACACAATCCCACAAAAAGAGAGAGAGTGAGAGAGAGAGAGAGGGAGGGAGAGAATATTTTGCAATACATTTAGATATATGGGTTACCCAAATCAATATTATGTATAAAAGTAGCTAAATATCTGACACCTTAACCCACTTTATCAAACACAATGGTCCATAAACCTCAACAAGAATTTGGATCGTAGAAAATCCATGGAAGAAACTTAGATTAAGAGGAAAATAGGAAGAACTCCGTTCAATTCCTGATACCTGATATGGTAAACAACCATATGCATACAATTCTTTTCTGCAAATCCAAGACATGCTTACATGGGGGAGTAAAAATTGGAATGGACTTAGCACGGCCAGATGCATAAATCAAAAGATTGAATCTGCAGCCCCACTTATTTCTTTAGATACACACACACACACACACACACACACACACACACACACACATATTATGTTTACCACCACTGAATTTTTTAATTTGTCCCAAAAGTAATCTTGCTCCATTAACACCATCCGTTTCTTTAGATATTTCACTTTTATGGTATTTTGTTCCACTAAAATTTAAGTTTGCCCAATTGAATTTTTAAATTTGCTCCCAAAGTAATCTTACTCCTACTAAATCCATCAATTTCTTTAGACATTTCACTTTCTTAGTATTTTATCCCACTAAAATTTTAGATTTGCCCCCACTGAATTCTAAATTATCCCAAAGTAATTGATATTATGTGAATAAATACAATCACTCGTACATATTGCTCCACTGACAAATATTTTCAAATCCGCCACTCGATTGAATGATCATAGCGAGTGCTTGTGTGCGTGAATAAATATATACCACAATTTAAATTCTAGATCTATACATCAAACAAACATATGATAATGAAAGCAAACTACTTACACAAGCTGCAGACTTGAAGATGCTAGACTTTCTGGTATAGGTCCAGAGAACTGATTGTTTGATAAATCCCTACAAGGGACAAATAAAAAAAAAATATGGTAAATAGTTACACTGTGGAATTACAACACAAAAATTTATGGATTCCTAAGTCAGAAAGCACATGGGATATTACATTTGAACTTTAAAAAAAATGGCATATTTATAGAAATCATATCAGAGCTTCCTCATGGGTGAAATTGAGATATTTATACAACAGAATAGAATGAAGGATCTCCAACCTCAAAGAATGGATTGCCAACATCTAAGTACAAAAATTTATATAGCATAAATCAAGAAAATAGAGTAAAAGCAATCGTGATGAAATCCAACACTGCTAATGCACACATCCACATCTTGTGAAAATTATCTTTTAAGCATATCATGAAATGGAAAATCTAATGCATAAAACAATTAAATCAGGGCAATAATCGACACAGTATATCAATTCCATATATAGTACTTACAGCTGCACAAGTGATTTATGACCTAGTCCTGATGGAAGTGTTCCTACTAATGAATTAGAACTCAAATTCCTGCAAATTTAAGAGAAAGTTATGCTAACTTGTAACAGCAAAAAAAAAAAAGTACAAGATTACAAGAAACTAAAGAAGCAAATACACTTTTGCAGTTGTAGCCTATATGCTGAACGATGTGTACCAAATTTTAGAGAAATTTACAAATGTAAAATAAATGATAGAATGCAAGAACAACTATGCAGGCCCAATACAGTTTTGAACATAGACAATTTATTGCTACAAATAGCATGAGGTCAACAGAAGGGGTGACAAGTGAATTCATAATTTGATCATTGAACCATGAACTCTTTGAATTGGCAACAGAAAGTGTCCCAGGACAGTAGTCCTCAAATTTACGATGGTAATTTGTTTTAATTGAAATTGGTTGGTTATATCAATGAAATCAGTTTGCAATGGCAGGAGGCATATAGTTCTAGTCAAGGGCCCAACATGGATAAATGCCAAAACAATTTGCGAAGAGTCCATGCGACATGGTGATGGTTGCCAGCAACTTAACTGCTGTGTACTGTATGCCCCAGGATATAATTGAATGGAAAGGAAGGATCCATATACTCATTCGTGGCATGCATCCAACTTAATTACAATATGTGAATCACTATCTGAAATAAAACATGAAATGTCTGTGATGCATGAAAAAAATGGCAGTTGATACTTACAGGCTTACCAAGTTTGACAGAAAACTAATCTGATCACTCAAGTAACCTTTGAAGCCTTGGCTTCCAAGATCTCTGCAAACAAAAATAAGAAATTAAATATGGTTTAAATCTCTTCTAAAAATCCAACATTCCTGAAGAAAAGATATGGTATAACACAATTTTTCTACAATGACACATTTAGAATGCAATACAAGAACAGCTTGTCCTGTATGCAAAAGAAAGGAACAAGACAGTGCTTACATTTGAGATATAACCATGGCAGTTCCATCTTTGTTGGAATGGCAGGTAATACCTTCCCAAGCATCCCATTTAGTAGGAGCACAAGGATCACCATTCCAACCCATTCTACCAGGAACATGAAGAGACTCTTTCAATGCTCTCATAGCAGCAACTGCAAAAGGAAGTATTAATTAGTGCACAGCTCCATTGTGGAAACAAGCAGCCTCATCCATCAACAACATTATTAACTTCCATTTCTTGCTTATTTCTCAACCAGAAAACACATGGGCTTCTTTGGACCAAATCATTTGCAAGAAAATAATTCAATTGAATTCTCACACAATCATGATTCATTTTATTTTTTTTTAAATGAATTTTTTGAAGTTAAAAAGAATTGAATTCTTTGGTTTCTAATTTTTAATTCGAGACTGAGAGAAAATATAAAAGACTGTAGCTCCTCTGTTTTCCAATGTGTCAAGCAAATCATAAAAGGCAGGTAATACATTAACTTCTCAAAAAAAGGCACTTTTTTTTTTCTTTTCATACAATTGCCGAAACCAAATAATGCTGAAATATCAAAAGATAGTGATTATTGGAACCCAAATAAGATAAATGCATACACATAGATAGTACATATGTGATAAAGATGGTTAAAATCACAATCCTTAATTCTGCATACCTTGCTCAGGAGCGGTGGCTATATCGTTCGAAACCAGAGCATAATTTTCAATTCCACTAATCAGTGGCGCCCCCGTTACCGGCATTAACTTCACAGTCAATGCAGTACTGCTCAGATTGTGCACCATATACTGTAAGCTATAGGCCGCGAAGCTCCCAACCTGCGCATAAATATCAACTCTACTAACGTTTTTGTCATTCACCAACACATCAAAAACTCTCTGCCCCTTCTTCGTCACTGTCGAATCAATCTCAGCGAAATGAAACCACAAGAAGTAATCCAATTTCGCATCCACCGTTAATTCGTACTCCAAAACTCCTTTTCCCGCAACCGCAGTCTGGTAAAGCTTCATTGGGAAGTAATTCGGGGCCTGACCCGTGCCGGTTATTTTTTCTCGGGTGGAGAAGGAATGGAATTTGTTTGAGGTGCTTGGAGATCGAAATTCCGAATCGGACTGCCAGGAGCGGCCGAAGTCATCGGTATCGTTGCTTAACCCTGGTCCCCATTGTTCGGAGCCGCAGGATAAACGGCCATAGTTGACGAGGATGAAATTGTTGCCGATTTTGGCAGAATCATACGACAGCGGATTGATTTGACGGATTTCGAGAGAGCCGATCACAGGAGGATCAGTGGCAATGCTGTAAAAACAGATATCCACCTCTCCATCTTTAACAAACCCGAATAAATCAGAGTAAACGCCGTCACGAGCGAGATTCTCGGGCCAGGGGGAGCGCCAGGAGAAAACAAGAGTACCTTCAACGGAGACTTCGAAACTCGGAGAATGAGACTTACCGTCGTAGTTATCATAGACGGTGAAAGTACGGATGTAGTAACGGCCATTTGGAAGTGGAAGAATGTAGCAGTTCTTCTTGCCAGAGGAGAGAGGGAAGAAACGGAGGGTCTTCTCTTGAGGGAAGCGGAAGTGGAGGGGCTCAGAGACGACGGAAGTGAGGCCGCCAGTGAAGAAGCGGTCTGAGAGCCAGGTGGTGTTGAAGTGGTCGATAGATTTAGTGGAGCCGCCGCAGTCTATGTAGTAAGAAGTATCTACAAAGAGAAGGAAAGAAAGACATGCAGTTAAATAAAGACCGTTAAAAAGTTAGTTAAATTAGTTATAGAGAAGGCGAGAAGAGGAAGAGCAGTAGTACCATATGGGAGGGAAAGAGTAGAGGAGAGAAGGAGAAAGAAGAAGAGAGAGAGGAAGAAGAAAGACATGTTTGGTCATGGAAGAACAGAGCATGCTGTACTACGGTTGTTGTGAAATCATTTTCACTTGAGCAGACAAAAATAAATTCGATGATTTTTAGTTGGATTGGGATTCAATGAGAAAAGGAAACAGAAACCGAAACTGATTGATTTTTAGTTGGCCAATAAATTTTCCTTTTGGTATCTAATTGAATGCAAAGGTTTTCTCCGGGGGACTTCCCAGCTACCTTCACAAGCACCATTGAAATTGAAATTCGTCTGCGATGAAAAGAAGGCCTCTATCAATCTGAGAGAGTGTGTGTGATGTGTACTTTGGCATTAATTAATATGGTTAAGTGAGTATTAGATTAATTAATTTAATCCTCATGGTTGATAACTAATTCTTCAATAATGGATTAAATGATAGTTTGTTTTGGCAGTGGTGGTGGTAGGTTCTTACGCCCGTGAACCTGCAAACGTTAATTTTTTTGTACGTTTGCTTTTGATCGAGTACACCATCTGACAGGGAATATAAATTATATAATTCAACCTAGAGAGACGTAGGGAGAGCATATTTTTATTTAAATAAAAAATTAGATTGAGTTGAGTTAATTAATTTAATTTTAAAATTTAATTAATTTAATTTAATTTATAATTTTTGATAAATTTAATTAATTGATTTAATTTAATTATTTTTATAAAAAATTAAATTGAATTAAAATTATTGATATATATATTAAAGAAATTGAAAAAAAAAATGAATTGAATTTTAAAATTTTTAATTTTTTATATTTTTATTATTTAAATTTAATATTAAAAATATAAAATTTTATAAAATTTCATTTAATCAGTTTAAAATTAAATCAATATTTATCGATTTAATTTTTTTTATTAATTAATTTAATTTTTAAAATTTTTAATTTTTTATTTTATCGATTCGATTTAAAATCAAATTGATCATTTACACACCCTTAAAGAGACGCACTATTTAGTCAAATTCATTACTCAAAATTTAATTTTTAAAATCAACAATTAACAAAATTCTAATTAGTGGCCAAAATAGGCACTAAGCTTTTGAGAAATTAAAAATGAAAAGTAATATTTAATATTATTATAGCAACATATTTTAAAATACATAAAAACAATTTAAAAAATGTTTTATTAGATTTTTAAAATAATTTTAGATATTATTCATTGAATAATTTGTTTTTAAACCAAACTTGAAATATAGAATTTCTAAACCTTCCAATCCAAATTAGTCAATTTCATCAACTTGTAGACTGGGTTTCGCTGTGGTGCAGCAAAAGAAGTACCGCAACACCAAATCGTCAGGTGTAATCACCGCCACACGAGCACATTCCCACATCATCCCTCGATCATCACAAACGAAAAGACACGTCTTTGCTGCCAGCCTGGCTTCCACATATTCTTTCTCTATCTCAAAAAATAAAAAATATATAAAAAAAATCCAAAAATTATTTCCGGTTTAATATTCAGCTTCTTTTTATCTTCCCCTCCTACGTAGGCTGTAATCATTAACACACTCACACCCTCCCTCCCATGCCTCCAAAATTCCGGCCTCGCTTCTTTATCATTCTACTTCTAGCCACCGCCGCCACCATTTCCGTACACAGTTTATCAAATGCGCTGAATTTTGAGCGGCTTCCGTTGTTTCGAGAAGCGCCGGCGTTTCGAAACGGCCGGGAATGTCCCCAAGTCACCTGGTCATCCATCATCAATGGACAGTCCCGCCATGACCCTTCTTCGATTATCCACATTGCAATGACTCTCGACTCCACATACCTCCGTGGCTCCGTTGCCGGCATCTTATCCGTATTGCAGCATGCCACTTGCCCCGAGAACATCGTCTTCCACTTCATCGCCACGCACCGCCGCGCCGAGCTCCGCCGCACCGTTACGGTGACGTTTCCGTACCTCAACTTCCACCTCTATCACTTCGACGCCGATTTAGTCAAAGGAAAGATCTCTTCCTCCATTCGCCGAGCTCTGGATCAACCGTTGAATTACGCGAGATTTTTCCTCGCCGATCTGTTACCCGCTAGTGTAAGTAGGATCATATACTTCGATTCTGATCTAATTGTGGTTGATGACGTGGCTAAATTATGGAACATCAATTTGGGAGCCCACGTTTTGGGTGCACCCGAGTACTGCCACGCTAACTTCACGAACTACTTCAATTCAAGATTTTGGTCGAACCCGGCGTATGCGGCGTCCTTTAGAGGGAGTAAGCCTTGTTATTTTAACACAGGGGTGATGGTGATAGACCTGGTGAAATGGCGAGATGGGAAGTACACACAGAAACTGGAATACTGGATGAGGATACAAAAGAAGTATAGAATCTATGAATTGGGTTCTTTACCGCCATTCTTGCTCGTCTTCGCTGGGAATGTGGAAGGGGTCGAGCATAGATGGAACCAACATGGGCTTGGTGGCGATAATCTTCATGGGTTGTGTAGAGATCTACATCCTGGTCCTGCTAGCTTGCTCCATTGGAGCGGGAAGGGTAAGCCTTGGCTTAGAATTGACTCCAAAAGACCGTGTCCCTTGGATTCACTATGGGCACCTTACGATCTGTATCGGCATTCTTTACTCTTCTCTGATAGTTGAAGCAGAAAAAGCTAGCTTGTTGCAGGTGGGAGTTTTCTTGTTTCACTGAAGTCACCTAAAAGGAATAAATAGGACTAAAGTGGAAATGTAAAATATCGATGCCTTCTCTCTTGACAAAGACATATGGGCGGTGGACTAGGCGGCCGAGGATACAGAGGGTGCTAGACTGCTAGTCACGGCGGTTGTAGCGGGGAAGTGCACGGTTATTGACTGCTGTGAGTTGGTGCAAATGAGTGGGTAAGAACTAAGGAAGAAGGTTAAAAGGGGAATCTGGTGGTGTAATATAAGGTGAGTGATGCTTGATTGGCTGCATGGTAAAATTATCTCCAAAACGAAAAAAAAGGTAGTGGTTGAAGGTGGAGGTGCATTTCTTGGACAATGGAAATCGCTTTCTTTTGTTTCGACAAATTGTGGAAAGTGAAAGAAAAAGGCACAACAACAACACTGTTTTAACGGATGATGACCATGGCCACTTGTTTTTTCGATTTTATTGAATTGTGGGGTCTTCTGATTGTAGTTATCTTAAGTGTATTAATGTGGTTTAGAATCTGACACTCTTTAATTTGGTATATTTTATTGGATTTTTCCCCCTTCTATGTGACTTGTAGAATCTTGCACATATATAGTTATCTATGTTCGTTGAGCCAATGTTTTCCAAATGTATGGCTGATCCCTGCAGCTTTCCTACCAAAACTTAATGCAATCCATTGCTCTAATTCTTTTCGTGCTAAAAGTTCAATACTATCAGTTTTCTTTGCCATCTCCATTTTCTCCCTTTTGGAACCAAAAAAATTTAAAATTTTATGTATTTATTTAATTATGGCAATTACTTTTGAAATCGGTAAACTTATCCAACTGTAATAATTGTAGTCGATGTTGCCTTTTCTATTCAATATGGGCATTTGTTATGAGAGCGCAATCATTTAAAAAATGGATATTTTATTATATAGTTTCTGAATATTTTAAGTAAAATATATGTGTTTTTAGAAATCTCATAATTATATTTTTAAATTTTAATTTTATTAATAATTGTTCCATTCATTCAAAATCAACTCAATTTACTATATTTAAAAAAAACCCTCAATTTATTATTAAGTAATACTTAAAAAAACAAAATTATCCTTTCATCAATTATAAAAAATTGTCTAAACGATAAATTTTAATCGGTAGAAAATTATTGTATACTCTTTATATATTTATCATTATTCATATAAATACAAGACTTACACATCATAATTTATAGAGAAATTAAATTTATATAATTATTCAATATATTATTTTTTTAATGCATTGAATACTTTCTAAAATTTACCCTAATATTTTATTTTTCATCTCCTTTCGTAGTTTAGCTCTTTCCCTCCCTTTCTTATATTTACCGCTCTCTCTTCTTCCTCCCTCAATATATTTGTGCGTGTCTTTTTGTGTGTGTGATCTCCAAAATGAAAACAAATTGTGAAAAACAAGAGAAGAATAAGAAGAGGGTAAGATGTTGGGTGTCTCTTTTGGTTCAAAATTCCACTTGCATTATATGGAATCGTCTGCAATAGCAAAACTCCAATCGTTCCCTTGAGGCTCCTCTCTCCAGAGTTGCTTTACTTCTCTTTCCCTCTTCCACTTTGCGTGATCTAACTTTCGACTTCCCATTTCAATTTTTCCCTTTTGATTTTTGATTTTTTTTTCCCTTCTCTCCCTGAACGACAATCTCTTGTAGGTAATCCAATAACGATGGGTGTCCAGCAACCTTATTGCATTATCTCGGCTTCTTCAATTGGTTGTTGTCCAGCAGCCTTATGAATTTAGATACCAATCTCAAATTTTGGATAAAAGAAAATAAAAATGAAGCACAAGGGCCAACAATCAAATTAAAGGGCCCTCAAGTACTCCGTGGCTCGTATAGAAAGCGCATATTGCTTTTCAGACGCTATCACCTGTTTTTTTCCAAAATAAATTATTTAGAGAAGTTATTATATGCGCATATATTTTTTTTTATACAAAATCATAGTTTCATCCTTATTATATAACGTATATAAAAATTTATATTTAAAGAAAAACTAAAATTTAGTCCTCTTGATTTATTATATAACTAACAAATTATTTGAATTAAACCAAAATCTGGTGATGGAATCACTGATTCCTATTCACCAAAGCACTAAAATCAACCCTTAATAGTTGATCTACGATCAAATTAATCAATCCTCACCTTATTATTATGTAATTTGAATTTTAGATGTCCTCGTGAATTTAATTTATAATTAATATGAAAATTTTTTATTATGATCTGATTTAAATATTTTATAAGATCAGTGATGTTAATAAAGAACACGTATTATTATAGATTAATAAAAATATTATATTTTTTATTTTTTATAATAATATCATAAGAAATTTGAGAGACATATTAAATTAAATTTAAGAGTTATAAATAATTATATTTTACTTTTTTCCGATCATTATAGGCATGAGGATTACAGTTGAACCACATAAAAATGGATCCTTAATTTAACCTAGGCCATTCCCACCCTGCTTTCAGGATACAGACCGACCACAGCCGAGTCTACTTCTCCAGACTTAAAATCTTATCTGTAAAATTGTTCTCCTTTTGTTCTATGATATTGTCTTCTTTCTTAATTTCTTTTAGGGGTAATTAAATAATGAGGAATTATTAAAAAATTATTCTGTGATTTTATATATTTAATTATAATTTTGAAATTAATTTTTTAACAAGAAAGTTTACGTACCATTATTAAATATGAAAAATTATCTAAAGGTCTGTTTGGTTTAACTGTTAAATATAACTGTTAGCTGATAGCTGATGATAGCTATTTTATGTTAAGTATTTGATAAAATTATATTTAGGTGTTGTTATTGATATATGAAGTGATTAATAAAGATATATATTATATAATTTATTTTATTATTAAAATAAATATATAATTATTAAATAATATATTATATCATTTATTATATTATTAAAATAAATATAAAATTATTAATTTATTATATTATATCATTTATTTTATAATAGAAATAAGAAAATAATTAAATTTTTTAAAAGTCAATTAAATAACTTTAAAAATATAAATAAAATAATAAAGTAATTATTGTTCTTGATAAAGAAAAAATTTATAATTAATTTTAAGTTTTTATATATAAATAAATATTTTATATTTTATATTATTAATAAAAAAATATTTTAATAAAATTAAAATGTGTTAATTAAAATATTAAAATTATAAATAAAAAATATAAAAGTATTAATAATATTAATTTTTGAGTTAAATAGAAAAAAATAATATGATCAAAATAAAAAAAATCAAATCAGTTATCAGCTGATGAAAAACAGTTCTAAAAATATAGCTGATACAAACTGCAGTTGATGGGTACTATATCAGTTACCCATCAGCTTTATTTTTTAAAACTAACCAAACAAATACTATAGTTCATCTGTTTGGGTGTTTATCAACTATCAGCTATACTCAACAGGTGAACCAAATACCCCTAAATGTCATTAGAATAAATTATAATTTAATCTATGAAATTTAGTAAAAATCTATATATCAGTCTCTATATTTTTTAAAACTCACTTATTTAGTTGTTGACGTCTTAATAAATCTGCATATCTGTCTCTAGCTAGACGTATATAAAAGTAAAAGTGTCCAGATTATTTTTTATTAATTATAAAGTAAAATAATATTAATAATAAATTTCCAATTAAATTCTTTTAATTCAAATATTATAATAATATAATAAATATTATAAAATTTGAAAACTATTTCATAAAAAAATTTATTATAAATTTATAACATTATTTTGATATTTTTGATATAATTAATGATAAATTACAATCTACCTTAATTTCTTTTGCCTTTTTTAATCGACCTGAAATTTAACTTCAAAATCTTACCAAATAAATGCATCAAATCACAGTGTGGTAAATTGTAATTTTCCCTAAATAATTTACTTACGATTTCAGTGTGAAATAGTGAAAGGCAGCCCAAGCCCATATGGCGATTCGCAGCAGCTCGACAATTTTGTTAGGAAGAGAAACAGCCAAGCCCGATACAATTCCATAAACAAGCATCTGCGTGTCTTTTGTGGTGCTTGTTCCTCCTCTATCCGCTTGAGCCCTTCCCCTCCACAAAAAAAACCTGTAATAACTGTCACTATAAAATCACCCCAAAAAAATCACACAAATCAATCAGAGAAAAAAATAAATAATTAAATAAAAAGTGGTGGTCTAAATTCGAAACAGATTCAAAGTGAAACCAAATCAGTTGTTTTGTACTTCTCCCCCTCAAACTGCAACTTCTTTCTGTGCTGTCATGGCCACCGTTTCACCAGGTGGAGCTGCTGTTGTCCCGATCAAACTCCATACCCACAAACCAAGACTCTCCTCCCCATTTCTTGGCAAGAAACTTAACCCCAAGCCTTCTCCCAGGACCATACTCTCAACCCACAGAACACTTTCAGTTCTTGCATCAGGAGGGGAATTCTTCGATGCCGTTCACAACTTCTTTTTGGGTGTTGGGGTTGGCCTACCATGTACTGTGATGGAGTGTGGTGATATCATATACAGAAGCACTCTGCCAAAGTCCAATGGCTTGACCATTACTGCTCCTGGTGCAGCTTTGGCTCTGGCTGCACTCTCTTATCTTTGGGCTACTCCTGGTGTGGCTCCTGGCTTCTTTGATATGTTTTTTCTGGCTTTTGTTGAGAGGTTGTTTAGACCCACTTTCAGAAAGGTAAGTGAATCCCTTGATGATTTTACTATTTGTGGTTTTTTTTTTTTTTATGTGGTTATTGGTTCTTGGAATGTGGTGACAGGATGACTTTGTTTTGGGGAAGAAGTTGGGTGAGGGAGCCTTTGGAGTCGTTTACAGAGCTTCACTGGCTAAGAAGCCTTCTTCCAAGGTTTCAAGTGTTTGATGAAATCTCATTTTGAATTTAATCTCTATGCATTTCTTATTTGTTTCTTGGTCTGTCTTGTACCTGGTGGAACCACATCATGAAGTAAAAGTTTAATATGTAAGTGATTAGATTGTAATATTAGTTTAACTAGCTATTTTGATGTGGAAAGTAATTTAATCACTCGTATAAATTTAAATTAAAATGAATTAAATTAGAATTTGACCCACATCTATAATTATTTTTAACCTCAATTTCTTAGGTCAGCAGGGCGGACTTAGTTGAATTGGTTGTCCTAATAATAGACCATGGAATTAATTTTCTTTGTGTCTCATAAAGGATCATGCGTCTATTCATCCCCTGTAATTAGGCAAACGCCTAAGATGGCAACCCCGAAAGTTTTATAGTACGAAATTTTTATGGTGATATACCATAAAAATCAATCTGTGTCGTTAATTTTATTATGTTCTCCTAATTTTGAAATGATAAATTCCAACCTTCACATGCTCCTTGAACATCAATTTCCATGGGATGACTAAAGATCCCAAAATATTGATATTTTATGCCAATTTCATTTATTCATGAGATTACCATGTAGTGAAATAATTTTTTATTCATTGTACATTTTCAGGATTTTCATGATAAGAAATTTTACAAATTCTGGATATGTATTTCAGCTTTTATTGTACAATTTACTTGAAGTAATGAATATAGCAAGTTGATTCGTGGATCTTCCCCCCCTCCCCTCTCCTCTTCTTATTTTCTAGAAGGAAGGTGACTTGGTTTTGAAAAAGGCTACTGAATATGGGGCAGTGGAAATTTGGATGAACGAGCGTGTTCGAAGGGCTTGTGCAAGCAGCTGTGCAGATTTTGTGTATGGATTTCTTGAGGTGTTGATCTATTATGACTACTACTACCATATAAATTAAGGGTATCATTATCTCAAGAGTTTAAGATATTTACTCTAATAGCTTGTCCCATTTCACATTTGGATTTTTACCTGCTGACTTGCATTGTTATCTTCAAACTTTTTTCAGAGGTCATCAAAGAAAGGTGGTGAATATTGGCTTATATGGCGTTTCGAAGGAGAGGTCACGCTTTATGATTTGATGCAGAGTAAAGACTTCCCCTACAATGTTGGTACCTTCTCTCAGTTGTTCTTCTATATTTTCATGCTATTTTATGCTTTGGAACTGCTACGGTTTCTCCAAGCCTACCATGCTAAGTTTAATAGTTGAAATTGTGATAGCCAAACATTTTATCTTTCTTGACAAGCATAGACATTTTCTTTATTTGATGAGCGAGGGACATAAATTTTGAAGTTTTCATTTGCACAATTAATGCCTCAACTGGATTGTTTGATATCATTGTACTTCTGCTTTTACCTTCTTTTGAATATGATGGGTTTCACATTTAGTTGATTCGCTTGTGTGCTTGGGTTTTAATTTGATACCAACTTTAGTGATGGCTACATAAATCAGGTAGAGGCAATGATTCTCAAAGAGGTTCCGGACTTGCCTAAGGGATTGGAAAGGGAAAACAGAATCATTCAAACTATTATGAGACAGATTCTATTTGCATTGGATGGTCTTCATTCAACTGGGATAGTGCATAGGGATATTAAGCCGCAGAATATTATTTTTTCCGAAGGTAATGAGATCAAGATAATTAGTAAATGTGAGAAAGTTAAATTCAAGTTAATCTCAGGTCAATTAATTCATGTTGGCATGTAAAAACTTGAGCAGGGTCTCGTTCATTCAAGATAATTGATCTTGGAGCTGCTGCAGATCTGCGAGTGGGAATCAACTATATTCCAAAGGAGTTTCTTTTGGACCCAAGGTATTGAGTTTTCCATTATGCAACACAAGTAATAATGATCTTTTTCAATTAAATAAGATGAAATTGCTATTTACCATTTTCAATGATGTGCATAGTCTAGTCAATCGTAGGTTATTGTTATCTGAATGCAAGCACACTCTATTCTTACCCAAAATCATCTTCATTTTTTTTTCCCCTTACATGACGTGGATCGTACTTCATGGCTAAATGGATGTAGAAGAGTCCAAGTTCTAAATGGCTGAGTGTAGTTGGCTAGGTTTTTGGTTTCTTGGCTTATCTTTTGCGAAGGATGTAATTTAAGAAAAATAAGTTTACCCAGTGTGAACGAGATATCCAAACATGCTTTTTATATTACTTAGTAAACAGAGATGTAGTTTTGCTGGTTGTCATTGGTACAACTAGCAAAACTAGAAAAATGATGTTGGAGGTCTATGGCTACTTGAGAGCATGAAATAATGGATCAGGTTAACTTTCTACTAGATTCCCAGGACCAGCTTTTGGCAATGGAAGTGTAAGACTCCTGTGTGGAAATTGCTTATTGGTTTTCTGTCCCCACCAATTCGAATTAAAGCCTACTAGCTGGATCTTTACATGTTGAAAAATTGTCTCTTAATTTTACTTAATTGTTTGATATCGAACCCAAAGGTTGAGTCACAGCATCTAAGCATCTAATATGAATTTTTCATGTGCTGTGATTTTTTCCTTAATACATCTAAAAATTTTTCTTCCCAGTCATATTTCATTCACAACCTTTTTGGTCCATTCCCTTTCAGGTATGCTGCACCAGAGCAATACATCATGAGCACACAAACTCCGTCTGCACCATCACCTCCAGTGGCAACTATACTCTCCCCGGTGCTGTGGCAGGTGAAATACTATTCTGATTTGGTTATCATGAATGTGGCATCTTTTCTATGGGAATTAATATTCTTCTTGTTATCTTCTGTGTTATTCTTGTTAAACAGATGAATTTGCCAGATAGATTTGATATTTACAGTGCTGGTCTAATTTTCCTACAAATGGTGAGTAGCAAAGAGTGCTGTGTTACTTTAGTTACCTTGTTTAAGTCTTGAATAGATTTGGTAGCATGCATCATACTTGTTTATTAACTTTAGACAAATTCATATAAACATTTCAAGAGAGGTAGAAATTTGGTTACTTAGGTCAAATCTTTCCATGCTTGCATTGAGGGATCATGGCTTTTCACGGCTCCTATAACCTGATAGCACAGAACCATACTAATCCATATAACTATATTGTAAAAAATGTTACCACCATTATAACTGATAAGAGCTAGCAGAATATAGTGGATATTGTCTCTGAGATATAAGGAAACTCTGCATGGACTATAAAAAATTAAACTTTGCATCAGCATTAACTTTGACTATTCGCAATGGTGAATTGATTTTGAAATTATATAAAATTTAAATTGAGAATTCAATTCTCTGCTGCTGGTATAAGTTTTAAAAGAAGTATCCCATTTCAATTTATTGGGAATTAGCCATTGAATAAATTTGTAGGAAAATTAAATTCTCTGCAATTTTGCAATGAATCTGAGATATGATTCTTTAGACATCAGCTCTTGAAACAGCAGAATGCTCGAGGCTTGGTTATGTCTAGTTTCTATAATGTGGTAACTCTTGCCAAACATAACTTATTTCTTGTTTAAAGCATTTTTATCTATTACAATAATCATGATGAATTTCAGTTATTTAGACCTACTGAACTTGGAACATTTTTCTTTTTACAGGCATTTCCAGGATTACACACTGACAGTAGCCTCATACAGTTCAACCGTCAGTTAAAAAGATGTGATTATGACTTAGCTGCCTGGAGAAAAAGTGTAGAGCCACGTGCTGGCCCTGAACTTCGAAGGGGCTTTGAGTTGCTGAATTTAGATGGGGGGATAGGATGGGAGCTTCTAAAATCAATGGTTCGATACAAAGCACGACAAAGAATAAGTGCGAAAGCAGCTTTAGCTCATCCCTACTTTGATCGAGAAGGACTGTTAGCTTTGTCTTTCATGCAGATTCTGAGGCTGCAACTCTTTCGTTCAACACAACAGGATTATGGGGAGGCTGCCAACTGGGTTATTCAGCGAATGGCAAAATCTGGAACAGAGAAGGATGGTGGCTTCACTGAGGCTCAGCTTCAAGATCTTCGAGTCTGTTCTCGATCTATACTGAAACACTGTTCTGCACACTCATTGTTGACAGGATAACCTTTGACCATTTGTGTTTTTATTGATCAGGAAAGTGTGGAACCCAGAAAGAAGGCAGGTGCTCAAAGGAATATTCTTGCGTCAGCTCTTCGCCTTCAAAGGAAGATAATAAAAACATTGAATGAGAGCATGGATGAGCTTAGCAGACGCAGTAAGAGTGTATGGTGGAGCAGGTGGATCCCAAGAGAGGAATGAGAATTGTATGTATATAATATTTTTCATTTGTGTAAATTCTGCGCATGCCTCCATTATTATAATATCTCGGATTGTATAGAAATGATGTTTTAAGATGGAAGAGATTAGCTGGAATCTTTTGACCTCACGAGTAAGCTTCTTTATGGTTGATATGTAATTTCATAGAAAGGAATTGAATGAAACGAAACTGTTAGGAAGAATTCTAATCAAGTCCTTGTTCTTCTCAGAAGCACTTAACATCAGGCTCGTGCGACTTTCCTTGAACCTTGATTGTCCAGAAGCCAGCTACCAATTCTAACAATCTAGCATATGCTGTTTTTGAAAAGGCAGTCTCACAGTATTTTCTAGAAAAATTTATGTATCCTTCTTCGTATCTAAGAATTATTTTCGTACATAAAATATTGCTGTGAATGAACAATGAGATTACAAGATCCAGTCAAAGCACAATAAGAGAAAAAAAAAAAAATCTTTTATAACATTTTGATGAATTTTGTTTCTGTGAGGCTTATTTTGGGGCAACTGAATCTGCTCCTGCCCACCAAATTATTTGCTTTCCCTGGTTAAATTCTGCCTAAAAATCTTCAAGAAAGAGACTCCACATTCTTTTGGCAGGCATATCCACACCATGCATGTCTCTCCTGCAACAGAGAGGCACAATCAAATACAATTTGCATCCATTTCCTGCCAACCCAAAAAGATATTTTGCATGTGGTACAACATATTCAAAATGTGTTAAAATAATTCACTCATTATTATCTCATAAGATAATTCTTTTCATAAAAAAACCACTACAAAATCCTGGAATTAACACATTTTTTCCATTTCCCCCTTTTGTATCCATAGCATTTCTCGTTATGAATGTGCTTGAATTGGTTCACCTAATTCATCATGGCACCGAACAGGCAATTGGAATTGCGTCATCTCTATAACATGCATAACAATATCTAGTATTCTATGATGGAGGGGACAACAATAACTTCGCTGGCTAATTATTAGTATCTTAATATCCGGTCCAGCCTTCTGAAAAGGAGATCTTTATTTTTTCTTTTTGCTAATAAGCTCTTAAACCGATAAAATTGTTCAAAGAGAGATTAGAATATTAATATCATAATTGTTTAGTGGAATTAGGGTTACTGGAAGTTGGTGTCCTTTGTGGAATGGAAGGAACACAGCGACCCAGCAAGCAGGGCATTGCTTTTTGGTTAAGTATAATTTTAATTCTTAATTGTCTTTAAATTAATCTATTATCAAGTTGGATATTAATCTCTTATATTAAATTTATCAAGCAGGCTTGATATGAAAAGATATATTACTCGTTTGGTAGTATCAGGTTGGAGTCTTCCCTCTTTTAATATATATATATATATAAAAGATTTCATATTTTTAGTTAATTTTTTAATAAAAATTCTTATTTTTCTTTAAAAAAAAAAATTAAAATTTCACTTTCCTTTACTAAGTGATAAATCCTTTCTTTCTTTTCATGTGTGGTAATTAAGTGACGGGAACTGGAGATTCTTGAGAGATTTTGCATTTGTCTCTTTTGATTTAATTTAATTTATTTCAATTGCAAAATGGAATCAAGTCATTTAGTCAGATGCTTATGCAAATACTTTCCATGTATAGCAAGGCTAACTCTTTCAAAGTAATATTATTTCAGCAAAATTAATTCAATGTGCATATTATTATTATTATTATTATTATTATTATTATTATTATTATTATTATTATTATTATTATTATTATTATATGTGACGGAAAGAATCAATGTGTTTAATGGGCAGATAAGAATTGGATTCACATTCCCAGCAAATCTCAAGAGTTAAAATGTCGGTGGGATCTTATTCTTATATTATATGGTCTGCTGCCAACTTTGCATATTGTACATAACATGATTTCAATAAATATATCCCAATATTAAACCAATATTTTGTATTCCCAAAATTCAATTTGTTGATAATTCTAAAGCACTAATCAAATTTCAACATTTTAATTTCAAGAAATTAACATTTTATTTCTATAAAATTATTATTTTTTATTATAATAAAATGGTGCAATATGTCATTTATATATATATATCAAAATAATAACAAGTTTTTTGTGCTTAATTTTAAAATAAATAATAAAATAAAAAGTGATTTTACTTATTAATTAAGCTAATCCTTTAATTTATCTTTTTTATCAGATCAATAGTGGATTGCTTAAACGTTTATCAGTTAAGCAAGAAATATCTACATTGGATAACATAATAAAAAGAAAATTAAAAATATTTATAAAAAATATAATTAATTGATTGTCAACAACACTACTTTGTGGCCATATCTCCACATAATTATACTATCAATTAAAGAAAAATTCATATCTAAACTCGATTTATCATAAATTAAACTCATATTTTAATATATATCTTTTATCTTGTTTTCATAATAATCTTGATTTTGATAAAAAAAATTTCTTAATTTAAAAGTATGAGTAAGAAAGAATGATTAAGGTGATATGATGAGCTTATATATAACAATAAAGATGAAAAAGTTGGTTAATATGCATTGTCATGTAGGACTCAACTCACTGGAAATTTTATTTAATTTTAATCAATTAGTCATATATAAGAAGACAATTAAAGAAAGAGTTTATGATAAATTAAAATAGAAAAAGGAAAAGATTTATGAAGTATCCTCACTCTTTATTGCCTGCTGTTTAGGTGGATCCAACAAAAATCAAACAAAAGCAATTTAGAAAGAGAAGGGAGGATGATTCATCATCTATAATCAACTTTCAACAAAAATAAACATCTAATTACATCATCTACGGATTTCGAAGGGTTGCCCATAAAACTACAGAATTAATTTTGTCACCTTATCGAAGTAATGGCCGACCCATTGTGCTGCTGGTGGGTGATGATGCCTACACTACACTGGTTTGGATATAGAATATGACAAGCCAAAGTAACCAAGAAAATGATTTTGGCTTCTTTCTATTTCTTTTCTCCAGGAAAATGATAATTCCATGCGTTCACTTCTCTTCATAACTTCCTTTGGTAGTTAATTCCACATCTTATTAATCTTAACTAAATTCTAGTCGCCAGTTATCCAAAAATTAATGAATCTTTTTTTGCGTAGCCTTGGGGCATGGTACACAAGTGGGTAAGTGGGGCCGTCTAGCTTTGGTCCAGCGACAAAAACGTAATGAACCTGTGGCAATGTTCCCGGTTCGATCTCCTCTCCATCTACCCATGGAGGAAAAAAAAAAAAAAAAGGGGGAAGTGGGCCCAGAGCGCACCGTCCGGTAGGTTTAGGGACACTGCACGCGCCCTTTCATGCCCCATCGTTGGCTCTTTACTAGGCCAACGTCAGCACGGACCACTCTCTCCTTTAATATATATCACCCTCCTCTTCTCTTCCTCCTTTTTCATTTCATTTCAACCTAACTCTGATCCAAAACTGCAACTTAATACCCACCAATAAAGAAGAAGCAAAAAAAAAAAGCAGCAGCAGCAGTTGATCACTAGAGATGAAGATGAGCAGTAATACCATCACCATGGGAGTCTCAAAGAGAAGGATTTCTAGCAGAGGTCTTGGAGCTTCGCTTAGAGAGCAAAGAGCTAGGCTTTATATTATAAGGAGATGTGTGGTCATGCTCCTTTGTTGGCATGACTAGCTACCCATGGAAGATCATTTTCATTTTCCTTCCTTTTTTTTTTCTTGGTGGAGCAGTGTAAATATCTGCAGCAGGCCCAACAAATTTTGTGATCTGTTGGCCTTATAATTTTTATACACATCGTTCGGATAGTATTAATTATTTAAAACCATTTCTATATATTATTCTAGTTACCATATTTTTTTATAATTATATTCGTGGTAATTCTTTAATTTCCTCTTTCTTTCTCTTCATTTTTCTCTATGAAAAAAAAAAGATATATTGTTGTGCATCTTCTGAATCTGATACACATTCTTCTTTTATTTCTACTAATTATTTAGCCATCATTTTGGACAACATCAGTCATCAGCCACCCACAAGAAGACTGCCAGTGTTTTCTTTTTCTTTCCATCTTGAATGTTTGCCTGAATCATTTCAGACTTCGGAGACACACGTTCATACTATATACCAAAAGAGGCTCAGAAATGGAACTTCCAGACAACTGTGTAAGATTCAGGAAGTTCATGCAAAATAATTATAATTCCACTAATCAACTCAATTAGACTATAATATATATATATAATCAAGTTATTAGAGAGAGTCACTGGTCCACATCAACTTGTCTACAGCCAAACGAAATTAGCTTATAATTAAATGATTTTGGTTTTTCTAATTAAAGACAACGGATTTGTAATAAGACGTCTTTATAAAATAAGAATGTATACAAACACAGCCTCTGCCCTAGCCTTTTGGATCATTAGCCTTTTGTTGAGTCATTGTATTGTGGTCGAAACTCAGAACTCAGCTTTGTGGACCTAACGGAACTGTAGGGTTACAACCCATATTCACGTGAGTCAAGTGTACAGTTGAAAGATGACCACTGCATGCCTTTTGCCATGGTATCCCCTTTTGTTTCTTCTTGCACGCAAGAGAGGAGAAAGTAGAGAGAAAAATTAAAGGAGCGACTCTGCTAGAAGTGACTGGATGAGTAATGTGGAGCTAACTTGCAAGCAAATCGTACCTGCTGAAAGATTTTGGTGCAGTAAGGATAGAATTGTCAGAAGCTGGATTTTGCAATTTTAAATTAATATTTATTCTGCTGTCGGCCACATAAGAAGGTGCACCTTTCACTCCGTCAACTCCTAACCCGTGAAGAAGAGGAAGGTGGAGAAGAAGAACAAGGTGTTTGGTCAAAATAGCAGCTTTTAAGAAGCCCACGTGCACTTCCTTATCCTAAACCCCACCACCACCACCACCACCTCCTGCTGCCTATGATTTGAACCGGATTGTAATCGGGTACTTCTTACAAGGGCAAATTACTATTACATGCTTATAAATTCTCAAAATTAACTATTTACTTTATATTTTTAATCCTAATTAGTTCATTAAGGTTAGATAATCACAGTATCTGTAGCTATTGTAAATGTTCTAGATCAATTATTTGGAATAAAATCAATTTTATTCCAAAGTTGATTACAATTTTGATTTATTAGAGTCAGCTAATCATTCCATGCCCACCATCAGCTAGCAAGGATTAGCTTCAATGCCTCGTGAACTGTATTTTTAGTTAATTGTCATTTTTTTTATTATTCATTATATTGTATTATTTATGGTGTACTATATATAAACATGAAATATGTCTTCTTAATATCATTATTTTTAATCTTTTCCAGAATCCTGAAGAACTTTATGATATCATAAAATATTCAAATATAAAAATATCATAAAAAAGTTTTAATTATTCAAATATGAAATTTGGGAGTGAAATCCAATAAATTTGTTCTTATAATTATATTTTATTTTTATCTTTGAGGGAAAATTAAATATTATTGTATTGACAATTTGGCATAGTCCTTAGCTGAAATTTGGATTACTTTTGTTAAATTATTCAGGATGAGATCCTAAGATGTTCGAAAAATTTATCGTCAGGACTCAATTCATCACCAATGAAGATAGTAAATTTATGGTGATATTAACTTATTTTGCATGTAAATCTCAATATATTTTCTTTCTAGTCCAAAAAAGAAAAATCAATCTGCTTTCTTTAATTGCAATAATGGCTAGAAGATAGGAGAAAGACAGGGAAAACTCTTTGAGGAATGCATGACCTATTTTGAACTCCTTTGCCTGGGAAATTTTTGTCAGCTTTTGGTTTGAGGACCAAAAAAAGGTACCCAAGTCCCTACTCAACCAGCTAAGCATGCTGCCAAGGTGCAAGCCAAGGGGAGTAACTAGGATGTGCCTTATTCCAGCTATCCCCACAAGCAATCATGCTGTTCGAGCACAGGGCATCGAACCAAAGATTGGGGGCTTTTTTAACAAAGCAAAATCGGGATTTGCCTAGTTCTCTAACTACCCTTCTTCTTCTACAATCTGTAATGCTCCCCAAGTTCATGAATTTTGGTTAGGCGTTCTCTGTGTCATGGGCCCAGTTTCAACACTCAGTTTGGACCGTGTGGCACTTAACTTGAACTCTTCAAGACAAGTCAGCCTACAAGAATCTCACAACAATTATGAGAAATCAAATACAGAGTTAGCATTAAGCCAAGTTAGGCTAATGTGAGAGGTATCACAAGCATTTTGTATAAATGGGGCAACACATAAGCAAACAACACAAGCATGAAAGGCAAAGCACATCAATATGCTGGAGTGATTACATCCCTAAAATTACATAAAAATAAAATGCAAATTATCCATTTTGCCCCTTAAAGAGGTTATCTTACACATCATTCTACTCTAACTTCCTACCCCTTAACACTCTGTCCCCCTTCATTTCTTTTAACATTTCTATGATCCACACGGCATTCTACTTTGCACCTAATGGTGATTAAAAGATCAACACACAAGATATTGCGCAAGTAGCAACCACCCAAATGCCTTATCAGATTGCCCAGCAAGACCCAGAAATTATAATTTTGCTGATTGCTTCGTTTAGTTCTCAAGCTGTTTCGAATCCATGGGCCAAATAGATTGATATTTTTCAGACTTTTATAACCCTTACATGATTGTATATGCAACACAATCGAGTCCATCTCCATTAACAAGCTACTGTTTTTAACTTCGTTGGGGGTTGGGTTGGTGGTTTGAGAAGCCTTAGCACAAAAGAAACACTCTAAAGATCAAAACTCGAGATTCAGGTAGAAGATCCCAAGACCCATATGGTCAGGGTGAGCAAGTTCCTAAAAATGTTTTCCAATTCCGAAGAATTTAACTTGCCACAAAAGTTTCAAACGATATGCACTTGACATCCATTAGCATTACATTGTGGAACCATGAGTACAACAGAATATGTCAAAAGACTCCTAAACTTTTGCTTGAAGCCCTCTAAAGACAGAAATAGACCATAATTTGATCTATTATCTGGCATTAGCATGACATGTGCATAATTACAGCTCAGGTTGTAAGAACCAGTAATTCACACTACAAATTACAGATAGAGTCATTCAGCAAAATAATAGAGTTCCAAAACCCAACCAAACAGGTCAAGCATCCAAAATTATAGGTGCACAAAATGATGTTTTCTGCCATGATGAGGGTTGAAGCTAGCCAAACCATATACTTAGTCTAATAGCTTGCTACCACCACCCCATGCAAGAAAGCTTTCCTGTGATCCAAATTCCTACAAGACCATTGAGAGGAATTGTCATGAGAGAAAATAAAGAAGCAATAACAAATTAAATATAATGCAGAAAGCAAAACAAAATGATTAAAAGACAACATACAAGTTGACTTAGTCTGAACTCTGGAGGTGTATCAAGTTCTATGTTAGCTGGATCAAGTTCCAATTTTTGACACTCCTCTAGATCCTTCTTTAAATCCTCTGGTCCTAACTGGGCATAATCAGAGAGGCATGGTTTCCCTTTAGCTCTTTCATTTCCATTTCCATACCTGCTAGGAGATTGACTTTGTAGGAGCTCATCACACAAAGATAGCCCTTCCACTAGTTGTTGTGAATCCAACAGATTCTGTGACTCGCTGTCCCACCATTTTGGTTCTTCCTCAATGACATTATCATTATTATCCACCATTTGATTAGAAAGATTTTCTGTCTTCAATTGATCATCGTTACTGGGGTACTGATATTCAGATTGAGCATGAACTTCAACATCTTCCATCTCCGGATGCTTAGGCACATAGAAGGAAAAACGCACATCAGCATCTCCTTTCATTTCTTCTTTTTTTTTTTTTTTTAATTTCATCGTTAAAATATAAATGGACATACTCTGTAACTACTACATTGAACATTCTTTTTACTACATACTGGACAAATTAGGCTTACATATTAATAACTGAACACACACATATATATAAACATGAACATATCTTTGTGCTTCTAGTGGGGAAAATAAAAGAGAAAATAGGTTTTACCTGAGTACAGAGATGCGTGCAATCATTAGTAACAGCACACTCCTTTCCTGAGTTGAAGTCTGGACATCGCCTTTCAGTACGAGGAGGTTCAGGAGTCACAGACTTGGGAGTGACTGGATCTACTTTTGCAATCACAGTATCAATATTTTCAAGCAACTCATCTTCAGTTTTGTCACCCTTATTAGTCTGTTGCTGCTGATAAAATATTTTGGAAACCACATACTCCCCCTCCCTCTCATCCTCCCCTGTTCCCAGGTGATATTGATGCATCACCCAATTTGTTTTCTCTGCTTTGCCACCCCTTACTGTGCTCATGTAAAGAACCATAATTTTCTTGCAGCCCTTCTGAACTCCATCCAATATCACTGGCTTAGTCCTGCCAGTTTTGTGCCAACGGACATCACCAAAATCATCACCTTGAATTTTACGGCGCTTTCGAGTCCCAGTATTGTAAGCCTTGATTGCTCTATGAAAGAAGTGAGATACACTTCCATCTTGCCTAACACCTAAGATTTTACAAATTCAGAACTGGAACCAATTCAAGATGATTAGATATCAAATTACCAGATAGAATTGAACTCTCGACTCTTACCTGGTAGATTCTGAGGATGGGTATAACAGATCCCATCATCCTTGTTAACAGTAGGAATGAATTCATCAATAAAAGGATGGGGATCTAAACCTCCCACACCAACTTTTGCAAGTAAATGCCAAATAATTTCTTGATCAGTTGGATCAAATTTCACCCCTCTGGGTAATCCAGGCCACTTTTGAGTAATCTGCACACAAAAAACTGTTTAAATATTTACAGGATCTATAAAAATGTTACAAGATTAAGAAATCATAAGTTTTTCCTTTAACTTTATACATTTTTGTAGGACTATGAATGATAATTTTATAAATTAAGCACTCAAACAATAAAAATTGTGGGGCCATATTGCAAATATATATAAGTAGGTAAAAATTTGAACTTGAGCCAACTTACGAAAGGTAACACATAAACAATAGAAATCTTGATATGTATATTTTACAAGCACACAGGAAGATGTGTAATGCAAAGTATCTACCAACTTGGTGACATCTAAAATCTTAGATACCATTTACCTGTATGGTAAGAATACAACAGTAAAATTACTTTTTCAATGTTGCAATGTAATATAAAGGAATGAAGGCGTCACATACAGGAGTTTCAGGGAAGCAGTTAGTGATGTCCTAAGTAGTTAGAATTGTAGCTGGAAGCAATTAGGTTCTTAAGTGGTAATAGTCGTGCTGGAGTTGTTAGCAGCAGTTAGTTTTGGCAGGAGCAGTTATTCCAGCTGGAATTAGTTGATCAGCTGTATAAATACAGCTAAGAGACTTGTAGAGAGACATTCAAGAAAATATCAAGAATCTCATTAACTCTTTCTCTCAATTTCCACTTTGTTTTCTCTCTTTCTCTCTTCCATTCTTTAAATTTTCTTCTATGAACAGAGCTGCCAGGGATTCTGTTCCTAACATTTATTATCAGAGCAAGGTAGGAGCGTTGATTCCTACTCCATCAGGGTTGCTATTCCTCCAATTTCCAGCGTCTAAGCTCTGTTTCAGGTTTCTCTTCTAATTGCTTCTCTAATCTTATCTTCTCTGTCCTTTCTTTCTGTTCTTCCTTAATTCCCTCTCTCTCTCTCTCTCTCTCTCTCTCTCTCTCTCTCTCTCTCTCTCTATATATATATATATATATATATATATATTTTTTTTCCCCTTTCTTTCTCAGCTGAAAGCCTGAAACCCTGTTTCTAGGGTTTACAGCTGACAAATTCCAGATTTCTTCTGCACTTCTCTCTATTCTTCTTCTTCTTCTTCTTCTTCTTCTTCTTCTTCTTCTTCCTCCTTGAAATTCTTCTAACTTCTTTTCTTTTTCCTTTTTTGAAATTCTTCTATCTTCTTTTCTTGTTTCCTCCTAAAAGTTCTTTTTCCCATCCATCTATTTCCTTTTCTTGAGAAACAGCACCGTCCCTATCAATTTTCTGTTCTTTGTTTCTTCTTCCCTGTTTGGTGTTGCAACCTTAACCATGCAAATACAATCTTGGGAACAAAAGATTAACAGAAGATTAAAAAGACAGGGAGAGTCAATGGATCAAAAATTAGAAAAATTGGAGAAATTGTTTCAAGAGAAAATAGAAAGGTTGGAGAAATCAATTCAAGTTGCACAACCCAAAGATCAGTCTCAAGATTTGGAGCAGAAATTCCAAATTCCAGAGGGTTAATAGAAAGTGAAAAGAATTCTCAACACACAAATGAACATCAAAGAAAAATTCAGCAAAACAATTCCAGCAGAAAGGTTGAATCAGGAAAAAAAATTGAAGATTCGCACATCAAACTGAAACCTTCAAATCAAGATGATCATGGTATTATTCTTGCCTTCAAATCTATTAAAGTTTCAGAAAAAAAATCATTTGTGGTGTCATTTAAAGAAATTGAGTTTGTACAAGTCATACGTAGGATTCTTTCATTGCTGAGATTCTTGGGAACGTTTTTCATAAAGAAAAAAATTAAGGGAGTTGAAGGAATTGGGAATATTGCAAGGAAGTGGCAGCATTGTGAGGACTGATTGTAAGTTCAGCTGCTGCGATTGTATAATTCTCATGCAAGACAAATGGCAGATATTAAGAAGATAGAAAAAATTAATTCCCTATTATACGGAGAGTTGTATAGAAGATGTTCGAAAAAATGTCAAAATGGAAAGGGAATTATTCATATATGGCATGTGTTGATTTCTCAACTAAAGATTCCTCAAGGACAAGATGAATTAGAGCTTGAAGTTCTTGATGGTTGCTGGATGAAGTTGATGAGGCTAATGATATTCATGCAGCAAATGACATCTGGGGAATGTGAAAATTTTCTTTTGGATGTTGAATTGGCTGAAAAGATTTGTGTGCATCCAGAAAAGGTGTTGCAGTCCAAAGTCATCGCTAGGAATCACCAGCAAGTCCCTCAAGCCCTCGTAGAGTGGGGGACTTTCAGTTGATGAAGCTACAAGGGAGGACACCTCTTTTCTTCTTGCCCAATTTCCTGAGTTAGCACAATCCTTGGGACAAGAATGTGCTCATGTGGGAGGTATTGTCACGTACAGGAGGTTCAGGGAAGCCATTAGGGATGTCTTGAGTAGTTAGAATCGTAGCTGGAAGCAGTTAGGTATGTCTGAAGTGGTTAGAGTTGTGCTGGAGTGGTTAGCAGCAGTTAGTTTTGAAGGGAGCAGTTATTCCAGCTGGAATTAGTTGATCAGATATATAAATACAGCAAAGGCACTTTTAGAAAGAAATTCAAGAAAATATCAAGAATCTCATTAATTCTTCTCTCAATGTCTACTCTTTTTTCTCTCTTTATCTCTTCTATTCTTCTCTAATTCTTATGTAACAGAGCTGTTAGGAATTCTGCTCCTAACAGAATCATGCAATAGAAAAATCAATAAAACAATCAGTTCATTATACACATTATGTTCTACCAAAATAGCAAGTGTGTTGACAAAGCATATTTCTAAATACATGGGTAGCATTTAGTTCACGGATTTAAACTTACCTTTTAGAATAGCTTTACAAGGAATGTGATTTCAAGGTATATGATTCCAAGAATGAGTCGTTATTGAGTTTGATTAATCATAAAAGATTACCAAGAATTTACAGTTATCGTGTTAATGTATCCTTCGAATCAAGCAGGTATTAGGTAAGAATAAGATTGCTATTATATCCTTAAAAAGGCATCTTGATTAGTTACCAATTTTCTGTTAGTTTTATTCCCTTTTTCAGCAGATTTCTTTTATAAATAAATTTTATTTTACTTTTGCTTACAATAACAAAAACAAAATTATGAATTTTACCAATAAAATGAAATTTTGCACAATTATTGACTATTAGGAGACAAGAAATGAGAAAGAAAGAGTAATGGAGAATGAGACTACGCACACACATTAAAAGTTTCAATTTCTACTAACAATCAATAAATCTTTGATGATTGCAGCCAACATGCTGGATAAATTCCAAAAAAAGGACAACAATAAGTTAAGTATACCATTTTCAAATTTATAATCCCACGGCCACTATTTATGCTGTTCATAACCCAAATGCGATAAATCATCAATTTGATTTTGCAATGGATATTTCTCACCGAGAAACATTTGAGAGAGGTTCCAACTTCTAATAATCAAGACATGAACACATACTCCCAAGTCATAACACTAGTACACCACCAGAAAAAAATATAAATCGGAAAAGAAGTCTTTGAAGCCAAAATTGCAAACAATTGGCCGGAATAACTGTAAACTCAAAAGAAGTTTCCAACTCCTAGATAAATGAATCAAATAAATGAAAATATATGAGCAGAACAGATACATAGGACAGGTTAGAAAACATACATCACTGTTGTCAATTACATGCTGGCAATTAGGGCAAGCTTTAGACGGATTGCTCTCCCATATCACCTTTTCAGGATCAGATGCACTCTTGATTTTTGTTGCAAATCTATGACCATCTACTAGCCATGATGATCTACAAAATTATACTATAAATCAACAATCTGTATAACATTGGCAAATAGTGTAAGCATCCTTCAATCTACAGACGCAAAGTAATTAACAACATTTACATAATCAGCTCTCTTTAAACTTACAAGCAAGTGCAGAGAAGATATGCCTGGTGAAACAATCATAGACACGCACAAGATTGTGAAGAGAAACACAATTGAAGCACAAGATAGACTATGCAATCAGATAATCTAAACTTATGACCATCAAGATAAATATTTCACATAAAATAGAAAATGACAACTTGCCTCTAACTTGAACTTTTAGCCTTCAGAGCCACAAGAAGCCTCACATATAAGCTACATAATAAGCATGAACTATAACTACAGTATACTTCAACTATACTATAGTTTCTCAAATGACAAAGCAAACAGCATTTAAGAGAGAATGCTATTCAAAGCTTATAAAAATATAAAGAAATGGCGACCGTGTAGAAATATCAGTTTCTTGAATCATTGATTCTAACCATACATTCTTTTTATTGAAAGTTGTGAGTTTGATTTTTTAAATTCATTTACTAAATAAGTTATCTCAATCTTATAACTTGAGCTTAGAACATCTAAATTTTTTCTATACAACAGCAGCAAGCAGGAAGACAAATTGATTAACTCCCAATTATTTCTATGTGATAGCATGTGATGTTAAGGCATAAACAAAGGCTTAAAGTTGCAAACTTCTAACTGCAATTCTGCAAATGAAGGAAACCGGCAATGCAACTAAACAAGTATCAAAGAAGAAATCTGCCATACCATAGCAGTTTAAGAGAACAATTACAACATAAACAAGACACAGCAGATTTCACACTGTTTAGCAATTTCTTATGCTCGAAAATGAGATTTCTAATTCGAGTTTGCAATGGTTAGGTGTAATCTCCACCAATTTTGGCACTTCCCACATCTCCCACGAATACTACTTATCCTAACATAAAGCACAGAAACCCAGTCCATGTTTTACACATTGCACCCAAAAAAAAACCACAACAACAAAACAGTAAAATAGTCACTGAATACCAAAAAAAGAAACCACTTTTTATGCAGATCACAACAAAAATCAACATTAAAAATTAGTTCTCATTAGCAACCACAACTAGGTTAAAATAGACAAGTAAAGATTGCCTCAATACTGTAATATTCAGTTCAAGCTATCAAATTCATCAGCTATCCTTCCCAGAAAATGACCAAATAAGCATTCCCAATTAAAAACAATAATAGTAGTAGTAGTAACAAGTATATGCTTCAAATTTGACAATTACCCAAATCATCTTTCTTGTCAAACTTAAAAAAAAAAAAATCAACGTCAGCTGAACATCAAAGGGAAACTAAAAAAGGCCAATGCATATTAAAAGTAACAGCAACCCAAACTGAGCAATGAGGATCAACATAGCAAAGAATCAATCAGGTTCTTCTATACTGTCCACAAAGAACAAGAAAAAGAAAGAACGACAGAGATAGATTCTTACCCAGCCATTAGAGAATCACACAAGCGACGATTGATCAATAATCGGAAGATTCAAAGCCCCTTACACAAATTTCCTTTTCCTAAACAACGCTTCTCGGACTCCCAAGGATACTTAGCGAGGCTAGTAAAAATGAGTATCGACCAATTATTTACCCATTTTAATTAAATATTATTTTAAGATACTGGGTTTTATTTTGAAATTTGAAACCGTGTCTCACTGTTCTTCTACACGACGACGGGAAGACACAATAATGGGAAATTGCGAAAGATTAAAAATAAAACAAAATTTATATAACAAAGGCGCCAGTTTGTGGACTGTGGCGGCAAAGACGATTCAGTGTGACTCAGTCGTAGACAAATATTTGGGAGTTGATTTTTTCGTGCGTGACCGACATCTTCAACGGTCAAGATCGCATCTTTAACGGTAGAGTGGGCCAATGCTTTTTTTCTGAGACTATAGAGAAATATACGCGTTAATAATAGCATTAGACAATCATGGCAGAGCAGGGTTGATTCGAGCCAGCTCTGCCCAGCTAAATTGAGATCAACGGTTGTGATGGTGAGTGAGATTGTGAGGGCGACTATTGCAGAACCCGAGGACCAAGCTTTCCCGATTGAAGTGATAAGTCACTTTTACAACAGTCAACAGCTTCCCCTATGTATCACTATTAATTTTTCTATGACACCGACGTTATAAAAATGATATTTTTAATTATTGATTTTTTTAATTATAATTATTTAATTAAAATATATTTTTATTTAATTTATTTAAATTTATGATATTTTTTGTAACAAAAAAAAAAGGGAGAAGTGTTACGGGACTTAGCGTGTGACAGTGAATTTTTACGATGATTGCCAATCCCCCCCCCCCCCGCCCCCCTAATTTCTCTCATCTCCTCTCCTCTCCTTCTTTCCTTCTCCGGTGACCGGCCGGCGACCTCTCAAGTAGCTTCACACTCGGCAAGCGACCTCCCAAGCGGCGGCACCAGCCCGGAATCAGGCCAACAATAGAGAGAGAGAAAAAAAAATAAAAAGGGTCTCAAACTTTGAATGCTCGTATCCGGCGATCCCGACGTCCGATTGGAGTGATTCCAGTTGCTATGGACTCCTAAGAGTGAGCCCTTTCAGATGAGACCAGCCTCGCCGGATTTGGTGGCCGTTTTCGGCGCCGACGATGAGAGAGAAAATCAGCTTTTCTTTGACTTTCTAACGAGATTTCCGACTATCCGACTGTTTGATTGACGATCCGAGACCACCTATGGACTGAGGAAGAGGAGAGGAACATGATGGTATGATCAGATCCGGCAAATGTCGCTGGCGACAGGCGGCCGGTCACCGTGTGCAGTGGTTCTGATGGTGGCTCCGGTGGGCTTTGGAGATGATTCAACTTCCAGATGCTTCCTCATAAATTTTTGGAATTTTTGAGACACAGATAAGCTTCGAGTAAGATTATTTTTATTATTTCTCTGTCTGTGGAGCATAAATGCAGTGTTCCTTAAACAGGAAAAATTTGAGAAAAATTTTAAGAAAAATAAATGATGAAAGTAAAATTATTTGGAGATATTCTATGGTGTTTGTTAAATTTTTTAGTGATTGTAGAATATTTTTGAAAAATATATATGGATTTTAGTTAGATTTTTAGCATATGGGCATATAAGATTATTTGAAATTAAGATATTTAAATTTTATATGATTGGTTGAAGCTTGAGGATGGAGGTTTAAATATGTGAATATTAAATTGGGTTGAATTAAGAATATGTTAGCTGTTGGAAACTTATGAAATTGAGTAATATTTTTGAGTAAAATATTCATGGGTGATTAGAAAATTACAATTCCTTTTGCAATAGCCTTATAATATTGTTAAGGACCGCGGGGCAAAATTTTAGAATTTTTAGAGCTTGTTTGAGTGGATTTTTATAAAATGTCAATTATAGGGACTAAAACATAATTTTTAAGGTTTTGAGTATTGCTTGGTTTGGAAGGCCCAGGAGGGGCCATATAATGATGATGAGATATGAGTTGAATTTAGAAGTGTTATTTGAGCCTTTTTGCAGGTTAGGTAAGTCCCAGGTATAAGGGAAACTCTGCCGGATTTTCGGCATGAATTAGGCTGTCTGTTGCCTCTTTAGAGTTTTATTTTGACTTAGTACTAATAAATTTATAATTTAATAATTAGGTAATCGATGTCAGCTATTTTCCTCCATCCAGCAGCCACAATAGTCATCGGTGTACTGTGAGTAAAATATTAATTTTAATTATAATTTTGATATCATTATATGTTCAAGCATGCCCATGCATCACTTATAACTATGTATTTATATAGTTAAACACTAGGTACGTTTTATGTTGCATTCATAATTGTTAAAGTGCCATGGATGTTGTTGTGGTAATTTGGAGCAGCATACGTGAGTTAGCGTGCGTGTGGTATGGTGTTGGCTATGGACAGGACAGGTAGACACGGCTTGAGATCTTCGCTGGGACCCGATCCTTCGAGGTAGACACGGCTTGAGTTCTTCGTTGGGACCCCGATTTGGTTTATTAAGTGAAAGTCCGGCTTGAGTTCTTCGCTGGCACAGTTTGGATTAAAAGGGCTATATAGGGGATCAGCTCCCATATATGTATTGTTTAACAGTGTTAGGTGTGTGAGTGCTCCAAATTGCCTTTTTGATGTGATTTATATTAAATTTGTGACAATGTTGCATTTCACTCCACAGGGTGCATTAGCTTTAGATAGCTATAAAGATTATGGTTAAAATTGATATTTTACTCTCTGAGTCGAACGCTCACTCATGTTCACCATATTTTTCCAGGCTACAGGAGGAGACCTTTTTCAGAATAACCTGTCCCTTTCCTCTCAGGTTATGAAAAGATTACTTAATTGTATTATTATTATCCAAATTTATAATTTAGGACTCCGCATGTGCTAGTAGTAGCATTAAGCCTGTCAGGGACTGCATGAATTTAAGTTTTCGTATTAATAAATGAAAATTTTTTTTATGAGTTTTAAATGGTTAAAAATGAGGTAATAGGGTTGAGCTTGGCTCCCCTAATTTTAGTTTCTAATAATTACTGGGTTAAGTTGGTCCAAAATACAATTATAACAGTTTAATTTAAATTATTTTATATGCATATTGGGCCTAAATTGTGGGCCTAGTCATGGGTTTGAGAACAGTAAGGCTTACTACGGGCCTCGGGGGCTTTATGCTGGCCCAGGTCCTAGTGCCGGTCCGGCCCATAGGTTGGGTCGTGACAAAGTTGGTATCAGAGCTTAGGCTCTAGATTCATGGGAAAGAATATACTTGGGAGTGTAAAAGGAGTCTTGTTATGATGTTACATGCAGAATATAGAATTCTGTTTTGTCTTTTCTGTAATTCTTTGTTTCTAGATTCTGCGTTATACCTTGGGAAATATAAAAGTGCCTCAGTTAGTGTCTTGATTTTCATGGAGTACATAGAAAGGTGAAATAGAGTTAGCAGACATATTGAGATCTCTCATGAGGATATGTACTCCAAGAAATGCTATGTTTCTGTCTGTATGGGTTTAAATGGTGTGCCCATTTCGTGCAAGGCATGAGTACATAAAGGTGAGTCTTGAAAGTACAGTTGCCCTAGATAAGATGAGGATACCACTGCTGGCAGTCATCAGTGGATGACCCAATCAAAATAAGTTTGTGATAATAGAAGATTCAAGAGAGATAAGAAATTAGGAGACCTAGTCGGTCAGGACGTATCGTGGTAACTATACAATATTCTCGATGTCTGCTCTGTAAGTTGCAGATTACAGTATCGACATGAGATTATTGTGTTGAGCTGCATGCATCCCTGTGGTGCTCCATAATGAGGGTGTTTGAGATGGCTTCTGTTTTGGTACAGTTATGCCAGAACAGAGTTCTATATCTGCAAAGGAGTTGGAAACTCCTGGTTAGGGGTCTAGAGTTAGAATATTGAAAGGTCACAGTTGGGTGATAACTAGAGTCAGTGACTCAGTTACCCTAGCATGAGCTATAGTTACATCAAGAGTTGCCATCAGACCAGAGGTTTCGGATTAGTTGCAAAGTAAAGATGACACTTATAGAGTGAGAATATTATACCTTTGTGTGTATCAGTAAGGTGTAAAGTACAACCCTACTACCTAGAGAATGTCGAAACTATGAATTGATGATTTATAAAGCTATGATATGATAAAAGAGTCATTAACTTGACATGGTTTTTGCAAGGTGGTGAATGTAGTACCTTTGTTGCAACAAGTTAGGGTATAGTCCTATATTTTCAGAAGAGATCGAAGGTTATTACTGATAATGATGACTTATGGAATAGTGTCCCATATGGGACTGTAGAGTGTGGTAGAGAGTAGTTGGCTCGGGTATCCTGGAGAGGATACAAGTTCCATTATAAGAATCATATATAATCAGATCATGATGGATGTAAATCCTTTGAATTGGATGACAGGTTTGGGTGCCCGGAATCTTAAGTTTTGGCGAACTGAGTAAACGTAGAAAGATAATAATAATAATAATAATAATAATAATAATAATAATAATAATAATAATAATAATAATAATAATAATAATAATAACAAATAAATAAAATTGCTACAAAATTAGTTCTCGAGGTAGTAAGAGTATTATGTAAGCTAAAGGATAAGAATAGAGATCATACAATAAAAGTATGACTGCAATTTCCTGAGTTCCTTTCTAACTTCATATTGTTCAAAACAATAGTATAATCTAATTATAACAGTATTAAGAGTAATAAATTAGCGAAGATAAATCACAGAAGGCCAATGGATAGAGAAAGTACAGAATGAAAGTTTGGACAATTGATTGCAGATGCAATATAATCTAAATGCCAGTGGAAGTACTAGCTAGAGTGGTCAAAGGACCAAATCTGAGTAGCACAGATATGTGATAACGTGGTAGAGACTCTGAAAGATATAGTTAGCAAGTACAGCTGTCATGTTAGGAAGAAGAATGGAACCAGGGATAGAATAGTCAAGTTCTATTTTGGGTAAGACAAAAGAAATAAATGAAAGGACAACCTGAAGGGCGCATAATAAAAGGAACAAAGTTAAGATATAGGGTAGGCTAAGTGTTATTCTTGGCAAGGTAAATGACAAGGACGGAGAACCCAAAATGGGACCACATTAGTGAGAATAGTGATGGAGATATGGAATCTAGTAATGTGATACTTATAGCATGATGTAGTTGAGGTAGTGCCAAGGGCTAAAATATAGATGTGATACCCCTTACCCTTCTACAGCGTAGCCGAGCAAATTATGCCACTCAGTGTGCCGGAGCACCAATTCATATTTTAATTACAATTTATCCCTTTTAATTCATTTATTTACAATTTTTGGTAAATCTGAATTTTTCCGAAATTTTTATAGAAAATCCGGCAGAGTGCCGGCTGTAAATTGGAAAAACAATTCTTCTGAACCTGTTTAAAAATATTTCCAATATAATTTCTAAATCCAAACTCCATTATACACATTTCAAGTCAATCTCAAAATCTCAATCTCAAATCACAACACTATTTTCAGAAATTTTTCTTTTCACTTCATTACTAGAAGCACATTCATAAATATTTCTCAACATAATATACAGAAAATTTCAATAATATGAAATTTCATATATTTACATCATCAAATAATTTCAAGAGTTTATAGTTACAATCCCAAAACTAATACAAAATACAAAATACAAAATGTTATCCAAAATTCTAATGTCCTACCATATGCACTGCAGAGGTGAGGTAACTCTGGACTCCGGATGCAGGTTTGAAAGTTTACCCGGTCTGATGTCTGCTAGGCTGCCCAGCTAAGTCTTCAGTACCTGTGCGTGGCAAAAGCGACACGCTAAGCAATTTTGCTTAGTGGTGACAATATAAAATAAAATAAAATAAAATAACTAAAATAAAATAATCTGCAGAATGTGTGTTTACGTTTTTGGATAGACTTAATTTCTGATATTATTTGCAGTATTATCCGTTTAAAATTTTGTAAGGTTTATTATCATTGCCCAAGTAAACCATACTAGTTGAGTGGACTGGATAAACGGGTAAACTGGCACTGGGTACTAAGTACCTCGTACCATCACACCATCTGTCACATTGTGTCTCCCGGTGTGCAACAGAACAGCTAATAAGCTGTAATAATCATCAGGGATAAAACTCGAGTGTAACAACTCAAATAACATAGCCAAAGGCTATTATGTCACAGAATGGCATGGGAAGCCATGAAACACAGAATGGCATGAAGCCATATGCAGTACTGCTAACAGAACCCTATTGGTATGCCAACCTATCCAAACCAATCTTGCTAGGTATACTAGGGCATTTTACACTTTTAAGTTTCACAATTTTTGAAATTCAAGTTTTAGGGTTACTATTTCATTAATTAGTCAATAAAAATGTTGACTTTTGTATAGGCAATAGGTATATTAGTTTTAATACTCCCAACATACCACATTTTACATTCTAAATTTGTTGGTATTGATTGCCAATACCATTTATAAACTTAATGTTAATTGGACAAAATTTTCAGTTTTCATGCTTTGTCTTTACTGTTCCATTAGTTATTTTTGCAGTGGGAATTTGGCAAAATGATCAGTATGAAAGTTGTTCCTTATTTTATCTAGTTGCATTCCTTTTTTTGAATCACTCCATTTGGAGTTTTGTAGTTCTAGTTATGGCTCAAAAACCACAACTGGCCGGATTAAAATTTTGTCCAGAATTTCTGGACTGACCAAATCTATAGTACTTAGAATAGTGACTGCAACTCACTTTTTGAATATGTTCTTGTCATAATTTGAGTTAGGTTTCTTCATGAAAGTTATTGGTCTATATCTCAGCTTGTTGTTGGTAAAATTTCAGGTCAATTGGACCTTTCTACACTGAGTTATGGCCAAATGACCAAACACTGTTCATTTGGTCATTTTGCCTAGCCAGAATGCAGGTCACCCGGATTAGGGCAATCTTTTGGTCCACTTGGTTTAGTTTTCTGGGCATGGTTTCTTCACCAAAGTTGTGCCATTATGTGTCTAGTTTCATGTTCAATTGGCCTTGCACCAATTGAACCTCTATAATTCAAGTTATTGCTGCCCAAACCTGCTGGACTCATGCCCAGTCCTGCAGGTCACCAAGGGCAGCCACACCAAACTCTAATCCCACTATACAATTCACTTCATTTTTTATTTAAACAGAACCAAACGGTCACTAATTGACCATTAAAACCTACTTCGATCATCACATGGTCTAAGTCTCAATTTCCATCCCAAAACCCTAACTCAAACATCACATACCATGCATTATCATTGCATTTCAACACTCCACTTAAGAGATGCAATTTAAGGGCAGCCATACTAGCATGTTAGCTCCATGAAACTCATCACAATCATACCCCGACCAAGGCTACCGAAATTTAGGGTTAGCATACCAATGGTATTTCATCAATTTTCTTTGTCATGTGCACTCATTCATGGTCCTTAAACATGAATTTAAAGTGAAATTTAAAGTTAGGTCACAAACCTCTATGGAGTGAGATTTCCCACTTGCTAGGGTTCTTGTTTTCTTTTTCTTTTTGCTCTCAAAAGACTCTCCAAGATGCAAGAATACTTTTTTGTATTAGGAGTATAGGATTTGGTGGGGTAGAAGCTAGTGAAATCAAGCTTTCAAAAGCTTGAAAATGGGTGGCTATGGAGGGAAGGTCACGGCAAGGAAGAAGAAGAGAAAGAGAATTTTGATTTTTTTCTATTTTTCAGCCTAATTTGTCTCTTTTAAGTAAGCTTATGCCATGTGTCAAGATTTGATTGGTTGGTAGAATCTTAATGACATCATTATGATGTCATAATTCCATTTTCTTTCATTTTCTCTCCTTTTCTTATCTATTTAATTGCAATTAAATTTTTAACAATATTTATTCATATTTTATGTTATATAAATTATTTATTTAACTGGACAAGTTGGCCAAAAAATCATCTATGAAGACGAAATGACCAAAATGCCCTTCATTTGGCTTAACGAGCCAAAATTGTGTGTACCGATAGAAAAAATTTTCTAAGCATTTTCTTGGCATTCTAATGCCATAAGAACCTCAATAACCCTTCTTTGGAGTCCCAATAATTATTTTATAATTTTTCCCCCGGGTCTAGGGTTGCTAAAGGCCTTCACCGTCACTTCCCCTTCGGGTTACTCATCCCTGGGGTTTCGGCTCGTTTAACCTTCTTGTATTTGGTTTCTAAAAGTTTTCCTTGATTTTTATGAGCATTATTTAGTTTCATTATAACTCCTCACTATAGTCTATTTATAATTTCAAATATTCTAGCTGCCCGGACCGACATTGATCACCGGAACAGTAGACTGTACAGACTAGCTAAAGTGAGGATGTTACAATAGAGCTTGGAGTTACATGGTCGGATCATACTTTATCTATTCCCTATTCCTAAAGTGAAGTGGATAGCAATGGGGTAAGATTCTTTTAACTTGTTAACAGTATCAAGAATATTAGGCGAGGAATACAATAATAATGAGCAAAAGCTAGAAGTGTGCGATGGTATTGCAGACTATCTAATTAGGCAGAGAAAAAGAAGTTAGTAAGTAGTAAGTTGAATAAAAGTCAATCTAAGGAATCAAATAGGTATGATGAGTGGAAAGAATTATAGATAATGACACATAGGTTTTAGGTTAAACTTTTGAGATAGTGAGAAGGTAGTTAGAGGTTCGTTATGAATGTCAGGCAAACATTATTAGTGTGATCAACAGAATCACTTTACAGTGAAGCAATAACGACAGAACAATAGTAGGGGTAGAACGAAAAGTGACAAATATGGGTGGTAATAAATCACTAGAAAGTTCAAGGATCAACTTATTGACCATAGATAAGGGTAGAATTAGTGTTGGAAGAATCTATTAGTAAGAGAAATCTTTCAGGATTCAAAAAAAGTTAAGGGCACAATATAAATGATGATAGATATGAATCATAGGTCGAGTATAAGTAAAGTTAATAAAATTATAAAGTATTATGTCAGGAAGGACAATGGTACGATAAAGGGTTCATGCAGATGATACCTTATAGGTAGAGCACAATTATGCTAGGAGATGATGAAATTTGAAGAGAAAGACCAAGAAACATAGGTTAAACATTATTATACGGACAATCGGCGTAGTTGAATATAAGAGGATATTTTTCTTTCTTTTCAAGTTTAGCTTGTGCTATTGGTTCTAGAGGGTTATATAAGGAACAGAGAATGAGTCAAAGAGACCTAGTTATTTGAGAGTTTGGTAGGCACCAATTCATACATAATTTCCTGATATGAGAATGACAGTAAGTGCATACCTAGTGTTAAGTATGAAAGGACGATCAGAGTAATGACAGGAGTTAAATTGAGTTAGCTACTAAGGCTTGCAACTATTTTAAACTATGAGCTGGAGGAAATACTAATTATGGATGAGTTTCAATAGATGAAATTGTTGCTGATGGGTAATTTGAGGTTGAAGTTTGGAAAGTTGTGGGTAGTATATGTGATTATATTAAGGAGAATAAACACGTGAAGTATCTTGTTTAGAATTAAGGCATGGCACACATTTCCCATAGCCGTGTTAGTTCAGATGGAGCTTATAGTTTCTGGAGCTCCTATCGATCCAGGATGAGCAATTTCCTACTAAGGCTGGTCGGGAATGATAATGTTCTGATAGGTAAGTTGGGAAAAGGAGATACAAAAAGAAATTTCTATGGGTAATTATAAGTATTACATAAGGTGAAGAATGTGCTGGTAGGAGTAAATCGTAAGTTTAGAATTCTCGAAGTAATGGAACTAGTAATCAAGATAAGACTAAGAAATTAAAAGAAAGTTAAAGTTGATGATGGGATAGACATCTTTGAAGGAAAAGGTGTAAGGGTGAGATAGGACTAAAATTAAGGAATAAGTACAGCAGGTTGAAAAGATATCAACAATACCAGAAATAGGAAAAGGGAAGTGGATAAGATGCAAAGGACAGGAAGAAAGCTCGATAGAGCCAATTGTAATGATGAGGATAAGAAGGAATAGGTATGCTAGGAACACACTAAGAGATGTTTAAAACAAGTTATTATGAGATGATAAATTAAAGGAGTAGTAGAGCCTCGATCTAAGTGCCAATGTGTCAAAAGTAGGCCACATACTAAGAAGCTTTAGGAAAAAGTCTAGATATTCTCATTCCAGAGGAGGAGTGAGAATTGATAAAGTCGCATGGATTGAGTTGTCAGGGAATATAAACACTTTTGTTACCTAGAAGGAGAGACCCAGTTCACTTTCCAATATTGATAAATGATACACTTGGCCCTTGGAGGGGACTCTACCTGACTAGTTACATAAGATGGACAGAGGTTGGTCTAAGTACCTTAGTAATGACACAAAAGAGATTAAAAATTTGAAGTATCATGGGAGTGAGAAGATTTATAGGTATTGACCACTGAGGTCATAAGAAGAGTGAAGATCTCGAACAAGATGCCTAGATTAGGTGCTACAGGAAAGCTACTCATAAGATACCATAGAATAAGGAACATAAGTTATGTCATTGGGGGAAAACAGAGATTATTGAAATAAAGGAATGAGGACTGAAGTCACCAAGAGACACGTTAGGGCGTAATAAAAGTGAGGTAAGCGCCAAAGTTGATTGAAATTATGAGTCATCAAGTCAAGAGCAGTGAGGTATAGCGAATACTTGAAATGTCAGAAAAATGGTCAATAAATAGTTACAGGATAAAAGCCCTCTAGAAAGAGATGATGACAGATAGGATACTATAGTAGAATCAGAGAGCAGTAGAATGTCATATATAATATACGAGGAGTTTGAAAAGTAAATGTTTTACTAATCTCTGCATAGCTGGAGGAGTAATGATTGTACTTGTTCTAATAATCTTCTTTTCCTTATTTTTTGTTTATTCGAAAATTCGAGGACGAATTTTTTTTAAGGGGGGAAGAATGTAACAATAAAAAAAAAAGGGAGAAGGGGGATGGGACTTGGCGTGTGACAGTGGATTTCCACTGTCACTGCCAATTAAAAAAAAAAAATTCAAAACAAAATCGGGAGGAGGCCCCCCCCCCCCCCCCAAATTTCTCTCCTATCTTCTTCTTCTTTCCTTCCCTCTCTTCTTCTTCTTTCCTTCTCCGGTGACCGGCCGATGACCTTCCAAGCGGCTCCCCACCCGGCCGGCGACTTCCCAAGCGGCAGCACCAGCCCGGAATCTGGCCAATAGTAGAGAGAGAGAGAGAGAGAGAGAGAGAGAGAGAGAGAAAAGGGTCCTAAACTTTGAATGCTCGTATCCGGCAATTTCGACGTCTGATTGGAGTAATTCCAGCGGCTATGGACTCCTAAGAGCAAGCCCTTTCAGATGAGACCAGCCTCACCAGATTTGGTGGCCGTTAGCGGCGCCGACGAGGAGAGAGAAAATCAGGTTTTCTTTGACTTTCCGACGAGATTTCCGACGATCCGACCGTTGGATTGACGATCCGAGACCACCTATGGACTGAGGGAGAGGAAAGGAACATGATGGTATGATCAGATCCGGCAAATATTGCCGGCGACAGGCGGCCGGCCACCGTGAGCGGTGGTTCCGGCGGTGGCTCCGGTGGGCTTTGGAGATGATTCAGTTTCCATATGCTTCCTCATAAATTTTTGGAATTTTTGAGACAGATAAGCTTCGGGTAAGATTATTTTCATTATTTCTCTGTCTGTAGAGTATAAATGCAGTATTCCTTAAACAGGAAAATTTTGAGAAAAATTCTAAGAAAAATATATGATGCAAGTAAAATTATTTGGAGATATTCTATGGCATTTGTTGAATTTTTGAGTGATTGTAGAATATTTTTGAAAAATATAGATGGATTTTAGTTAGATTTTTAGCATATGGACATATAAGATTATTTGAAATTAAGATATTTAAATTTTATATGATTGGTTGAAGCTTGAGGTTGGAGGTTTAAATAAGTGAATATTAAATATAGTTTAATTAATAATATGTTAGCTGTTGGAAACTTATGAAATTGAGTAATATTTTTTAGTAAAATATTCATGGGTGATTAGAAAATTACAATTCCTTTTGCAATAGCCTTATAATATTGTTAAGGACCTCGGGGCAAAATTTTAGAATTTTTATAGCTTGTTTGAGTGGATTTTTACAAAATGTCAATTATAGGGACTAAAACGTAATTTTTAAGGTTTTGAATATTGCTTGGTTTGGAAGGCCTAGGAGGGGCCATATAATGATGATGAGATATGAGTTGAATTTAGAAGTGTTATTTGAGTCTTTTTGCAGGTTGGTAGGTCCCAGGTATAGGGGAAACTCTGCCGGATTTTCGGCATGAATTAGGCTGTCTGTTGCCTCTTTAGAGTTTTATTTTGACTTAGTACTAATGAATTTATAATTTAATAATTAGGTGATCGATGTCAGCTATTTTCCTCCATCCAGCAGCCACAATAGTCCTCGATGTACTGTGAGTAAAATATTAATTTTAATTATAATTTCGATATTATTATATGTTCAAGCATGCCCATGCATCACTTATAACTATGTATTTATATAGTTAAACACTAGGCACATTTTATGTTGCATTCATAATTGTTAAAGTGCCATGGATGTTGTTGTGGTAATTTGGAGCAGTGTGCGTGAGTTGGCGTGCGTGTGGTATGGTGTTGGCTATAGACAAGACGGGTAGACATGGCTTGAGATCTTCGCTGGGACCTAGTCCTTCGGGGTAGACACGGCTTGAGTTCTTTGCTGGACCCCGATTTGGTTTATTAAGCGAAAGTCCGGCTTGAGTTTTTATTGCACGAGTTGAATTAAGAGGGTCAGATAGGGATCAGCTTCCATATATGTATTGTTTGACAGTGTTGGGTGTGTGAGTGCTCCAAATTGCCTTTTTGATATGATTTATATGAAATTTGTGACAATGTTGCATTTCACACTAGGCACATTTTATGTTGCATTCATAATTGTTAAAGTGCCATGGATGTTGTTGTGGTAATTTGGAGCAGTGTGCGTGAGTTGGCGTGCGTGTGGTATGGTGTTGGCTATAGACAAGACGGGTAGACATGGCTTGAGATCTTCGCTGGGACCTAGTCCTTCGGGGTAGACACGGCTTGAGTTCTTTGCTGGGACCCCGATTTGGTTTATTAAGCGAAAGTCCGGCTTGAGTTTTTCGCTGGCACAGGTTGAATTAAGAGGGCTGTATAGGGGATCAGCTTCCATATATGTATTGTTTGACAGTGTTGGGTGTGTGAGTGCTCCAAATTGCCTTTTTGATATGATTTATATGAAATTTGTGACAATGTTGCATTTCACTCCACATGGTGCATTAGTTTTAGTCGAACACACTCTTGTTAAAATTTTAGTCGAAGTTTTAGTCGAAGAGGGCTGTATGGTTAAAATTTATATTTTACTCTCTGAGTCGAACGCTCACTCTTGTTTACCATATTTTTCCAGGCTATAGGAGGAGAGCTTTTTCAGAATAACATGTTCCTTTCCTCTCAGATTATGAAAAGATTACTTAATTGTATTATTATTATCCAAATTTGTAATTTAGGACTCCGCATGTGCTAGTAGTAGCATTAAGCCTGTCAGGGACCGCATGAATTTAAGTTTTCGTATTAATAAATGAAAATTTTTTTTATGAGTTTTAAATGGTTATAAATGAGGTAACAAGGTTGAGCTGGGCTCCCCTAATTTTAGTTTCTGATAATTACTAGGTTAAGTTGGCCCAAAATACAATTATAACAGTTTAATTTAAATTATTTTATATGCATATTGGGTCTAAATTGTAGGCCTAGTCATGGGTTTGAGAACAATAAGATTTCCTACGGACCTCGGTAGCTTTATGCTGGCTCAGGTCCTAGTGCCGGTCCGGCCCATAGATTGAGTCGTGACATTATTTTTTAAATAAAATTTATAATTATAAAATATTTATGTATTCAGAATGAACTTTTATGCTTTAGAAATTTCTAAAAGTCAAAAATTTTTTTCTCTCAATTCTGAATTCCGAAAATAAAACTAACACTTTATGTCACAGTATTGAGATATCATTGTATACGATAATTTTAATGAATAACTATAATTAAAATATTTAAAAATATATAATATTAAAATTAGAATTTAATTATTATAAAATTCAAATTATAGTATAATTTATATAATGTAATATGCAAATATCTGAAACGTTTTCATAATTATTATTTCATTGCTTTAGTAAGCTTTTCCACAGGTATCATTTCATTTATTAACTCAAGTTTTTAAGCATATTAATTTATATATTTATAAATAATTATAACATACCATTAATGTCAAATAATTTCACCATATTATTAGTTATAGTATTAATTATTTTTTCCTCTTTAAAAAGATTTCTAAATTTTTTCACTACAATAATAAATATTAAGGTTAATTTTAATTTTTTTAAAAAATAAAATAAATGTTAACTGGGCAGAGCTTAAGAAGGACATGGCCCCCAAAATTTTCAAAAAATTACTAATATATAATATATTATATTATTATATAATTATTTTTATTATATCCTTATTGATTGGCACCTTCAAAATAAGTATTAAAAATATTATTATTGCAGCTTATTAATTTTTAAATTTCTATTTATTTTTTATTTTAAAATAAGAAAAATTACAAATATTTATATTATAAAATGTGCATTAATATAAAAACTACAATTTTAAATTAAAGCACTCTAGCTCAATTTATATATATATATATATATATATATATATATATATATATATATATATATATATATATATATATATATATATATATATATATATATTAGTAATATTTTAATTTATTTTATTAGTTATTTATTAATTAATTTAAAATTTATTCATTGGAAAATTTTTTATTATATATTACTATAATCACATTATATTTTTTATTTGGCCCCAAAAATAACATCCTTGCTCCGCACTAAATGCTAATCAATTATATTAATGTAAAACTTATAAATTACAAACTATATTATTTATTTCTTGTTTGATTATCTATTAAAATGTTTTGTTTGTCCATTTTATAAGAAATTGAGAACTTTTGTGAACGAAAAAGTTTAAAATGAAGTAAGGTAGACATTTGAATGAGGAAGGTGGAAATTAAGTTGGTTATTAAAAAAAATATAGATATCCAATTTAGTTAATTAATTAGTTTATATTAAATTTTTAGGTATTAAATAGGAATTTAAATTAACATTTGGTTATTTTTTACTTCTAAAAAATATTACGTTTATTTGACATTAAAATTTTAATTGAATTGAGTTATATTTCTTGGATATATGTATATATACGCACACGCACGCGCCTGTTCGACATAGTTAACTCCACAACAAATTTATTATAAAATAATAATAATAATAATTTTACAGTAATGAATTTCTCCCTCAATTGCTCACGTGAACTTTGACCATAAAAGAATTCAAACTCTCAATTTATTTTCATAACATTTAGAAAAATTTTATTTATATATAAATATTTGATTAATAAAAAATTATATGCATATATTTTTATATAAAATTTATTATAATCTTAGTCAAAGTAATAATTATTGATTACTTGAATATATATAACGGATGTCGGTATGAAATACTCCATTATATAGACACGCGAGAACTCGCACTCAATTTCGTGGCCCACTGGATGCTCTCCCTCAACTTGATTTTAGGCCATATTCACCCATACATTTATAGGCCCCAAATTAGAGTCCAGATTTGGACTTTTGATGTAATCCAAGTCCCACTTTTAGTTGGATATTCGTTTAACCATCGGCAATCTTTCTTTTCTTTTTAATAAAAAAAATCGTCCTAATTTAAATTGTAACTCGTATTCCTAATTCTATTTAGACTTTAATTCTAACAATTTTTATCTTTAAGTCAAATAAAATTAATTTTATAATTTTTGTAAAAATTAATTTTATCCCGAATACTTCTTTGTATTATTAATTATTGATATTGCTCATTGCCTTAACTTGCATATTTTAATTAATGTTTTTTCTTTCAATTTATAGAAATTTTTTGCATTAAGCTTCTTGCCCTTCATGATTTTGAGAGCACCTCGATTAACTCTCATAATTTTACCATGAATAAAACACTCATGACCTAAAAAATATAATTTTATCCAAATAATTTAAATTCCTCTCAAATTTAGGAAACCTTATACTTTCACACAATCACCATGCGATTTAATCTTTATTTTACAAACACCTTCAACTTTCATCTTTTTTTTATTGACTAGCTTGACTTGTTCTCGTTTCTTTTCTTCAATTATATCAAACCACTTCTCCTCATTTGAGCATATAGAGAATAGGCAAGCAGAACTTATTAACCACTCATGTTACCATGGATCATTTGCCTTTTTCTCACCATTATCCACATTCATCATCATCACTTGTAATTGCAGCAATCCCTTCACTCTTGAGACTCTTCTTGAATTATTTTAACTCTACAAGATATTTCTTCATCTTCTCATAAATGTATTGAATGTGACTCTTCTTATGATAATAGCAGTATTCCATATCCACAAGGTCTACTAATGGTCTCAAGCTCGATCTACTATTTTTCTCGAATTATTTTTACATTGATTACTTTTACTACAACTAGAACTAACAACAAATGCTCTACCATCATTGCTATTACTTAGCTTTTTAAACTTATTATCCGTAAGTGTAGTAATTTCCTCCACTTTTAAAGTCTCATTCTCAATGCTAGGGCTGACACTAAACTCTTATAAGACTATGGGAAAGTGGTTATAAGCAAAAGGGTTTTATCTTGATCGTTTATTTTCACATTAATACTAGCCAATTGAGTAATTAATTTATTGAAAGTATTGAGATAAACTTTCACATCAATTATTTACTCCATTTTGAGTTGGTACAACTCTTTCTTCAAGTACAAAACAACTTGTGAATGACTTTGACATGTGTAAGCTCTCTAATTTCCTCCACAAAGCAATTAGTGAAATATCTTCAAAGACATTGTATTTCATACCAGGGGTTAACGTTAATCGAATCAAACTCACTACCTTTTATTGAAGTTTCTCCGAATGGTCATTTTTTATGGTAGCCAACTGCTTCTTGTTTAAAGTTTTAATTAATCATTGCTGCACGAGAAAATTTTTATTGTGCTTTACTATAAACTAAAATATTTTTACCATTAAAGACTCACTCTGAATTTTTTACTCACCATTTTTGAATCTCAAACCTACACTTTGATACTAATTATTGTGAAAAACCATACATAAGCTACTTCATAATAAATTCACCGTAAAAAAAAATAATTTTGCAATTACTAATTATTTTTCTCCCTCAAGCAGTCGCAAATCACTTACAAAATGGTGGCCTTAAAAGACTTCAACTCTCAATTTATTTTGGTAGCATCATTATAAATATGTCGATAGACACTCAATTTCGTGGCCTACTAGATGCTTTTCCTAACTTTATTTTTTGGCAACATTTTCCTATATTTATGGGCCACAAATTTGGGCTTTTGATATATGATATTTTTTAAAGAAGAAAAAATTCTCTCTATTTTTACAATTCCATTTTCTTCTCTCAATAAGGCCAAGCTTCAGCCCTCTGTGGGCCTTCCTTTTCCCTCTTCAGGAAGGGGAGGGCCTTCCCCACCTTTAGACGTGATGTATATATTTTTGTTTTGGTGGTTTTGGCATATCGCTATGCTTAAAACAAAAGTTTTGTTACCTATCTATATTGTGGTTTTGCCAATCTATGTTGTGGCCTTAGATCTAAGGTGTCTTATCTTGTATGGAGAGTTAGAGCGTCCTTAAGGTATTAGGATGGCATCTGATTGGGAGGGGGGGGGGGGGTTAAAAACATTATGGGAGGTAGGTCTCGTTATGTCATCAATCGCTCGTTGTTGTCCCTGTTGGTAGTGCCTCACTCAGGGCTTTTAGTGCAGGAAGCTTGATCTAAGGTTTGGGCTTGTCGTTCCCTTAAGCGACAAAGGAGGGGGTGACGTTGGGCTATTGGAGTGTTTTGCCTTTGTTTTTTGGAATTTTCTGTTTTGAATCTCTATTCTTAGATTTGTTTGGGGCTTTAGTATGTGTTACATGTGTTTTTGTTCTACAATGCTAAGATTAGGGTGGTGGTGACTTTGGTGCCTGTGGCGGGATGAGCATTCGGTTCAAACCAAACCGAACCAAATTAAATAATAAAAACCGAATTACATATTTTAAAAATCAAACCGAATCGAAATAGATGAAAAATCAAATCAAATCGAATCACTCTTTTCAATTCAGTTCAAACCGATCGATTTTGATTTTTAATTAATTTTTTAATTCAGACTTAATTTTTAAGTTATTTAGTCTAATTTTGACTTTGGTTTGAATCTAATAACCATTAATCAATGAAATTAAACAATTTATATATATATATATATATATATATATATATAATTCATAAATTCCCCATAAAAATAAATCAATTCAAAAATTGATTCTGTGGGAGGTAGTTCTCGTTATGTCATCAATCGCTCGTTGTTGTCCCTGTTGGTAGTGCCTTACTCAGGGCTTTTAGTGCAGGAAGCTTGATCTAAGGTTTGGGCTTGTCGTTCCCTTAAGCGACAAAGGAGGGGGTGACGTTGGGCTATTAGAGTGTTTTGCCTTTGTTTTTTGGAATTTTCTGTTTTGAATCTCTATTCTTAGATTTGTTTGGGGCTTTAGTATGTGTTACATGTGTTCTTGTTCTACAATGCTAAGATTAGGGTGGTGGTGACTTTGGTGCTTGTGGCGGGATGAGCATTCGGTTCAAACTAAACCGAACCAAATTAAATCATAAAAATCGAATTACATATTTTAAAAATCAAACCGAATCGAAATAGATAAAAAATCAAATCAAATCGAATCGAATCACTCTTTTCAATTCAGTTCAAACCGATCGATTTTGATTTTTAATTAATTTTTTAATTTAGACTTAATTTTTAAGTTATTTAGTCTAATTTTGACTTTGATTTGAATCTAATAACCATTAATCAATGAAATTAAACAATTTATATATATATAATTATATATAATTCATAAATTCCCCATAAAAATAAATCAATTCAAAAATTGATTCTGTAGGAGGTAGGTCTCGTTATGTCATCAATCGCTCGTTGTTGTCCCTGTTGGTAGTGCCTTACTTAGGGCTTTTAGTGCAGGAAGCTTGATCTAAGGTTTGGGCTTGTCGTTCCCTTAAGCGACAAAGGAGGGGGTGACGTTGGGCTATTGGAGTGTTTTGCCTTTGTTTTTTGGAATTTTCTGTTTTGAATCTCTATTCTTAGATTTGTTTGGGGCTTTAGTATGTGTTACATGTGTTCTTGTTCTACAATGCTAAGATTAGGGTGGTGGTGACTTTGGTGCCTGTGGCGGGATGAGCATTCGATTCAAACCAAACCGAACCAAATTAAATCATAAAAACCGAATTACATATTTTAAAAATCAAACCGAATCGAAATAGATAAAAAATCGAATCAAATCGAATCACTCTTTTCAATTCAGTTCAAACCGATCGATTTTGATTTTTAATTAATTTTTTAATTCAGACTTAATTTTTAAGTTATTTAGTCTAATTTTGACTTTGGTTTGAATCTAATAACCATTAATCAATGAAATTAAACAATTTATATATATAAAATTACATATAATTCATAAATTCCCCATAAAAATAAATCAATTCAAAAATTAATTATGTTTGATTTGAATATATAAAATTACTATTTGGTTCGATTCGGTTTAACTAATTTTTTTCTCCTCAAAACTGAAAAAAACCGAAATAACCGAAATTTTTATAATATAAAATCGAATTGAATCAAACTGAACTAAATTATTTTAAAAATCGTATTAAATTATTAAATTAAAATAATTTGATTCAATTTATTCGGTTTGAATCGAATAATGCTCTCTTGACTGTGGGGTTGAGCTTTTGCTTCCCACTGGCCTTGTGCGGCTAAACTCCGTCGAAGCAGTTTTTTGCGGGCTTGAGTCCCTTGCTTGGGTTCTAAATTTGAGGTTGTTAATGTGAGTTTTGGGCCTTAACCCAACTTTTATGTTCATCCAAAATTTAATGAAATTTCAAATTTCAATTAAAAAAAAAAAAGCACTTTTGATGCAATACAAGTCCAACTTTAAGTTGGATTTTCTTTTTAACCACCGAGAATTTTTCCTTTTTTTTATTAATTAATTTATTCCTAATCTAAACCGTAACTCCTATTTTTATTTGGACTTGGATTCAACATGTAAATACTGTATAATTGGATTTAATTTTTCTTTTTCATTAAATTTAGTGAATGACTTTGTTGGATATGTCTTTTTTATTATTAGATATCAAGTGAATGTATTTAAACTTTGAATGCTCAGTTGTGAGATTCGACAAACCCAATCCATTGCCGTGGCTAAAAAGTAATTAAAAAAATATTATTTTAAACGTTACTAAGAAATAATTGAAAATGTCATTTTATTATTTTTTTGCGTATGCTTATAATTAAAAATATTTTAAATTAAATTTTAATATTCTTTAATTAATTATATTTAAGAAAAAGTTTTTCTAACAATAATTTCAATAATCATGCTAAATAAATCCTTGTTTTTTTTTTCCTTAAAATTGATAAATCAAATAAAACCAAATTAATTTAGTTAGAATTCTCCATAACATTCAATTTGATTTAATTTTTATTTTTATAAAAATTAATTAATTTGATATTAGTGATTTATAAATTGAATTAAGTTTATGAATATTCACTCTAATCAGTGGCGGAACTAAAAGATTATCTTTGGGGATTCAAAATAAATATTGAAAAGACTGATAAAAATATAAAAATTGATATAACATATAAAATATTAAGAGAATAAAATTGAATAACATATAAAATATGAATGAATTTAATATAAAATTATTGGGGTTGAAACAAAAATAAAAATATTAAAGAACCAAACAATAATTTTTTTTTCAAAAAATACACTAAATATTATAGATAAATTTTAAATTTTAAGAATGTTTGAAGGACAAACAGTAATTTAAAAAAATTATTAAAAATGCTTGGATAAAATTTTAAACATTAACGGTTTTGATTGTTGAGAAAAACTTACAATCAAAACTACCTTTCATGGAGTTTAAAAGTTGATTTAGGTGATAAGAGCTCTCCATTTCCTCCAAATTTAGAAATAATAATTTTGTCAAATTTAACATTTAAAATTAGTTTTACCATCAAGCATAAAAATATATTAAATATTGAAAAAAAATATATAATTTTTTGTGGTGTAAAATTGTCTCTATTTATTTTATGTCAATATAGTTAAAATTCTTAGCTGTTATTTATTATAATAATTATAAATTATTATTTCAAAATATTAATTAATTTAAAAATATCTATATACACTTAAACTCTTAAAACTTAAATTTAGTTTCTCTAACACTTTAACTCTCAAATCTTAAATTAAATTCTCTAAAAATTAATTTTCTAACCAACGGCTAAAAAATAGTAAATAAATACTGATTATGATTTATGAATTTTTTTATTAAGTTTTTTTTTAATTATTTAAAAATTAATAAAACATATGATCTATAAAAATAATAAATATTAATTATTATTTGATAAAATACATTTTATAAATTTTTATCAATTATAATAATTATATAACAACTTAAATTTTTACATCTTTTATGTTTACTCATTTTTATAATAATTAAAAGTAAGTTCCTTGCACGGTAAAGCACCTCCAACCTTACAACCCATGACTGCTATATCTATTATTAGCAATCCCTATCAAATGCATGAGGCATGCTGGCATTTTGTCTAAAGATTAAGCTCTTGGAATCCATGCAATGCAAGCCTTCTAGCAAGACAATACGACACGACAACGCCCGGCCATGAAAACCAGCCATTTGCATGCATCGTTGGCCGGATTACCTACTTACCTATGATTGATTATGCAATTTACCTAACATTAATTATGCAATTTACGCTCACTAAGCGTTCTTAAAAGGAGGAAAAAAAGAAGGCATTCTACGAGCTAAATCTCAAAAGTACGATGAAATTAAGCGAACATGAGGGAACCAATTGGAAAGTTGAAAATGTTATCCATATATAGAAATTAATATTTTAATTCACCCAAAAGCTAAGAACGTAGAATCCCATGATCTTGAAGCATAATATTTTCAAAAAATGTTCCAATTATTTTTGGCTAGGAGACATATTTTTGAGCATTGTCAAAAAGAGTTAGAGTAGTGGTTAGTGGTCATATATGTGAATTACTTGTCCCACCAAAAGATGCAAGCCATCCACAAATCATTTTGCAAGAATTTCTTTACCCATATGCACACCCGTGATTTATTTAGTTTTAGTATGTAATATAATATGATTTCAGTCAACTTAATCATTGATTTGGGTAATTAGAATCTTCCATCCATGCCTTTCTCTCCCAAGTACCTCCACCAAATTTTCTGATTAGGGATTTAGTTTTCCTTTTTTATATATAATTATTAGTATAAATTAAGCATCCTTTAAATTTTCTGTCTTTTCTCTCTCAGAAATTATAAAATAAAAAGATAAATTTATAAATATAAGATGTTCTACATGAAATAAAAAGCTAATAAAATATAAACAGTTATATATAAATAATCTCATTAAATAATAATTATTATCTAATAATGAATTAAAAAAACTCAATAATTTTTAATATTTATTTATATATAATTAATTTACTATTTCATATAAATTATACACATGCAATCACGTCTTCCCCGTAAAATTACACCTTATCTTCCCACCTGAAAGTCTTTCACGTGGCAATGGCAAATGGCATTCAGACAAGTTAAAGATCTTCGTTTTATTCACTGTCGTACGTACATTTGGGGTCAAAAGATAACCAATTACATAAATCAATCGAGAATATGATCCAAGGGCACTCTTTTTTTTTTTTTTTTTTTGCAAGAATGCCAACCTAATAAGTTAATATTTTTTCTTAAATTTTTATTTTGTGATTTTTTTTTATCAAATCTTACTCTGGTGAGTGGTGCCTCCGAAATTAAGAATTTTTTTTTTTATTTGAATCTGTGACATGATTGATAATGCTAAATTTTTTCATTTTGATAAGTTAATCCATTTATATAATTTAATAGTGTGTAAGAAATTTAAACATAAAATCCATATACATCTTAAAAGGTTAGGAAATCAATCAAATTAAACTTGATTAGCTCATAAAAGATAATATGCTTATATATACGTAATTAACAAATTTTTTATACAATTAATGAATAAAACATGCCCCCTTTATTATTATTATTATTATTATTATTATTATTATTATTATTATTATTATATATTGATCGTCAAACCCATCTCTCTATATATATATATATTAAAATTAAAAAATTTCAGATAATTTTAATAGCCTATTTTACCATGTTGACTTAAAGTATTTAAAATTATTACCTTTCTTTAATAGAAAATTTGATAATTATCATAAATATGTTAGATTCATATATTTAATACATAAATTTTATTATATATTTTGTGTTTAAATATACGATGGAACGATTTAGATAAGAAAATCTTTATTAATAGATAGTTTTTATCTATACTCAATCCATAAAAAGAAGTATAATATAATCTTCTTATAGAAGGAAAAAAAATACAAATATATATATAGGCAATTAAAATCTATTCAAAGATGATATGATAGAAAGAATAATCTTTGGAGTATAGTAATGAATATTTTTTTATAATATAATAAAATATAATAATTAATATAAATATTTTTATAAATAAGACTGTTCATGAGCCAACTTGTAAGTTTTTAAATGAGTTAACTCATGAGATTTAATAAGTCAAATATTATTCAGTTTTAGCTTGACTCATTTAATAAATGAGCCTAAAGATCCAACTTGAGTTTGGCTCTTTTTCTAAATGAACCAAACAAAATATAACTAAATTTTTATCGAACTGAATTTATAACAATATGTATTAGATCGTATTAAATCATTGAAAGCCCTATTAAACCTTATCAAAAGTATGTATTATATATTTTATTCTCATATCCACAAAACTTGGTAACACTTTAGTTTATCGCCATGGAATTGAAGTACTAGTCTTATCGAAGTAAAAATAAAAATAAACTTCTTAGTATTTGAACAACTTAATTACACTTTAGTTTTTCAAAACTTTATATATATATAACAATTTAATGATTTATTAAAATTTTATTTTTGCTAATGATAATATAAATTAAAAATTAATTTGCAAATTTCAAAAACTCTATATTTTAAGAAAAATATCAAGGTCCCAATTGTTGATATGTCATATGTGGACCTGTATAATTAGGATTGAGAGGGAAGCAGTGATTTTGGCTGAAACCAATGAAATATTGAGTGGAAGAAGGACAGGAGCATTGCATTATTGCTATTGGGATCCAAGCACATATATATGAGAAAAAGACGCTGCACCATCTCTAAAGACATATTAAATTGAAAAATTAATTCAATTACATTTTGTTTATATGCTCAAAGTATATTAAAAGGGATTTAATACTCATAAAATAAATAAATAAATAAAAATAAGGCAGCACAGGAGTGGTACTACATATAACTTGGAGCCATCCAAAAAAAAAAGTTTTTGAAAATTAAAAATTTACCTATAATTATAATATATATATATATATATATATATATATATATATATAGATATATTTTTTTAAAAAATACTGTTTGCCTCTTTTAAAATTTTAAAAATTAAAATTTTATCTATAAATTTCAGTGTATTTTTTTTTAATTATTATTTATCCCTTCAATATTTTTATTTTTATGTAAATTTTATTCATATTGTTTTATATTATTTAATTTTAATTTTTTTATATTATATATTTTTATTTTAATCTTTATATTTTCAACATTGTCGAAGCTCAAAATATATTAGAATGGAAAGAGATGCACAGGTCATAGAGAGAATTGAAGAATCTGCAATTCTTCATCGAAATTTAATCAGAGCATTTAATTCAATTTTACTTGTTATATGCTAATTATTTAATTATCATGATAATAATTAAAATGTCTCCATTGTATGAATAATGATTATATTGAATAAATTCTCTCAATAACAGTGTCTCCATTTATCGGTTTGCCATTTATGAAATCATTTTCAATTATTAATTAAAAAAAATTAGTTTCAACCGTTAGTTTATGTAACTTATTATCAATAAATAATTTTTTAAATGATAGTGAATACCATTAAAAAAAAACTAATAGATTAAAAATAGTGTTTTTAAATTTAGCCTCATTTATCAGATTGATTGGATAAATTAATAATTTTAACATTAAAATTTCATTTACTTTATGAAAAATAAATTATATATAAAAAATTTGTTTCCATATAAATTATTTTCCATGAAAATATTTTTTTACTATTTTGATTATAATGTTAAATTAATAGAGTGTTTTTAAATTTTAATAATATTGTCAAAATTCAAAAAATGACTTATTCTTTTTAAAAAATGAAATTATTTCTTTTAAAAATAGTTTAAATTTTCCTCTAATTACAAAAAATATTTTTCATTAATTTATTTTTTGGGTGTTTTAAATATTAAAAAATATGAAAAATGATTTTGAAGAAAATATTTTTATAAAATAAACGAAACTTAAAATTGATTAAATTTCTAATTAAATTAAATAAAAATTTATTAATGAAAAATTCAATTATTGAAATATCAACAAGCAATCTATTAAATGTTTTGTCTCATATACCCTTATCATAGCATATTTTAAATGGTTGTGAAAGAGATGACATATGTGCTGTCGCATCTTGCTCTCCACTATATATTAAATAAAAACAAAGCAAATCACATTTTCACTGTATAATGATCATAGTATATCTTGTTACATTAAATTGCTTACATTAAAAAATGCTTCATGTTTTGCTAACATTATCTTTTGCTTTTCTATGTTCATTTGCTCCTTCAATCTAGCATTTTCCTCTTCAAGTATTTGAAGTGATGGGTTAATTGATGTTGATCCCTTTGGACCATAGCATATAGCCCTTTGATACAACCGTATCTAGTGATAAATACGTTTACATATCTCGTTCACATTAGAAATTTCACATTGAAAGAATATGAAATGAAAAATAATATATAATTGATTGCGTTGTAACATTAAATTTACTAATTATTTTAACATATAAGTATGAGACATATATGCTTATGGCTCGAGTGGATGATGAAGTATATTTAAGTAAGTTCTATCTTTATTGACGTAGCCAACATCTCTTGCATCTCATTCTCAAATCAGAATTTCCAAGGAATACTTTTACAAGCACAATCAATAAAATTTTCCATATACTATTATTAATCATTGTAACATTGCAAACTTAAACTTACATATTAATATAATCCCTATAGACCACATCTCTGTGTCGAACTACAATGATTTTAATGTACATTTCTTTTTGTAATGAATATATTATAATAATTTAACATTCTTTTTTAAATTTTGATAGATATATTAATATATGAAAATGATATATTAATAGATGAAAATAAATGTGTAAGAAGAATAATAAAATACATGATTGTTAAATCAAATCGATCAGTCAGATTGATTTAATCGAGACTCAAAGATTTAACCAATTTAATATGCTTATAAAGTCTTATTTTTTTCATAAAATTTATTGTGAATTTGGATAAATTGGCAGGGTAATCAGCAAGTCGACAAATTCAATTCAATTAAAGGCGGATGATCGAGTTTTTATAGGGTGGTGAGGCAATTTCTGAAATAGACATTTTATCTCATTCTAAAAATTTTATTGTAGTTGCTAGCATGGGAAGTTGAATCTCCGGGATCCATATAATGAATTTAAAGTTAGCTATCATTTGAACTATACTAAAATTTTATATATATATAAACTTGAAAACTTTTATTTATAGAGATTATTTGAATAGAAGAGAATAATATTATGGGTAGTAATGTATTTTTTTTTTGAATGATAAAAGAAATCTCTTTCAATATTGCCCTTTTGAAAATTTGCTATCTATTTAGCGCACATAAGAGTTTACACCATCAAACTTTTATGAAAAAATATATCGCATCATCAGATTATATTGATAAAAAAAATTAATATTTATACTTAAATATCCAAAATCTCAGATCAAGAGGAGTTAGGGACGCACATTATATTTTTAACAGCGAAAAACCTATCAAGTATTGCTGAAAAAAAAAAAAAACCACTTAAAGGAGATATGATCTTAGTGATAGGGAAAGAAGACTCTTATATTAGGAAAATAACTTCATATCTATTTTTCAAAGACGAACATAAATATAAAGAGATAAATCAAGATTTATTGCTAGTGAACACAAATTTAGAAATTTATATATTAAAAAAAAGATAATAAAAGAAAAAAATAATAATAATTTGGGGACGATGAAGAAAAATGAGAAGAGGAAGAGTTTCCAAGAGAAGATAGAGCCCCTCAATAGAAACCAATTATTACAGCAGTACCTTTTAATGTATATTCCTATTTAGTTCACCTAATATATATATATATATACACTCAACTCAACTATACTTTTATCTAAAAAATTTGAGGTTAGCTATATGGATTCTCTTTTTCCACTCTAACGATTTGGGTTAAATCCTCGAAAATGGGTAATGCTTATAGGTCATGCTGTACTATTCTCCTCCAAGTCAGTTTAGTTCTATCCATTTTTTTCTTTTTATTCTCTAACCCAATGTGCTCTACTTGTCTAACTAAAGCCTCCGTATGTCTACGCTTCACATGATCAAACTACCTCAATCTCTATTCTCTCAACTTATCCTTAATTGGCACAACTCATACATTTTCTTTAATACTCTCATTATGGACTTTATTTAGTCTAATATGGCCACTCATCCACCTTAACATTCTTATCTCTGCAACTCTTATCTTAGACACATATGACTCATTCAGTGCCCAACACTCATTACCATATAACATGACCGGTCGTATGGCTGTATGATAAAATTTTTCTTTCAACTTATTGAGAATTTTATGATTACATAAAACTCCCGTGGCACATCTCCACTTCAACCATTCGGCTTTAATCCTATAATTAACATCTTTCTCACATCCTCCATTTACTTGAAGGATTGAGTCGAGATATTTAAAGTGATTACTTTGGGGCAGTACCACTCCATCCAAACTAACTTCTTTCCTATCACTAGTTCGGCCTTCACTGAACTTGTAATGCATGTATTATATCTTTGTTCCACTTAACTTAAAGCCCTTTGACTCTAGAGTACTTCTCCAAAGCTCTAGCTTTCTATTGATTCCTTCTCACATCTCATCTATTAGAATCATATCATCAGCAAACATCATATACCAAGGGATACTCTCTTGTATATGTTTTGCAAATTCATCTAGAACTAATGTAAAAAGATAAAGGCTTACAGCTGAACCTTGGTATAATCCAACTGAGATAGAAAAATTTCTTGTGTTCTCTCCTACTATGCGCACAATAATAGTTGTTTTTCCATACATATCTTTCAACACTTGTATGTACCTAATAGATACCATATTTTGTTCTAACACTCTCTACAAGACATCTTTTGGAACACTATAATAAGTTTTCTCCAAATCGATAAAAATCACGTGTTGATCTTTCTTCATATCTTTATATTTCATATATATATATATATATATATATATATATATATATATATATATGTATGTACCTTCCTCGTTCAAATTAATATAGCTTACTTCATTTGTAATTTCTTATTCACAAAAATTCTCAATTCCATTTTTATATAATTTTGAAAGAAAAATTGAATTATTGGAGTTGCATATAATCCCACATAATGGGAAAAAAATAATTTTGACTAAAAATAGATAAGAAATAAATAATATTATATAATTCTTAGTTTGAAAATTTTACATTATAAAATTTCACTAACATTTATTTTATTTTTCAAGAAATCAGAATATTATCATTAAAATTTATTAATGGAGAAATTTATTTTTTTTTAAGGAAGGATATTCAATGCCATAATTAATGGTATTAAATATGTTAATGTGTATGAAAATAATTTTATTGTGGTATAAAAATTTAATTATTTTTATATTATAATTACCTAAAAATGTTACATTAATTCTAATAAAAATTTTAAAGTTGTTTATTATAAAAATTTGTCACATAGAAATTTATGGAGTTATTTTAATATTTGAATACGATTCAGTAAGTTCTATATATGCCTGTTTTCATTTTTTTAATAAAGATGTTAATTTTATGTTTTCTTTTATTTTTTTAAATATCATTTAATTAAATTTTGGTTAATTTCAGTTGTATCCGATTTGAACTTTCATTGCTTTAAAACCTTGTTCCATGTTTCCTTTATTTTATCATTTTTCAAATAGCTTTATTTGTTTTTAAATTAAAAAAAATAGTGAAGGCAGTTTTAGACAATATATAAATAATAATAATTAAATTTCAAATGAATATGAATGATTATTTTCTTTGACAATTAATTGAAAAATCTCAAAATTTTCATAACCAAATTTATTATTTAAAAATTTATTATATTATTTTTTTAATTGATTAAAAATAACAATAATATTTTTTTTATACTCATACATCTAATAATATGTTTATATTTTTATTATAGATTTTTTTATCATATTTTATTGAACTAATTTTAGAGGGATTAATAATGTAATTTAAAATAAAATAATTAAATACAATTAAAATTAAGATTTTAGGATTTGTTAATTATTATAATCGGTCAAAATATTTCATTTGAAAATAATTGGTGTATAATTAATAAGAATATATATATATATATCTATAAAATAAAATAATTTAAAATTATATTTATAGAAAGTAAAATCTATATATATCTTTTTTTATATAAATTAAATCAAATTTTCATTAGAGGCTGCTAGCTAGACTTGTTAATCATGAATTTTGTTTTTTTTTCCTTAAATATTATTATATTAATATTTTAACTTTTTTAATCAATTATATTATGTTTGCGATTAAAAAGATAAAATAATAAATTGTTGATTTGTAATTTATAGCCATTAATGACCATTAAATGTCTAAATTTTGAAAGCCAAAATTAGCTGTGTAATTTTTTTATTAAATTTATTTAATAATTAAATTAAATTTGGTTTAAAATGTTCTTTATCATGTTGGCTATAAATACAAACTATAAAGTATATTGTGCCATTTGGGAATTACAAAACTTTATTTTATCATTTAATATTTTTCTAATTATTCTTTGATTTATTTTATTTTACATTAATTCTATTCAACTTTTATTTATCCGTCTTTATTCTCAAAATTTGTTTATATTTTCTTTAATTCCTGTTTTTGTATAATATTAGGAAAAATTCATTATGTCCAAAATTAAAATGTCAGTCAACACTAATTACAAAAAGAGCAATAGTAATAAAGTAAATATAATTATTTATAAATATATGCGAAAATCAGCTTTCAATATTAATTTCACGTATATTTCTTTTTATTTCTTATTTTCTTTTTATTGTTGTTATTTATCTATTAATTATCATGATAACACTTTTATATTTTTTTTAAAAATATTTTTCATTTATTTATTTTAAAGAGTAATAATATATTTTAGTTATATACATTAACTAATTTATTTTTTCATAGAAAATAGAGTATTAAAAAGTAATTAAAAAATGCATTTTTTTATTAATTTAAGCATAACACGAGCATTTAGATAATATGAATAATAAGCAGCAAATTATGTTCGGGTTTAGGAAAAATTCAAATAATATATATAAATTTTTAATGAATGTAAGTTTAGGCTATTCAAATTTTGAAAATATCTTAGTAATTGACCTTTATTTATAATTATTTTGTAAAAGTATTTATAATTATTGAAAATATAAAATAATTTTTGTTTATTAAAAATAAAAAATAAAATTATTATTTTATTTGGAAAAAATTAGATTAAAATGAATAAAAAAGTAAAAATGATGTTTTAATTTAATCAAAAAGTTCAAAGTAGACTTGCGAAGACATTACAAAGGAGTTGAAGGGTCAATTATGATAAGAAATTCTTATTATACTCATTTTGAACTATAAAAAAAAAAATATAAGCAACAAAAAGCAAATATAAAAAAAAATTGATTATTGGAGGGTCAATTCAATTTTCATATAATTTAAAATTGGATGATGATATTGGAGGTCATCATGAATTTGTACACTTCATCATGACTGATCCAGAAATTTGTACACTTCATTCTCATGACTTATCTGAAATTTGAGGAGAAGTGTCATGGTTTTCTAAAATTAAATGATTTGTACAAATTATATTATTTATTTCTTGTTTGATTATCTATTAAAATGATTTGCTTGTCCACTATATAAGATTATATGCGACTCTAATAATTTAAATTTTATGCTCATCATCTTTGAATCTCAAATCTGCTCCCTAATACTAATTGTTATGAAAAATCATACATAAGCTACTTCATAATAAATTTCCTATAAACAAAATAATTTTATAACTACTAGTTATTTTTCTCCTCCAAAGGGTCACAAATCACTTACAAAATGGTGGCCTTAAAAGACTTCAACCCTCAATTTATTTTGGTAGCATCACTACAAATATGCCGGCAGACACACTCAATTTAGTGGCTTACCAGATGCTTTCCCTATCTTTATTTTTGGCAACATTCTCCTGTATTTATGGGCCACAAATTTGGACTTCTAATATATGATATTTTTTAAAGAGGAAAAAATTCTCTATTTTTGGTCTATACAATTCCATTTTCTTTTAACCACCGAGAAGTTTTCCTCTTTTTTAATTAATTTATTCCCAATCCAAATCGCAACTTCTATTTTTATTTGGACTTGGATTCAACATGTAAATACTGTGTAATTGGATTTAATTAATCTTTTTTATTAGATTTAGTGAATGACTTTGTTGAATGTCTTTTTTATTATTAGATGTCAAGTGAATGTACTTAAATTTTGAATGTTCTGTTGTGAGCATAGTTATTAGATTTAGACAGAATTGTTCAGTTGAATTAGTAAATTAATGAATTCGTCTAGATTAGTAATTGAATCAGATAAAAAAGTGATATAGTGTGACCGAATCAACCCAACAGTTGAATCGATGAATCAGTGTAACCTAATTCACCTGACTAGTTTAATTATTTAATAAAATCTTTTTTTTTAGTGTTGATATAAAAATTTAAATTTAAAATCTTATAAAAAATTTTTAAAATCAAAATCATTTGAGTTAGCTTGATAGTTATATATTTTTATTTTTCAATATATTTATTTTTTAACATATACTTAATATTTCATAAACATTCAAAAGATAATTATATATTTATAGAAATTTTTTTGCATTATATTATTTAATATTTTTATATAAGATTTAAAAATACTACTAAAATTTATTAGATATAATTTAATAAATGCTAAATTTTTATTTTAAATAATTAAAATTTAAATAAATTATATTTTTTTATATTATAGATTTTATTTTTAATTAATTTTTACTTAATTTATATATATTTAATTAATTTTTAATAACTTACTAATTAAATCATTGACCTGCTAATTAAATCACTAATCCATTCACATGATTCATTTACCGAGTCAACCTCCAAATTGAGTTTAATAACACTAGTTGCGAGATTCAACAAACCCAAGCCGTTGCCTATGGCTAAAAAGTATTTAAAAAATATTATTTTAAATATTACTAAAAAATAATTGAAAATGTCGTTTTATTATTTTTCATATTCTTATAATTAAAAATATGTTAAATTTATTTTAAATTCATTTTTAATATTCTTTAACTAATTATATTTAAAAAAAATTGTAACAATAATTTCAATAATCATGCTAAATAAAATCCTTAATTTTTTTTTTTGCTTAACATTGATAAATCAAAAGAACCAAATTAATTTTAGTTAGAATTCTTCGTAACATTCAATTTGATTTAATTTTTATTTTTGCAAAATTTAATTAATATGATTTTAATGCTCACTCTTAATCAGGGCCGGAACCAGAAGATTGTCTTCTGGGCTAAAAATAAATATTGAAAAGTCTAATAAAAATACAGAAATTAATATAAAAATATAAAATATTAAGAGATTAAAATTGAATAATATAAAAAAATATGAATATATTTTATATAAAATTAAGGGCTGAAACAGAAATAAAAATATTGAAGGACCAAACAGTAATATTTTCAAAAAATACACTAAGTATTATAGGTAAATTTTAAATTTTAAAAATTTTTAAGGACAAACAGTAATTTTTAAAAAAGATATATTAAAAATATATGAATAAATTTTTAATTTTAAAGGCCAAGTCCTCCCCAAGCTAACACCTAGTTCCACCCCTGCTCCTAATCTTAACTACCCTTAGAAAATTTTAGGAGCCAAAGAACCCCTAATTCATTTTTCTTCCACCGTCGAAAAACGGACGATCACTAACAAACAAATTTATGATCACATGTTTAATTTCATTGTTTACATAAATTATGTTAAAAAAAAACATTAATTTTCTTTTGTGAATAAAAAAAATATTAATTATAATATCGAATATATACGTACGTAATTTGAGTGTGAGTATTGTGTACAACATGTTATTGGGGTGTATCACTATTAATTTATTGATAAATAAGCTTCACATTAAATTTGAGCAAAGACCACCTAACTTTAACAGTATGCTATGCCTAGCCTAATGAATAAAGACATTTTGATTAATTATTGAGAAAATAAAGACATTTTGATTAATTATTGAGAAAAACTTACAATCAAAACTACATTTCATGGAGTTTAAAAGTTGATTTAGGTGACAAGAGATATTCATTTAGTTTGGAAAATTTTAAGTTTGAATATTATCACTGAACTCTTAGCTTAATGATATATTTACATTTAACTAAATTTATTCATATAAATATTTTAAATTTTGGCCTCACGTAAATATAATGAAATATTTTCACGTGAATGTGGGTGTAAAAGGTATAATATTTTTTATCAAGTATGTGATCAATTTATTTATACATAAAAGTAGATCGATATAATGGTTTAGAGGCTCATCCTGTATAATTTTTTTTTAAATTGTCTTCTTTTTTTATTTTAAACAAATATATAAAATTTTAATAATTTTTACATTTATTTTAATTATTAAAATCATAATTTTAGTGATTAATTTTGTTAATTTGGCTCTAAAAATTTTCCTCCAAATTTAGAAATAATAATTTTACCAAATTTAACATTTAAAATTAGTTTTACCATCAATTATAAAAATATATTAAATATTGAAAAAAAAAATATACTTTTTTGTGGTATAAAATTTTGTCTCTATTTATTTCATTTTTATATAGTTAAAATTTGTAGCTGTTATTTATTATAATAATTACAAATTATTATTTCAAAACATTAATTAATTTAAAAATTTTTATATGCACACTTAAATCTTTATAGCTAAAATTTAGTTTTTCTTACATTTTAACGCTCAAATCCTAAATTAAATTCTCTAGAAATAATTATCAAATATGATTTATAAGTTTTTTTTATTAAATTATTTACAATTAATAAAATATATAATCTATAAAAATAATAAAAATTAATTATTATTTAATAAATTACATTTTATAAATTTTCATTAATTATAATCATTATATAACAATTTAAATTTTAACCTCTTTTATATTTAATTCAACGTTGGCTCTCATTTGCACACTCATTTTCCATTTTTATAATAATTAAAAGTAAGTTCCTTGCACGCTCAAGCATCTCGAACCTAACAACCCATGACTGCTCTATCTATTATTAGCAATCCCTGCCAACTGCATGTGGCATGCTGGCATTTTGTCGTAAGATTAAGCTCTTGGAATCCATGCAATGCAAGCCTTCTAGCGAGACAATACGACACGACAGCGCTCGGCCATGAAAACGCGCCATTTGCGGGCATCGTTGGCCGGATTACCTGCTTACCTAAGATTGATTATGCAATTTACCTAACATTAATTACGCAATTTACGCCCACTATGCGTTCTTGAAAGGAGGAAAAAAGAAGGCATTCTACGAGCTAAATCTCAAAAGTTTAAGCGAACATGATGGAATCAATTGGAAAGTTGAAAATGTTACCCATATATAGAAATTAATATTTTAATTTACCCAAAAGCTAAGAACGTACAATTCCATGATCTTGAAATATAATATTTTTAGAAAAGTTCCCAATTATTATTGGTTAGTAGACATATTTTTGAGTTTTGAACATTGTCAAAAAGATTTAGAGTAGTGTTTAGTGTTCATATATGTTAATTACTTGTCCCACCAAAAGATGCAAGCCATCCACAAATCATCTTGCAGGGATTTCTTTACCTATATACACACCCGTGATTTATTTAGTTTTAATATTTAATATAATATGATTTCAGTCAACTTAATCATTGATTTCGGCAATTAGAATCTTTCATCCTCCATCGTACCTCCACTTAATTTTCTAATTAGGGATTTAGTTTTCCTTTTTTATATATAATTATTAATATAAATAAGCATTCTTTGAATTTTCTATGTCTTATCTCCAAGAAATTATGAAATAAATGAAATACAAAGGTGATTTTATAAATATAAGATGCTCTATATAAAATGAAAAGCTAATAAAATATAAATAAGTATATGTAGATAATTTCATTAAATAACAATTACTTAATAATAAATTTAAAAAAATGAACAATTTTTAATATTTATTTATATATAATTAATTTACTATTTCATTTAAATTATACACATGCAATCACGTCTTCGCCTATAATTACTCCTTATCTTCCCACCTGAAAGCCTTTCACGTGGCAAAGCGAATGGCATTCAGACAAGTTAAAGACCTTCGTTTTGTTCACTCTCCTACGTACATTTGGGATGAAAAGATAATTAATTACATAAATCAATTGAGAATATGATCAAAGAGTACTCTTTTTTTTTTTTTTTTAAATGCCAATTTAACAAGATAATATTTTTGTTAAATTTTTATTTTATAATTTTTTTTGCCAAAAATTTTTTTTTTTACCAAATCTTGCTCTGGTGAGTGGTGCCTCCGAAATTAAGAATTTTTTTTAATCTCCGACATGATTTTTTTTTTACAACTAATCTATGACATGATTGATATTGCAAAATCTTTTCACTTCAATAAATTAATCTATTTATATATGTGTTTCTCTTAATCAATAAATTACTTTAAAAATAAGTTAACATGTATATTTATAATAATTTTTAAATTTATAAATTAAATTTATAAATTAAGAAAAAAAATAAGTTAAGATCCAACTTTTTATTTTAATATTTATAAGTCCAATACTTATAAATTAATTTAATAAATTATTTTATTATATTATTTTTATTTAATTTTTAAAATTTTATCATAAATCTCATTTAGTATTCTTTTAATAATTTTATTAATAAAAGTACTTATAAGTTATTTTTTGCCGAATATATTAAAAGTTTATTAATTATTTATAAATATTTTAATCAAATATGAAATTATTTAAAATTTTAAATATTTATAACTTATTTAAAGTTATAAATATTAGGTACTAATAAATTGGTTTTGTCAAATATCTTTATATTTAGTACTATATAAGAAATTCAAACTTAAAATCCATACACATCTTTAAAGGTCAAGAAATCAATCAAATTAAACTTGATTAGCTCATAAAAGATATTATGCTTATATATACGTAATTAACAAATTTTTTATGCAATTAATGAATAAAACGTGCCCCTTTATTATTATTATTATTATTATACACGTACATTTAAAACTAATTGAAATTTTAGTTTTTCTGATAAAAAATAATCAAGCCTCTGCATATTTTTTTTGCTTATTTTTGGATGGTTCTATTTTACCAGTATGGTTATGGTCAAATTCCTTGAAGCAGTTGATCATATATAATTAATTATTCTGGGCTGTTTGGATTAACTGTTGAATATAACTGATAGCTGAAAGCTGATAACTGATAGCTGATGATAGCTGTTTTATATTAAGTGTTTGGTAAAATTATATTTAGTTGTTACTGTTAATATGTGAAATGGCTAATAAGAGTATATATCATATAATTTATTTTATTATTTAAATAAATATAAAATTATAAATTTATTACATTATATTATTTATTTTATTATTAAATTAAATATAAATTTATTAAATTAATATATTATATTATTTAAATAAATATATAATTATTAATCTTTTATATTATATCATTTATTTTATTATTGAAATAAGAAAATAATTATTTTTTAAGATAATTATATAATTTTAAAAATATAGATAAAATAATAAAATAATTATTATTGTTAATAGAAAAATTTATAATTAATTTAAGTTTTTTGATATAAATAAATATTTTATATTTTATGCTATTAATAAAAAATATTTTAACAAAGTTGAAATATGTTAATTAAAATATTAAAATTTCAAATAAAAAAATAAAAATATTAATAATATTAATTTTCAAGTTAAATAAAAAAAGATAATATAGTCAAAATAAAAAATAAAATCAGATCAGCTATCAGCTGATGAGAAACAACTCTAAAAATAGAGCTGATACAAACTATAGCTGATGGGTATCATATCAGTTACCCATCAGCTATCAGCTCTATTTTTTTAAACTTACAAAACACCACAATTTACCTGTTTAGATGTCTATCAGCTATCAGCTACACCCAACAGGTAAATCAAACACCCCCTCTATCCTTTCCCGTGGGCAATTAGGAATCCAACCCAAGTATATTGATCGTCAAACCATATCAAAAGATCTCTCTCTCTCTCTCTCTCTCTCTCTCTATCTCTATATATATATATATATATATATATATATATATATATATATATATATATATTCAGATCAATTGATATATATTAAAATTAAAAATTTTCAGATAATTTTAATAGCGTATTTTATCATGTTAACTTAAAAGTATTTAAAATTATTACTTTTTTAATAGAGAATTTGATAATTATTATAAATATATAAGATTTATGTATTTAATAAATATGTCTCATTATATATTTTGTATTTAAGGAATATGATACAATGATTTAGGCAAGAAAAATCCTCATTAATGGAAAAATTTTGCCCACACTCACTTCATAAAATAAGTATAATACAATTTTCTTAAAAAAGGAAAAAAAATACAAACATATATAGACAATTGAATTATATTCATAAATGATCTATATAGAAAAGAATAATTTTTTTAGATAGTAATGGATACTTTTAATTTTTATAATATATTGAAATATAATAACTAATGTAAATATTTTTACGAACAAGATTATTCACGAGTCAACTCTCAAGCTTGTAAATGAGTTTGCCTAGCAAATTTAACGAGCTGAATACTATTTAACTTGAATTTGGCTTATTTATTAAATGAGTTTAAGGATCGAATTCAAGCTTAATTCATATTCTAAATAAAACAAATAGAAATGAATCAAACTTGTATGGAGCTGATTCTCAAATAGCTTGTAAATAGTTTGGTTTATTTACAGTCCTATTAAATCCTATGGAAATTTTTACTCAGACCCGGTCTACTATGAACTCAACATATAAATATATGAGACCAACATATTTAATAGGTAAGTTCTACTATATATTTTATATTTTAAATCCATGATAAATTATATTTGTGTGAGAAAAATCTTAAACGCTAAATCTATTATCAAAAGTATGCATTAGATCTTTTATTGTCATATCCTGCATAATTTGATAACACTATTGTTTAGGGTTTTTATTGTGTTCTAGGGCGATGTATATCGCCATGGAAATGAAGTACTAATCTTATCGAAGTAAAAAAAGAAAAAACTTCTTTGATTTTGAAAACTTTATATAATAAAATATTTTAATGGTTTATTAAAGTTTTATTTTTGTTAATGATAATATAAATTAAAAATTAATTTAAAATATCAAAAAACTCTATATTTTAACAAAAATATCAAAGGTTTCTTTTTTTTTTTTCTGAACAAAAAAAAACCCCATGGAAGACATCAATTAGGATTGAGAGGAAAGCAGTGACTGTGGCTGAAACCAATGAAATATTGAGTGGAAGAAGGACAAGAGCATTGCATTATTGCTATTGGGATCCAAGCATATATATGAGAAAAAGACGCTGCACCAACGAGAGTTAGTTCTATGCGCTTCTTAATCAATTGATTGAAAGCCCCCATCTAAAGACATATTAAATTGAAAAATTAATTCAATTACATTTTGTTTATATATATAGTCGAGGCTCAAAGTATATTAAAAGGGATTTAATAATCATAAAATAAATAAACAAACAAAAATAAGACAGCACAGGGGTGTACTGCATATAACTTGGGGCTATTCTCAAAAAAAATTTTAAAAATTAAAAATTTACCTATAATTTTAATGTATTTTTTTCAAAAAAAATATTGTTTACCTCCCTTAAAATTTTAAAAATTAAAATTTTATCTATAAATTTTAGTTTTTTTTAAATTACTATTTATTTCTTTAATATTTTTATTTCCATGTAAATTTTATTCATATTTTTTATTATTTAAATTTAATTTTTTAATATTATATATTTTTATTTTAGTCTTTATATTTTTAACAACAAGCTCAAAATATATTAGAATGGAAAGAGGTGCATAGGTCATAGAGAGAATTGAAGAATCTGCAATTCTCTATTGAAATTTAATCAGAGCATTTAATTCAATTTTACTTGTTATTTGTTAATTATTTAACTTTCATAATTAATAATTAAAAGATCTCCATTATATAAATAATGGCTGCATCGAATAAATTCTCTCAAAAAAATATATTCGATTATTAGTAGGTCATTTATCAAATCATTTTCAATTATTAATTAAATAAAATTAATTTCAACTGTTAGTTATGTAACTTATTATCAATATATAATTTTTTAAATGATAAATGAGGTCAAATTTAAAAACACTATTTTTGTTCACTATCATTTAAAAAATTATTTATTGATAATAAGTTACATAAACTAACGGTTGAAATTAATTTTATTTAATTAATAATTGAAAATGATTTAATAAATGACGTATTGATAATCAAAGATATTATTTTTTAGAGAATTTATCCAATGCAAACGGTATTTATATAATGAAAATATTTTAATCATTAATTATGACAGTTAAATAATTAACAAATAACAAGTAAAATTGAATTAAATGCTCTGATTAAATTTCAATGGAGAATTGCAGATTCTTCAATTCTCTTTATAACAACAAGCTCAAGATATATTAGAATGGAAAGAGATGCATAGGTCATTTTTCAGCTTCTTGTTATAAAGAGAATTGAAGAATCTGCAATTCTCCATTGAAATTTAATCAGAGCATTTAATTCAATTTTACTTGTTATTTGTTAATTATTTAACTGTCATAATTAATAATTAAAATATCTTCATTATATAAATAATTTTAGTCTTTATATTTTTAACAACAAGCTCAAAATATATTAGAATGGAAAGAGATGCATAGGTCATAGACAGAATTGAAGAATCTGCAATTCTCCATTGATTAATAGGAGTATTTAATTCAATTTTACTTATTATTTATTAATTATTTAACTGTCATAATTAATAATAAAAATATTTTCATTATATAAATAACGGTTGTATCAAATAAATTCTCTAAAAAATAATATCTTCGATTATTAGTACATCATTTATTAAATTATTTTCAATTATTAATTAAATAAAATTAATTTCAACCGTTAGTTTATATAAATTATTATCAATAATAATTTTTTAAATGATAGTGAACAAAAATAGTGTTTTTAAATTTGACCTCATTTATTAAATTGATTTGATGAATTAATAATTTTAATATTAAAACTTCATTTACTTTATGAAAAATAATTTATATATAAAAAATTTTTTCTATAAAAATTATTTTTTATGAAAATATTTTTTTATTATTTACTTGTAATATTAAATTAATGATTTATATTTATGTCATATATATATAAGTGTTTTTAAATCTTAATAATATAGTCAAAATTTAAAAAATGACTTATTTTTTTTTAAATAAAGTTATTTCTTTTAAAAATAATTTAATTTTTTTTAATTAGAAAAATATTTTTTATTAATTTATTTTTTAAGTATTTTAAATATTAAAAAATATAAAAAATATTTTTTTAAAAAAATATTTTTTTATAAAATAGACGGAACTTAAACTTGATTAAATTTTAATTAAATCAAATAAAAAATTAATAATAAAAAAATCAATTATTGAAATATCAACAAGCAATCTATTAAATGTTTTGTCTCGTATACCCTTATCATAGCATATTTCAAATGGTTGTGAAAGAGATGACATGTGCTGTCGCATCTTGCTCCCTACTATATATATATATATACCAGAATTGCTCTGCACTATACATTAAATAAAAGCAAAGCAAATCAATTTTCACTGTATAATGATCATAAAGTATCTTGTTAAATTAAATTGCTTATTGTCATACCTGTCATTCTCATCTTTAACCCATCATATTCATATGCAATAAGTTTTCGAAATAATGCTCCATGTTTTGCTAACATATCTCTTGCTTTCCTTTTTTTCATTTGCTCCTTCGATTTAGCATTTTCCTCTTCTAAGTGTTTGAAGCGATGGGTTAATTGATGCTGATCCCTTAGGACCATAGCATATAGCCCTTTGATACAACCATATTTAGTTATAAATACTTTCGTATATCTCATTCGCATTAAGAACCCACATTAAAAGAATATGAAATAAAAGACAATATATAATTGATTAGATTATAATATTAATTTACTAGTTATTTTAATATGTAAAATATAATATTCATATATTTATAGTTTGAATCCACAATCAACTATGTTTAAGTAAGTTTTTCCTATCTTTGTTGACGTAGCCAACATCTCTTGCATCTCCTTCTCAAATCAGAATTTCCAAGGTTATAAGCACGATTAATAAAATTTTCCATATACTATTGTTAGTCATTATAACATTGCAAACTTAAACTTACTTATTAATATAATCTCTATAGACCATATCTCTGCGTAACCTCTTCGAAGTACAATGATTTTAATGTATATTTCTTTTTCCAATTTTCTTGTAATGAATATATATTATGGTAATTTATATATATATATTAAAATTTGATTGATATATTAATATATAAAAATAAATGTGTAAGAAGAATAATAAAATACATGGCTGTTAAATTAAATCGATCAATTAGGCTGCTTTAATTGAGAATCAAAGCGTTAACTGATTCAATATGCTTATAAAATTATTTTTCTTTTTATAAAATTTGTTGTGAATTTGAATAAATTGGCAGGGTAATCAGCAAGTCGATAAATTCAATTCAATTAAAAGCGGGTGATCGAGTTTTTATAGGTGTTTTTCCGCCAAAGATAAGATTCATTGATTAGCCAAATTGGCTATAACAGATGTAACATAATGAAATTGAGCTAAAGGATTGAGAAGGAATGAATCCTCTAGCAAACATTTCCTTGCTAGATGATGAGCTACAGCATTTCCAATCCTTTTTATATGAATAAAAGCACGTGGTCAAGGTTAGAAGACAACAGACAAATATCATCTATGATTCTTTGAATACTGATGTTTAGGGATGGTAACGGGTAGGGTACTCACGAAAATTACCCTATTCGAACTCGAACCCAATTAATATTATCAAAATCTGAACCTGTCCTAAACTTGATTAAAATTTATTCTCAACTACCTGAACCCGTCTCAAACCCAATTATTATCATCCAAAAAAAAATCCGATTAAGTTGGGTAGGTCCTAAGTATAGGGAGAACTCTACCGAATTTTCGGCAAAACTTAGAATGTCTATTGATTCTTTAAAGTCTTACTTTAAGTAAATATAATTTTTACGTGAGTCGGGTCAGCCTTCCTTCTTCACCAGCTGCAGTAGTGACCTGTGAAATATTGTGAGTGGATATTGATTTTATTTATAATTTCAATATTATTACATATTCAAGGTATGCTCATGCATAATTTATACATTTATGTATGTAGTAAAAATTAGGCACGCCTTATATTGCATTTGTTCTTTATGATATTGCTGTGATTGTTGTTTTATGGCAATTTGGAGCTGTGTGTGTGTGAGTTAGTGTGTATGTGGTGAATATGAATATGGGTAGGACGGGTAGACGCGGCTTGAGGTTGACTCGCTGGGAACCAATCCTTATTATGGATAAATCGGGTAGGCGCGGCTTTAAGTTGATCTCGCTGACAGATGTTGAAATTAAGAGAGATGTATAGGGAATTAGCTCCAATTTATATATGTGTGAGTATGGATGTGACACACAGGTGTGTGAGTGTTCCAGATTCCTTTTAATGTGATTATACTTGATCCATTTGAATTGTGTGAAAGTGTTGCATTCATTCTTAGGGATACATTAGACTTAAGTAGTTATAGAAATTGTATGTAAAATTAATATCTTACTCTATGAGTTGAACGTTCACTCCTATTCACCCTTTTTTTTTCCAAGCTACAGGAGGACTCTTACTTGTGTTTAACCTGCTTCCTACCTCGTAGGTCTCTTAGTTGCTCTATCTATGTTTGTGTTATAAATTTTGAAAGTTTTAGAACTTCGCATGCGTTAGAAGATATTTTATTTGACTTGAAACTATAATAGATTATTATTTGAAATCTGTAATTTATTGAGTCTGTATTTGTGGATTTGTGGATTGAATGTGTTATGTGGATGAGGGGGCTGAGCTTCCATTGATCATATTGAGTTGTTAATGATTGTAAGGGTAAGTTGAGCTCCCAAAATGATTTTATTTTGTGATCACAGGTCGTATGAGCTAAAAACTCTCCGTTGAGTAGTCCAGTTTATAGCCGGACTCTATCTGGTTGATTTTTTGAAAATTGGCTTGAATATATAAGCTTTAAAGTTGGATTAGAGAATTGTTAGATTTACTATGTGTTTTGGGGGCCTCATGCCGACCCAAGTTCTAGTATCGGTCCGGCCCAGAATTTGAATCGTGACAAAAATAATTTTAACTGAAAATGAGATAAGAAATAAATAATATAATATAATTCATAATTTAAAAAATTTACATTATAAAATTTCACTAACATTTATTTTATTTTTCAAGAAAACAAAATATTGTCATTAAAATTTACTGCTACAGTGGATAAATTTATTTTTCTTAAAGAATGGACATTCAATGCCATCATTAATGATATTAAATATATCAACGTGTATGAAAATAATTTTATTGTGGTATAAAAATTTAATTTGATTATTTTTATATAACAATTACCTAAAAATTTTTCATTAATTCTAATAAAAATTTTAAAATTGTTTATTATAAAAATTTATTACATAGAAATTTATGAAATTATTTTAAAATTTAATACAATTCAGTATTTTCTATATATGCTCGTTTCATTTTTTAATAAATATGTTAAATTTATGTATTTTACTTTTTTAAATACCATTTAATTAAATTTTGGTTAATTTCAGTTGTATCCGATTTGAACTTTCATTAATTTAAAACTTGTCATGTTTCCTTTATTTTATCATGATTTATAATTATTAGGTATTATTTTTTTATATTAAATAATTAATTTTTTATGATTTAATTTTTTATTCTTCTTTTAATTTTTTTTATTATTATCACTGTTATTTTAATTTTCATAATTAGATGATTATCTTTTTCAACAATTGATTGTAAAATCTAAAAATTTTCATAATCAAATTTACTATTTATGTAACACCCCGAAATTTTAATTTTTATGAGTATTTTGGTATTTTAATTTTATTTAAATTTTAGGAATTTTTTTGAGATTTTTCGGATTTTAAGAATCGGGTTCGATTTTCCAAAAATATAAACTTTGATGATTTTTAAAAATTAATTTAAAGACCACGTGGCAAAACTAAAAATATATTTGGAGTCTATGTATTTTTCTGAGTTTTATGGAATTTTTTCGGAATTTTTGGACCTCGTTTTCGGTCCCGAGGCAGAGTAAAAATTCAAAATTTTGTATTTCGAATCGAACCGGCCGAATCGAACCGGACCGGATCGGACCGGTCGAATCGGACCGGTCTCTTCTCTTTTTCTTCCTCCCGCGCGCGTCGTCCCTCCCCTCTTCTCTCTCTCGTTTCTCTCTCCTCTCCACCCCAGCCCGGCCCGCCCCACCCGGCCAGCGGCGCGCCTCAGCCAGTGTACGCGCCCGAACGGAACGCACTGAACGCCCCTGCGCGCGCGCCGCTTCAGCTTCCTCGGCCAAATCCGGCCGATCCGGCCACCGATTGGACCGGGTCTTGTGTCCAAAATCATCTACTCGGCGAGAGCTTTCCATAGACACCAAGAACGCCGAAATCCATCGAGCGGATTGTCCGATTTTTGCTCGGGAAGATTTTAGCCAATTTCGACTTTTGGGCTAGATTTCTCAAAAACCGTGAATCCCACAAGAAAACCGAGGCCACCAGCACGCTCCATTCGTCGAGAGCTTCGCAACGACATAAATTTCGAATTTTTCTGACACCGTTTTTCGGTGGGCCCCACGGAACTTCGCAGTGTATTTTCGAGCATTTAATGAGCTTAGAAAATTCTGAAAAATTTATGTACTAACCCCCGTGTTATGGGCTTCGTGTAGGTATCCTCGATTCACGGAAATTCGACAGTTGACCGGGTCTGCAAATTTCGGGCGAACGGACGTTCTGGAAAAGTCTCGAATTGGACCGAGGTTTTGGCTAGCCCCATTGTCGACGTCGGCGCGTTCGAAGTCGGAATCGGCAAAGGTAAACCCGAACCTTGTTTTTACGTAATTTTCTAGTACTTAAATAGGATTAAAAATCCGTAAAATATTCGTGGTAGCTTAGAAAATTACGATTCTTTTTGCAATAGCTTAGTAATATTGCTAAGGACCGCGGGGCAAAGTTTTATAATTTTTAGAGCTTGTTTGGGCAGTTTTTGCAAAAATGATCAATAATAAGGACTAAATTGAAATTTTGCGTATTGTGATGGGTGATTGATTTGATGGGCCCAGGAGGGGCTGTGTGATATGATTGAACTGTTGATATATGGATTGTGAATATAGAAGTGCGTTTTTAGCCCTTTTGCAGGTTGGGTAGGTCCTAGGTATAGGGGAGACTCTGCAGGATTTTCGGCACGACTTAGGACGTAATTGGTCTTTTCTTTGTTTGTGTTGAGTCGATTGTATTAAATAAATGTAATATGATTGTCGTGAGCGATGACCTTCTTCCTCCGCCCACCGCCACGGTGATTGTCGTCAAGTCCGTGAGTAGAATATTAATTTTAATTGTAATTTCGATATTATTATATGTTCGAAGATGCCCATGCATCACTTATATGCATATATTTATGTAGTTAAACTCTAGGCACGATTTTTGATGCATTGATAAATGTTAAAGTGCCATGTATGTTGTTGTGGTAATTTGGAGCAGTGTGCGTGCGTTGGCGTGCGTGTGATGTGGTGTGGACTATGGATAGGACGGGTAGACACGGCTTGAGTTCTTCATTGGGACCGGTCCTTGGGTAGACTCGGCTTGAGTTCTTCGCTGGGACCCCGATTTGGTATTTAAGTGGAAGTCCGAGATGAGTTCTTCGCTGGCACCAGGTTGGATTTAAGAGAGCTGTATAGGGGATCAGCTCCCATATATTATGATTGATGTTACAGGGTGCGTGAGTGCTCCAAATTACCTTTTTGATGTTATGATGTGAAAATGATGTGGATGTTGCATTTCACTCTACAGGGTGCATTAGTTTTAGATAGTTATAGAGATTATGGTTAAAATTGATATTTTACTCTCTGAGTCGAACGCTCACTCCTGTTCAAAAATTTTTACAGGCCACAGGAGGATATTTTGTTCTGGGTTAACCTGCTTTTCTACTTCGCAGGTTGTTTATTAATATTTGTGTAATTTTAATTACTCCTAGAATTTTCGCATGTGTTAGCAGTAATTATTTGAATTTGGTCTGTAATATTATTATCATGATGGACCTGTAAACTTAATATTCTATGTCTGTTTTGATGGATTGGATGAGGGAGCTGAGCTCCCGTTTATTATTATGTTGATGAGTATGTGGAGGGTGAGCTGAGCTCCCCAATTGACTATATATTGTGTTTACAGGTCGAGTGAGTCGAAAACTCCCCGTTGATAAGTCCATTTTATGGCCGGACTCTGTCCGTTTGTTTTCTTGAAATTGGGCCCAAATGGGCCTTAGAGTTGGGTAAATGAATAGTTAAGGCTTACTACGGGCCTCGGGGGCTTTAGGCTGGCCCAGGTCCTAGTGCCGGTCCGGCCCATAGGTTGGGTCGTGACAAATGTGGTATCAGAGCTTAGGCTCCAGATTCTTAGGGAATGTTGTCTAAAGTGTTGGGAAGAGTCTACTAGGAGTCACATGCGGAAATATAGGGTCCATATTCGTCTTGCATTGTCATCTTTGCTTCTAGTTTCTGCTCCATATATTGTGTGTAAATATGAGTCTATAGAGCTGTGTAATGCACAGTTTTGAATTTTTGTGGGCTAATGCTGCTGAATTTCAGGAAAATGCGTAGAAGCAGGAGAGGCTGCCACGCACTGAACCAGCAGTGCTGACGAGGTGTCGGACAGATGAGGCGCCGCCAGGAGGCGGGGTAGGAGGCCTAGAGCTGCTCAAGTAGAAGAGCGACTACCCACGGTCAGAAACGATCTTTCATGGCACGAGGTCCCATGGACCCCATGGCGACTACTCTAGGGTGATCTGCAGAGAACCATCGACATGATGGCACAAGACATGGTCCACCCTCCACAGCAGTGATCCACCGCACCAAGAGAGGAATCTTACAAACAGATCATAAATTTCAAGAAGTTGGTGCACGTACCTATGATGTGTCGACGATGCATATCGGTTTTGGATTCTGCAGACGGCAGAAGCGAGTCTGATTGGTGATAGAAGATTGATAGAGTGTATGCAGCACGTCATGGGGCCCATGCCTAGACAATGGATGAATGACTACGTGTTACCTCGGATGGAGGGTTTGACATGGGCTCAGTTTGTGGAACTTTTTATCAATCGGTTTGTGCCAGAAAGCTTCAGAGATCAGAAGCAGTGGGCCTTTGAGGCCTTAAGACAGAATGGCAGGTCTGTAGATGAATATGCTACAGAATTTCTGGAATTGAGCAGATATGCCCCTACAGCAGTATCTACAGAGACTATGAAGGTGAAAAGATTCCTAAAGGGGCTTGACAGGAGATATGCAAACCTGGCCATGATGTCTGATCAGTCTTTTGATGTGGTGGTTGATCGAGCCAGACAGATTGAGATTAGCTATGCTGTGGATGACAGCGGGAGAGCAAAGAAAAACAGAGCAGAGGGTTCTTCAGGTGTTCCCCACATGGGTACTACGGATAGTGGTGGCCAAACTACTTACAGAGGAAGAAGCAGGAATAAGAGGAGTGGTTTTAGACACAAATCCCGAGGGTTCGCACTGTGCGGATCCAGCGGTGGTAACGATTCAGTAGCGATTCAGCTGCAGTTCAGGATCCTCTTTGGCACCGTGTGCACAGTGTGGAAGAGCACATTCAGGACCTTGTTTGATGGGGTCAGGAGTATGCTTCAGGTGTGGCCAACCAGGTCACTTTGCTAGAGAATGCCCCGTTTTCAGTGAGCCACAGATGGGGTCACAGGTTACATTGCTAATGTTCCTCGCGATTGTATACGGTACTTCCAACATGGCAGCGATCGATTCGATGGCCAGGCCGAGGACAAGGGGCGTGGATTTGGAGGCGGTCGAGGTAGAAGCTTGATGTCGGTTACGCCACTCGAGTAGAGGTCAAGCTCGGGTTTTCACCTTGACCCACCAGGATGCTCAGGCTTCCAATGCAGTTGTGGCAGGTATTCTTCTGGTCTATTCTTATGAGGCTCGTGTTTTGATAGATCCGGGTGCTACGCACTCATTTGTCTCCCCTGTGTTTGCCATGAGGTTGGGTAGAAACCCCACAACTTTAGAGTGCCCTTTGTCAGTAGCTACCCCACTTAGTGACAACATAGATGTAGATATGGTTTTTCCGGGTAGCCCAGTGGTAGTGGATGGAAAGATCCTCCCAGCAGACTTGGTTCCTCTACCAGTAATGGATTTCGATGTAATCCTGGGGATGGACTGGTTGGCAACTCATTATGCCACCTTAGACTGCAGGAACAAAAAGGTATACTTCCACATACCTGGTGTGGAAGAGTTTAGCTTTGATGGTGACAGGAGCGTGGCTCCATATAATTTGGTGTCAGCAATTAGTGCTAGAAAAATGTTGAGGCGTGGATGCCAAGGGTATTTGGCATTGGTGAGAGATACATCTGTAGAAGGTGTCAGCATGGAAAACGTTCCTGTTGTCAGAGAATTCATGGATGTCTTCCCTGAGGAGCTTCCAGGGTTGCCACCAGGAAGGGAAATAGAGTTTTGCATTGATGTTATGCCGGGTACAAACCCCATATCGATGCCACCTTACAGGATGGCACCAGCAGAATTGAAAGAGCTGAAGGAACAACTACAGGAGCTTTTGGACAAGGGTTTTATACGTCCGAGCACTTCACCTTGGGGCGCTCCTGTTTTATTTGTGAGAAAGAAGGATGGGTCATTGAGGTTGTGTATCGACTACAGACAGCTGAACAAGGTGACAGTGAAGAACAAGTATCCACTTCTTCGGATCGATGATCTGTTTGATCAGCTCCAAGGAGCTAGATTCTTTTCCAAGGTAGACTTGCGATCAGGCTACCATCGATTGAGAATCGGGAATGAGGACGTGTCCAAAAGCGGCTTCGAGGACAAGATATGGTCATTATGAGTTCTTGGTGATGTCTTTTGGACTCACTAATGCACCAAAGACCTTCATGGACTTGATGAACAGGTGTTCAAGCCATTTTGGACCGTTTTGTCATCGTATTCATAGATGACATTACAGTATATTCTCGGACCGAGGAAGAACACGTGTGGCACTTGAGGATGGTGTTGCAGACGTTGAGGGAGCACAGCTATATGCCAAATTTTCAAAATGTGAATTTTGGCTAGAAAGCATCTCATTCTTGGGACACGTGGTTTCTAATGCGGCATTCAAGTGGATCCCAAGAAAATTGAAGTCAGAATCGATGGCTTAGGCCTACAACGATCGAGGTGCGAAGTTTTACGGGTTTAGGCTACTATAGGCGTTTTGTACAAGATTTCTCCAGGATAGCGGCTCCCTAACTAAGTTGACCGGGAAGAATGTTCCATTCATTTGGACGGATGTGTGAGGTGAGTTTCCGAGCTTAAGTGTCTAACCACCGCCTGTGTTGACACTACACGTGAGTGGTGAAGGATACACCGTGTATTGTGACGCCTCGAGTTGGCCTAGGGTGTGTTTTGATGCAGTGGAAAGGTAGTGGCTTATGCTTCAAGGCGGTGAAGAGGCATGAGCAGAACTACCCCACCCATGATTTGGAAATGGCGGTGTAATCTTTGCACTAAAAATGGAGACACTACTGTATGGTGAAGTGTGCGAGATATACACCGACCATAAGAGTTTGAAGTACAACTACCAACAGAGGGAATTGAACTTGAGACAGAGGAGATGGATGGAGCTTACGAAAGACTATGATTGCACCATCGGTACCACCACAGGAAGGCCAATGTTGTGGCGGATGCTCCGAGCGAGAAAATCTTACAGCGGTTTGGCGCACATTTCAGTAGAGAAGAGACCGTTGATTTAGGAGGTACATGAGTTGATGGATCAAGGTTTAATCCTAGATCTGTCAGATGAGGGGGTATTGTTGGCTCACTTTTCAGTGAGGCCAGACTTGAGGGACAGAGTTAGAGTTTCCCAGCACAGAGACCAACAAATGATGAAGATCATAGAAAGAGTACAGCAAGGTGAAGGTGGTGAGTTTGGATTTGCCAATGATGGCGCCCTAGTGCAAGGTTCTAGGATATGTGTGCCCGATGTGGACAACCTCAGGAATGAAATCATGCGAGAGGCACACTACACACTGTACAGTGTCCACCCAGGTTCCACCAAGATGTACCATGATGTGAAAGATAACTATTGGTGGAATGGCATGAAGAGAGACATAGTAGACTTTGTGTCCAAGTGCTTGACTTGTCAGAAGGTGAAGTTTGAACACCAGAGACCGTCAGGGAAGCTGCAAGAGCTCCCTATCCCAGAATGGAAGTGGAAAATGATTACTATGGATTTTGTGACTGGGTTGCCTCGTACCACGCGAGGATATGATTCGATATGGGTAATTGTAGACCGCTTGACCAAATCAGCTCACTTCTTACCTGTAAAGACTACATACTCTGTGGCACAGTATGCCCGGCTCTATATTCGAGAAATAGTCAGATTGCATGGAGTTCCGGCTTCCATAATATCTGACAGAGGGCCCCAGTTCACTTCTCGATTTTGGAGAAAGTTGCAGGAAGCACTTGGCACACAGTTGAACTTCAGTACGGCTTTCCACCCTCAGACAGACGGACAGTCCGAAAGGACAATCCAGACACTGGAAGACATGCTTCGCATGAGTGTCTTGGATTTTGGAGGTCAATGGGATGAGCAGCTAGCTTTGGTGGAGTTTGCCTATAACAACAGTTACCACTCCAGCATAGGGATGGCACCCTATGAGGCACTATATGGAAGAAAGTGTAGGTCTCCTCTGTGTTGGACAGAAATGGGGGAAGCGAAGGTGCATGATGTAGACCTAGTGCAGTACACTTCAGAGGTAGTTCCTTTAATCAGGGAACGAGGGCGACTTTCGATGAGATGTAAGAGTTATGCAGACCCGGATGGAGGGATGTGGAGTTTGCGATGGCGACTATGTATTCTGAAGGTTTCTCCAATGAAGGGAGTCATGAGATTTGGAAAGAAGGGCAAGTTGGCACCTCGGTATATTGGACCTTTTGAGGTTCTTGATAGAGTTGGAGCGATTGCTTAGGTTGGAGCTACCACCCAACCTTTCTCACGTTCATCCGTGTTTCACATCTCCATGCTCAGAAATACATTCTGATCCTTCTCATGTAATGCAAGGATGTGATAGAGCTAAAAGAGAACTTGACATTTGAGGAGCGACTGTAGCCATAGTGGACTACCAAGTGAGACAGTGAGATCAAAACAGATCCCTATGGTTAAGGTTTTGTGGAGAGTCGATCGGTGGAAGAATGCACTGGAGTCGAGCGGGACATGCGTAGCAAGTACCCTTATCTGCTCAATGTATAATCATGTGCTTTATTCTCGCCTTGTGTAAAAATTCGAGGACGAATTTTCTGAGGAGAAGAATGTAACACCCAAATTTTAATTTTTATGAGTATTTTGGTATTTTAATTTTATTTAAATTTTAGGAATTTTTTGAGATTTTGGATTTTAAGAATCGGGTTTGATTTTTCAAAAATATAAACTTTGATGATTTTTAAAAATTAATTTAAAGACCACGTGGCAAAACTAAAAATATATTTGGAGTCTATGTATTTTTGTGAGTTTTGTGGAATTTTTTCTGAATTTTTGGACCTCGTTTTCGGTCCCGAGGCGATAAAAATTCAAAATTTTGTATTTCGAATCGAATCGCCGAATCGAATCGACCGGATCGGACCGGTCGAATCGGACCGGTCTCTTCTCTTTTTCTTCCTCTCGCGCGCGGCGGCCCTCCCCTCTTCTCTCTCTCGTTTCTCTCTCCTCTCCACCCCAGCGGCCGCCACCAGCCCGGCGCCGCGCTCACCAATGCCGGCTGCCACGCCTTGCCGGGCCACGCTGAACGCGTCCCTGCGCGCCTGCCAGACTTCCTCGGCCAAATCCGGCCGATCCGGCCACCGATTGGACCGGTCTTGTGTCCAAAATCATCTACTCGTGAGAGCTTTCCATAGACACCAAGAACGCCAAATCCATCGAGCGGATTGTCCGATTTTTACTCGGGAAGATTTTAGCCCATTTCGACTTTTGGGCTAGATTTCTCGAAACCGTGAATCCACGAGAAAACCGAGGCCACCAGACGCTCCATTCGTCGAGCTTTGCAACGACATAAATTTCGAATTTTTCCGACACCGCTTTTTGGTGGGTCCCACGGAACTTCGCATGTATTTTCGAGCATTTAATGAGCTTAGAAAATTCTGAAAAATTTATGTACTAACCCCCGTGTTATAGGCTTCGTGTAGGTATCCTCGATTCGCGGAAATTCGGCGATTGGACCGGTGCAAATTTCGTGCTGCATGCACTGCTACGAAAAAGTCTCCGAATTGACCGAGGTTTTGGGTAGCCCCATAGTCGACGTCGAAGCGTTCGAAGTCGGAATCGGCAAAGGTAAACCCAACCTTGTTTTTGCGTAATTTTCTAGTGCTTAAATAGGATTAAAAATCCGTAAAATATTCGTGGTAGCTTAGAAAATTACGATTCTTTTTGTAATAGCTTAGTAATATTGCTAAGGACCGCGGGGCAAAGTTTTATAATTTTTAGAGCTTGTTTGGGCGCTTTTGCAAAAATGATCAATAATAAGGACTAAATTGAAATTTTGCGTATTGTGATGGGTGATTGATTTGATGGGCGGGAGGGCTGTGATATGATTGAACTGTTGATATATGGATTGTGAATATAGAAGTGCGTTTTTAGCCCTTTTGCGGGTTGGGTAGGTCCTAGGTATAGGGGATTACGGATTTTCGTACGACTTAGGGCGTAATTGATCTTTTCTTTGTTTGTGTTGAGTCAGTTGTATTAAATAAATGTAATATAATTGTCGGATGAGCGGATGACCTTCTTCCTCCGCCACCGCCACGGTGATTGTCGTCAAGTCTGTGAGTAGAATATTAATTTTAATTGTAATTTCGATATTATTATATGTTCAGCATGCCCATGCATCACTTATATGCATATATTTATGTAGTTAAACTCTAGGCACGATTTTTGATGCATTGATAAATGTTAAAGTGACATGTATGTTGTTGTGGTAATTTGGAGCAGCGGTGTCGTGCGTTGGCGTGCGTGTGATGTGGTGTGGACTATGGATAGGACGGGTAGACACGGCTTGAGTTCTTCATTGGGACCCGGTCCTTGGGTAGACACGGCTTGAGTTCTTCATTGGGACCCGATTTGGTATTTAAGTGGAAGTCCGAAATGAGTTCTTCACGGCACTGTGTTGGATTTAAGAGAGTTGTATAGGATCAGCTCCCATATATTATGATTGATGTTACAGGGTGCGTGAGTGCTCCAAATTACCTTTTTGATGTTATGATGTGAAAATGATGTGGATGTTGCATTTCACTCTACAGGGTGCATTAGTTTTAGATAGTTATAGAGATTATGGTTAAAATTGATATTTTACTCTCTGAGTCGAACGCTCACTCTTGTTCAAAAATTTTTACAGGCCACAGGAGGATATTTTGTTCTGGGTTAACCTGCTTTTCTACTTCGCAGGTTGTTTATTAATATTTGTGTAATTTTAATTACTCCTAGAATTTTCGCATGTGTTAGCAGTAATTATTTGAATTTGGTCTGTAATATTATTATCATGATGGACCTGTAAACTTAATATTCTATGTCTGTTTTGATGGATTGGATGAGGGAGCTGAGCTCCCGTTTATTATTATGTTGATGAGTATGTGGAGGGTGAGCTGAGCTCCCCAATTGACTATATATTGTGTTTACAGGTCGGGTGAGTCGAATACTCGTTGGTAAGTCCATTTTATGGCCGGACTCTGTCCGTTTGTTTTCTTGAAATTGGGCCCAAATGGGCCTTAGAGTTGGGTAAATGAATAGTTAAGGCTTACTACGGGCCTCGGGGGCTTTAGGCTGGCCCAGGTCCTAGTGCCAGTCCGGCCCATAGGTTGGGTCGTGACAATTTAAAAATTTATTATATTATTTTTTAAAAAAATAACAATAATATTTTTTTTAATACTCATACATCAAATAATATGCATATATTTTTATCATATATTTTTTTATCAAATTTTATTAAACTAATTTTAAAGGGATTAATAATTTAATTTAAAACAAGATAATAAGATATAATTAAAATTAAGATTTTAGGATTTATTAATTATTGATTGATGTATAATTAATAAGAATATATATATATATATATTAAAATTAATAAAATAATTTAAAATTATATTTACAAAAAATAAAATATGTATATATCTATTTTTTTATATAAATTAGAACAAACTTTAATAAGAGGTGGCCACATGGAGCTTCCTAAAAAGAGTTTGACTTTTTAATTATGAATTTTATTTTTTTTCTTAAATATTATTATATTAATATTTTAATTTTTTAATAAATTGTTATATTTATGATTAAAAAAATAAAATAATAGATCATTTATTTGTAACTCATGGCCATTAATGACCATTGAATGTCCAAATTTTGAATGCCAAAATTAGCAGTGTAATTTTTTTTTAATTAAAATTATTTAATGATTAAATTAAATTTATTTTAAAATGTTCTTTATCATGTTGGCTATAAATAGAAACTATAAAGTCTATTGTGCTATTTGGGAATTACAAAAAGTTTTTTTATCATCTAATATTTTTCAAATTATTCTTTGATTTGTTTTATTTTACATTGATTATATTCAAGTTTTATTTATCAGTCTTTATTTTCAAAATTTTTTAATTTTTGCTAATTCTTGATTTTCTATAATATTAAGAAAAAAAAATCATTAATCCAAAATAAAAATATCAAGTAGCACTAATTACAAAAAGAGTAATAATAGTAAGGCAAATATAAATATTTATAAATGTAAATGAAGATGAGCTTTCAATATTAATTTTGCATATGTTTCTTTTTATTTTTAATTTCCTAATTATTTTTGTTATTTATCTATTGGTTATTATGATAACACTTTTATATTTTTTTAAATATTTCTCATTTATTTATTTTTATGAGTAATGATAGATTTTAATTAGATATGTTAACTAATTTATTTTTTTTTATATAGAAAATAGACTATAAATAGTAATTAAAAAATGCACTTTTATTGAAAAATCTAAACTGCATATTTGAAGATTAAAAATAAAGTATTTAAGTGAGAATTATTGATACTATAAATTTTAATAATCAAATCATATAAAAATATTAAAAATAATTTTAATAAAAAATGAAATATTAAAATTTAAATTAAATATCAAAAATAAATTTTATTAAATTTGTGCATAGTGTAATCATTTAGCTAGTATGAATAGTGAGGGGCAAATTATATTCGGGCTTAGAAAAAATTTAAGTAGTATATATAAATTCTTAATGAATTTAAGTTTAGGCCATTCAAATTGCGAAAATATCTTAGTAATTGATCTTTATTTATAATTAGTTCGTAAAAGTATTTATAATTATTTAAAATATAAAATAATTTTTGTTTATTAAAAATAAAAAATAAAATTATTATTTTATTTGGCAAAAACTAGTTTAAAAATGAATAAAAAAGTAAAAATGATGTTTTAATTTAATCAAAAAGGTTCAAAGTAGACTTAAAACATTACAAAGGAGTTGAAGGGTCAATTATGATAAGAAATTCTCATTATACTCATTTTGAACTATAAAAAAAATATTAGCAACAAAAAGAAAATCTATAAAAAAAAAAAAAAAAGATTATTGGAGGGTCATTTCAATTTTCATCTAATTTCAAATTGGATGATGATATTGGAGGTCATCATGAATTTGTACGTTTCATCGTCATCATGACTTATCCGAATTTGAGAACGAGTGTTTTTTTTTTTTTTTTCCTTTTCCTTTTTTAAGTGTCGCTCTCTTTATATATATATATATATATATATATATATAGAAAATGCATAAATTGTCACTCTCTTAAAAAAATATGCATAAATTAACAGTGAGTATTTATTTAAAAAGTTTAATATCACCCTTTAAGAAGAGTAAATATGTAAATTAATTTTTATTTATTAAAAATTTAGGGACATTTTTAATTAATATGATTTTTTTAAAATTTTAATATCAATTAAGATCATATTTAATATGATATAATTAAAATTGTAATGTAATCGTGATTATATTATATATTTAATTATATTATTTGATAATATAAAAAAATTTAAAGTAATTAAATGATAATTTTATAACGTAATTAGATACATTTAAAGTAATGCAATTGTTATTGTATATAAAAATAAAAAGTTTTATTTTTTTTATTTATTATGAATACTATTGTTATTATCACTACTCAATCACCACTATTTCTACTTTATAATCACAACTATCACCTCCACTACCATCATCACTATTATTATAATTATTTTATTAACACCGTCGCCATCACTATCATTTGACCACTTGTTATCATTAATTTTTTTAATAGTATTTAAAATCATATTTTTATTAAAAAAAATAATTTTAACCTCTAAAACTTAATGTTTGTCACAACTATCATCATCACTGAGTCACAACTACTACTTAATTACTAATCATTATAACTATTATCATTTATTATTAATATTATAAATAAATTAATTTTAAAATGATATATTTTTATTTTGTGACAAAAATAAAAAAATGTAACAATAATTAATTATATTATATAATTTTAATTATATTATATAATTAATTATATTGCATTGTACTAGACGTAACCTAAACTAAGTGAAATGGGATATTTTTAAAAATAAGAATACTATTAGATTTTTATATAAAAATTAAGAAAAAAAAAGAAAATACCAATATTCATGCATTGTTTTACCATCAATTTTTGAGGTTATTTTAATCGTAGAAGAAAGGTTAATTTGTCCCCTTTACTTTTTTCGATTGTCTAATAAACTTAAATTATTTTTACTTTCAGAATTTAATTAATATAAAATTTTCTGTTTAATATTAAATTAAAATTATTTTTTTTATAAGAAAAAAAAATATATTTTTTTAATTTTAATAATAAAATATTAATTTTTAAATTTTAGTATTACAATTATTTAATATTTTTAATTAAAATAAAATAAATTCACTAACTTAGAGAATTCAAACATCCAAAACTTTAACAATATATTTAGATGGACTTTATGAAATTTTTTGAGCTAAAATAATAAAACCTCTTTCGACCATCAATTTATTAGATTAAATAAATGAAGTTTTAAAGATTTTAAAACCTCTAAAAACTTTAAATTAATTAGAAACGTTATTCTTAATTAAGTGGGGAAGCCACATAGGACTAGAGGGGACCATGACCCCAAGCCCAAGAACTCTCCACAAATGATAGCTTTTTATTTTTTTTTATTTATAAATATTTTAAATTATTTATCTAAAATTTAAATAAATTTATATATATAATAATCAAAATATATGAATATTATTCATTAAAAAATATTTTATATTTTTTTTGATTTTATGTTATTTTTTATTTTATAGATTTAAATTTTACCATAATAATTAACTAGTAAAATTTTAGTTTAAGTTTAGGTAATATTTATTAAATGAATATATAGTATTTAAAATTGTTTTCCACTGGTCCTTCATGAAAAGGAAAAATGAAAGGGCCATATGAATTTCGAAAGATATACTCAACTGATTGGCAGATTCATTTACTTTTTGTGGTTTTAAAGATTTATTGATAAAATGACACATTTGAGAAGCAGAGCTCTATAGAGTACAAGCTGTCATTCCGAAAAAAAAAAAGAAAAGGTACAAAGTGTCAGACAAAGCTTAGATGAGGAAATTTTTTTCTGTTCTTACATAAATTTGGTGTACCTACCTCTTGCACCAAACCCAATTCATTAATTCCGTATCAATTGTCTTAGTACGAGTTTTCTTATACATGACGATCTGGGTTTGGTGATGGGGTAGCTATACCAAAAACTGCGAATTCACCCTAATTTAACTGCACCCTAATTATATTTTCACCACTTTACTTGTTAATTTTGCTGTGTGCTTGCCTCTTTATGTTCCATGTTCTTCTCTAATTAAGTTATATCATTGGTGTTTCACTTTAATGAGATTTTTTTATTTTAATTTAAAACCTTTTAAGAAGGTTGATTATTAAATTTTTTTAATTTTTTTTTTAAAATATATATAAAATTATGATAATTTTAAAATAATTTTTATTTTTATATAATTTATATGTAAACTTTTTATATTTAATTTAAGATTTTAAATTATCAGTCTTTTAGACACTCTCTAAGATGAAATTTAACTATTTAAATTGAATCGAATCGAAATGTATGAAAAATTGAATTGAATTAAATTGCTCTAATTTAGTTTAAGTTTGAACTTATTGATTTTTAAATTTTGATTTTTTTTTATTTATATTTAATTTTTAAATTATTTGATTTAATTTCAATTTAAATTTAATAATTATTAATATATATATATATAAATTTTTTATAAAAATAAAATAATTTAAAAATTAATAAAATAATTTAATTTATTTTAATTTTTTTATAAAATTAAATCAAACTGAAATAATAAAAACTTATGCTATGCACATGCACTGACCACATCGGAACCCAAAGACAATTTTTGATGGTTGGGACGTCCCTTGGGGACTATGTAATACATGTGACTGTGTTAGAGAGTAAAAAGAAAGTCAAAGCAGACGCTAGCTACATGACAAAATCACCTTCTCTACTATTGAGAGACACGGCACCTGCCTGGATGGTTAATTAAGAATAAACACATAACGCCAAAAGATATTTTAGTAACAGATTCCATTTTGCTTTTTTTTTTTTTTACCGAAATTTCATTTGCTATCCAATTAACGCTATGTTTAGATATGTAACGCGGGAAGCAAAATAATAGATGAAAAATATTTTTTATTCTTTATTTTTTTCCTTTTTATTTGGAATAGAAGAAAAATAGTGAGAACAAAAAGAAATTATTATTTTTTATTTAAAGAAAATAAAAAAAATAAAATGCTGTTTTTTTTAAATTATTATTTTACTCTTTATTTTATAAATTATTTAAAAAATTAAAATGAAAAGATAAGAACATATATATAATTTCAATAATTAAAAGTATAATTTTTCATTTCAGTCTAATTTAGAGATAAAATAATAAAAGTAATATAATTTCTTAATTCTCAAATAATAAAAAGTGACGCGCTCAATTTTTTTTTTATATCTAAACAGTATGTAAAAACTAACGCTAAACAAAATTTAAATTAGCATAAAAAAAATTGAATTAATAATAGTAATAAATTTCTCATTAAAAAAAGTAGTAATATTATTATAAATATTTGATAGCCTATTGATAATCTTTTTAAACATCATATTAAACAACTCACTGTCGTAGAGCATACGCTAAAAAGAAAATTCCAAGGGAAAACAACATATTATTTTATTAATTTCGGTTGAAACATGAAAATCTTCCTATTAATTTCTATTGCAGATTTATAAAAAGGAATTAGGTTTGTTGCATATTTGGTAATTTCCTACAATTTTATAATTTTTTATTTTAAATATTTAATCTGAATTTTTTTAAAAGATTAATTAATTATTTAGAGTATGATTTCATTGGAGTAGGAGCTCCATAACAACCAAAAATGGCATTAGTTCTCCCACGAGGTTCTTAGCTATCAGTCAAGGTATAAAACATAACTAAAAGTCAAATATATACAGTGGTGATTATTGGCTATATATATATATATATATATATATATATATATATATATATAATTTCTACAAACTAAGAGTAATTTTTTTTAGCTATAATTGAATTTTATTTCATGTTTTAATTTTATCCTTTAATTTTAATATATTATTAAAAAATTTCTTAATTTTAACAATAATTTCTCTAATCTATTATAACAGATTTTTAAATTAAAAAAATAATATATTAACCTTTTGCCTCATTCTTTCTCACACTAAAAAAAAATCAGCTTTTTCACTTATTATTTACACTTATCATAAAAATAATAATATTATCACAACAATCAACTTATTTATTAAAAAAGAAAATGATATTTTCTTTACAAAAAGTGTTAGAAAACAGTATTTATAGCTGTCATTCTGTTATTTAGAAATATTTTTTAACATAAAAATTTACTTTTACAAGTTAGAAGGATTTTTCTTTTTAAATAAAATTAAAATTTATAAATTTTTTAATAATAAAGTAAAATTAAAAGATAAAAATAAAGTATGAAATAAAATTATAAAAATTACTCCATAAATTAAATACTAAAAATAAAATAAGATAAAGCATAATTCGCTATGAAAAGTCAAATATATAGGATAGTGATTAGTTTATTGAAGGGTAGCTGAAACTGAAAATAAAAAAAAATAATAAATTTGTCATTAATTTGTATTTTTGGCTGTGATTATAAACTCCTACCACAATTAATTCCCTATAAATAACTTTACATGTGCAATATTTTTCTCCAACCCTCGTCAAATTTTTTCAATCCCTTGGCACAAAATCTAAAGCAACCCAACCCCTTTTCGTATTCAGACACAGCATGACTATTCCTGCAACTTCTGTTCCCAAAGTGAAGAGTCCAGTCCTCATCGCCGGAGCAACTGGTTTTATAGGTCATTTTGTAGCTGATGCCTGCTTAGCCTCCGGTAGACCGACCTATGTTCTTGTCCGCTCCACTCCTACTTGCCCTTCTAAGGCTAAAGTTCTCAGGTCTCTTGAGGAGAAGGGAGCCAAAGTCTTGCACGTATGTCTCCGTAGGAGCCATGGACAAATACTATTTTTCTTTCTTGGTAATATATCGTTTTTCTGATTTGGGTTTTGATTTCAGGGATTGATTAATCAAAAGGAAAAGATGGAGAAGATACTTAAAGAGCATAAGATTGAAATAGTAATATCAGCTGTAGGTGGTGAGAAAATATTGGATCAGCTTCCTCTTGTCGAAGCTATTAAAGCTGTGGGCACTGTTAAGGTATAGTATAAATTTGATGAGTAATTGACTAGAAATTTGATCAAGTTTTGGTAAAAATTATGAATGAATGTGTGTGTGTGCAGAGATTTTTGCCATCGGAATTTGGGCACGACGTGAACAGGACAGAGCCGGTGGAGCCTGGTCTCCGAATGTACATTGAGAAGCGCAAGGTTAGAGACTTGATTGAAGAGTACGGTATACCTTTCACCTACATTTGTTGCAATTCTATTGCTTCATGGCCCTACTTTGACAATACTCACCCCTCAGAGGTTCATCCACCGCTCGATAAGTTCCAAATCTACGGTGATGGCAATGTTAAAGGTAAGATTTTCAGATTTCTAGGCAGTAATAATTGGTTCTACCTAACCCCTTTGTTTTTCCTCCAAACTTTTATTTCATTTCAAGTATAATTACGAATTTATTAAAATATTATGATGCTTCATATATATATATATATATATATATATTTATATTTATTCTAGTTATTGTCTTACGAGAAATATTTCATTTAAAATAAATTGATGTCTTAGTCTCTATAATATATCGTAGTCATTATATTTTAAAAAAATTATAAATTTATTACTGTATTTGCTAAAAAATATAATTAATAAATTTTAAATTAGTAATATTAAAATATTTTAAAGTTAAAAAATTTAAATTTAAATTAATGAAAAATATGCAAAATTAATAATTTTTAATATAAAAATAAAATATTTAAAAATGAAAATATAAAAGTAGAGATTTAAGATTTTTTTTTCAAATTCGGTGAGATCTACTTTAAATATATAAATCTTATTTATTTAAATATTAAATTAATAATTGACGGGTCTAGGCAATAATTTCCCAAACACTTAACCAAAGAATTTTTTTCTTAAAGTGAAGTAGAGAATCTCATCAATGAGTTATGATGGCCACCATTTTGTTCATGCGGGAAGGAATCATGTTCTCATATTTTCGCCAATTAATTCTCATATTTTCCCTAGAAAAGAATCCTAATAATTGAAAATACAAGAATCATTATAATTAATGAGAATGCTAATCACAATATTATGCTATAAGAGCTTAAAATATGAAGGCTAATCACAATATTATGCTATAAGAGCTTAAAATATGAAGCAAATGGCTATTTTCTCATAAGAATTTGATGGGTCCAAAAAATTTTAGGTTTGTTCACAGACCCATATTGGCAAAAGTGCAGGTTTTTTTTATTTTTTTATTTTTTTTTTATTTTTATCCACCAATGAATTTTAGACAAGGTGATTACCTCACTGTCACTACGCCGTTGGACATATTCTTATTCTAAGTTTGCTGTCCATTTGTTATCCGGACATTTTTGTTCCTTGTGTTGTGACAATTTTCAACCCCGAAGTTGTGGAACTTAAGCCTTTGATCGGGGAAAGGGAAAGAAAATAAATGGTAGAAAATAAAGTAAAATTGTCACTTTTCTAAAGGAAAATATTGAACGAAAAGAAAATAATGTTTATTTTATATTTATTATTTTCTCTTTAATTTAAAGAGAAAATAAATTAATTAAGAGAAAAAAATATATTTGATTAAAAAAAATTATCTATATATACTTGTTTGCTCATTTTAACTTTTTAAATAATTTATAAAATTGAGAGTAAAATAATAAATTTAAAAAATTATTATTATTTTTTTTTCCTTTTTTATCTTTTTTAAATAAGAAAAAATAAACTTTATTTTTTTTTTAATTTTCTTCCTATCCAAGTAAAAGTAAAGAAAATAATAAAAAAATATATTTATTTTCTTTTCCCTCTAAAAAGTTTTCTAAATATAATGTAATTTTTGAAATTAGATTAGGTAAATAATTAGGACACAGAAATAATTAAATCAGTTTTAGAAATATGAGGTTTTGAGCTCCAACGCTAGTGTCAGAGTAAAGGAACTAAGGAACAACATGGGAAATTTCAAATTTGTGATGAGTACTGAAACGAGTGCTTCTTGCAGCATATTTCGTTGCTGGGACAGACATTGGGAAATTTACAATGAAAATTGTGGATGATGTTCGGACTCTGAACAAGTCAGTTCATTTCCGACCACCCTGCAATTTTTACAACATAAACGAGCTTGCAGCTTTATGGGAAAAGAAAATTGGAAGGACCCTCCCTCGATCTACAATCACTGAAGAAGATCTGCTTGCTGCAGCTGCAGGTTCATTCTAATTTCTATCTTGTTGCTTTTCTACTCTACATCTTATAGCAAATTAATAATAATAACAAAAAGGGTATTTTTCTTTGTTTCTTGTTCATTTTTTCCTGCAGAGAATCGCATACCAGAAAGTGTTGTTGCATCATTCACCCACGATATTTTCATCAAGGGTTGCCAAATAAATTTTTCAATTGATGGTCCTAATGATGTTGAAGTGTGCTCTCTGTATCCTGATGAGGCTTTTCGTACCTTGGATGATTGCTTTGAAGAGTTTTTTCTTAGATTAAATGAGAAGCATGTGAGTAGCAGGGATGAAAATGCTCCTCCAAATCCTGTGGTTGAGCCATTGATAGTAACAGCAACCTGTGCCGAGCCTAAAAGTACTACAGTAAATTGCCGAGCATAGTTCTTGGGAGTTTGGGATGAGAAGGCAGCAAATAAGTTGTCGAAACTGTTTGAATTATCTGAGAAGTTAGATCTGTTTGCTTTGATTCAACTGGATTGTCAATGGTTTATAAGGAAAAAGAGGTTTATGTATTTGTTATTTGGCATGGCAGAGAAAATTGATGATCTTCAAATGATCTTAGGATCTAAGATTAAATAAATCGTACCCAGTAGCATTGTAGCCAAATTAGTTGTGTTGTTCAAATCGTGGGAAATCGGGTGTTTCAAGTCGGAATTATCTCCCTGTTAAATAATTGGTTAGATTTCAGTGAGAATTAAAAAGATGTGCATATCAAATTCAATGAGGTTTCTACATGTATTAAATCAATGATGGCAATTTAAGAATAATGTAATATTTATTTATTAATAAAAATAGTAATTTTTCTTTTCCGTTAATTTTTTGCCACTGTAAATTATTATTATTATTATTATTATTATTATTATTATTATTATTATTATTATTTTATTATCATGACAGTATAATTTTACTTTAAATGAATAATATAATTATATTTTTTAAATTATAAGAATTAAATAAAATTTAAATTAATATCTTAAATGACTATAGAGGTTAAAAAGTAAACAGGACAAAAACATTAAGACTAATTAATGAATTTTTCAAAATAGAGGATAAGCAATAAGAATTCAATCCTGTTAAAAGATCATGGTGTTGACATCTCATGCCTTCAAATTAAGAAGTTGTTGAAACGTCTAAATATCTCATAGGAAGAAGCCAAGTATGCTTTGTGTAAAACCAGGAGCTGCAAGGAAGCTTTCTAGCCTTTTTGTGGGTACACTGGAGCTACACATCATCTACAGCTAATCGCTCTTCAATCGCGACACGGCAGATGGGGCATTTTTGACACTTCTGACAGCAAGTACTGATTTGATTAAGGCATTAGCAACAAAGGTCAACACTTTATAACAAAGTGGAAATAGATTGGGAAATCTTAAACAAAAGAAGCAATAGTCTGGGATATGACTAGGGGTTCAAAGTTTTTATTGTGAAGGCATAATCTAATGGAATTCATGCTTTCTTAGAGATGGCTTTTTTCCGATGAAAAGCATTTCACAACATTTCATAATGCACTGGCATGTCATAACAGAAAGTATATTTGCACAGGGCAGATCCACACACCTGCAAAGGATGTGATGCCTGCATGGAAGCAGGACTACATTAATTTGTTCCTCAAAGCAAACTCTGCATAGGATTTTTTCCTGATAGATTCATCAAGTCAGTGAATGAGCACCAAAAGGATTGAAAAGAACATTAAAGATAACAAGCTATCTCTTATCTTGAATTAATACATTTTGAAGTCTTTCACACTCCTGCTGGCTATACTTTGTGATTTCTGTTTGCTCACCTAATGCAGATTGCAGTCTCCAAATCTATCAGGTAAAAAGAATTGAATATTTAAATTTGCTCTGGCTTTAAGTAAAGGGACCATATGAAATAACCAAAAAAAAAAAAAAAAAAGCGTCTAAAATATGGTGAGTGATGCAAATAAACCTCCTCAACAAGTTCAGATTTAGGCATCCTCTTCACAGTGTCTGGTGAGAATGTGCTGTAGCTGAATAATAAGGATAAAAGGAAGGTTAGAAATATATATAATTTTATAATACCTTTGTAGTCTAAAAACGTATTACAATATATTACAAAAGTAACTTAAAAACATAAGAGATTTACTGAAGCTTAATTATGTGCAAAATCAATCAGCATCGGCAAACACATGCAAATCATGAAGTGGTATATAAGCTATTTTGTGATTTAAATCCGCATAACTCCACCTAAAAAATTAGCTCACAAGGGGAAGTTTGCAAACTCATATATATAACACTCAAGATCTCCTTACAAAACCAATGTTGAAGCGCATTACTCCCAATCCCTTTAGACTGAACGTCCTCGTGAAGCAACCAGGGTCATGACTCGTTCACTCCGACCTCTCCTGAAGAACGTCAGAGAACCTTTGTATATGGCTTACTGACTTGTGCAGAGTGAGACTTTGATACCAAATAATATGAACTTGTCTAATTCCATCTCAACAGCTAGCCCACAAAGAGAGGTTTGCAAACCCATATGTAGAACACCCAAGAACGAACCGCCGTGAATGATGGGGATGATTTGTTTTTATTTGGGGTGGGGGGAGGGTGTTGAGACTGATTTCTACTACCTTTTTCTTATTTTGGTTATTTTTATTTTTCTTTTTATCAATTAGTAATATACGTCTACAATTATGATGGATTGTACTTGCTACTACAGAACCGATGTGGCATGCATCACTTTGCTACCAAAGTTAATATGGCAATATCAATGTATCATTTTCATGAGCAATAAAAATGATGGGGATGATTGGTTTTTCTTTTTTTTTTGGGGGAGGAGATGTTGAGACTGATTTCTGCTGCCTTTTTCTTATTTTGGTTATTTTTATTTTCCTTTTCATCAATTAGTATTATACATCTACAATCATGGTGGCTTGTACTTGCTAATGTAGAAATCTGATCATTGCATATACAATTCAGTACCACAATATATGTGCATTTATAGCAAGACAATCAATGTGTGTATGTGCGTGTGTGTACAATCCCAGTGACTATATGCTAAAATACAGATCTCATCTCATTGCTAGAATAAGTGCACAACCATGATCGCATGAATGCAAAACATACCCAGAACCTCCAGCATAATATAGTCTAGCCTGCTCCTCCCTACTTCCTTCATCAATTGACCACCAACCCAGTAACCTGTCAATAAGAGTGATGAACCATTAACAAAGAGTTGCTAAGTCATAGCATTTTAATCCGAGCTGCAGGTTCAGAAGAGATTACCTAAAGAAAATTCAAATTTTAAATCCCAAAGAAAAACATTACCTTGATCCATGATGCAAAAATCCAAGAAAATCACGAGCTTTTGATACAATAGTGAAGTATGTACAAGAACTGGCGCCACCACATAGCAAAATAACAATTTTCTCCACCAATCTATGTGCAGCAAACAAAACCCCAGCTCCTTGCACCAAAAAAAGTGGAGCAAAAAGAACTGGAAATGGGATATGTTTAGCACTAGGTGGTGTACCCTGAAATTGGACCAAAAAAAACTTACTTATATGAGTTGAAATTGGAAGAAGAATTTTTGTTAAAAAGTTATCATTAAAGTCACTTTTCAACACTAGTCATACCTCCAAGTGCATAAAAAGCATGATCTGAAAACCAATAAAAGGAATTTTCATAAAATGTCCACCAATGTCCTGCAGGTTGCATATTCTGCTATTCTGGTGTCGGTCTTCATCTGAAGAAACTGCCAAGCCTCTATTCCAGTCAATATATCTGTTGATCATTGAAGAACCAGATTCTCCAATATGTGAATGCCTATGAATTGCTGGATTATACCACTTTGTACAAACAAGAAAGGCAAAGCACTCTGCAATTCTGTAAAGGAAGAAATGTGATCATTGCAGAAAGTGCTGATGCAGAAAACCAACATCAGTCCACAAATCATAGAGGACTGCCATAAAAATCATACCCATAATTTATAAACAAGTCCCACCATCCAAGAGCTGCCACATCACCTGCATATAAAAAAAATGTTATTAGAATGTAATTATAAAGATATGATATTGGTGAAGAGAAATTCTAAAATATACATATAATCACACTTGTGAGCGGCGTTAACATTTAATTTTAATAAATTAAAAAAAAAAAAAGTGGTTTAGCACATTGACACTGAATGGATTAGGTTTTATTTTTGTTTTTATTTGTGTGTGTATGTGTCAATTAAGTACCCTGCAATCAACGTTGGTAGCACAATGGTGAAAAGGTCAATGATGCTTTTAACTATGGTTTCTGTTAAGGACTAGAAAAATTACTTTCATTGAGGTAAGACTTAAATGGACTCACTAAAGAAACTTGCTTTCTGGACCTTTACAGATTCATAAAAAAGAAACTACAGAAGAATAACATAGGCACACACATATTAGCGTATTAACCACCATCAGTCATCTTTGGCTGTCACAAGATACCTGCCACTAGCGACAACCATAATCGACTATCTTTTCCATAACTTTATTTCTTGTTTTGACCTAAAGACGAAAAGTGAAAAGGTTATGTGTGATTGTGATATCGTTATATAGTTTAACGGGATACTACCTTCTTTTGCATCTCTCTAAAACTACTATCTTTAACCAGACCAGAATTCTTCTAATGCATTCATGGTTGAGAATGGAAAACTAAGTCACTGATGCAACCACCTCAAGTCCAAAACTCCAGCAATGTGTATGCCTTGGATTTCAAGTACGTAAAATAGAAATAACTTCATATGCATTTCTTGAATGAAAGTGACAGGTTATAGGTTCGAACCAACGCCCTGCCCGCCCTTCCCTCCCCCAACCAAAAGAAAAGAAAAAGAAAAAAAAAAAACATTAAGTTCAAAGATGCGCCAATTGAAAACATCTGAAACTAACAAAAGCATGTCGCTAGAATACAGTAAACACCTTACCACATAGCTTAAGAAGAGTGAATATCGTTGCAGCAATGAAGAAGACCATAGATATTGCAACCCAAAAATGCTAGAAACCAAAGATAAAGAAATATGGTATAAAAATTATTGGGAAAGATAAAGAATAGATCCAAATGCCAGTATATTCCAGACAAAAACATTGTCGAAACATTGCTTATCATAACTATCACAATATTCGACCAGTTAACATTTAGCATGTAATTTTCCCTTCTTTTCTAACTAGCAATTAAAAAAAAGGACCTACATAGTAAGTCAGTAATCTCAACAAACAAGCAATGCAACCTACCATATACCTATTAGCATTACCCCTCTTCCCCCTTAAACTTCCACAAAAAACATTGTAATATTATCCTCCAAGAGGTAAGATTATTACCTCCACCCCTAACCTATTTCAAGCTTGAAAAAAGTGAAAAACATAGGGCTTTCCTGAAAGCATTGCCTAAAATAGATTCATTCATCTAGTAATACTCTCATAAACCTAAGGGGGAATAAAAGAGCTAAGATTAGTTCCGATGATGGAAAGCAGAAATATGCACTTTAAACAACTTGAGTGGTTCATTTTAGCATTCATTTGTCATTCTCAATTACATAATTTGCTAAGTTTAGTTGAAGTGTAAGACCAATAATGGGTAATGCCAATAGGGCAAACAGAATATACTATAAAGTCACCATGACACTTATGCGTGCATAACATATGATTGGCTCTTCAACAGGACTTTTTCCCTTTTTGAACTTTGTTCAATCAGTTATTACATTTTTTATATTCCTATTTATATTTCCATGTCATCTTAACCAGTATCAAATATAACAGAATCCTATAAAGGCTAAGGCCATCGAAGGAAGTTAAAATCAATACGACCGTTCAAGACCTACCCTCAACCTTCCCTCCTTTTGTGTGTGTGTCCATTTCCATTCATTCCAATATAAAGGATGGAAACAAGAGATAGCTTTAGTGAAAAATTCCAATTCTGTAACTTGGTAAATATGGTAATAGGCATAAAAGGTCCTCTCTGCATGGTTGTCACTTGCCAAAAATGGTAAGAAGCACCTTCTAGATAAAAAGTTATCTAAGCTAATAATTGATTAGCAATATAGCACATCTGTCTCAGAACAATTCTTTAATTCCAAAAAGATATCTAAATACGAAACTTACAGGAAGAGTCTCCCATATTGCTTCATCACTCATGCTTTCTTCATCTCCAGGCATTAAAGCTCTACACATCCTACAACAATAATGAACATTGAAAAAATGCTTAATAAACTACTACAATGATTTACTAATCTAAATTTTAAGCAGCAGTATGATTTTACCCAAGAATGCCACCCTTCCAAGCCAATAAATTTAGATTCTTTCTCGCCATAGCTATATTAGGACTGTTTAAACCATACAAACCCTCTTTTAATTTCTGGGTGTTTGATATAATTTGTCATGCAATAACATCTTGGAAGACAGAAATCACAATAGAAAACTTTCTTTACCAGTTCTAGAACACTCATAACTAATTGAATCAAGAGATTTTAGGCCACAATAATTGAACCAGATTTATCAAGAGCAAAAGGTGGGCTTAAGGCAAAAAGATCCTTATTGCATGAGGTGATAAGTGGCCCTTTTTAACCAAAAACAAGTAATCGAGGCATAAATCACTAAACATTATCATCATATTAAGCTTTTCATTTAAAATTTAAGCTCCACATCATCATATATGCATGTCAATTGACAAAAGAACATTAATTGATATCAAACACTAAAAGAAAAAGAAACAAAAACAAAATTCAATTACTAATCTACTAATGTTTCTAGCATGAAAAATCCTAAGATGCATACATTGATTCTTCTTCTTCACCTCTTTGTTGTTCAAATTTTCCATTTCTATTTGCAAGGCTCAATACTTTTTGCCCCACTAGAAGCCAAAGGAATGGGAAAACCTGCCTTTTACTTTTTATGATAGACTCTAATGCTTTGCAACATTTGCCTCTCAAACCCAAGATCTAGAAGTGAATAATAGGTACACCTCCCATTACATGGTAACATATCCAATCTTTGTAGGCTCATGCACACATTAGAAACTCCCCCATGACACTCTGTACCGAGTAAACTAATATTTTCTATTTCCACAAACTAACATGCACATCAATCACAACCCTATCAAATTGAACACTAGGAGAAGAATCTACCATTCTTGTATGCATACTAGTGCAAGCACACATGCAAAAGATACAAACAAAGCCCCCCATCATTGTAGTCTGCCATATGAAGTAACATATCCTGTTCCTATACTATAGAAACACATGAAAAAGTAAAGCTAAACCCACCAATATCACAATAATTAATCTATCCTTAATATATTACACATTTAGACTAATAACATACCCGTTCTGTACATAAACTAATGCACCTCCAGTATACGCATTTCATCTATGCTTATCCCCATACTTCTGCGTATCAGACTAAGTAATGGAAACGATTTGTGTAAAAGTATCATGAACCAAAAATACATCATAAATGAACAACCTCCGGCGCAAATACATATAACTACTCAAATTCAAATAATTCCAGACCATATAGGGGGTCAAAATTACTGAAAAATGTTAATATCTATGCATTAGAAAAATGAACTTGTGTTTAGAAGGTAGAGAATAGAAAAACTTAGTGATAAAAGAGGTACCTTATATTATCAATCAAGATTAATATTTGAAAAGCCAACAACGGAAGAAAAACAATCTTCAAGTTGACAACTGCAACACATTCAAGCCAATAAACAAAGTAAATTGACAAGGTCTGAATACTTAAAGTACTCTAACCTATGATTGCTGAATTGCTGAAGTGGACATTTAATGATGCCCATTGGCAATAATAGGGAAAAGGATGACTAATTTAATTAACTTGTATTAGGGAACTCTGCATACCCGAAAACATAAAGGAAAAATAAATAAATAAAATTTGAAAGACTGTCATGTACCATAACTTCTCTCTAGACGTATGCAAAGGAATAGTTCAAAAGCAATGAGCAAAGGAGTTGCCAACACAGCATGACATGGTGCCCACTGTCCATGAGAAGTAAGATGATTTTCATTCTGTTATTATAATTGATTCAATAACAAAATTTGGATTTCCACAATAAAGTAAACTGTTACATGAGAAAGTGATATTTAAAATAAATTGGGGACAAGATCTCATACATGGTGATCGTTGGGCATTGATGGAGCAGGTAAGGAAAACCGGCCACGTGCTACCACTGCATGAAATAGCCACAGAGGTGCAAAAATGATCCTCCATGATCAAAACAAAACCACCAAACTATTAGTTAATAATTTAAAAGATCATCAGTTGAAACCAGTCGGTGTGCAGAATACAGCTAGTAATTCCATTCACTAGAAAAAAGCATGTTGTCAACATTGATTACAACAGAAAACATTTTGCAAGAAAAATAATACATTTTCTTGTTTTTCACGCAGCTAGCCTACAAGGACATGGCTATTAAAAATAAATTTTTGAGAAAAAAAAGGAGATACAATATTTGTTCATCTGTGAAAGTTGTATGCAATGCAGTGCAGATTAACCTAAACGACTAAACTTAAATCATAACTGTAGGAGAAAAATCTGTATTCATATTCCTAATTCCAATTCAATAAGTACCATAGACAATCAAGTTTCTACTCTCCCTACAAAAATTTGTAATGGACAGATGTAAAACTGCATCCATGAGGTCTTTGAAAGATTGGCGCTAAATTTCTATAGAGATGCCGCATAACAGTTCCATGGCAATGGAATCGTGAGTACATTGCGTTCAGTTCAATACAACCAAGTGTGTGTGTGTGTGTGTGTATATCTGACTATACTTGTCTTCAAAGTAACAATAATAATAAAAATTGACACTCAAAGTATAATTCAGAGCAGTACTCCCTAACTTTTGAAAATTTATAATCAAGCGCAATTAAAATATTTAACAGAAACCCACAATGTTTTACTCTCAATCAATGCAAGTGTTTGCTCGAATCACTCTCCAAAGCCCCACCTAAAAAGTAATTGTAACCATAACATTTAAAATATGAAGAAACGGGTGTTCAAGGATTCCCACAAAATGCCATAAAACAGAACAAAGTTCAGAGCTTTCTCCTTTAAAATGAGGAAAAAGAAAACATTTTCAGTTTCTCAGCAACCAAACAATAAAAAAGGAAAAGATAAAGAAAATAAACAGACCACCACGAGTAAGACCCTGCACGATCAAGCTTGAGAGCAAGCAAAAGCGTGAATAAGAAAAGCAGGCTATGGGCTACAAGAGCCTGCAAAGACTTGGCCACTCTCCTCCAGCTCATTATCACTCCTCTTCGAACTAACATAGTTGGGAAAATTCCAACTTCAGAGAATTGAATTGAATTTGCAAGAAATGATTGTTTAGAAAGTAATTGCAGAGGGAAATACCAAACGGAAATTACAAAGAGAGTGACATCAGAACAGCGCAGACATTACCAATGAATGACTTCACTTTCAAGCCAAAAGAGAGGGCCTATATATGGACGAAATAGGTCAGCTTTTTTTGTTCAATTACATACTAATATCTCAGGTTTATAGGGTTATTATTCAAAAAAGTAGGGGTGGTTGTGTAAAAAAAAAAAAAAATTACAAGCCAATTCAAAGTAGTTTGTGAAAGCTATCACTAGCTACTTTCCAAGAATATGATTTGTCAGCTGTTTTTGGTAAGGTTTATCCATTTGATTAATGACAATCCCTTAACAGAAAATCCTGAAAAAAGAAATCCCTCAATGGAAATTATATAATTAAAAAAAAATTATTCATGTGAAAAATCTCTGATCTTCTAACTTAACTTAATTTAATAGGTAAATATATATCACTTACTTGATTAAATTGTTTTATTAAATATAGTTAATACGCCAAATATTGATGTGAAAGTTAAACAATTGATCAAAGGAGTAAAGAAAAATTAGTGAAAAAAATAAAGAAATGTATAGAATAAAGTACAATGGCAATGATAAATTTTGTTCAAAAGGAAGATTTGGGTTAGTTAGAATTGCACTAAATAATTAATAAACAAATAAGCACACATCTAATCTTATATAGTTGGATTGATATAATTATAATATAGTTTCCCTTTCTCGACTGCCAAGATCAATACTTGAGCAAATTTGGCATGTTTTTATAAACGTAATCTTCAATTTTCCGTTGTATTTTGGACATATTCCAATACGTAGAATTCCAAACACCCATTAGGAAGCTTCCTAACCGTATAAAGATGCCGTCCAATTTTTTGGCGTCAAGCAAAGCTGCCTTATGCTTCACATTTTGAGAATATCCTTTGTTTTTACACATTACTATATATATTATAGAAAAATTGTAATGTGAGGGCCTATTAGCTCAGTTGGTTAGAGCGTCGTGCTAATAACGCGAAGGTCGCAGGTTCGAGACCTGCATGGGCCAATTCTTATAATATTTTTATTCCCTGATTCCCAAATTACCAATGAAGAAATGATGGATTAGATTTTGGACGGAAGCCCAAATCCAAAAACATAATTTAATTGATTTTGGGCCCTATGGGATAATCCAAACATAACTCAAATTATCTTATTTAAAATATATATATATATATTTTTTAATATGTTGATTAATATGGCAATGTTAGATAGTTTTTCTAATTTCTTAATTAGACATGTTTGAATTTTAAATTTATTTATATATATATGTGTGTGTTTTTTTTTTGAGAAATTTAATTTTCGATAAATAATTAACTGTTGGATTTCGCCCATGATTGATGGACACAATTTTTTTCTAAAAAAATAAACATGCCTGTTTGATTCCTACATTGTTATAACGCATTTCTTTTCTAATCCTACTTGATTTTATATATAACATGATAGGGCTAAATTTTTAACTTTTTTTTTTTAAATAAGATGGATATTATTTAAATTAATCAAAATCATATGTTTGTAAAGTTATTTACCTTTCATATTTAATAATTATATATAGTTTCTATTCCAAATTTAATTAATAAACATATTATATTATAATTTCTTAAGTTTATATGTCCATATGCCTCATATATTCACTCTACTTTTAAGGCTATATGTGTGAAAATATTTTCTTGAATTTTTTTTCAACATTTTTTTGGCATTTGAGGCATTTAAAAATAAATCAACAAAAATTTTCTAATTAAAGGGAAAAAATTATTTTTAAAGGAAATTATTTTATTTTTTTTAAAAGAGTAAGTTATTTTTTAACTTTCATAATTTTATTAAAATATAAAAATATATATATATAACATAAACAAAATTTTCACGGAAAAGTATTTTTTATATAAAATATTTTTTATATATAAATTATTTTTCATAAAACAAATAAATTCTTAAGATTATAAATAAATTAAGCTACTTATAAACTATTCAAAACTTGATTCAATAAATTATTCAAGACTTGATCAATTGACTCATCCCGATTCATTTATATCATCCCTTTCACTACTAAGAATAGGTACAATCTAACGTTATATAAAATTTTAAATACTCTATAAAATTAAGATGTACACATTATATTTAATAATAATAATTTAAAATTATTAAATATTGATTATTTTAAAATCCTCTGTCACCTAGCAAGGTGATCAAATAGTAAAACCAGTAAAGTAAAGCTACAAATTCTAAACTAAAATTTAAATATATTAATAAGCATACGAAATAATTTTTCAAACTCTTACCCTTACCTCATTTTTTAGTATAATAATTTTTTGATATAAAAATATATTTAAAGTTTTATAAACAACTAATTAAATATGATAGTAAATTGCCTAATTTTTGGACTGTAAATGAAGAATTTTTCTTAGTTAGATCTGTTTTATCATGAACTCAAGACACAAGAGGTATAATAGGACCTATTTAATAGGTTAGCATCACTATATATCTTGCATCTTTAGTTCATAATAAATTAAATTTAGACAAAAATTTTTGTAAATGAAAGCTGTTTATGGACCTTTCATGAAGGATAAGTCCATATATACCTTTTATTTACCATTTATTTTATATATTTATTTATTAATCTTACCATCATGTTGTGATTCTTGCCAAATCATTTCCAAATAAAGGATCTAAGTAACCACATCAACATTAAGTAGTTGCATAATCACATTAGTGAATGGAAAATATTTTGTCGTACTCAAAGCATTATGTTAATTAGTTAATAAATAATTATTTTATTATATATAAATATGTAAAATACTCAGAATATATAATAAGTATTTATTAATTAAATGTAAAACACTTAAATTATGTGACATTCTTTTATTAATTTATATAGTGTAATATTTTGAGAGTAGTAAAATAGTTTCCAAAGGCCAATGGTACTCTTCAAAGATTGGACTTTGGATGATGAGGAAAGCAGCCTCTCTTAAGCATACCATGCATGCAGTTATTATTGTAGAAGAAAAAAAAAATCCATATAGAGTGTGTGCAAGTACGCTTGCATGCATCTTCATATTCCCTTCATCTAATTATTAATTCAGATATTAATTATGAATATGAGGCAAACAAATTATAAAACGTGTCCTGAAATTCCCTTATAAACAATTTTATAATGTTTTGGAATGTGAGATTTGGCATGCGTACATTATTCTTATGTTCTTGCATCATAATCATTATAATATATTATAAAAAATCTTTGTTTTTGTCATCAACAATTTGATAATCACTGAGCAGCATTAATGTCCATTTTACTTAAGAATTAGAAAGGACATAACTCTGATAACAAATGTATTTAGAGACTCCTGTTGTAAGATTAATTTCTTTAAATATTTAATTAGGAAGATCATAAATAAAATTAGTTGGACATTAGCAAATTAAGGCAAGGGATTACAATGCATTAATCTATGCACATAAACAAGCTTTTTATTATGATCGATAAGATAATATAAAAAGATAGATTTCAAGCATCTTCTTAAGTTTAATTTTCTCATAATATGAAGGTAGAGCATGTTCTGACATAAATTAGAATTAAGAAACAAAAATGCCTAAATAATATTCACACTTGAAATTAATATTAAAATTTCAGTTATAGGGAGCTGAAACAAATGTGGAATTAAACAACACCTGTGTTGCAAATTTGGCTTTATATATGACTTTTTTTTAATAAAAAATTGAGAAAGTGGAAATTTAAATATGATTAAATAAATAATATAATTTTAACCACTATACCAAGTTAGGCTAAACAATAAATACAAAAGAAAATAGAATTTTTTTTCTTTTAAAAATGGCAAGAGATAGGAGGAAAAAAGTTATACATATTTGATATATATATTTTTCTTATATAAACATGATTTATTATGTATTTAAAATATAAAATATATAATGAGACTCAAAATACATCTACTTTCCCTAAATGATATCAGACCATAGATTATAAAATACATATACACTAATACTGATTCATTTGTATAAGATTAATTAATCTTTATAATTTATGAAGAGATTCACTTATACTGCAAATTTATCCAATAATTTTTCATACTAATTAATTCATCAGAAACTTTTGTGATCCACGAAACATGCATACCTCATTAGGCTTTTTTTTCTCTCGTTTTTTTTTTTTTTTTTGGTTTTTTAAAAAAGAACTGGCAATTGATGAAGAGTGGAACAACATTGTACTGATAATCAAAGAGAAGAAGAAGATGGAGAGATGGTGGTGGGTGGGGACATAGCAAGCACATGACGAGAACAACATCGTCACCAATGATATTATGAATATGATGATCCATAAATTCCGCCAAACTGACTAGAGAAAGACAGGAAAATAGTATAGTTTGGATTGTTTTTCATGGGAAAAATCTTTTTTCGTGAGAAGAGAAACCTTATATCAAAACCTAACATAGAAAATGTGGACTGCTTTGCTCTTCTTCTTCTCCTCTGATCTCTGCACTTTCTTTCTTGTCTACTAGTGTACTGCATGCCCACCCCCCCTCTCTCTCTCTCTCTCTGTCTCTCTCACCAATCTCTTGTGTGCACAACCAAACCCGAATAATGCACACCAAAATGAGAAGGGAATCCCACCAAGAAATACCAACCACAATCCATATCTCTCACCCTACATTTCCTAAATAGTATTTTGGAGTGATGTAAGTACACAAAACACACCATGATTACCCGTCTCTGTTCACTGGCGAAAAATTACACAAAAACACACCAAAAAAGACACACCCACAAGCAAAGTGAAAAAGAAAAGGAGAAGAATACCAAGAAAAAAAAGGAAGGAGAAGAGTGAGGTATTCTTAGAAAATTATAGAGACCTGTGTTGTTGTTGTTCAAGGATATTGATATTGGTTCTTTGTCTCTTAACACTCCCTGAAGAAGACACATCACCGCCGGTCTTCTCCATAACAGCTTTCAATGCTTCTTGGATGGAACTTATAGAATATGGTAGTTGCTGCTGCTGTTGCTGCTCATTGCTGTTACTTGAAGAATCTTCTTCTCCAGTGATGAACAAAACATTCTTCACACGCCCACCAAGTGTTGTAATCTCAGCTTTTAGTGTTCTTAAGCGTAACGCTTTCAAGGACTTTATTAGGTCAGGCAAAAGATCAGACCTGTCTTCGCAGCAAAGTGAAGCTTTGATCACAAATTTACCATCTTCATCGGATGTATCCAATGTTAGCTCATCAATTTCTGTAGGTACTGGACTTGTTTCGGCGATCAAAGAAGTCTGACGTTTTAGCTCTTTAACGTGTTGGATAACCTCTGCAAGCAGTGAAGCTTTGTCCGTCTACTCCACAGGCAAAAACCCAACAACAACAAGAAGACAAAATCAATGTAATGCTAAAGCTGATGATCAATATGTACTTAATAAATTATCGAAACAAAACAAGAAATCCAAAAAGAAAGGAATAAATGTAGATTCACAAGAAATGACCGAGGTTGAATTTTCTTTCTAATTATATAAAGCAATCTTTTAATGTGTGAAAAAAAGAGATGGGAAAAGAAGTTTATAGTCTACTTGGATGATTCATGCCATGAAAGTAGCTAGGTTCCTAGTGGTGTTGTAAAGGAGGATTAGGGCATGGCTATGTGACTGACAAGAATGCAAGTTTTGTCTGTACATCTTTTTTTTTTCTTTTTTTTTTTCATTATCTCTAATTAGTTTGACTGATATCCGGCAAGAAATTTCCATGGAAGCTTTTCAACTGCATCTTGGTTTCTCTTTATCATATCAACTAAGCGAAATTAACGCTTATTCCCCTTTTAGTTTTTCTTTCCTCGGAACTACCACAAGTCCCAGAGAAGGAATAATCCAAAAGGAAAAAAAAAATAATTGTAGCATTTAAAAAGATGAAAACACTTTCAAGGGAAAAAAAAAATGAAAACAAAAAGACAGAAAATGTGACTGTCTTTCGTATCTAATGGGTAGGTTTTCATGGCATGAAATCAGACCAGCCATCTAACTACAATCTTTAGCAAGATCGATAGTTCGAAGTAAGAAAAAGGGCTCTTATAATACAATACAAAAAGGCATTAGACACCTGCAATATTAATATATATGCACATGCATGTTTGTACACATGAGGACATCTTAGAGAGGGTTTCATATTTAATTTCAATAATTTCATATTTTTGTCGGTTATTGTTAAAATTCTTTTATGACTATTGTCTTTTGATTAATTACCTTGGTTGTGCTTGGTAATAGGCTACGTAGCTTTGCAAGATGGTTGTTGATTCTCTCTCTTCTCCTCCTCTCGGCCTCACTGTGACTCTTTGAAGCAGCAAGAGCCTTAGCATCCATTATTTCTTGAGCAGTCATCTTCCCCAGCTCAGCTTGCAACCCAAAGGGAGCTGAACCGGGTTGGACCACCGGTCCAAGAGTTTCAGATATGATTCTAAGATGATCACTTGACGAACCATCATATGCAAACTGCAGGGCAGGAGCTCTTCTGTTGAAGAGACTCCCATATGATGATGGTACTGGAGGAGGGATAAGAAATTGGTCGTGGTCACGAACAGGGTGAGAGGAGAAGTGGTCCGGGTTGAAAGAGTGGACTGGAGGAAGAGACCATGGTAAGATTGGTGAAACTTCAGGAAAAATCAACCCGGATCCTCTAGCTCCTCCATAGATGTCATTGCTTTGCTGCTGTTGTTGCTGTTGCATTTGTTGGTGATGTTGGAGAAGTAACTGTTCTTGGTAGCCTTGGAAGTTATGGATGGTTTGAGAACACTCTCCCTGATCTTCTTCTTTGAATCCACACATCTCCCTCTTCCTCTTTGGACAAAAACTTGCGATTGAAATTCTAGAGCTTTGAGGGTGTTTCCGTATATTGATCCCCTTACTTCTTGATGAGAAAGAAGGAAGAATTGTGAGAGAAAAAAGAAGGATGTGGAAACTAGGTTATGCTTGTCGTATAGAGGGAGAAGAATGGAAAGGGAATAAGAAGCAAAAAGAGATAATATTAGGAGAGTCAGACTTTGGTTTGATATGTAGTTATATAAGATGGAAGGATAGACTTTTCAGTGCTCTATACTCTATCTCTTGTGGGTAGTGGAAGTAAAGCCAAAGAAAGAAACGGGTTGGACTTGTGTGAATTCTAAAGAGTCTCTCTTCCAATCTCTTTCACTTGGGTAGGTTTTTTCTTCTGCCACACAGCCTTTGTGGGTGATGACTGATGACCCCTTTTATACTATGCTTCAACTAAGCTTTCCCTTTCGTTTGGCGCTATGTTGGTTTATCTTTTTGGTTTCCTTTGTTGTTTTTTTTCCCCTTGCTATCTGCTTTTGTGCTGATCTGCATCCCTTCCTCGCTTTCTCTCTCCCACCATTCTGAATATATAGATAGAGAGCCTGCTAGTACTAGTCGCCTTTCCTTTCTTCTTCCGGCATTCTCTATATATCCATGTAGCTATCAGGAGGTGGGGGTCGATAACTTTTTGTTCATTCTTATTTTGTATACACATCTATATACATTATTATGTTGTTTTGTGATTAGTTCAAACTTTATAATTACACTCAGTGAGTGCAGTTGGAGAGAGAAAAATGGGAAGCACAATTACACAAACAAAACACAGTGAACACACAACACACATATTGTCGACCGACCAAAGACCGAAAAGGCTGATAGTATCATCATGATAATAGGCTTAGCTAACTCTTTATTAATTTTGTTTTAATTCCTTTAAACACATTTTTATTTTTAATTAATTAGCCATCTCCTCCTCGGCTCCTCCTCCTCTTCTTCTTCAATTAATTCCTTTTCATTTTCATTGCCTCGGTCAAGCCCCCTTCCACACTCTTGGCTATTACCACGCCACCCTTTCTACTTCCCCGAGACCTTGTAATCATTGTGTCTTGGAACACACTCCATCTCTCTCTGTCTCTATAGGTTTCAGTTACATGTATATTCTTGGCTAGCTGAATGCTTATGCCTCTCTCACCGGTACTTTTTGGAATTTTTTTAAAGACCTTTTTGAGTTTCGGTAGGCATAGGAGAATATTTTGATAGGGAATGAATGGGTGGTGTGGTGGCCCTATAATCTTCCCCTTTCCTTTCCAACATATTATAAAGTTGGTATATGCTTCTATATTTTCATCACTTCGTATACTAAAAAAGCCTTCTTCTGCTTTTGTTATAGAATGGGTGCCATTTGCTTTTTCATCTTCATTTTTGTTTTCTCCTATTCTAAATAATTAAGAATACATATACGTCTAGTAGCTACTAGAGCTCACATAGTCCCACCTTACTCTCTTGTATCACCAAATTTTGGTAATATATTTGAGTTCCTAAGTATTTTCTTAATTCAAGTGCATTACAATAAAGGAAACTTAATTATTCTTTGTGGTCTCTCTGCTTTGTTATATTTGATTTTAAAATACAGAAAATAACTGTTATATGATATCTTGGTGGGATATGTAAGATTTAATAATTAAAAAAAATATTATTTTTTTTGTTTTGTATAGGAAATTTCAACAAATAAATAATAAAAATCTTTATCTCTTTTTGGAGTGATGTATGCACCATTAATATGGATATTTTTTTAATTTTAATTTTTATGAATATATGCACTCAATTAATTTATTTATTTTACTTTTAAAATCTTTTTGACACTAAATATTTATTTTTTTATTCATTCGCAATTTAATGAGGGGATTCTAATATTATTTATTTATTATAATGTTTGGAATGACTTTTTGGTATTTGGCACGGTAACCCAGAGGGTTCTAATCACAGAGTTGTTCTTTATCTTGTTTCTTTATACACGACTGGCCAATTGCTAGTTATTGTTGGGCCTAAAGAGGTTCACTGCGGCACTGCCCCTTTCTAATTACCATCATGTCTCATATGGTAAAAAGACAATAAACTAATAAAAATGCCTTAATGCTCTTCACCACCAACGCCAAGCTCCGGGTAATTACACAGTGTGTAACAAAAAAAGTAGAGCTCATATCATTCGACCAACCTGCCTTTTATTTCTGTTTTCAACACAATTATTGTATACAGGAAGATCGAGGAACATATCCATACACTATTAAAATTGCTGGCTTTTCTTTTACCCAATATTAATTAGTACTACTAATAATATGGATTATACCCACTAATTATATATATATATATATTGCTGACGAACAAGCTTGTTCCCAATGTCCCCTTTATTTCTTTCACCTCCCAACATGTTTTTCTGGTGTGGTAATTAAGATTGAAACCTTTGAACTTTCAGTATAATTAAAAGATTTTGAGCTCAATTTCAGTTGAGAATTGTTACTCTATTTGATAAAGCAGGGGATTTTTATAGTAGAAAATTAAATTAAGATATTAATATTAGTATTATTTTTTATATTTACATTTTTTCCCTTTTTGGACCTCATTGTGGCCTCAAGCATGGCTTCTTTGGTCCCCATTCTTTTTTACACTTTTCATCTTTTAGAAACCTTTCTTTTATAATATTAAGATTTTAAATTTCAATTTTTTTCTTTTTTTCTTAAAAAAAAAAAAATAGAATATTCAAACATTTGATGATAGCAGCACTACCACTAGTATTAGCATTAGCCACGAGAAGCCCTTCTTGGTGTGGGGTTATCATGACATCAATCCCACTCTATCATGACGTTTTCTTAGTGCTTATTTCTTTCTTGTTATGCCTTTAGCCCTAGCGTAGAGAAGCAATAACTCGCAGGATTTTCTTTTTCTTTTCTTTTTGGCCTTTGTGATGAGCTGAGTGGTGTTTGAATTCCTTCAAATTTATCACCAAATCAAGATTTATATCCACTCGTCTCTTACCATATCATTCCATTTGTTTTACCAACCAGAGCAATTGAAAAAGAATTGAAACCTTTTTCTAATTATTTTTTTTTTTTGGAAATGAATGAAATATTACATTCTTATATGTATATATCATAATCGTCCTTAGCTAAAACCTTACAATAATTTTTTTCCTCCATGTGTTTATATTTTAGTTAGTGGGTGTCTTAATTGCATGAGTTGCATGACCTATTGCCTAATTAAATTAAGCATTATCATATTTAATTATGTACCTATTGAGCTGGTTATTGCTGTGGTTATGGGCATGATAATGGCTTTAAGTCACGTCTTAATTAATTTTATTTTATAATCAAGTAATAATAATATTATATATGTTCATTCAAATTTTCAAAAATAATTAAAATATGCTTGAAATTTACAAGAAAATGCTGATAATTAGTGGACTTTTCTTTTTTCTTTATACAATAAAGGAATCACCCACATATGTACAAACTTATAAACTTAATATAGTAATTGTATATTTCAATTTGATATTCTTCTTTCCTTTATATATAGGAAAAGAAAAAAAAAAAAAAAAAAGAAAGAAAGTCACCGATTTGTAATTTGGATGTGTGCAGGCTCATGCTCTTACAGTACTCAACCTGCAAAGCTTCATTCTCCACTTCACATGCTATCAAAAGAAAATACAACTCCAAAAATGGTAAAAAAAATATATATTTATTGTGCATGCATGCGCCTGAGCCATGATCTAACTTCACTATAGTCATAAGAGAAATTGAGTTTGTACAAATGCATATATATATGTGAAATCTTTTTTCGCAACTTTTCACGTACAAAAGCTGAAATGAATGAAAGCTGGCTCATGTCATCCTTGTCCATGTTTCGCTCAAGAACACCTTTGAAATTGCTTTTTCATGGCTCGGGAAATCTATGGATTTTGCCGACAGTGATCATGATGAAGTGGGTTATCTTCTATATTCTCATCCTGCTATAGGGGGAAAATAGTTTAATTATATTGGATATACACTAAAATCCTTATAGAAGTGGGCGATGGATTTGCTAGTTGTTTCCAAGAAGAAATATATTTATGCAACGTATAAGGAAATTAGGATATCCTTGAAATTTTGGTTTGGAATCCAATCTTTGATTCTCAGACTTCATAATTTGTAGGGATGACAACTTTCATGGAAATCTCCTGTGCCACCATAATAAATGAAGTGGAATATGAGTTTTATTCTTGTGAAATTGGTTTATGTATAATAATTTTCTGTTTCAAAAAAAAGTTTTAACTGTTGATTGTAATCCTATCATAATCAACCATCATGAAGAAAATTTCATGATATAATTTTTTTGGTCCTGCATTGATTTTAATATATATGTATACACATAAAAAAATCTTTTTCTTAAAATATAAAATTTATTAATTAATATAATAAGAGTATATATATATATATATATATATATATATATATAATTTGTTTGATATTCCCACTAAAATGTATTTTTATTTCTCAATTCATATAAAATTTGATGTGTAATATATTTTGTTAAATTATTTAATGTTTCTAATTATTCAATTATTTATCACAAATGTAACTTAAGTACTTATTATATTTAACATATGCACTCAATTATAATGTAAAAGAAATTTTAATAAAAATAAATTCTATAAAAATAATAAAATAAAATTATATATGTATGTGTCTAATATATAACTAAATTAAGATGATACTTAGAATAAATATATAAATATTCTTTTATTTATTTTTTATGAGATTATAATGAATTTATTTTATAGATAATTAAAAATTTAACAAAGCTTAATGCTTGAATTAAAATATTTAATATGATTTTGCATTATTATATTTATTGAAATTTTACCAATTTATTTTTTATGAATAAATATTTTATAACAAAGTTTAATGCTTAATTAAAATATTTAATATGATTTTGCACTATTATATTTTATTGAAAGCTTTACTAATTTATTTTTTTATGAATAAATATTTTACTAAAAAATTTGCCTCTCACTAAAATTCTGAGCTCCGCCACCGCCGGCTTTGCATTTCTTTTAACCCTGCCACCCTGACCAAATGCCTAATGGGGCGGCAACAATAATGCCAAAATCCACCCTGCCCATCCATTGCTACTCCTAATAATTTAGCTATTAATTTGAGTTTCAAAAAATTACCAGAAGCATTTTTCTTATTAAGATTAAAGAATTTACATTAATGTGATTAAAAAAAAATCATCCATAATAAAATTTAAAAATTTATAAAAAAAAATTTTGATTTAATCTCAAAATTTGTCAATAAAATAACGTTGTGCGCCATGAAAATATATAAACTACATAAAACAAAGCAAACAAATTACAACAACAAAATTTATTAACTTATAAAGAAATAAATTTTTTTTTTTTTCAAACCCATGAAGATTATCAGTAAGAAATCTAACAAATAGAAAGCAAATTCACTCATTATAATAAGTTAAATACCTTGAGGTTCAGAATAACATATATTAAAATTATAATATAATAATAATGTTATAGCAGGTATGCAAATTTAAAGTACACACATAGTCGCATAATCACAGAGTATTAAAAAAGAAAAAAAAATATTGTACATCGTGGAAGTGTATAAACTATAAAAAAATAAAATAAACATATAAAATATTAATATTTACGTGATTCACCCTCTAAACATAGAGTCACATCTATGGATATGCTATATTCAATTATCATTAATATTAAATCATCATTATAAGCTCAAAACTATACTACCTATTAACCCAATTATACCCAAGAGAACCCTTACATTAAACTACTCATAGTAAATATATTTGTTAGTCCTCTCAGTCTCCTCTAGACATAGCTCAATATATTTACTACTTTAACTGCTATACCATAAAGAGTGTATTCAACTATATGGGCAAGAGCCTTCTCACCAATGGACAAGAATCCATTTCTCTTGGATTATGTCATTTCTCCATCTTAGGATCAAGCATCTCTCTCTACAATGGGCAACAACCCTTCTCCATGGATGAAGCCACTTCCTATGGGCGAAGCCACTCTCTTTAATAGGTAAAGCTAAATAACCTTTTCATCATTCTCTTATTTATAGTGTTAGTCTCTCCAATCTTAATCTAATTAGGAATCCCACTCAATTAAGAATAACACTAAAATAAGAATTCTATTCTATATAGAAATATACCTTCATACATCCTATTAAGAAATATTTCTTCCACTCAAATTAGGAAAAAGTCTTCCAAATTAACGAGGATTTTGGGTCATAAATCTAACAATCTCTATCTTGACACAAAATCCATCAACCATTGCATACCTCAAATTTTGGGGCATAAATTAAATCATCAATTCTTCATGCTTGAGCTTGAACCTTCAAATCTCCATTCTTCAATCTCTATCTTGTGCATAACTTACTTCTTTGTTCAAAAAATTTTTTGCGTCATCAATTTTCTTGATTTTGCATCAAGAGCTTCACCTCAATTTCAACTTTTCACTACCTTGAGCTTACATTTTCCACGTTGCATTTGTAACTTCTACATGTTACAACAGCTCCACCTTCAACCAAACTCATCAAAATCATCCTCATGCTCTGATACCAATTGTTGTGCATCGCAAAAGCGTATAAACTGTAAATAAACAAAGCAAACATATAAAGCACCAATATTTACGTTGTTCAGCTTATCAACATAAGGTTACATCTATGGGCATGTCATCTTCCGCCATCATTAATATTAAATCATCATTGCAAGCTCAAAATTATATTACCTATTAACCAAATTACATCAAAGAGAACCCTTACATTAAATTGCTCATAGTAAATATATTAGTTAGTCCTCTTAGTCTTCTCTAGATATAATCCAATATATTTACTACTTTAACTGCTACACCACAAAGGATATCTTCAACTATATGGGCAAGAGCCCTCTCACCAATGGACAAAAATCCTTTTCTCTTGGATTATGTTCTTTTTCCACCTTAGGCCGAAGCCTTTCTCCATTGCAATGGAGAAGTGCCCCTCATCAATAGGCAGAGCCAAATGCTTAACAATTGGCAAAGCTCCTCTCTATAATGGGTGACAACCCTCTCTCCATAGGCAAAGCCCCTCTTTTTAATGGATAAATCCAAATAACTTTTTCATCGTTTCTCTATTTATAGTGTTAGTTATTCCAATCTTAATCTAATTAGGAATCTCACTTAATTTAAGAATAACATTAAAAATAAGAATTCTACTCTATATATAAAATATATCTCTACCCTATTGAGAAATGTTTCTCCCACTCAAATTAGGAAAAGGTCTTCCAAATTAACTAGCATTTTGGGTCATAAATCTAACAAAGAATAATACAAGATTTACGTGGTTCAACCATAAAATCTATGTCCACAAGTAAGACAAGAGCAAAAAGTTTCGCTATGATGAAAAAAGTAAGATATAATCACTCAAAACTCTCAAATCTTAACCCCAATGTGTTTCTCGAATATCTCACAATTTTATTGCTAATGGAAAAGTATTACAATATTTATACTGATCCATACCGCAAGAGTATTGCCCCCATACCCCCAACGAGATCAGTGGCCGGTTTTAGGCCCAAGCCTATTGGCCCGTGCCCTCCGCTACTGTCACAGATCTCACTTTTTATTCCAATCAGATTGCAGCACGAAACTTTCGAGTTGAGTCACATTTCGAATTCATGAAAATATATCCAAAATTCAAGCCACATAAAAATAATAAATAATGAAACTAAAATTTTATTTTAGTTTTGTTTGATGGAATTCTCTTCTATAGTTCTTTACATATCACCCCTGTATTAGAAGAGGAAGAAATCCAACTCTTCCTCGATATGTTCTTTTCTGCAGCCTCTCTAGGACAAGTTAAATGGCACCAATCATCTGCACATGAATATACTACATTAATGATAAATTAGATATAGATTATCAGGTTCATTATGTACTTGAATAGTTGTAGTCCATCAAATGGATGGCAATAATAATATGCAAATTACTTAGAATTATAATACAAAAATATCCTTATAAAATTCTTTAGATGAAGTGGTTCTAAAAAAGAATCCTTGAAAGTCGCCTGCTTAATTAAATTAGCTAGGCTTTACCTTTATGCTTTTAAGTTGGTGGCCACTGAATGTGAGACAGCATAGAAATTAATAAAAAGATCAATTTTTTTAGTACTATAAGGAGGTGTTTTGTTTAGTCATTTGCAGGGGAAAATAAAAAGGGAAAAATTACTTTATGTGGATAAATGCAATATAAGATCAAGTCAAACATAAAAGGATAAATTCACAGGCTTTTTCCATGAATTAAATTTGTTATTGTTTAGTTCATAACTTTTGGTAAGAGAAAACCATATTTGCTAAAAAAAAAAATTGTACCAAAAAGTATTAAAATTAATAAAATAGAAAAGGAAGAGTGTGAGCTTTGGTCTGGTGGAATCATGCAGGCATGCCATTGCCAATGCTACATGAAATGAAATCTTTAAACTGTAAAAGGCCTCCAACAACAGTTGTGGTTTCTTGTTGTTGTAGTTACTTTGTTTATACTCTAGCAGGTGTGGCTTTCCTTTTTTAGCTTCCTTTCTCAAACTTAATTTTCCAGTAGAGAGAACTTCTAGGAACTACACACATAGCATATATAGGCACTCATGGCATCCACTAAAAGTTTACTTTGGGACTTCAAAATATAGTGGATTACATCTTCCTCTCATTGGCCATTGCAGCCATGGCATATCTATTGAAACCCAAGAAATTCTTTATGTAGTACTTGATTTGCACGCGTTTTTAAAAGGAGAATATATATATATGTGTATATCAGGATTGAAACCTTCGATGTATTGCAAGAACAAAAACTTTCATTCGACTCTTTAAATGAATAGCTTAATAAAACTTCTTTATGTTACTATTTTGCATGAAAATTAATGTAGATTTTGATTAAAGAATTAAAGAAGTCATCAAAGAATTAGCATTTTTCCAGTTCAAATCGTCTCTCTATTGAATCAACTCTCATGAGTTTCATATTCGAATTGAGTACAATTGAGTTTGGATCCTAAATGGACGCTGGATTCGTTAATTTATAATATAGTAAAAATGTGTTTGAAGTGGGTTCATCAATCTAATCCATAATAACTTACACTCTATTTGTTTCATGAAAAATAATTTATAAGTAAAAATTATTTTTTTTAAAATATTATTTTCATTAAAAATAATTTATTTTTTTATTAAAAAAATATTTTTCATAAAACTAACAAAGCCTTAATTATATTCCATTTAAATATCACACATATTATATGACAATTAAATTCGTCAAGACTCATTTAATTTGCATTACAATTGCCCTTTTATCTTTTAAAAAATAATTTTGAGAATGCAAATTAATTAAGAAATCTAATCTCTAAATCTAATTAACTTTATAATAAAATATTACATGAAATGAAATAATGTAGCAGTAATATTACTCTCATTTTATAATATTATGCATTATAATAAATTTATTCCCCTAATTTCATTAAATTAATTATAAGTAATTATATCGATAAAAATATTTTGTGATTTTATTATAATTAATTAGTTACATGTGAATAAATTATATATATAAGGTGTTAATATATAAATTATAGTTAATGTATAAATTATAAAAAGTTTAATAGTAAAAATGATTTTTGTTTTAAAAAAAAGAAACTAAATTATCTATATGCTGTTAAAGTTTGAAAATAATTTTCTTTGCAATAAAATTAAGTGAATAAGTTTAATGAAAATTTAGGACTCATTAATAATAAATTTACTTGAACACATATAAACATAGCGCGCGGCAATATTTATAAATATGTTCTTTATTTATGTTTATTTATTTATTATTTTCATATTTTAAGTAAAGTTGATTGTATATTAATTAATTTCAAGTTCTTAATTAATATTCACAGCTACAATAATAAATAATGTGAAAATTTAATTACATATTGATGTTGCCGTGTGTCCTCCAGATACCAATTTCGCTCTTGTAGGATGCAACTTGAATCGCCTCAAAATAAGAAAACAAAGATGGCCGGAGCCTAGCTCATTGTACCACCTTCACTGTAGTAATTTCGTACATTTTACTGTTCCAGTGATTGGTGTCGGTCCGGACAGTTAGAACATCTGAAAAAATATTTAAACTAAAGTGAGAAACCATAATTAACTCAAATATTAATAAGAAAAATTTAGAAAAAATTGTAGAAATAAAATAAACCAAATTAAATGAGTCGATACCATAGTGATGGGTAACCCAGTGGGAAGTTGCGATTCTCGTAACTAGGAGCCCTAGATCCGGGAGAAAATTCATAAAATAATTTTTGGGACTCCATAGAAGAGTCATTGATGTTTCTATAGCATTAGAATCCCAAGAAAAGGCTTAGAAAAATTTTTCAATCGGTATAGAAAATTTTGGCTCAATAAACCAAACGGAAGGCATTTTGGTTATTTCGTCTTCAAATATGATTTTTGGCTGACTTGTCCAGTTAAGTAAATAATTATCATGATACAAAATGTGAATAAATATTGCTAAAAATTGAATTGAAATTTGGTAGAAAAGAAAAGAAAGAAAAAGAAGTTAAATTGAGAATTATGATGTCATGCTTATGTAGTTAAGATTTTCTACCCAATCACCACTTAACAAAATGACTTAAGAGATAAAAGGGACACAAAATAAGATAAAAACAAAAAGAAAACTTCAGCAGCCACCATCAACCTTGAGCAGCCGAATTTATAGAGAGAGAGAGAGAAAGAGAGAGAGAGAGAGAGAGAGAGAGAGAGAGAGAGGAGATAAACAACCATTGAAGCACCCTTTCAAGCTTATGTTCTACCCCCAAAACCACTTCAAAACCCTAACTTCCCTTCACAAAAACTCAACCTCACACCTAGAGCAAGCTTTGGACAGCAAAAAGAAGAAGAAAGAAGGAAGTTTTGAAGAATTGGAAGAGTGAGCAAAAGAAGTTAGTATCCAATCTCTTAGCATTTGTACTTGATTCATACTTAATGCCATGAGATAAGTAGAGAATGTAAGAAAAATAAAATAAAAATTATATGTGTCCATCCCTATAAATTTCAGCAGCTTAGGGATGGTTAGGGTTTGATGAATTTACTTGAAGTAAAGTGTTTATGAGCTGGCCATAACATGAGATGAGTGCTTGAATATGATTTCGTAAGTGAAATGCAAGTATAGTGCATGAATGAACTTGAGAACTTGGACATTTGAATAACATTAGGGTTTGCTCATATAATATTATGTTAACCTTGTAATGGTCAATTAGTGACCATTTAAATGTGTGTGAGGAGGAATTGAAGTGACTAATGATGTTGGAGTGGAACTTAAGCATGCTGCTCTTGGTGACCTGCAGAACTGGGTGTGAGTCCAGTAGGTTTGGGTATCTATAAATGGAGTTATAGAGGTTCAATTAGTGCAAGGCCAATTGAAAATGAAACTAGATATATAATGACACAACTTTGGTGAAGAAACCCTGCCCAGAAAACCAAACCAAGTTGACTTAAAAATTACCCTAATCCGGGTGACTTGCATTCTGCCTTGGCAAAATGACCAAATGAACAGTGTCTATTCATTTGGTCATAACTTCGTGTAGAAAGGTCCAATTGACCTAAAATTTTACCAGTGGAAATCTGAGATATAGACCTACAACTTTTATGAAGAAACCTAACTCAAATTTTGACAATAACATGTTCAAATAGTAACCTGTAGTCACTACACAAAACACTGTAGATTTGATCAGTCCAAAAAATCTGGAAAGTTTACAATCCGGCCAGTTATGGTGTTTAGGCCATAACTTGAGCTATAAAACTCCAAATAGAGTGATTCAAAAAAAGAAATGTAACTAGACACAATAAGGAACAACTTTTATGTTGACAACTTTGTCAAATTCCTACTATAAAAATGACTAATGGAACAGTAAACACAAGGCTTGAAATCTAAAAATTTTGAACAACTAACACTAAGCTTAGAAATTGTATTGGCAACCAATACCAACAACTTTAGAATGCAAAATGTGGTATGTTGAGGGTATTAGAACCAATGTACCTATTGCCTATGCAAAAGTCAACATTTTAGTTGACTAATGAAATGAATAGTAACACCTAAACTTAAATTTCAAGAATTGTACAATTTAAAAGTGTAACTTGCTCTAGTACACCTAGCAAGATTGGTTTGGATAGGTTGGCATGCCAATAGGGTTCATTTAGTAGTACTGCACATGGCATTATGTCATTCTGTGATTTTATGGCTTTTAGCCATTCTGACATTATGTTGATACTTGGTCTTGTGCCTAATATTATTACAGCTTATTAGCTATTCTGTTGCACACCGGGAGATACATATGTGACCGATGGTGTGACGGCTCGAGGTACTTGATACCAAGTGCCAGTTTACCCGTTTATTCAGTCCAGTCGTCCAGTATAGGTTACTTGGACAACTAAAAATGGAAGTGGATAAATTTAATGAAATTATGAATATAACAAGTACAAAATAAATAAGATTACCAAAAATGATCAAAAAATTATCTGCATAAGACATCAGAATATGTACTACATATTTATTTTATGTTATTTCTTTTTATTTTATTATTGGCACCACTAAGCATTATTGTTTAGCGCGTTGCTTTTGCCACGCTTAGGTTCTGGAGAGACCGACTGAGAGCCCAGTAGACCACAGACTGGGTGAGACCTTCTGCAGCTCTGCATAGTATCCGTGTCACCTCACCGACATTAGTGCATTAGTAGGACACTAGGTTTCATTTTGGGTATTTTGTAATTAACTTTTATTTTCTCATATGTAATTAAGACTTGTGTAATGTATTTTGGTATTGATGTAAATAATGGAAATTGTATTTATGAATGAAAAAGTGAATATTTATTTATGACTTTTATATGAATATCATATGAAATGAATGAATGAGAAATGAGAGTATATTTGAGAAATATTGAGATCTTGTTGATGAAATGGAGTTTGGGATTGATAAAAAATTTTGAAGTGTTTTTCACAGATTCTGAAGAACTGTTTTATCTATTTTTAGCTGGCATTCTGCTGGATTTTCTATAAAATTTACGGAACCTCAAATAAATAATAATTTCAATAAATGACTTAAATGAAATATATTGTACTTCATAACTATGATAAAAAATAAATTAATGAAGAATAAAAATGATTGAGATCAAATAGGGTGTTCCGATATACTGTGTGACATATCTTACTCGGCTATACTGTATACGGATAAGGGGTGTCACACTCATAGCCATTCAAACGCTCAAGTTGGTTTTAGAATCACTGGAGGAATCACATACAATTGGCTATTTAGGGTTTACTGTCTTTTTTACCTTGATTTAGTCTTTTGGCTTATTTTAATAGGGATATGAGGGACAATCTTTCTGGAATCTCGGCTGATTCTTTGCTTCTTCCCTTCTATAGTCTAATGGTACGTGCTTTCATTATAATGTTTGATCTCAGCTGAAGTATCCGGCATGACGACCTATTATTTTTATCTCCTGAAATGTCGATCTCTGCTTTGTTGTTCGTACTCAAAAGGGACTATCTATGAATTCGGAACAAGACCTGTTTGATCTGAACTCTGAAGAGTTAGGTTTTTTAAGCTCTACTATAATAATAATAATAATAATAATAATAATAATAATAAGATTTTCAATGATATATTATATGTATGAAATAAATTTAAAATTATAAATATAATCTATAAAATATCATAATAACTTTTTTTTTTTAAAAAAATCCTCACATTGCTAATTTGAAAGAAAGAGGTACCGCACGTCCTTTTAGCAAATTTGTGCGGTGGGTGGTCTCCCCTTGGTATTAAGTAATGTTTCATCGTAAATCGTTAGACAAATTATTAAATGAAATAATTTGTTATAGCATAATTTATTCATATTTATTTATGAATCATAATTGAGAGATCAAGTGGATCATGGATCAAAGAGTTTTCAGTAATGTAAAATGTCTTGTTTACCATTTATATTTTTTGAGGTAAAATTTTCCTCTATTTTTTACTATTTCCTCTTTCAATACTTTCCCTTTAATTACATCCTCTTTTTTAGTAAATAGTAATAAATTATGCTTTTATTTTCAAGAAAAAAAAATTAAACTTCTTCTCTACACTTATTTTCTTTACACACATTGAAGAAAACATATATAGTTATTTGAATTTTAATAACATATACTTAATATTTAAGTTTAAAATTTAAAAATTTTAATTTAATTTTAATTTAATTTTACTTTATTAAAGCTTTAAAGAGTATAATCTATGTTTAAAGAGTATAATCTATGTGTACTTTTTCCTTTAACTAATATTTGTGATGACACAATTTTCTCTTAGACAATATTTATTGTTTGGAGACTTTTTTTGTTTTGTCCTCAACTCTATACCAATTGACAAAAATCATGTATATTACATAAAATATATAAGGTACAACATGTCTAATTTTTTGCCACTTAATTGGCTAGTTTAGTTTAAAAAAAAAGGCCGGTTAATGTTAGAATTAATTTTAATTAAATCAAATTATTTATCTCACTTTTAATTTTAATTTCTGACTTTAATTAAATTTAATTATTTGATTTTTAAACAAAAATGATTTTAATTTAATTTAAAATAATTAATTATTATTCAATTTAAAATTAATTTAAATTTAATATATGATACGGAATTGAATTAGACAATGACAAATAAATTAATATGCTTATTTAGTTTGAGTAAATAGGACGAATCTATATGAATTCAATTCAATATATGTTTTGATCAATCAAATAAACTAAGCGTGTGACACATAACATTGATTATATTAATTGCAAAAATTGTAATTTAATTGATTTAATTTAATATATATTTGTGCCAGTTGAATCAATTTGAGTATTTGACATGTCATATTAATTATATATTTTAGTAAATTAAGCTTTTAATTGAGTCAATTAATTACGTATAAGGTCATATTAATCATATATATTTAAGTCAATTACGAAAATATAATTTAGTTGATTCAATTAAATGTATATATTTGAGTCAACTGAATTAATTTTGTAACACCCCAAATTTTATTATTTATGAGTATTTTTGATATTTTAATTTTATTTAAATTTTAGGAATTTTTTTGAGATTTTTCGGATTTTAAAAATCGGGTTCGATTTTCCGAAAATATAAACTTTGATGATTTTTAAAAATTAATTTAAAGACCACGTGGCAAAACTAAAAATATATTTGGAGTCTACGTATTTTTCTGAGTTTTACGGAATTTTTTCGGAATTTTTGGACCTCGTTTTCGGTCCCGAGGCAGAGTAAAAATTTAAAATTTTGTATTTCGAATCGAACCGGCCGAATCGAACCGGATCGGACCGGTCGAATCGAACCGGCTCCCTTTCCTTTTTCTTCTCCCGCGCGCGTCGTCCCTCTCTTTTCTCTTTCTTTTCTCTCTCCTCTCCTCGCTGCCGCTTCCGCCCGGCCAAATCCGGCCGATCCGGCCACCGATTGGACCGGGTCTTATGTTTAAAATCATCTACTCGGCGAGAGCTTTCCATAGACACCAAGAACGCCGAAATCCATCGAGTGGTTTGTCCGATTTTTGCTCAGGAAGATTTTAGCCCATTTCGACTTTTGGGCTAGATTTCTCGAAAACCGTGAATCCCACGAGGAAACCGAGGCCACCAGCACGCTCCATTCGTCGAGAGCTTCGCAACGACATAAATTTCGAATTTTTCCGACACCGTTTTTCGGTGGGTCCCACGGAACTTCGCAGTGTAATTTCGAGCATTAAATGAGCTTAGAAAATTCTGAAAAATTTATGTGCTAACCCCCGTGTTATGGGCTTCGGGTATCCTCGATTCGCGAAATTCGGCGATTGACCGGTTCGCAAATTTCGCCGCATGCACGTGACCGGAAAAGTCTCCGAATTGGGCCGAGGTTTTGGCTAGCCCCCCATTGTCAGACGTCCCGAGCGCGTCCCCGAAGTCGGAATCGGCAAAGGTAAACCCGAACCTAGTTTTTACGTAATTTTCTAGTGCTTAAATAGGATTAAAAATCCATAAAATATTCGTGGTAGCTTAGAAAATTACGATTCTTTTGCAATAGCTTAGTAAGATTGCTAAGGACCGCTGCGCAAAGTTTTATAAAGTTTAGAGCTTTTTTGGGCAGTTTTTCCAAAAATGATCAATAATAAGGACTAAATTGAAATTTTGCGTATTGTGATGGATGATTGATTTGATGGGCCCGGAGGGGCTGTGTGATATGATTGAACTGTTGATGTATGGATTGTGAGTATAGAAGTGCTTTTAGCCCTTTTGCAGTTGGGTAGGTCCTAGGTATAGGGAGACTCACGATTTTCTACACGACTTAGGGCGTAATTGGTCTTTTTCTTTATTTGTATTGAGTCGATTGTATTAAATAAATGTAATATGATTGTCGTGAGCCGATGCCTTCTTCCTCCTCACCGCCACAAGAATTTGTCGTCAAGTCCGTGAGTAAAATATTAATTTTAATTGTAATTTCGATATTATTATATGTTCAAGATGCCCATGCATCACTTATATGCATATATTTATGTAATTAAACTCTAGGCACGAATTATGTTGCATTCATAATCGTAATGTGCCATGAATGTTGTTGTGGTAATTTAGAGCAGCGTGCGTTGGCGTGCGTGTGATGTGGTGTGGACTATGGATAGGGCCAGGCGATCCACGGCTTGAGTAATTGGCTGGGACCCGATCCTTCGAGGGGTAGTCACGCTTGAGTAATTCACTGGGACCTCGATTTGGTTATTAAGTGGAAGTCCGAGCTTGAGTAATTCGGCCGCACCAGTTGGATTTAAGAGAGTCAGATAGGGATCGGCCCCATATGTTATGATTGATACTACAGGTGTGTGAGTGCTCCAAATTACCTTTTTGATGTTATGATGTGAAAATGTTGTGTATGTTGCATTTCACTCTACAAAGTTGCATTAGTTTGGATAGTTATAGAGATTATAGTTAAGATTGATATTTTACTCTCTCGAGTCGAACGCTCACTCTGTTCAAAAATTTTTACAGCCACAGGAGGATATTTTGTTCAGGTTAACTCGCCTTTTACCTCGCAGTTGTTTATCAATATTGTGTAATTTTAATTACTCCTAGAATTTCCGCATGTGTTAGCAGTAATTATTTGAAATTGGTCTGTAATATTATATTCATGTTGGACCTGTAAACTTAATATTTTAAGTCTGTTTGATGGATTGGATGAGGGAGCTGAGCTCCCATTTATTATTATGTTGATGAGTATGTGGAGGGTGAGCTGAGCTCCCCAATGGATTGTTTATTGTGTTTACAGGTCGGGTGAGTCGAAAACTCCCCGTTGGAAAGTCCATTTTATGGCCGGACTCTGTCCGTTTGTTTTCTTGATATTGGGCCCAAATGGGCCTTAGAGTTGGGTTAATGAATAGTTAAGGCTTACTACGGGCCTCGGGGGCTTTAGGCTGGCCCAGGTCCTAGTGCCGGTCCGGCCCATAGGTTGGGTCGTGACAAATTTAAGTATGTTGTATGTCACATTAATAATATATTTTAGTCAATTAAGTTTTTAATTGAGTCAATTGAATCAAATTGATTATGTGTAATATCACATTAATTATATACATTTGAGTCAATTGCAAAAATTATAATTTAATTGAATATATATTTGAGTCAATTGAATCAATTTGAGTATGTGACATATCACATTGATCATATATATTTGAGCCAATTGTTAAAATTATCATTTAACTGATTCAATGGAATATATATTTAAATCAATTGAATCAATTTGAGTATATAACATGTTACTTTAATTATTTATTTTAGTTAATTAAGTTTTTAATTGAGTTAATTAGATAAATTGATTATGTGTAATATCATATTGATCATATATATTTGAGTTAATCATAACATTTATCATTTAATTAATTCAATTGAGTATATATTTAAATCAATTAAATTATTTGAAGTATATGATATATCACATTGATCATATAATTTAGCCAATTGAACATTTAATTGAGTAAATTAAATCAATTGATTATGTACAATGTCACATTAATATATATATTTTAGGTTAATTGTGACAATTATCTTTTAAATGATTCAATGAAATATATATTTTAGTTAATTGAATTAATTGAGTATGTGACATGTCACATTGATTATATATTTTAATTAATTGAATCAATTGAGTATGTGACATGTTGATCATATATTTTTGTCAATTGAGCCCTTAACTGAGTCAATTGAATCAACTTAATTATGTGTAATGTCATATTAATTATATACATTTGAGTCAATTGCTAAAATTATAATTTAATTGAATATATATTTGAGTCAATTGAATCAATTTGAGCATGTGACATGTCACATTGATCAATTTGAGTCAATTATGAAAATCACCATTTAACTGATTCAATTGAATATATATTTAAATCAATTTGAGTATGTAACATGTCACTTCAATTATTTATTTTATTTAATTGAGTTTTTAATTGAGTTAATTGGATCAATTGATTATGTGTAATATCATATTGATCATATATATTTGAGTCAATCATAACATTTATTATTTAATTGATTCGATTGAATATATATTTAAATCAATTGAATTATTTGGAGTATATGACATAGTCAATTGAATATTTAATTGAGTAAATTGAATCAATTGATTATGTACAATATCATATTAATCATATATATTTTAGGTTATTTGTGACAATTATTATTTAAACGATTCTATGAAATATATATTTTAGTAAATTGAATCAATTAAGTACGTGACATGTTACATTGATCATATATTTTTGTCAATTGAACTATTAATTGAGTCAATTGAATCAAATTAATTATGTGTAATGTCACATTAATTATATACATTTGAATCAATTGCAAAAATTATTATTTAATTGAATATATATTTGAGTCAATTGAATCAATTTGAGTATGTGACATGTCACATTGATCATATATATTTGAGCCAATTATGAAAATTACCATTTAACTGATTCAATTGAATATATATTTAAATCAATTGAATCAATTTGAGTATGTAACATGTCACTTCAATTGTTTATTTTAGTTAATTGAGTTTTAATTGACTTAATTAGATCAATTGATTATGTGTAATATTATATTGATCATATATATTTGAGTCAATCATAACATTTATTATTTAATTAATTCAACTGAATATATATTTAAATCATTTAAAGTCTATGACATATCACATTAATCATATAATTTAGTCAATTAAATATTTAATTTAATAAATTGAATCAATTGATTATGCACAATGTCACATTAATCATAGAAATTTTAGGTTAATTGTGACAATTATCATTTAAATGATTCAATGAAATATATATTTTAGTTAATTGAATTAATTGAGTATGTGACATGTCACATTGATCATATATTTTAGTTAATTGAATCAATTGAGTACGTGACATGTTACATTAATCATATATTTTTGTCAATTGAGCTCTTAATTGAGTCAATTGAGTCAAATTAATTATGTGTAATGTCACACTAATTATATATATTTAAGTCAATTATAAATATTATAGTTTAATTGAATATATATTTGAGTGAATTGAATCAAATTGAGTATGTGACATGTCATATTGATCATATATATTTGAGTCAATTATGAAAATTATCATTTAACTAATTCAATTGAATATATATTTAAATCAATTGAATCAATTTGAGTATGTAATATGTCACTTCAATTATTTATTTTAGTTAATTGAGCTTTTAATTCAGTTAATTGAACCAATTGATTATGTGTAATATCATATTGATCATATATACTTGAGTCAATTATAGCATTTTATCATTTAATTGATTCAATTGAATATATATTTAAATCAATTGAATTATTTGGAGTATATGACATATCACATTGATCATATAATTTAGCTAATTGAACATTTAATTTAGTAAATTGAATCAATTGATTATATATAATATCACATTAATCATATATATTTTAGGTTAATTGTAACAATTATCATTTTAATGATTCAATGAAATATATATTTTTATTAATCGAATCAATTGAGTATAATGACATATCACATTAATAATATATTTTAGTCAATTGAATCAATTAAATATGTGACATGTTACATTGATCATATATTTTTGTCAATTGAGCCCTTAATTGAGTAAATTGAATCAATTGACTATGTAACATGTCACATTATATTAATTGATCATATATATTTTGAGTGAATTGAATCAACTGATCATAAATATTTTGAGTTAATTGTGACAATTATTATTAGCCCTTAACTGAGTAAATTGAATCAATTAATTATGTAACATGTTACATTATGTCAATTGATCATATATATTTTGAGTCAATTGAATTAATTAAATCAACTGACTGTAAATATTTTGAGTCAATTGTGACGATTATTATTTAAATGATTCAATTGAATACATGTTTTAATTAATTGAATCAATTGAGTATGCGACATGCTACATTATGTTATATTATTCATATATATTTATATCAACTATAATATTATCATTTAAATGATTCAATTGAATATATATTTTAATCAATGGAATCAATTAAATATATGATATATTAGATTGATCATATATTTCAGTAAATTTATCATTTATTTGATTCAATTGAGTAAAAATATATAATTTGTTTATATGAAATACTTTTTTTTAATTAAGTTAATTGAATTCATTTAAAATTATAATATTAATTAATTATTTATTATTATATATACATTAATCGAATCAATTTAATCGATTTATATTGTTAGTTTAATTGTGTTAATTTAATCAATTTAAATTCATATTGATTATTTATTTAATTAAATATATATTGTACCTTTTTAATATTAATTTACATATTAAAATAAAAATAAATAAATAAAAATATATTATTTATTTTTATTTTTATTTTATTTTTATTTTTAAGTTTTTTTAATTTACATAAACAACTTTTTTTTTTCTAAATGTGTAAGCCTAGTTAAAAAAAAATGAAAATAGTTGATAAAGAGGAGAGAGAGTAAATAAAATTTTTAATTTGTATTGAAATTTATAATTATAATAAATACAATAGATACAATTTAAAATTTAAATTTTAAATATTCATATTCTCTCATAAAAATAATTTAAATAATATTTCAATAAAATAACTTAATTTTTATACATAAAATAATTTTATTATCCCTATTATTTTATATTTAATATGAATCTACTTAATCCCTAAAACTTTTTCCTTTGTTATATGTCATGTTAAAATGAGACAGTAGCAGCCCTAAATAAGAATGAGATGGTGATAGAGCATGAGTTGGAAAACGAGCTTAGGATCCCAAGTATTTATAACATATCTGTATGGTACATATAATGAATGGCGTTAATTAGGTTTGAAAAAAAAAAATGGCGTTAACTAGCCCAGTACAAAAGGGTTTAAAATATAAGGCTATAGCCAATACGAAGAGCCCGTGACTCATAGAAGATAGAACTAAGTTAAGCTACCCCAGTTCAAATCATCAAACCTAATCCATAAGAGAAAACCCTAGTTGAGTCAGGCTGCTACCTAAATTCGTATACCGTAGTTACTCAGGACCAACGCCGCAGCTAAATTTTCGCTGCAACAAGCAATCGTTCATAAGCTTCAATAGGGAGTGACTCCACACGCTAAAGAACAATGATTCGACGCTACGCATGGCTAGATCGCCCAAATTAGAACCCCTCGCGCAATAGCACATAGATTTAAACAGCCAAAACTAAGCTCCATAATAGAACCTTAAGAACGCTAACCATGAATGATAGGAACTAAGAAGCTCGCAGAGACAGAGCGATGGAAGAAAAAGTAGAAACTAATGGCTTTTCAGTCTCTTTTAGCTGGAGGAGGAAGCCCCAAAAGTGGGTTTAACACTTAATACCCTCGAGATACTCCTTCCTCCATAACCAACAAACATAGAATACACTCCAGAACCAAAACACCAACCCATTATAGAGAAAGAAGCTTAAATAGCACCACCACACATAGATTTATATCAAACCCCTCTTCAAATTGCGCTAATTTCAATATAAAAAGACAAACTTATTTATCGACAAAACTCGGCCTGGATGTAGGGAGAAGATAACCCACTTCTGGGCAAATAAGAGGATGGTCGTCCCCTGCCTGGATGGGACAGAAAACAACCGAATATACTAACAGACAAAAAAAGATAAACTCTCGAAAAAGAAAATTGTGAGAAACTTTCTTTCTCCACTACCTAGAGAGAGATATTATGTGAGGAGGGCGATTGCGATGTAATATAAACGGAGATCAAAAGTACAAACTGCACAATTGTATATGCATAGGTAGTAATAAAGCTGCTAATTGAACGAGGAGGGGTATTCATGAATAGGAAACACTAGCAGGAAGTGACTAAAAGCCTGGCTGCTCAATATTCAGCTTTTAAATTTTTCATCAATAAATATTCAGCGTCTTCAACCCATTAGCTATAGCTTCTAGTCCATCAACTTTTTAAAATTAATTAGTCTAATTACGGAGAAAAAAAATATAGAAAGAATAAATATTAATTATAAGAGCAGAAAATGAGACACAAGGCAATTTGAAGTTCATGTCACTGAGAAAGCGTCCATAGTCAAACAGGCTTGGAGGGTCAGAAAAACCCAACAGTTTTGGTTTTAAAACGAAAAACATCTCTCACTTATTTAATAATATGTAGCTTTCATCATATATAATATAATATAATATAATTTAATTTTTGAGTTAATAATAAATCAGATTTAATAAAAAATTTTCTGATACATATGCATATATGCAACGCGTGGAGCTTAAGCTGTCCAAATCATGGATGAACGTGCAATTTTGTGTCTGGTTGGAGAAGGGGTTTTCATCCTTTTTCTTTATTGTAGAGTCAAAAATCACAGAGCCAGACTTGCAAGAAATGTGTCCTCAAAGTGGGACAGTGCATTTGTGCATAAAATTATAGCCTCCACCTCAACACACAACAAGTCTCTTTCCATTATAAGTACAAAAAGAAATGCTCTCGTTATCATTTTCACAAAGCCGAAAGGTCAGTTCCACTACCCTTGTCCTGAACCAATAATGATAATAATATCACATATCACTAGCAATGGAAGAAGAAGAAGAGGAAGCTGCTTAAAGCAAAGGTGAAAAGAAAGAGAACTTGTAATTAACAACAGCAGAAACTTTAAAGCAAGGTCAAAATAATCATGCTCTAGACTCGTTAATTACTTGCATTTATATTTATATTTATATATGGAGGACGATAACTTATTGATGTATAGTTTTGAGATGAGATGATTACCGACAAATCCCAGTTGGGACATAATCTTGGATCATTATTGGAAGGCTTCCAAGCATGATTCGAAAAGCCAACATGTGAGACATTATCAATCATGTGATAGATTAACCAAAAAATTTAATTCAATTGGGGTAAATCAACCCAAATTTAAGAATTAATATTAATTTTTAAGCCTTTTTGTTTGATTATTATTGAATGACTATTGGTCATTAATTGACAAATCATTTCTTTATCATCATCACTATTTAACTTGTAATTTAACCAAAAACAAGAGTCTTTTTGGCAGATCTCAAGCTGGACCCATTCATTGCACCATATGTCTCTCTCTATATTTATATTATTTATTATGCATTATCCTGCTTAAAAAGTGACAACGCATGCATTTTAATCTGTTTTTATCTTTTAAAAAATTTCATCCTCTCTCCACTCATCATTTGTTTTAGCTAGAAATTTAATGTTATAAAATTTCTACCAAATTCTTTTGAGCCTCTACACCATATATGGAAAATAATTTAATTAGTTAATCAGGTTAAAAAAAACTAATTATTTAATAATTCATAGGCAATAATTATGACGCTATAAGTATAATTTGTGAATGCCAATAGAATTTAAATTTAGAATTTTCTCTCTATATATATATATATAAAATCTAAACTAAGACTATCTAGTCTGAATTTTATTTTTTTAAAATTTATATATTTAGCTCGATCAAGAATTATATTTGAAATTTTATATATTTAAAAATTTTGATATTAGTAATTAAAGTTATTGGTGATTTAATTTCATTTACACACTCCTCAACATCAATATTATTAAACCCGTCTGGAGGTTGAGCTGATAAAAAAATAGATTGATGGGTCAGTAGTTCAACCAGTGATGATAACTCAACTCAACTCAATCGGTGAGTCGTATTATAAATATATTTAAATTAATTAAAAATTAATTAATTATAAAATCTATTAATGTAAATAAATAAATAAAATTAATTTAATTAAATTTTAATTATTTAAAATCAAAATTTTAACCTTTATTAAATTGTACTTGCACAAATTTTAATAGTATTTTTATATTTTATATAAAAATATTCAAATAATATAATGCTTAAAAACAATTTATATAGATATATATAATTATTTTTTAATATTTATGAAATATTAAATATACATTAAAAAATAATAACAGTAATAGTAGGAGTAGCAGTAGTGTCAACATTTAAACTAAATTAATTTTGATTTTAAAGGCAGCATCAACAGTTAAATTATCTCAATTGATTTTGATTTTAAAGATTTTTTTATAAGATTTTAAATTCAATTTATTTTATTGTCAACACTCAAAAAGAAAAACTTTTATTGAATGGTTGAACTAGCCATACTGATCCAATCGCTAAATTAACTGAGTCATATTTAGTCACTTTTTTATTTGATTCAATTATAAATACAAATCGATTTAAAGTCTAATTTGGTAATTTAATATTATGGTTCAATCCGAGTTTAATTACTATGCTCAGCAGCTCATGATATAATATAACAAAAAATAGAGATGACCATTTGAATAATTTACTGCATTGAATATAATAGAAAAATCTAGTTTTTTCTTCTATGAAAATTGAAAATAATTAACGAGGTTGCTTCTCTGTAATTTCTTCATCACAAGAGGTGCCCTTTTTCCCTGCAACCTCAAGACTACAAATAATCGTTCCTCCCCACCAAGGAAAAAACAATGCAATAATTGTCCTGTAATCTGTAAATCTTACAACTTAAGCAAATGCAAATGAAGATATATAGGCAGAGATCCATCATCAATTCTCTCTTAACTATAATAACAGTAATTAATAGGACTTTGTAAGCCTGCTCTGAACCTATCATTAATCACTCTTCAAATTTCTCCTTTTAATTGCACGTAAATAAAGAATTTGAGGAAATTTCTTTCTTTTTTTTTTCTTTTTTTTTTTCAAGCGTGCAGTTCTAGTAACTTTTGTTCACACTGCAATTAATCCTCCAATATTCAAACTGCAATCCAATGGTTTCAGCTGTGCAAACAAAATCCATTCCAATTATGAGTTGTAGTTGCAATTTTAATTAATGCTAATATCTCACGCCTTCAATTCTTAAACATAGTGTTTGGGATGATTGTTGTGTATGCTATAATTTAACTCTGTATAATTCAATATTTCAAATATATTTTTTTAATTACAGGAGTTTAGTTAACTACACTGCATATTAGATTATTTAAGACTGCAGTTTCTTAGCAGTGTTATAAAACTGTTGCCTTTATATGTACAAGACAATAATTTTATAACGATTTAAATTTATTACAAATAAATTGATAAAATTATGTAAAAAATTTAATAAAATTACTATTAAAATTGAAATAGTAATAATGATTTGCACCTATTCAATACACTGGTTTTTATCTACTTCAAAAATATAATCAAATTATTGTTTTATGTGATAAGGGTGAAATCAGATATAACAGTTCTTAAAGCACTGCCATTAACTTGTCGTTACAGTTTAAATGTATATGACAATGATTTCTAACTCTGCTTTATATCTATTATGTAGCAGTGATATATTCATTCAAATGATTTTGAAATTAAATTGATCGTATGTTTAGAATATTGAAAAGTAAACTAAATATGCGTGTATTTTTAATTTATTTTATTTATAAATAATTAAATATAATTTGATTATGGGTATTTTAGATTTTTAACAGAAGATTCCATTAAACGAATTCGTTTTAAGGTCATTTTACTTTTACCATAAATTCATTTATTTTAAAATAACTTATTTTTATAACCAAAAAAATAAATTTTAATAATTTTAAACTTTCAAATTTTGATAGTTAATTAAATTAGTTCTTTTATTTTATTTTTAGATTTTCTAAAAACACTTAAAAAGAAATTAAATTATAAAAATTTGTCTTAATTTTCTACATTCTGAGAAGTAAATATTTAATTATTGAATTATGGTGTAATATCCACCAACACATTTACAATTATATTTTCAAGATGAAATTTGAGTTTTTTTTTTCTTTTCTTTTTAAATGAGCCAGGGGGAGCACAGGTGCATTGGACTTTGGAGAGTGATGAGGTCTTGTAATAGCTAGTCCTCAGGCCTTGTAAGTATGTTTTTAGCAATGCAATTCCGGGCCTTGAAACAGTTACATCAATGGAAATTGAAAAATCAAACAACTATTTGGGCATATGATGATTTTGAAGTTAATTAAAATGTCTGTAAAAAGTCCAGAATTTATTAAATGCAATAGTTTTATGTGCGATGAATACATATTATAAATAGAATCCATTATAATTAATGATTATTTTATAATTAGTATTGTTATATTTTAAATTTTTTTCATTCCTAAAGTCACATCCACTAAAGTTACGTTTAGTAAAATATAATGTAATACAATTTAATCAATTTTACATAAAGATATTCAGAATGATATTGATTAATATATGTCTTGAGTGATATCGAGTTGACTATTTATATAATATATAAAGAAACAATTAAAATTACTAAAAAAAAGAAAAGATATAGGCTAATATAATAATAGCTAGATCATTACCCATCCTTTCTCACCCATCGACTTCATAATACCATTGCTAAGCAGACTCTACCCTGTGGATATAATCTTTCCTCTTCTTTACCACTGTGTGAAGCCAAACAAAAAGAAAAGCAATTAGATTGCATTTCCAGAGAAGATGATTTCACTTTATCTTAAGAATATGGGTTTTGAATGTTTATTGTGTAAGTTTTGATTACAGATTTTATGGGGGTTTGATTATTTTGATGAATGAATTTGTAGGTTTTTGATGATTGATTAGAATAGATTAACATGATTTTATAGTGGTTTTCAGGATATTATTTTGTGTATTTTTTTTTTTAAGAAAAAAAAAAGTGCTTGCATTAACAGGAAAACTAAGAAGAGAACAAATAAAGGGCAACAAGTCCAGCAATGGACGGAGGCACCTCTTTCGTCCAAATCATCTCTACTTCTTCACAAGAAAAGGCAAGCTTAGCTAAAGCATGGGCTACACTATAGGACTCTCTAACCACATGACTTCACTGAATCTAAACGTGGGTTGCATAGTAAGTGAGAGGGACTTTCCTCGACAGCACATGGCGTAGTAAAGATAAAAGAGTCCTATTCAAGATGAACATGCGTGAAGCCTGCTTCCACAGCCCTTATAACTACAAAAATAGAAGCCTCTACCTCAGCATCATCAACTGTCATAGCGGAGGAAAAACGATGTCATCAGCGTCATCAACATCATTTATTTTGTGGATTTTGAATATTTGATTTTGTGAGTTTTCACTACATATTTTTAATTGATTGATTTAGTTACTTAACAATCCTTCATTTATATAAAAAGATTTACAAGTCTTAAAATAGTAGTTGATTTTCTTGTATATGAGTTTGATTAGGAGTAGATTATATCCTCATATACAATGCTGAATTGGAGGAAGTTAATTATTTTATTTCCTTATTTAAATTGGTTTTGGGTTTTGGGTGTGCTTTCCTCCTTATTTCTCAGAATCTCTTCACCGTTTGCTATAGTGAAAATCGATGAATTGAATCAAATTTATTTATTTTTAATAAATTCATTTTAATTTTATTTTATTTAAAAAAAAAAATTCCTTTACTCAATTCAAAGCCATATATCTGTCGTCTGGGGTTTCTGAATGACAAATTAAATAGGAAATAGCTCACTAAACCAATAGAGATTAAAGAGGAAACAAATGGAGGAATTATCTTCGGTACTGTCATATAAACACCTCTAATCAGCTGCATGATGATAGGGGAAATAGGCTTTGGGAACAAGTGGGGCTTCCCCCTGGCCATGGATAGTCTTTCTTAGCCATGCGTGACCACGTCAGCCTCACTTCCCCTGTGTTGCTCTCCTAATCGATCGACGTCGTTCTGCTGGCCAATGGGTAAGCTCGGCAATGAAGTGGCGCTGTGGTGCGCAGCAACCTTTACGCTGCCAGCTCATGGGCATTAAAAGCGAATACCTGCGCCTGATTCTTGATTGAGCTCTTGGGGATGCAGTTATTGGGTTTGAATCCATCCATTAATGGGCCCTCTTACTGAAAATTTTTATTCAATGAAATCTATTTTGGCATAAGTTCGATTAAATGAAAGAAAATAAGATCAAAAACCAAAACGCCCAGTTTTTATCGTCAGGGTTGAGCACAGCCCCGACGTAAAAAACCGAGCCTCGATTTGTCTCTATCGAACTCCAGCAAATATCCTTGTTGCATCAGATTCCCTAACACCGAAAAATCGCCATCCGAGTGAACGGGTTGAATCGCTAAACACTTGACTCCGTCATCAGTATCGACGAAGTAATTCCTTGATGGAGGTGAAAAAACCGAGTCCCCAGTGAGCTCGAAACTCATTCTGGGTAGAGGGGGTCTTGACACACCAGACACGTTCACGCAAAGATCGAAATCCGGAGTTGCCTCGGCTGCATTTGGTAGCTTAATCCGCCGTTTAAACGCTTTTAGAATCTCACGGTAAGCTGGTTTTGCTATGAAAGTCAATGTCGTGCCTGAATCAATGATCGTACCTCCGTTACCCAACTGGTCAATTGACCAAACAGAGGGATTGATCGGTAACTTTATACCGTCCACATATACGCTCTTGATACCAATGAAGTAAAATGTGGGCGATAGAGGGTTTACCAGTAATGGCGTGAAGTTCATGCTTCTCTTTTTCGAGAAGACGTTGCTTTGGTGTCCGCCGATTATGAGATAACTAGTGGGAGGCGGAGAGAGAGTGTAGTCCATGAGACAGTAGGAGAACTTGTTACCAAAACGACGACCCAGCTGGGAAGAAAACGAAATTGGTGCTCTGCCCAAACCCATCACCCCATGGGCACCCTTGAAGCTCGCACCCGTAAGGCTCGGACCTGAGATCCGAAACCCGCACCCGAATGCTAAACTTTTCAGCTTTTTCTCCCTTCCGGTACTTATTTGTAACTTTGTGGTTTCTTTGGAGAAGAATCCAGTCGTCTTCGAGCCATCAGCGTATAGGTACTCGTATCGACATGGACTATGTAAGAGAGTGTGGTTACAATGATTGGGGAGCGGGTGGGGAACGAGTTGGCACAGTGAGCTGAAACAGTGAATTGGGAAGAACGTGGAGGATTGGCGAGCGAGGAATGCAGATCCTGGGAAGTAGTTGGAACAGTTTTTGCAGGCAGAACATTTGATCCAGACAAGATCGCTGCCAGTATCGGCAACTAAGAGCAGAGTTTGCGGGGGAGAACCGAGGCGTAACGAGACAAAGTACTGACCAGAGCCGTAGGAGGCGCCGGATACTATAGGGGATTTGAAAGAGGGCCGCTGGTGGAGGAGAGAAAGGCGGCGGATATCAAAAAAGAGGGCTTGAGCAGGGGAAGTGAATGGGGTTCTGTGGAGCAATGGGAGCTTGAGGTACTCTGTGGAGGTGTTTACAGGGATGGAGTAGCAGAGATTTGGGAATGTGAACAAAAAGAAGAGGAGGAAGAGTTCAGATAGAGAAGACAGTAACACCATTGTTATGGAGGTATGTGTGAGGGGGAAGGGAAGGAAAAGAGATACAACAAGGCGCTTTCGGGCACAGTACGTGTAGACTGTTTGAACTGGAACTGTTATCGTTTTGTTTACATTAAATTAAACAAACGATCAGCAGTTCAGTAGCAGCAAAGATTCACGCAGACAGAGCACCGGATTATATGTATATTGCAACGTGCTGTGTAAAATAATGTAGGGGTGGAGAGTGGACGCCAGACAGCTTCTGGTTCTGGAAACGCGGCATAAAACCTGACCCTGTTTTTGGGTCATGAGGGAAATTTATTTATTCATTTTAAATAAATAATGGGTTGCAATAGCATCCAATGAAGCAAAATTTTCGAGCCTATAGAGAGTTGCCACGTAGAAAATTCAACTGGCATTGTTGTGAATGCACATTTGTTTGGGGAAGAGAAAGAATGATACGTGTGGTGGACCATATGCTTACTGAAAAATGCACAGCAAAACGTTAAAGCTGCCCACTGGGGTAATGTTGAAAAAAAAAAAAAAAGAAAAAAAAAGCAAAACATGATCCACTACGAAAGGTTGGAATTGAATCATTTTGAGTTGTTCAGAAATTCATTATTTTGATAATTTTTGTAAAGATTAGTGCGAATTCTTGTCCTTGCATAACAACGCAGTATCCAATGAGTCCTGGTGCTCTGCCGTTGGTTGTGGTAAGGGATCCAAATTTAAAACGCTACCGTACAGCAGTGGCAGCACGACATGTTTATCAACTCTAACTGTGCAGCAGAAGAAAAAGAAACAAAGTTAAGGTCTAGCCCAAATATGTTAAAATTGAGATGAGACCCAGTCCTCTTTTCCTATAAAGAAATCGGCCCCTTAGATGTGGCCTTCTTTTATGCAAAACCATGGTCCATAGTTAATATTGGCAATTACTTATTAAAAAATAATTATTTAAATAATTCGGTTGGACTACATTTTCACATTCTTAAATTCAAGAACAAAATAGATATATAATCATATTTTTTTTAGCTTAAATTGATTTGATTTTGGTAGAGGTGAACCTAAAATTAAATTATTTATAAATTATATTTTAATAATTAACATGGGATTCCTTGAGAATTGTCTTTTTTTTTCGTTTTCAAGGCTAAAGAACAATTTCAGATCTCTAGATTTTAAAAATATATCGCTAATTTGATATTGCGACGAAATTAATCTTGTTTAACTATGATTTTTGTTGTCACTAAGCTATATTAATAGGTAGAGAATCTCATGGCATGCGTGTGAGATGGTGAAAGATTTCATGATTGACTATGAGATATGAAGGAGGCACATGGCTGCCTGGGAGATTCATGCTAGGCACGCAAGCACTTGGGAGAATCATGTGAGGTGCATGGGCAGTTGTGATTCATGCTGGGCACCCTACCTGCTTGGGAGATGCCTCCTGTGGCCTTTTCGTTCACCAAATCAGTAGTTGGGGAATTTTCATCTTGAGAGAGATGGATGTCCACGGCCTTTCTAACACCCAGAAATACTCATCATTGTTATTGGAAAGCAAGGTTTTGAGGTAGAGGTTTTGGGAGCTTGAAGGAGGGCATCAATCTACACTTCATAGACTTTTTCTTTCCTTTACTTTTATTATCTTTAGTTTTATTTTGTTATACTCTTGTTAGATGATTTTGGATTTTTATTCAATGAATTTTGTGTTTAAACTTGAGGAAATGAGTGGCTAAACATCATTGGTGGGGATTTTGATGTAACTCGACTTGGTTTTAATCTCAAAGTTTTAATTTAATTTTCTTTATTTTTGCTATTAGTTGTTATTTGGTGTTTAATGCTTTTGGCTATTGCGGCCAATTGCTTGAATAATTTTAGATTTGTATTTATAATTGTGAAGCAAAATTATGAATATAAATTCATAGCAACTATCATAGGTTTTTAACTATAGAGTGAAAATTAAGGTTAATCTTGTGGGGTTTTCAGAAAATAATATTTGATCTTAAGGCTCTAATTGATTGATTATCTTTCTATTGGAAAATAGGGGAGTTAATTTATTAATTAAAAGGTTTGATAAGTCCCGAAAGGATTATTAGATATCCTTTTTTATCAAGCTTTATAAGAGTAGTTAAATTTAATTATTAGATAAAATTGTTTAAAACTTTAGTGTTAATTAATGCCCGGATTCCTAATTTGATAAAGTAAATGCTGATAAGGCAGTTAATGTGGCAAATATATATATACACATGTTATTACCCACGTGACAACTATGGCATGAAGTTTAATTTTTTTTATTACCTTATTGTTTATGTGGTAAAAATATTATTATTTTATATGTTCTTGACTTGACATATTTTTAATAATAAAAAATATCAAAATTTTTTAACTTTTGTCAATTCTAGCCAATTTTATATGTTTGTTTTATTTATAGCTAGTTAACTAATTTTGACATAACTTAATCAAAAATTAATATTTCATTGTTTAATAAAAAAAATTCCTCTCTCTCTTCCTCTCTTTTTTTTTCAATATTTATAAAACTTATTTATGAAAATATATAAATTTTTTATTTATTTAAAAAAATTAAAAATTCATGTAAAAAATTCTATAATAACAATAATCATCATTTTTACACACATATATATATATATATATATATATATATATATATATATATTATTAAATGACTATGAGTGAGAGGAGAGAGAGGGGAAGGGGGAGAGAGAGAGAGAGAGAGAGGTGGGTGGAGTTTATATGTATATTATTGGATAACAGTGAGAGAAAAGGGAGAGAGTGGTGGGAATATTTTTTTTGATAGAGAGTTAAGTAGAGGGCTATTTTTAATTTTAAACAAAAAAAAAATCTTTTTTTACAAATAAGTTTTATAAATACTAAAAAAAATATGAAGGGAGAGAGAAGGAATTTTTTTTAATTATTATTCTAAGTGATAAATATTGATTTTTGACAATCGTTTTAAGTAATAAAATATTAATTTTTGATTAATTAAGCTAAGTCAAAATTAATCAATTGGTTATAAATGAAATAACCCTATAAAATTGATTATAATTAATAAAAGTCAAAAAATTTTAGCTTTTTTAATTATTAAAATTATGTTATATTAGTAATAACATATAAAATAATAATTTTTTTATCACACAAAAAGTAAAATTTATGCCACATTTACTACAATAATAGCGATAACATATAAAAAAATAATATTTTTATCATCAACAACCAAATAGTTAAAATTAATCAATTGATTACAATCAACACTAAAATTTTAAATCAGATCAAAATTAATAAAATCAAAAGAATTAATTATGGGTCTATTTGGCATTATTATTAAAATTGTTATTGAAAAAAATCACTTTTTTAGATATATTAATCAGAAAATATTAAAAAATAATTTAAAATTAAATTTGATAAATTTTATTCATAAAAATACTAAAATAATAAAATATTTTTTTTCAAATTATTTTTTTTAACAGCATCTAAAATAATATTTATATTCAAAAAAATAATTTTAAACTTTCAAACACAATACTAAATAGACACTACAAAATCGGTAAAATTTTAACTTTTATTGATAATTTGACCTTTTAAATTCAATATAATTCAATTATCTAGATATTAATAAGATTAACATAAAATTCACTAATTAAATATAATACTTATGGAAACAATACTTTAATCATTCATGTACCTGCAAAACACATATAAAAATTTTGACGCTGTTGTCGGGATTTAATACTTGATTTAAATCAAAATAGTTAATTTTGTATCATGGGTGATCAGCTAGTGTATCATTAAACAAGTTTCACAAATATTTCTACTCATTGCTTTTTTTTTTTATGTTTAAAAAGTAGAGTTTTTCAAAAATCCAATTCAATTAATTTCCTTTTAATTATTGTTATGTTTAAAATAAAAAGAATTATTTTTATTTAAAAAAATATTTTAAAATAAATAAAAATTAAACATAATTATTAAAAATTTAATTAAATTTTTTTCTTATAAATACTTAATTCCAAGAAAGTACTTTTTAACTTCTAGAATTGAGAAAGGACATGGGTCCATAGTGTTCCCTCTACGTCAAGTCGTCATTCATTCATGATGTAGAAACATAAACCGGCCAAATGGCTAGGAGAATATAGTGCAATTTCAATCACAAAAAATGGTTGATATTCAAGCAGTTCCTCCTGCAAAAGCCAAAACCTTATCTACTTATTAATGGTTGGGGTGTTCGATTTCGCTAATTATTTTTAATTATTGACTTAAAAATAAAGTGTACCTTTTAATTTATAAATTAATTTAAAAGTAAATAATTATATGTTTAATAAAATTATTTAAAAATTAGCATTAAATAATTTAAATATTTAACTAAAAATTGCTTAAAAATAATTTAGTTTTTTAAAATAAGAAAGAAAAAAGATATGTTGTATTTTTAAGTAATTAAGAGACTATTTTATTTATGACTTATTATAAGCAGATTTTTTGAAAAGAAAAATTAAAGGGATTTTTTTAATAATAAGAAAATATTGATGTAACTGTTGCACACAACGAAAATATATAAACTATAAAAAAACAAAATAAATGCACAAAATATCAATATTTATATGGTTCACTCTTTATATATAAGATTACATCAACGAGTATGCAATCATATAATATAATCAAATAATAAATCATCATTACAAGTTTAAAACTGTATTATCTATTAATATAATTATACACAAGAGATCGCTCGCTATACATTGTTCATAATAAATACATTAATTAGTCTTCTTAATCACTTATAGATATAACTCAATATATTTATACTACTACAATTGCTACACCACAAATGGTGTTTTCAACTATATTTATAAGAATTTCTTTCTCTTTAATTCTATGCCTTTTCTCCATCTTAGGCCGAAGCCTCTTTCCCTCCATGGGATTACAATGAACAAGAGCCCCTCTTCAATGGAAAAAGTCAAATCCTCAGCAATTGACAAAATCTTTCTCTGCAATGGACGACAACTCTACTCTATGAGCTGAAAGCCACTCTCTCCAATAGGTCACTATCCATGGGCAAAGCTACTCTCTATGGGTGAAACCAAATTAATCTTTCCATAATACTTTTATTTATAATATTAGTACCTCAGTTTTAATGTAATTTGGAATCTTACTCAATTTATGAATAATACTAAAATAGGAGTTCTTATCTACATAAGAAATATTTCTCAATCCTATTAAGGAATATTTCTCCCATCTAAATTAGGAAAATGTTTTCTAAATCAATTAGATTTTGATCATAAATCTAAGAATCTCCGCCTTGATTCAAAATCCATCAACCATTGTATACCTTGAATTCTTGGATGCCTTCAATTATCAAATCTTCATGCTTGACCTTGAACTTTCAAATCTTCAACTTTTCAAATCTTCATCTTAGGTGTAACTTACTTTTTCTTAAAAAAATTTTTGTGTCATCAATCATCTTGATTTCACATATAGAGCTCCACCTTAATTTCAACTCTCCACCATCACCATTTTTGCATGTGTGACTTTCTATATGTTGCAACAACTCCACCTTTAACCAAACTCACCGAGCTCATTCCCATGCTTTGATGCCAATTGTTGTACACCGCGGAAGTATGTAAATTACAAAGAAACAAGTGAGCACATAAAATATCAATATTTATGTAGTTCACTCTCTCCATAAAAGACTACATTTATGGGCATACCATTATGTGTCATCAATCATCTTGATTTCACATATAGAGCTCCACCTTAATTTCAACTCTCCACCATCACCATTTTTGCATGTGTGACTTTCTATATGTTGCAACAACTCCACCTTTAACCAAACTCACCGAGCTCATTCCCATGCTTTAATGCCAATTGTTGTACACCGCGGAAGTATGTAAATTACAAAGAAACAAGTGAGCACATAAAATATCAATATTTATATAGTTCACTCTCTCCATAAAAGACTACATTTATGGGCATACCATTATCCACTATATTCAAATAATAAATCATCATTACAAGCTCAAAATTATACTACTCAGTAACCCCATTACACCCAAGAGATTACTCATTACAAATTACTTATAGTAAATATATTAGTTAGTCTTCTTAGTCTCCTCTAGATATAATTTAATATATTTACTACTATAACTGTTACTGTTAGTAGTATGCCCTAGAGCATATCATTTAGTATGTATCTTGTACATATTTTTATAAATAAAAGGCATTTCCACTTTTCCGTTTACATAATATATTTATGTGTAATAGAAAAGGTCCATTGATATTTTGTTAGAAATATTATTCTTAAGTTGTTAAGAATATGAGTGACAATATTTCTAGTACGAAGTATCATAAATAGGTTCACAATCGAGGATACTTCATAATAAGGACATGACTTATCCAGAAAGATTGTATTCATGTTTGTTCCCAAGTTATTTATATGAGATATAAATAAGATGGAATGGTGAGTCTCATGCCATATAACAAACATGATAGGCACTTATAAATGATAAGTAGGCCGAACCAGTGACACTTATGACAAGCACATGGAGTTTACTCTTGTCAATGTTTTGTCATAAATCATATCCGTGCATATAATCTTTAGACCTGAGATAGCACAGTTATCTTGTATATAGGTAGTTTGAGTTTGATACTGCTTTCATACTTGTACTGTGTATGGGTATATGGGCATGTGTTGGCTCCTACTAGTTATATATGGAGGTAGGTGTTGATCAAGATGGAATCTGTTCCTCTAAGTAAATAGAGATAAAATCCTATGTTCATTTAATTGTTCTTGATGTTTCAAGTTCTGGCCAGACAGATAGATTTATTCGAGAAAATAGTTTACGATGAGAAAATCTTTTAATCAAGAACTGGAATTAAAAGAGAACATAATATTCATAGCAAATGGAGTTTGACATAAACCATGACTCGGCTTGAGTTGGGATTTTGTAATGAGAGAGATTCTAGTGCATGGTAATATATGATTATAGGTTCATTTAAGGTAAACCTTATTACTAATTGGGTGGCCATGGCATGCTATGCTAGGTGTTAACCATGGTCTATGAGGTTCATAAAATGATTTAGAGAAATCATTTATGGTAAGAAAGAGTTCTGATGATATTAAGAGTTGATATCATGTCTCATTGCCAATTAGTGATGAGCTTAGTAAGTCACACACATACACAAGTTATCACCTATTTAAATATGATTTAATTAATTAATTAAAGAGTTTAATTGATTAATTAAATAGGTTTGGTTTGCAATTAGATTGCAAAGTCCCTAGCATGACTTGAAACCAAATCTAGATTATTGGATGTATAATATAAGTTAAATTTATATTTAAAGTGTTTAAATATGAATTTAATTAATGAGAAATTAATTAATAGAGATTAATTAATTAATTTATATTTGATATAAATTAATTAGAAGAAGAAAATAATTATTTTGGGTTAAAAACTCAAAATTAAGACACAGGGGCATTTTGGTCATTTAGCAGTGTGACACGTGGCACCATGAGATAGTGACACGTGGCACCATGAGATAGTGACACATGGCATAACACATAAGCTTGCCAAATATTTTTTAATCATGTAAGATGATTAAAATCAAGATTAAATATAGGTTTGACACTTGGCACAATGTGATTGGGTCACTTAAACCTAGAGCTAATCAAAGGGTGACATGTGGCAAGGGCTTAATGTGTTAACCTAGCTATTTAAGTGTTGTTATGAAAAGAAAAGCAACCAGCAGCCACTCCTCTCCTTTGTCACGCCACTTTGAGGTTTTGCATATATTCTTCTTCATCTCTCATCAATTCAAAGAGATTAGCCATCAATCTCTTGAATTAAGAACACTAGAAATTGTTTCTAGTGTCTTGTTTACATCTCTAATCTCTTAAAAGGCAGAACTTGAATTTCTAATTAATAGAAAAAGCTTTAGAAGCTGTTCAAGGGCTGCCATAGGTGTTCTTGATGTGGACAAGCTAGAGGGACAACATCTGGTGTCCTGAAGACGAATCTCAAAGGCGCAGACACGCCGCAGTACATCAAGAGGTTAGTGTAACGTTCTTGATTTAATCTAGGGTTTTAAAATTAATCTGATTAATTTTAAAATCTTAAATGGCAAATACAGATCCAAAAACTTATTAAAAGAGTTTTAATATGTTGTTTATCATTGAAATCAAATAAATAAAAATAAATCTTGCATGATGCATGTGACCCTAGGTGAAAAATTTTGAATTTCAATGGTATAAACTTGTGTTTTCACGCTTCCGTTCCTTCAGTTACAACATAAAGGGTGTCTTTAACTACATTAGTAAGAGCCCTCTCACTAGTGAATAAGAATTCTTTCCTCTTGAATTCTATGCCATTTTTCCACTTTAGGTTGAAACTTATTTCCTTCCATGGAATTGCAATGGACAAGAGCCCCTCGTCAAGGGGCAAAGTCAAATCCTCAGCAATTGGCAAAACCTTTCTCTGCAATGGGCTACAACTTCACTCTATGAGCTGAAAGCCACTCTCTCCAATGGGTCACTCTCTATGGGCGAAGCCAAATTAATCTTTTCACAATATTTATATTTATAGTGTTAGTCGCTCAGTCCTAATCTAATTAGAAATCCCATTTAATTTAGGAATAACATTAAAATAGAAATTGTACTCTATATATAAAATATTTCCCCATCCTCTTGAAGAATATTCCTCTCATCTGAATTAGAAAAAAAGCTTCCAAATCAATTAGGATTTTGGTCATAAATAATATTGTTTATTATGATTACAACTTGTACTAACCCCATCCACTCCCCACTTGATGGGCTCACCATATCCATGGTCAAATGGTGGCGCCTTACTTGGGAACTAAGGCTGGAGGTCAAGGTAAAATTATATAATAAAGTTGTTTCTTTTTATGTAGGTATATCATAGAAATAAGGTTTAATTTGTCCCATGTATTTGTTGGGGAGGTTTAATTTAATTCATTTTTAATTTTTTGTCTAATTTAACCCATAAGTTTTAATTTATGCTCAAATTAGCTCAATTAACAAAAATGTGTAATTATTTAATTATTTTTTAAAATATTAAAATATTATTTTTATATTGTATAATTAATTAATAAAAATAAAAATATTATTTTTATTATTCAGTATTATTAATCAAACTGAAAATATATTTTTTTTATATTTTCATATAATTAATTAAAATTAAAAATTATTACTATTCCAATTAATAATATTGAATAATAAAAATAATATTTTTATTTTTATTAATTAATTATACAATATAAAAATAATATTTTAATATTTTAAAAAATAATTAAATATTAAATAATTTATTTAAATAAATTATTTGATATATAAACAAATTAATTAATTAATTATACAATGTAAAAATAATATTTTAATATTAACAAAAGTCATTTTTTAATATTATTTAAACAAAATAATTAAATATTTGAAAAATAATATTAAAATATTATTTTTATATTGTATAATTTATATAATTAAAATATTAAATAAATTATTTTTATATTATATTTTAATATTAAAAAAATGATGTTTTTGTTAATTGGGCTAATTTGAGCATAAATCAAAATTTATGAATTAAATTAGACTAAAAATTAAAAATAAATTAAATTGAACTTCTCTAATAAGTACATGAGGCAAATTGAACCTTATTTCGTATATTTTATGAAATGACAAGTTAATTCTAAATAGGACTTTTATCAACAGGATATATGTAATTATAGGCGGATGTTACGAGGCGTTGGATTCCTCCTTGTTGGTTCTCCCCATACACTGGCTTATTGACCAAAAAAAAATTTTAACTTATAAATCATATTATTTTACCTGTGATTTTCTATAAATTTAATTAACTTATAAATTGAACAAGTACCTTTTTACTTCCTATGTATATAGGATCATTTGAATTAGTACCTTTTTACTTCCTATGTTTATCCAACTCTAGTTTTAGAGTTTATTTCTTCATTCTCTGCTACCCTTAAATTGCATGATATAGACCATAAACCAATTATGAAATTTAGATGCTTGGGGCAAAATAGAGAGCTGTCATTGGACAAATTTCATAGCATTTTTGGTTTTGCTATTGATGGGTTATTTAGAGTACCACATACTGGAGTAGAGGTAGCCAACAAGGGCATTTGGAATGCTGCCCAATTTTGGAGAATCATCACACACCAACCTCAAACTTTCTCTGCTGGAAGATAAAAAACATCCCAAATACTTGACCCTGCACTTAGGTTTATTCATAGGCTGATTGCTAGCACAATATTGGGCAAAGGGACTAGTTCTGGAGCTGTAGGAAAATCTGAACTCTTTATGTTATGGTGTGCATTTCACAAAGTTAAGGTTTCTCCTGGTTATTTCTTTTGTGAGCATGTGCTGCATATTGCCACCAAATCCATAGGTGACATTGTTTTGGGTGGCCTCATCACTGTCATAGCCAAGCATTTTGGTTTTAACCCTACAGAGCACTCAATACCAGCACTTGTGGACACTTTATATTTTGATACTGCACACTTAACCAAAACAGGGTTCAATTTGTCATATTTTGATACTGCCCACCCTGCAGCAGAAACTGAGCCTATTGCACAACCAGAAACCCAACCTTTCACATCAGTCCCACAGCACCCTACTACACCTACCCCACCCCCTCAGCCTGCTCAGGACACCCCAGCAGCCTCTGCTCAGCCCATTCCTCCTACAGCTGAACCTACCTCATCCACAGCCCCTCCTGCATTCAACACTAAAGCCTTATTCACCTACCTTGATAGGCTTAGTGATGATATCTACTTTGTGGATAGGAAGCTTGACACTGGTCTTGATACACTCAAGGATCGTCATGATCACCTATTTGACCTTGTCATGGAAACCAGGGACAAGCAGAAAGAATTGAAGGAAATGGTGAAGCAACTCATGATCTTTTGGGCATGCCACCCCACCTCCATCACCTCCTCGGACTATCATTTCGACAAATGGCGACCATTACTTAGCAACATCCTTGGACAAAGGCAAAACAATAGACATAGATTAGATTCTGTTTTACTTTTGTTCAATCTTGTAGGACCTTTTCTTTGTAAATATGTTCAAACATTTATAGTTTGTTTCAAATTATGTTTGTTTGTTTTGAATTAGTTTGTTTTAAATTCTGTTTTTCTTGAAGTTTTATTGAATAGCTATTACATTAGTCTTCTTTAATTTTCATTGCACTTATTACCCTTTTGTACATATTTGCCCATACTCTGTATATATTTCAATACTTCTACTGCTGGTTGTACATTTCCCTTGCCAATTCCCATGCAGCAGCTTTTGTATACACTGCACAGGTTGTATTTCCCTTATGCAACTGTTTTGCATAGCCTGTGCAACCCTTTCTGCTACTTATGCAGCACTGCACAGGTTGTATTTCCCTTATGCAACTGTCCTGCATAGCCTATACAACATATATTGCCTCTTATGCAGCACCGCACGGCTTATGCACCTTACTTATGCACATGCTCTGGACAGCACTTAACTCTGCATAACCTGTGCAGTTTCTTATGCATCCCTTTATCTTGAATTCTCATCTGCTACATACCAGGTAACTCTTTCTTTTTGCTCTTAATCTTTACAATTCCTGGTAATTACCATTTACTTTGACTTTTGATAACACATTGCATGAGACATTGAGGACAATGTCCAATTTTGAGTTTGGGGGTGCACATTCTGATTTTTGCTTAATTTTTGCTTCATTTTTCACATTTTGAGTATAGGAGCATCTCATCCCATTTCATTTACATATATTGTAAATATTTTACATATACATCCATCCATACATATACATAACACATTTACACACACATTATACATCACTTAGAAATTGTACAAATTGCATACAAATAGACTCCCTCCATTTAGTTAATGCATTACTCATTTTAGGAATCATGCATCATGCATTAAAATCTTTTGCCAAATCCCTTGAGTATTGAAAAGTTGCCTATGAGAGTGATTTGACTTACCTTTAGTTGGGTTTGTGGATTGAAAGTTCCTAAGAGGTGCAAAGTTTTGAAGTGTTATTCCTTGCCTATATCTTCTTAGCCAAAAAGCCACCCAACTAGTCATTTGGAGATGGAAGTGTTTAGAGGGAGTTATTGGATATAAGGTAGTCAAATGATGTCTCACCAATCCTAGAACAAATTTTCTAAACCTTTCAAGGCGAAATACCAGCTTGTACTTGAAAAGAGAGATGATTAGGCATTCTTTGATTTAAACCCTCTCATTTTAAACCTTTGGCCTTTTTCCTAATTAAAATTAACCCTTGCAAACCCCTTTGAACCTTTTTATTCCTAATTTTTCTTGAAACCCTTATTGCTACCTAGCCAATGAACCAAACACTCCAACCCTTTTTCATGAGAATAATATTGAATATTAGGTACACTTTCTAAAAATAATAGAAATAAAAATAAAAAGAAGAAGAAGAAAAAAAATATACAATAAAAGGGAGAAGAAGTGCTTGTCATCTTGTAAAAGTGCTAATATATGTGCTTTTCACTATTGCCATTCAAAATGAAAGAAATCCACCCAAAGTATTAAAAGAAATGAGTTTGGGGGTGGCAAATTTTAGGGACAATCATCAAAAAGAAAATACAAAATGCAAGTTTAAAAAATCAAATGTCCCTCATTTTTATGTGTTTTGTAAACTATGCTAGCACTTGACAATTCTCATTATGTATTTCTCTCCTCCACTTATATATATATATATATATATATATATATATATATATATATATATATATATATATATATATAAAAGAGAGAAAAAGAAAAAAAAAAGTATAATAAAATAAGAAATGTACCTTATGTTGTCAAGATTGAAAATATTCTTATGCTTTGAATCCTTTTTACCCATTTTTCTTCTTAGCCTCATTTTTGAACCCCATGGCCCCATTACATCCCTCAAAAGACCTTTGATCTCTTGATAGTATTTGCTACATTAGTGGAGATAGGAGTAGGGAATTTGCCTATGGGATTGGAAAATTATCCATTCATTCATTTAATTCCATCATTCTATATTGAGATACTTTGGTTATTGATTGTCCTAAAATTCCTTTTGAGCATGACTATCTCTTTTGATTTGTTGGTTTGGGGATTTTGAATGATAATTGACTTGATGGCTAAGCGGTGAAAGCTTGGATAAGCATTAAATTCTTTGCATTTTGAAGGATGGGTATATGGATTGCTGGTATGGCTGAAGGTGTGTTAAGTTACTTAAATAGGTGATTTTCATAGTTCTTTGGATAAGGCACCCCTAAAATTTTTGCACCACATTTTAAAGTTTGCTTGAGGACAAGCAAAAGCTTGAGTTTGGGGGTATTTGATGCATACATTTTGCATAGTCATTTAGGTCTAATTTTATAACCATTTTTATTTGATTATTAGTCATTTTTAGCTAATTTCATTAGTTAATTAGTTAGTTTTTCATAGTTGTCAATTTTGCATTAATTTGTAATTTTTACTTTGTTTTGTAGGAAAAATGGTGTTTTTGAAGGACTGAAGAGAATTTTGCCATTGAGGAGTGTCTTCTACAGCCAAAGATGCCAAAAACAAGTTTTCAAGCTGAAATATGCATTAATCAAATTGTGCATAACTTGCCGCATAAGCTATGCAGATCTGCATAAGGAGAAAAATCACTGTTCCAGAACCAACCGAAATGTGCATAAGGAAACTGCATAGCTTATGCACATTCTCGCCTCCCTTATGCACCTTCACGGAATTGTGCATAGCCTATGCACCAAGTCATGCAGTTTCGCATAAGTGACTCAGAATCGTAGCGCATAAGGACTGCATAACTTATGCGATCCACTTATCTGATCCATAGAGTTCATTAATGAGCTGGCAGGAGATTCCCTCAAATAATTCCTCCTAGAACATACCATTTTAGGTCTCCATGTCAGAAAAATGCTATAAATAGTCTCATTATCCCATTTTAGAGAAAAAAAAAAGGAGCAGAAAAGGAAAGGAGGGGCTGAGCAGAATTTGAAGAGTCACATTCACCTTCCACACCATTTTCAACCAAGATTTGCAGATTTCTTTCTTTCCTTACATTTTTCTACATTTCTAGTGTTTAATTTCTTACTTCTTAGCTTAGATTAAAGCTTTATTTCCATTTAAACTCATCATATCTTGTAAGCATTATGGATAGTGAGTAGTTTACTTTTGATTCTGGAGTGAGGGTTGTAATATTTGAGATATTTTGTGGATTTTTGATTGGGTAATCCATATTTTGTGGTCTTAATGAGTTTTATTCATTTCTTGTATGCTTAATGACATGCTTAGTGTAGGATCCCATTAAGTGATGTTCTTAATCCATGGTTGAAGCACCGAAAGGAGAAGGCCTTGTGATAGATAATCAAGAAATTGAACTTAATTAACTTAGACATAGAAATAGGCTAAGGATTAAGAGGATTCACAGATTAATTAAAGAACTTAATGGGTCTTAATTAATTCTAACTCCACGAAAGTAGGATTAGTTTGATTAAGGCACTCTTTGTCTCACTCGAAAGGGAATTCAAAGGATTTAAGAATTAATCTCCTTAAAACCCATAAGTTTCATAAGATTGGATAACCAATTTAAAATCCCAAAATAGCTCGAATATGAAATCCGGAACTCCGGAATCGCCTTTTTATCATAGTTAATTTCTAATCGAATTTAATTGCTTACCATTTTAATCTTGCCATATTTCAACTTGCTTATTTCAATTTGATGCAATTTTAGGTTAATTAATACATTGTTGAATAGAATATTAATTTTGCACATTTAGATTTCACGCTCCATTACCCATCAATTCATTACTTTAATTTCATAAATACTTCGATTTAGTCAACTTTTATATCAAAAATTCAATCATTAACACGACTCCTCGTGGGATCGATAACTTTTCTATACTACTTGTACGACCCGTGCACTTGCGGTAGGGACGCATCACAAGACAAAAAAAAAATTTCACTATGATAAAAAGAGCAAGATACAATCACTCAGAACTCTTAAACTCTAACCTCAATGTGTTTCCCGAATATCTCACAATTTTACCGCAAAAGGCAGAATTTTATAATATTTATACTGATGCCCCAGTGTGTTTCATGGCCAGTGCCCTTTGCTATCACCATAGATCTCACTTTTTATTCCAATCGGGTCACAGCGCAAAGTTTAAATTAATTCGGACCACAAATTGTGAGAGAGTACACCAATTAAGTCACATTCTATCTAGATGGCCATCTCCATCATATGTGTGAGTCTTATTTGATTAGCATCAAAAACTAAAACATGCTAGCAAGCTAGGTCCGACTGTAAATGCGTGCGAAGAAATGGAGCTATGGGGAATATGTTATTTATTGGGGAAGAAAAGTTTCATTTTCCTTTATGCAGGCATTGTATATATATATTGTTATAACAAGCATGTAATTTTAAGGTACACACATAAATCGCACAATCACATAGTATAGAATAGAAAAGAAGAATAATATAGGATTTAACGTGACGGGTAAGAAAAAAAAAGTTACACTATGATGAAAAGAACAAGATACAATTACTCAGAACTCTTAAATACTAATCCCAGTGTGTTTTCCAAATATCTCATTACTCTACCGTAAAGGTCAGAATATTATAATATTTATACTAGTACCCCAGTATGTTTCATGGCCCGTGTCATCCGCTATCATCATATATCTCAATTTTTATTCTAATTGGGTTATAGTGCGAAGTTTTACAGTCGGGTCATAATTCGAGTCCATAAAAATATATTCAAAATTCAAGTCATATAAAAATAACACACACACTCATATATATATATATATATATATATATATATATATATATATATAGTGATTGGACATTAAAATTCAGCAACTTGATTGCAAGGCATCATATATAAGCCAAAGCTTCGTTAGATTAAATGGGAACAAAATAGGGACCTTGCTAAGTGTACTTAGCTAGGCAACAAACATATAGCTCGATAAGAATATAATTTTATTAAATTATTAGAATCCAATGAAAAATTAACATGTAAACATCAACTAAATCTAGGTTATTAGAACTATTTATAAAGAAAATGTGCTGGATTTAATTTAACACTAAAAGTTAATTCAAGGAGAGGAAGTTTACTCAACTCTTATATTTAACACAAAACTCCTATTTCAAACCAATTTGGAGCAACACTACATAAATCCAATCCAAAAAATTGAAAAGCAGAATGAAAACCAAATCCTAAAAGTGCAAAGCCAAAGCAATATGGCAATGACACTATTACATTTGCAGTTTTCTTTTTTAATTTTTTTTATTCAGTAACTCAATAACCTTGACACGGAAGCATGGATAACTGCGATTCCCCAAAGAAAAGAAGTAAAAATAAGCTTGAAGAATGATTTTCAAAAAATTCCATTAATTCTAATTAGCATGCACCCACTCTGTCCCTCTACAAATCCAGAAAGTTGCTATAGATACTGAGGACAGTCTGAATGTGCTTGAAGCTCAAAGTGGGGCATGAATGTGTACTCTCACCGCATTTACTTGTATCATTTTTGAAAGAAAATTTTATCACACCCACCATCATATATGTGTGTGTGTATATATATATATATATATATTCTTCTTTTTCTTATTGTTTTTTCATTGAAATCGTATGAATGAAAGGGACCCCGTGGGATTCCCAATTCTGTCATTGTCATATGGTGGTTGTAATAATGCAACCATAGACGAGGGAGAGGAGCTAGAGCATCACTTATGCCCACTGATTATAACATGGAGCTGCTTTTATACCTAGGTGGGTAGAATATATATATATTTTCTTGGCCTGGTTAGGGTTCAAATTTTTAATCTCAAAGTTCTAAAGATAATTGCAGTACTATTACTAATATGCTAACGAGAAAGAACGCGCACAGAGAGATATCGACAAGGGCGGAGTAAGTGGATCAATTGATTTATTCAAATTTTTAAAATCAAAATTTTTATCCATTTAATTTTAAAATATAAGATTTTCTATGCATATGTATTGTATTGAATTGTCTATGTGACCCACTTAAATAATCGTTTATCCCATCAAAATCTTTAAAATATTATTATATCAAATAAATTTAGACCAATTAAAAACTTAACTCTACATATATACTTATTATTTTAATCTTTTAAAAACAATAATAAAACCCTAAAAAGTCAAAACTTATCTACTAGAGCTCTAAAGAACGCAGTCACTTTCATTTTTTCTCTCTAATTATTATTATTATTTTTTTAATTTTCATCTTTTCTCCTCTCCTTCTCGTATTAATAGAATCGCAATTTTCTCTCATTTTATTTAAACATTTTTTTATTTTTTATTGATTAATTTTTTTTTTCATTTTTGTGTCAGGAAAATTAGTGTACGAACTCAATTTCATATAGTAAAACTTTTATTTATTTCAAATAGAAGATTTGTCATTGAGTATTTTTTTATTAAGATATTGAGAAATAAGTTTTTGATAGCATTGATAATGAAGCAATTATAAAATAGTTCTAGAAAATAAAAATTTATTGATGATAATGGTAAATTTAAAATTATAGTGAAGATTTATAATATTATAAAATTATTTTTTTTCTATTCAATTATTATTATATTAAAAATTTGCATGCATTATTGTATTTTTTCTCACAGTAAATATTTTATTGTTATATAAAATATATATTTTTTTAATTGAGTAAAATAAAATTTTTTAACTATATTGATTTAATTTCCCGACTCGGCCATTGAATATCGAGATTGTATGCAAATGAATAATTTATCAAAACTAACCTCGAATATTAAAATAATAAATGACACAAAAGAGGAGAGGAAGTAAAAAAAAAAAAAATAGTATGATGAGCTTGTCAGAATAGTACAGACTCACGTTGACAAATACTGTGACTTGGGAGAAAGAGAGGAAAATTTTCATTTCTCTTTTGAGAGCTGTTTTTGGGGGGAGAACATGTGATGTGAGGTTAGCTGTATAAAATGACTGCAGGGCGAAGGCAAACTAGGGAAACATTTGCAGCGAGCTATTAAAAGTGCTTGCTTTTGTATTGAAAAATTGTCATTTTCCCTTTAGTTTTTGACTAAGCTAGTAACAACAAGAGTGTTTTAGGGTAAAAGGATAAGTAAACTTTCCTCTACATATATATTTGTGCTCTCCAAGTATGTAATAGGGATGAAGAAAGCAAACCGAAAAATTGAATCGTCAATTTCAAATCAAGCCAAAAAAATTATATTGAATTAATTGATTAATTTGAAACATTTTGATATACGATTTATTTCATAAAATCAATGATTAATTGAATTGAGTCAAAATCTATAAAATATATATTATAACATATTGAGTATGAATATATTGTTAACAAATTAATACTCTCCCAATCTAAATATAGACGTCTCTCTCTAGAGAGAGAGATTTTCTCTTAATTTTTCGATTGTCTCTGAGGCTTGGTCCTCTCTTTCTATCGTGGTAGTCAGTTGTCCTCTACCCCATCCAGGCAAGGGACAGCTCTTTTCTCTTGCTCAAAACGTGGGTCTCTCCCTCCCTATATACCTCCGGATAGGGTTGTATATATATTTTTATTTTTGGGTTTTTTGCATGCAGATTGGTTGCGTATCAGAGAGGCATTTGGTGCAACTTGTGGTGGTTTTCTTTTTCTGTGTTAGTCTGTGTGCTTGTGCTTCTCTCGATGTTGACATTAAAGGTGTATTTGGTAGAAAGTTATAAAATTAAGAATTAAATGTCACTCTTATAAATTTTAATTTTTAAGAAAAATAATTATTAATTTAGACCTTCTAAAGTTAACATTTGACTTTTTTCTAAGAAGACATAAATATTAATGATGTAAAAAATTAACTTATTCTCTTTTAAGTATTTAAATAACATTAATGAGAGTTAAAAGTTACAAGAATAACAATTGATCCCTGTTAATTTCGCACTAAACACCCTCTGAGAATGACTATGGGTTGTGGTGCTAACAGAATGGTATTCTAGTGCTGGATTCCTTGGAGGTTTGGTCTTCGACGTACGGGAATTCTGGATTCTTTATCCACATATGCTGTGGCCAACTCTCAAAGCCTTGGATTGCTATGGAGCTGTGCGACGCCACCTCTGCTGGATCACTTCCGGGCACACTTATGGTTAGGTTTATTGTGGTTGGTTCCTGGCACACCCATGGTTGCCTTTGTTACTAGGTTTTTATCTCTTTGGGATCTCAATTTTGGCTACAACTGTGCTTGAATCCTTCTGTTCTTCCCAATGACTTGATCCGTGGTGACAGCTTCTGGAGAAGGCGACGGTGGTGGCAGTTGCTTTGGTTCTTTCTGCCATAGCTAGGGTTTGCCATGTTGGGCAAGGCTTGTGTGATAGGCTTAGGATTTTGTTTGCCCATGAGTTGATTTGTAATCTGAGCTAGGTCTTTAAACCTTTGGCCTGTTTGTTTGCTCTTGTATCCAGGCTTAACCAATATATTCTTATTTCCATTAATGATATTTCTACCTTTTGAGAAAAAAAAAAAAAAATACTCTCTCAATATTTTCAAATTTTTATCCTTACTTGTAATTTAATGTGTATTTTATATATATATATTTGAAAAGTTTTAATTGTTGGTGTAATCTAACCTTAAATTGATATAAATTACACTAGGCTTATTAGTATTAAAAAAAAAAAAAAAACTGATGAACCAAGCCATAAAATTGATACAAATGATTAATGATGATAAAAAAAAAATGTTTCACTTCAAATGCTGCACACTCCAAATATTTTGTAACAATAAGGAGGAAACTTTTCATCCGACGATAAAAGAGCGAGAAATAACTAATTTGTTATACATAGGGAAAATTATAATTTTGTACTATGTGGTTATGGGTATATGGTTTTTTTTTTGTGATAAAAGGTAATTTAATTATACAGTTGATGTGGTAATTTTTTTAGTATTAAAATTTTGATAATGTCAAATTGTGCGACTCGTTAAAATAAAAATTAAATTAAATTTGCATAAAAGAAACTCGAAAATTTCCTTAACATGTGCTATTGTAGTTTATCTGTAGTAGGTATTCAACCATCATCAACCCAAACTCTATCCCTATAAATTTATGGATTTTTCTTGCATAGTGTTAGTCTATCATCAACTCAAAATACAAGATATATAATAATATTCATCAATTAAATATATAGATTTCACATATTTATATCTTGGATCTATGATAAATCGGATCTAAATAAGAATTTTCTTAAGATAATACTTGGTATGATATAATTAAAATTGTAATGTAATCGTGATTACACCATATATTACATTACGTTGTTTGGTAATAAAAAAAAATTGACATAATATAATGTTAATTATATCATGTAATCAATTATACTTAAAATAGTATAATTATCATTACATACAAAAATGAATATTATCATGATTAATTACTTGTTTTGATTTTTATTTGCTTAATGTCAACACTACCACCATCACCACCATTCTCACCTTGCTGGCACTACTACTATCACCACTTAGCCAATGCCACTGCCACCTGCCCACAATCACTTAACCACCACTGTTACCACATCTCTAATATGACCAACAATCACTTCAACCATTACTACTCATTATTAAAATTTATAACATTATAAATAAATTAAATATTAAAATAAAAATTATTATTATATTATATTACTTATATTTTTATTTTGTAGTTAAATATAAGTAATGTAATAATAATTACATTTCAATATATTATATTATAACTTTAATTCCATTATATAATTGATCATATTGTATTACATTAGATTTTACCAAACATAGCCTTAATTCATATTCTCCTTCTTGTTTCATCTATCATTCTCTTCTCAATTTAGCACATTCTGTATCTCTCGCAGTCGCGATGTGTGGACTGTTCATTTCTAATACAAGTGTAAAATTTTGAATAGATAATTTTATGTGGAAATATTTTTCTATTTTTTGCTCAATTAGACTTAAGCAAGTCAACTTCTTGGTCGGATCTAGAAACGAGCACAAACCAAGCAATTCAATACCAAAACTAGCGACATGGAACAAAAGCCAATCTATTATTGCTGAACTTTGATCAATGGTGACAACGAGTGAGTAAATTAAGATAAGAGTCGTGACGAATAAAATAAATTTATTTAAATTAAAACCAATCATTACTAAAAAATTATAATTATTAAATAGCTCTTCACCCTTATAAACTTATTAATTCATTATAATTTTTAAATGCAGTACTCTTGACATATATCATTCGCATAAATTTAATGATATTTATGTGCCTGTTTTCCAGGCCCCTTATTATTTTAAGAAACAGGCCCTTTTCATGTTGGCATATCCATTTCATTTTTATTTATTTCAGAAATATGCAGCAATCCTCCGTATTGGTGTCCGTTGTAGCGATGAAATTCTTGATATCTACTCTTGTAATATTTCATATAGTGATATTTATTTTTCATAATGGATTTTGAGAATTCCAAGTTTAGTTAGGACTCTAGCTCAGATATGGAGGGCGCATTACCTGGCTAAGGAGCCCTTTGGTGTCTTTTTATCAATAATCATACAATATTGAACTTGTGCAATTAAAAAAAATGTGGGATTCAAATTCTGGGAGGAGCTCAAGGGGGTATAAACTACAAAGGTCTGTACACTATCAATAATCAAGACAGAGTCAGAGAAATGAAAGTGACATTTGGTCTCCCAGTCAAAGAAACGTTCGCCATCCATGCAAGTAAAAAGCAAGTTTGGCTCAATTTTACATGCCCTCTCTCCCCTCTCTCTCTCCTGCTCCACTCATATAATTATTTGTCCTTCTCTTCATCTTCCTCCTGGCTAGCCTTCCTAGGGTTGGCCATGTCTACGTACTGCTCGCAGCTACTCTCCCTCTCTCTGATCAAAAGAAAGAAAAAAGGAAAGGAATAAGTATGGTTGCTATCAGGCAACCACCTGTACCCACGTGAAGTGTCGCCATTGAACAGGATCTGCGTAAGAATTGTAATTATATAGGGATTAGAGCTTCAATTTCCTGTATATATCCCCTCACCACTTTCATAGTTCCTCGGTTGTTTTTGTGACTTTCTTCTCTCTTTTTCTTTCCATTTTACTTTTCTAAATAAAGGATGATGATGATGATGAAGCTTTTGTCTCCAAGAAATACCCATTTCTAGCCCTAATTTTCTCCTATTCTTCTGCCTGCTTTGAGAAGTAGAGAACACACAACACCCTGCTGTGGCCCAAATACCCCTTGTACTGCTGCTACCGTGTGAACCATGTATTCTCCAAACAGCAGTTTCAATCCTTTTCAGTGCACTCAAAACCAGATTATCATAACAAGCTCGACACAAGAAGACCACTCTTCATCTTTTTTACACTTTCCTTCACATTTTCTAGATCAAGGTGATTTGCTTCTAAGCGACTTCTCAAGTCATCATCATCATCAACAACAACCAATTCTGGTGTCCAATACTAATTTGGACGCAGAGACAATTCAGGAGATGAACCCTGCTGCTAGTTCGAAGAAGGCAACTAGAAGCAATAACAAGAAAAATAGAAGCAACATGAATGGTACAAAGCAGCCGATTCCAAGAAAGAGAACTGGGAAAAAGGACCGGCACAGCAAGATCCATACCGCTCAAGGGCCAAGAGACCGGAGGATGAGGTTATCCCTTCAAATTGCTCGAAAGTTCTTTGATCTCCAAGACATGCTAGGCTTTGATAAAGCAAGCAAAACCATAGACTGGTTGTTTACAAAATCAAAGGCTGCAATCAAAGAACTCACAGACAGTCTCCCAAGACCTAGAGTGAAGAGAACTAGTAGTGGTGGTAGCCAGAGTCTTTCTGCTACTTCAGAGAGTGAAGATATGTCATCAAGTATCAAGCTGACGCCTGATAATGGAGACAAGAGAGAGATGGTAGCAGAGGATGACTCATTTGTAAGCATACCTAGACAGAAAAGAAGCAAAAAATCAAATAAACTATCCTTAATTAATCCTCTTGCTAGAGAGTCCAGGGACAAGGCAAGAGCAAGAGCTAGGGAGAGAACAAAAGAGAAACAGAAGATCCAAGGCCTTGAGAAGTCCAAACACTATTCTCAAGCAAACCCTAACAATTTGGAGCAGTTAGGGCCTGCTAGCTCTCTCGAAAATGGTGAAAACTTGGGTTTTGGAAGCCAAGAAATGAAGTCTCCTTCAAAGATGGCTGGTGAAGAAGATCAAGAAGAACCTGGGACTTATTTGCTGCAACATCAAATGAATTCTGTAAGCATCATTGACAAATTTTTGGGGCTTACAAGCGCACCAAAATCTTCTTTGATTTTCGATCTTTCTCACAACGTTGTGGTTCCAAGTGGCAGCGGAGCTGATTTCGAGGATGAGTTTTCAGGGTTTCCTGGAAATTGGGACATTAGCGATGCAAGAGTCCAGAATAGACGCTGTGCAATGCCAAGCATGAAGCTATCAAGAGGTAATGTCAATGTACAAAACCCTAATGCAATTTTTATGGCCACCCCAATTGCACAAGAATACAAGCCTAGTTCAAATTTCATCACGATCTCAAACGCCCAAGAACAAAACCTTAATTCGCTTTTCATACCCCCTTTAAACACCCATGAAGAAAACCCTAGTTCACTTTTCATCAACTTCTCAAATTCCAACGAGCGAAACCCTAGTCCAACTCCCATGACCCCCATGGACACTGAAGGTTTGCATTCTCGCTTCAGGCAAGACCAACTCTCCTGCAATCCTAATGCTGCCAATAATTACAGCAGCTTATATTAAAGAGCCTAAACTCTTTCTTATGTGCTTGAGCAACCAAAAAAAGAAAAAAAAAAAAAGGGAAATTGTTCCCTCGTCTTTAACTCCTCTACAGTACTGAAGCCTTTGCCAAATGTGGAATGGAAATAATTATTTCTGTCTTTCCTGCAATGATTTTTCAATGGGTGTTGTGTTACTTTTTATTACTGTTTTAACGATACTGATTTTCTTTGCATATCATGATCTTTTTTTTTTTTTTATTTAATTTGGTTCCAATTCAGACTGGAACAGCTGGAGAAAACTCCAATATTATTGAGTTACAGTTCATTTGTTCATGATCTTTTCTTACTATGATTTAACTGCCTATACTAAGCTCTGCCAATATTAAGTTCAGAGTAGCAAAGTTACACTTAAGAAAAAGAAAATAGAAAGGACTAAACGAATACTGAATCCAAATAACATTACTAAATTCTGTTTATGGAAAGACCAGTTTAAGATCAAATTGCAACCTGTGCAAGTCTTGGAATCCATCTGGATGATAGTGTATTTGAAATGAAAGTCATGAATTTGAATTTGTGTTCTCACAGACACCAAGTGAAAAATCACTTACGGCAATGTTAATGTCAAGTTTAAATACATGTCAAATATCTATCCATCGATTCGAAGGTTACTTCATAAATATTGGAACACAAAGGGAGAGGGAAAAAAAAAAGATTTCAAACATCCGCACAATGCAGAGCAGTTTCATATTATGTGACTTTCATCAAGGGCAGGGGCTATAAACTATTACTGCCTGGTGCAATGTTAAAATTCTTGGATATTCATCTCCGAAAGGATTCAAATTCTAGCCTTAAGAACAGCCAAATTCATTCGAAAATGCTATATAAAAGACTATCACTTCCCATGTAAAAGAAGCTTCATGCAGAGTTGGTTTCAGAATCTCCCAGATAGGTAGGAAGAAGTTTCGAAGAGGAAGTGGGGGCTGGCAGCTAGCCAATGGTTCCAGGTAGAGATTTTGTATGATTTCATTTTAAATCTTGATAAATTCCAATCATTTTAGCGAACCTTTCAATTAGTTACAGAACTAATATGTTGTTAACTCTATTTCTGCCTGCTTAAATGCTCTTTCCCCATTGCTATTTTTTCATTTTATTAGGGAGGCAAATTTTGTAGCCGATTCCTTAGCAAAACTAGGAGTCTTTCAGTCTGATGATCTGGTTGCATTATTTTGATTTCAGTTGGATATCTTGTAAAGGAAAAGGTTGCTTCATAGGTTGGGTGTATCAGGGGGCCGCCTGATGGCATGGGTTAACTAGGAGAACTTCTTCCTTGTTTTTGATAATTTTGATTAATAAATTTCTCTTGCTTATCATATATATATATATATATATATATATATATATATATATATATGATGAATGAAGAAGGATAAATTATGATCAAAATCTCAACAAATCTTTCTCTCGAAGCAAGCATATTCCTGCAACTCAAAGATCATAATCTGTAATTTCTTATTCTATTCTATTGTTTAAATGTCACATATGAAGAACGTTATAGGTCAGGAAAGACTTATTTTGTGTAGTTGATGGTTAAATCAAGGCAAATGCAAGCTTGCTTTTTATTTATTTATTTATTTATTTTTGACTGAGGTCCAAATCCCACATTACCTAGCATCCTTTGCATTTTCATCAGCTGGGTTTCCATTTTCATAAAAGTACCAGATCCTAAGTTTTGGCATCAATTAGTGAACAATACGATCCACAAGAATGATTGTTCATAGTCATCTAAAGAGATTAACTAAAATGCCGAATGCTAATAAGGGTATTACATTGTTTTGCTCAGTGCATAATTCCATAATCTCCTCAGAGACTCAATCTCAACCTAATCTCTTTCGCCTGAGAGGCTCTAATTAACTTAACTAAAATTTACAAGGTCATGAACAAACAGGAGTGATGATCCATGGTATATCATTGTGGTTATTAACAAAAATCAAGGCACGCATATAAAAAAAGCCACTTAGCTAGCTAGGAAATGGAAGTGATATATGCATATGCGATATGTACATACTTACAAGATTATGGATATATTTCAGATTATTTAAGTCGTAATTTGGCGGAGAGAAACCCTTGAAGCAGCAAGTCTCAAGTTTATCGATCTCTCTCCCCAAGGTTGGTTCATTAATTATAGTAAAAAGGTTTTAAGTCCTTGATCCTTCAGCGCTGCACTTGGTGCCTGCAACAGAGTTGCAGGTAATATGCAAAACCTGTATAAAGATGAAAAGGAACAACATAAATAAAGTACACTTATTAACAAACTTCAGCCTAAAAAGGAAAAAAAAATAAAAAATAAAGTACACAACTGAAAAACTGATGATGGTAATTGTTAAGCAGACAATGAGGACGTCTTTGAAAAGAAATGGCATGAGAACGGCGTAAGTTTATGCCAGTAGAAAACAATTAATGTCTTGATTGAGCATTTCAAGACTTTGTGTTTCCATCTTCCAATTTAATTACCAACTAGTTAGTCATCAATTTCAACTCAAATTCTTATGATAATTAAGTACTTGTCCACTTTTATACATCCTTTTTTCATAAGTTTTGTTCATAATTAGTTTTTCCTCTATTTTATCCTTATTTTTATTAAAAATAATAATTATTTGTGTAATTTGTTAAAACTCATTCTATCACCTCTCTCTTTCTCTTAATTAGGTGAAATAAAAAATAATCTAGTTAAATTAAGGAGTATTTTATTTTAATTTAAGTAATTTAATTACTTTATTAATTATCGTGTAAAAATCTTTAATGACAAATGAAAGTGAATAGAGAAAGTAATCAACTATATCAAGACTTGAAACTTTCAACAAAACTTGCATCTAGAAATTTAATTCTTTTAAAAAAAATTGACCAATAAATGTAAAAAAAATTAATGGATGTAAATAACAATCTAGTTAGAGAATATTTAGTGTTTCTAAAGTACAAATTCTCTCTCTTACAATATATGAGACTTACTCTCTTTAATTTAAAAAATAACTGATATTTTATATTTATAAGAAGTACTATTTTTTAATACTCCAAAAATATCTTATAAATTTTTGTAAGCTATTATTAGATTGGAAATTCAATACTTCACTAACTCTAATTTTCAAAGTGGCACTGATTTATTATTTTTGTTTGGGAGTCTGATGATTTAAAAAAAAAAACTAATAAAATCATTTTAACAAGTGGAACCAAGCAATAATTAACTCAGTATATTTCACCTAAGAAATTGATATTGTAAAAAAAAAAAAAAAAAAAAAAAAAAAAAAAAAAAAAAAAAAACTGGCAGTAAAAAGTGAATAAATCAATTGGGAATATTCATAAATAAACCCAGACGTTGATACCCTTCGCTTTCAAAATTTGCAAGACACTAAGTGTCAGACCATCAAATAATTCATTCCAAGCCCTTTCAGCATACGTGCTTATAATACATCCACAAGCCACAAGAGACGTTTCAACCAATTATTTCAACCCTTCTTTCTCTCGAGCTGGACCACTTCAATTAGCATAAAATTTCTTTTGTTTCTTTCTGTATGAATTTGTGTGTCAGAGAGAATGATAATGGGTGTTTCATTTTTTTCCTTGGAGAGGTACAGTAGATCATATATGATAATGGGTGATTCATCCTTTGTTTATTTATGATTTTTTTTTCTCAGAAGGGAAACTTAAAAAAATTGAGGTCAACAGAGAACGTGCACCAGTCTAGGCCAAGGCTTTTTGCCAAACCTGTGTGAAATTTTTTTTTATGGGAAAATAATTTTCTAATTCTGTGACATTATCGACAATTATACTATTGGCATTGCTTACCATCATATCACAATCAGTAAAAATGATTAGCAAAAAATCTCTAGACATACCTACATTTGAGTGGCGGCATTAAGGAGAATGCTCACAGTATAAATGTGGGCATTCCTAACTTTGCAGGAAAAAAAAAAGGTTTTTTTTCTTCGCATTTTTTCTCTCCATTTATTATTCTATTCCCATTTTTAATTTAAAATTTTTATTTAAAAAAAACTTTTGATTTTGACAATTCTATTCCCATTATCAAAATTTATTATAATTTTATATTCAATTTTTGCTATATGAATTTTCAACTTCCTGTATTTATTGATTTACATAATCCATAAACATCCAATCCCACCATTATCACTAACACCTAGTTTAATTTTAAAACGCATGAAGCATCAAATAGTGGTGAAGAGAATAGAACTTAATTAGACATGCACATAGCTTTTGTTATTGGTGCTTGATTTTCCACGTAGAGAAAATGCTAAAATTTGATCATTAGAGAGTTAATTAAGGCTGATACATCCTGATCAATCCAAGAGGACACCATAGGAGGAACAATATCCCTCCATAATGCCCATGCTCCTGAGATAAGCTAAGTACTCATATATACAGCCAAATTGTAAGCCACACTCCATTCCAATCAGAAATTAGTTTGCATAAACAAATAATTAACAGCTTGAAAAGAAACATAACATTAGCCTGCTTGATATTATCAAATCCCCATAAATTGTAAAGGGAAGAGAAGTAAAAAGATCCATGAAAAAAGAGTTGAGAGACAGAGAAAGGAACTGTAGTCTCGGCAGATTAACATTAAATGCAACAGATGGTGTATGACGGATGTATAGCAGAGTCCTGTGTGTACTACTATGTGCTAGTCTATTTACCAAAAGCCAAGAATTTTAGTTGTTTCTGCAGTAGTGTTTTTAATTTAATTAATCAATTAGCAGATAAGGCTTTTTTACTTTTTGTTACAAAATGAAGCTTTAAATAAAGAAGAAATAATGAAAAAGGCTGAGCATACATTGAAGAATTTTTATGTCTTCAAATCAATTGCTTGAAAAACTCATCACGGCTCCGTTTATTTCATAAAAAATTAAAAATAATTTTATATTTTTTAATATTTAGAATATTAAAAAAAATAAGTTAATAAAAAATATTTTTTTAATCAAAAAGGAAAATTAAGTTATTTTTTAAAAAAATAACTTTCTCTTTTCATGTTTTAATAAGATTATCAAAATTTAGAAAATAAAAATGACTCCCTTTTTTGACATAAACATTTACCATTAATTTGACATTACAATAAAATAATAAAAAATATTTTCAAGGAAAATATTTATTTAGAAATTTTTTTTATAAAAAATAATTTTTATATATAAATTATTCTTTGAGAAACAAATGGAACGTAAATTTTAATAAAATGAATAGTACATTATTAAAGGATATGCTTAAAAGAGTTATAAAGAAGGACAAAAAAAAAAAAAAAAAAAGAATGCTTAAAAGAAAAGTTAAGTCCCTCTATACCTAGCATAAGTGGTGAAATTAAACCTTTAACTTTGAAGGAGCCAAATTAAAACTCATTTATTATTAATAATAATAAACTTTAAAAAGTTTAAAATAAGATGAACTTATTAAAATAAAATCTAATATATACAGATAACACTGAGAAAATAGACATGCATCTTCTATAAATCTAACAAGTTCAAAAATAAACTAAACGAATGTTTTAATTTCGATTTCTCAATTTTTGTTCTTTTAATTTTTTTTATATCATTATTATTATGCATTTTTTTAAATGTTAAAAGAATCAAATAATTTTAATATGTAAATTATTTATCGCCTTATATTTTTATATTTTAAAAGAGAACCATAATAATTTTAGCTTGGGATGAAGACTATTAAGGGAAATACTAAATTTATTACTTGGTGTTTTATTTAATAGGTCAAGTTATATTTTTAAGACGTTTTTATATTTTTATATTAAAAATTGTATACAGAATTAAGAAATAATTATAGCCGTGTTCAAGTAAATTATAATGAAATGGCAAATTAACAAAATATAGTAATATAGACCATTATAATTATTAAAATTATTTTTAAAAATATTTGATAATTATGATTATATAAAATTTACTTTTATATACATATATTTTATTAATTTATAATTTTATATAAATTATTTTATATGAAATCACCATTATACAATATAATTTTCTCTAAAGAGAAAATTTTGCAGTGTTCAAGTTGCTTGTATACTGTTTTTGGTTTGTTGGTTCTCATTTTCTTGCTGTGTATTGACTTTATGTTGAGGTTTTTTAAATTTTTATATTTAGCAAGTGTCGTCGTTTAGGTTGAGTGTTTTTAGATGATATATTGATCAAATTTAAGTGTTCATGCTAAATTTTTCTTAAATTTAATAAAATTTATTTGTTTATTTAAAAAAAAAAAGGAAATTTTTGAGGACCATAACCCCTTTAATACGAGAATTTATTTACAATTTTTATATTACAACAGATACAAATGGTTAATTATAATGAAATCCAAGACTCGCTGTGATTGATGATTACCATTCTATATATAACTATTTATGGGATTTTTTTTATTTAAATTAGATCTATAATTATGAATTTAAAATATAAAATATATGATAAATATATAAAATTTATATATTTATGTCTTGAATACATAATAGATGAATGTAGATAAAAAATTTTCTTGTCTACTATATTTTCCTTCCGGTCAATGGCTCTGGCAGGTGGCCAAGATAGAGGAGACTGCTGGTCTCTGCCGTCCATTCGCTACTATAGATTTGCATTCATAACAATAAAATTTCCATTTTAGAACAGTTTATTTCTTAATTAGCCTTACGTGGATGTATAGGAAAATGTCATGAGTTGAATAGTAAAGATGTGGGCTAATTTCCACAGAATGCTATTTTGGAGCAACAGAAATATGTCCATTTCCAGGAAAAATAATATTATGCAAGAACCTAACCATACACACATAGAGAAAGATAAAAGAAACCTGAATCTCAATGCATTGCCCATTTTGAAGAATCCACGAATGCCATAAGCTAGCCCTACAATTCAACAAAGATCAGACACTGTTAGATAATAAACATGATTTTTTTGAAAAAATTGCAATAAATGTACCCAAAAAAAAACCAAGAAAGAGACTGATCAGGAGAAGCATACATCAAGAAGCAGCAAATGCTGAAGCGACAAACCTGGAAAAGAGAGAAATAACTCTCTGCAACGATAATGAACGCCAGTTTATAGGAAAGAGAGATAGAGTTGCAGAGAAAAAGGAAAAGCAAGTATAAGTTTTGCTTTGGAAAGAAGCAAAAAGAAGCCTCCCTCCCTCTCTCTCTCTCTCTCTCTCTCTATGAAAGCCTTAACCCAGCAGAAGGAGGAGGATGAGGAGGAGGAGCAGGGCTGTTATATTAGGTTGGTGGATGGGTAGTAGAGATCGTACCAGTAGCAGTAAACAATTAACTACTGACCGTAGCCTGCAACATGTCTCTCTTGCCATTTTTATATGGATTAGTTATTTGGATTTGCTTGTTATGGTTCAGTTGCGTGATCTTATTGCATTGTTAGGTGCTCATTGAGCCTGACTCGACTCTATAGACCCCCTCTCTATTGCATGCCCAGTACGGTGCTATAACTGTAATACTGTTAAAAATAATTAAAATTTCCTTTAGACCCATTACAACATGAAATTGTTTTGCATTTTAAAGAGTATGAAAAAAAAATCAGCTAAATTAGGTTTGATACGCTGTAATGAAAACTTTTTTCTTTATAAAAAAATAAATTAATAAAACCATTTTCCATCAGCTTTTTCTCCTCAGCCTTCCTTTGTGGTCTTATATCAGAAAAGTCCAAACAGTACTGGGATAAGGAGATCTAAGCGTAATATACATAGCCATAATGAGATGTGTCTGCTTTGTTGGATCGCTGGCTCTGGACTGGAATGATCTCTTTTTCTTTTATGCAGTTATCAGCATGGAGAGTAGAGCCGAAATTTGAGTCTCTTTTTAAATGTTTGTGTTCATGACTGTCTGTGTGCAGCATTTAGGGTTTGGTCAGCAGTACTGTCACGAGATCTTGCCATCTTAGGGGGCTGGAAAAGAACACTCATCAAATAATTACTCTACGTTTGCCTCTAACAGATTGTTGTCTGCATACATTTAGATATAGCCCAAGATTCTCTATTTCTCTTTTATCGTTATGGTACAAATAATTATTATTTACGACAAACTACACTCATTTGAAATCCCTTGAGGTACACTCATTAAAAAATCTCCTAAGTATTTCTTAATTACACTCATTATTTAGTTGATAAAACATCTAATTGCATTAAAAAAAATATTGATGCTGTGGTTTGAACAAAAATAGTAACTATGCGTCAACAATTTTTGATATAATTGGTCATTTTATTACCAAAGTGTAACGATACAGACTATGCAGCATTAAATTCCGACCTGAAATAAAAAATTACTTGGACCCTCAACAATAAAAGATGCAGGAAGGGGCATTTGAATTGAAGGTAAAGAAGAGAGCATATCTCTACCCACTAATTAGCTATGGCTACTTGATTAAAATTTAAACATTCATGATTATGCAACTTAATTGAGAAGGAGTTTAATTTCCACCCGAGTATTCAAAATTTTAATATTCCTATCGTTATTTTGATTTTGACAATATTTGATGGTATACAGAGGTTAAATAAACTAAGTATATTGTCGAATTACTTGTATTAATTACGGAGCGTCTAACTACTATACTGCAAGCTCAACCACCAAAATTATAGAATAGTAACATCAAATAAGGTAAAGTTCAATCAGTAAGATAGCAATTTGTTGCCAAAATCAATTTATTAATGGCACACAAGAAGGCTTAAACATGAAGTAATTTCCCAATTGGTACCGTGAAGAACATCCACTAGCATCATAAATAACAGTCATTCTATATCATCTCACTGTTTGAATTGCTAAACTTTTTGGTGTCCTACTCCTACACATAAATGCCAACTAAAAGCGCAAACAAGGCAGTGGACACTCGTATGTACAAGATCTAATGCCATTTACAACATGCAAAGACCAGCGAAAAATAAAATTCACACAAGGCATTTTAGATCCAAGTGAAGAAAAACATTTACACCTAGAAAACCCATAGCTAAAAATGTCTCGAAGTTTTATGCCTGACTGAAGAAATAGCATCCTACAACCATGAAGATGGCTTCAATCCCCCTGAAAGTAAGTTATAGGCTGCAGCAACACTAATTTTCCTACTCTTGTCTTCTAGCTCCAAATGCTTCTTATTGGAGAAAGATTCTGGAAAGATTGAAGCTGCATTAATTGATGCTCGCTTATCCTTTCTATTTTTCTCAAACCTGGAAGAGAACTTCACATGTGCTGCAATGCAAGCATCTTCCTTGGTAGTTGGAAGCAGTCGTATGCCGAGTCCCATTTTGCTCGAAGCAAACTCTTCTTCAGCAACTCTTTTCTTTTGACTCCTGAGTTGGGCTTGAAGAGCCTTGTGAAGGGCACAATCATCTGAATGCCTGGCATCAGATACACGTTGAAGCTGAACTAGGACTGGCTCAGCTTCTTTCTTCTTCTGCAGATCCTCTTCCTGATGTTCAAGACGATAAAATAGATCTGCCAGTTTACCCCTCTCTGTTAAACAAATAATTGAACCAAAATGTTAGTTCCAGAAAATCCAAACCAATACTGCTGATGAACAGAGGAGACATGCAAAGCATTGTAATTTCAAAGTAGTGAATTCCAACCTTCATCTGCAGGAAGTGCAAACGTTTCTGCATCCTCAACGTCAAACTCTGCATTCTTTTGTTGGGCGCCACTAATAATTACATATTCACAATTTTTTGGATCTGTTTGTATAACAATTTCATGTTTGCAGCATGCAGATTTCATGGTAAAGCTCTATATCTGAAGGAAGTAAGAAGACACATAAGAAACCAAGATTTAAAACTAAAAAAATGGCCAGTGTAATAAGTGCCATAAATCATGAACTTTCCAATTAGCTAGGGGGCAAATTAATTAACAGGTGAACTTCCTCATTGACTAAATCATGTTAAAGATACAACAGATCAGGTTGTTGAATGTGTGATGCAAGTCCACACTTCAACATCAAAGCAACACAACAATATTTTCCAATTGGCTAAAATCAAGTACAGTAATAAGTCAGTAATGATAGTAACATCTGTTAATCAGTTGTTAGAGATACCTTTGTAGAATAATAGTTCCCCACTTGCTTTTTCTCATAGGATTAAAGCTGGATGGTTGAAGTGTAGACGTGCTACAAGAGTTTTATGTGATCGTAAGATTCCCAATAAGTTGAAAGAAAATTTTTACCGTATAACCACACGACCGACCATGTTTTATGGTAGTGAATGTTGAGCACTGAATGAGTCATATGTGTCTAAAATAAGAGTTACGGAGATGAGAATGTTAAAGTGGATGAGTGACCATACTAGACTAGATAAAGTCCGTAGTAAGAGTATTAAAAAAAAATGTAGGAGTGGTGCCAATTGAGGATAAGTTGAGAAAAAGGAGATTGAGGTGGTTTGGTCATGTGAAGCGTAGACATACGGAGGCTCCAATTAGACAAATAAAACACATTAAGTTAAAGGATAGACAAAAAAGAAGGAATAGACCTAAACTGACTTGGAGTAGAGTAGTACAACGTGACCTCGAAGCATTACACATTTCCAAAAATTTAACCCAAAATCATTTAGAGTGAAGAAAGAGAATACATATAGCCGAATCTAAATTTTTAGGATAATGTCTTAGTTGAATTAAGTTGAGTTAAACTGAACACCCTTCACAATCATAGAATTGCAACCACCACACCATAAATTGAATGGCATCTCAAACCTGAATGTAAGAAAATTATATCAGACTGGTATTACAGCAGGCAGTAGTAGAGAGAAATTTTAACAGTTCTTTAGTCTTTTTATTCAAGTAACAACCATCACTTTTAGATTAGCTGCTAGCGATTCAAAAAGGCTCCAATTATAATATTTCTTTACTTACTTCTATCGTTAAGAACTTGAGATGATCCATTGACTCAGGAAAATAAAAATCATGGGGCCCTTATTTGCCATTTTTTTTTTCTAGCTATCACCATACCACCACCATTACGCTAACTTGCTCTCAATGATACAATATTTTCCTAGTTATGAAATTAATTACTTTTATGTGCATATGAAATACTGTCAAGCTCTCATTAACCTTGTTTCTTTCAAGCAAAATTTTCACTTCAACATAAACCAGTACTAATTTTGATTGACAATGATGTGTAATGAATATCATCTGTATAGAGGATCTTCCAATTAAGAAGATTCAAAAAACTGAATAATTATTTAGTTACTAAGTTAACCAATGATGTGTTATTGTTGACACACCGCAACCACCACTATTTCATCCAAAATTTATATTTTCTTTTTTTAATTTTTTAATTGATATAAATCTTTAGTTAACAGTTATTTTATTGCAAGGGGCATAAATGTTCACTGTTCAAAAATTCATGTTTAAGAAATTCATCCATGGTGGTTTTGATTTAAGTCTTCAATTCTAATAGAAATCGACAGTAACATTTTTAAGAGGGATGTTTGCCTTTGTGAAATAAAATATTAAATGCATATTTATACTCCGAAAACGCCCAGCAGGTGAATCCTAAAATCAACCTTCCTAGAAGATGAAGACTACAATATGCAGTGTTCAAAACATAAGGCCTTCAAGAGTCAGCCAATTCCCATTTGGCAAATTTTTTAGATAGAAATATTTTAGGACATAAACCACAAGTCAACCTTTTAATACAATGTGAGTGATCTGATACCTTATTATCAAAATGCCTTGGTCTATTTTTCTTGCTCTCACCCTTAAAGCATGCTGACAATGAAACTTGTTCAAAGAACCCTAGAAAGAAAAGGGAAAGGAAAATGAAAATTAAGAATTCCCCTTAACCAAAGTCCAAAGATACTGAAGCAAAATAAAATAGATTACTATATGGAAATGCAAATTTCTATGACATCATACCTGTTTTGGAGTCCATTCTGGGGGGTAATAGAAATTATCAGCTCTTGCTGCTGTCAATGAAGACTGTAACACGTCCAGAAAACATGAGTTAGAATCTAAAATAAATTCAAGAAAACAAAAAAGCAAACAATTAGAGAACAGAACCATCTGCTCTGCTGCAATAAAAGGAAGCTCTCAAACATGTGAAGTTTGCACCGAATGGAAACTAAATATTAATCTAAAATGACTTTTGATTTTTCATAAATCACCACCACCTTCTGCACGCAAGCACTACGCACACACTAAAACAATCACCATACTTTTGCACGACTATATAAAGCTGCTGTGACATGCTTCCAAGTTCAGAAAGAGTACATGAAAAGAAATTAAAAAAAAAAAAAAAACCTACTGAAAGGAGCAATCCCCGATTTATGAAATTCTTAGTCTCAAATAAATAAAAAATTTGCATTGGAATACATAATTACTGAAACTAAGAAAACAAGAAGCGTAGAGAGATCTCCTGACCAAAAACATATTATCAAATATCAAAATCATAAAAATTAGCATCAGGGCTCAATGTACCTTCTGGCAAGGACCTGAAGAATCTGAAAAAAAAAAATCCAATCTCACAACTGGAGAATCTACTCAAACATAATCATAAAAATTTTATCATCTACGCTTAAAATTTGATGAACAGAAACCAAAACCCTAACACAAAAAGCAGAACATGACGACATAACATAACTCCCCAATTGAGATACGTAACAGAACGAGTAATCAAAAAATACTAAACAGAAACAAAAATTCCATGATTACAGACAGAGAAAGAGGTAGAGAGGGATTAGCGTACCATTTTGTATCCGTCTCGTTGGAAATAGAACTAATTTTGGGGGAAGTATCGATCTGTCTCCTTTCGGATGAACTGTGGGAATTATTGCGAACGTGGATGTGAAGAAGTCCTATGTTTTTTCCGGAGTGCCTGACTAAACGTCCATATTTATAGTCCCAACCTTTTGGGCCAAGTCGTTGCCCAATTGTTTCTGTACCACAGATGGAGGAAGCTCCACTCGGCCTATCGATTAAAGTTCAATATACTCGTAGTTACTGGGCCTGTCCATCGCTGCTACGTTCAGTCATTAGGATGACAAAGCCGATCCGCCTAACTGGAAACCCAACCCCGCCCAAAATTGGGCAAAAACAATAGGAAAAGAAATTATGTCTCATTTAGATTTTTATTTTAAGAAATAACTAGAATTTTATAATAATGAGGTGCACTATTTTTATTGCACTGAAAATATATTATAATTTCTTCCATTAATTATTGTGACTAGGATATTAATGTTCTATTTACTTATAGAAAATATTTTTTATTTTTAAGAAAAATCTAATATATATATATATATATATATATATTTATAATAATACAATTAATTTTTTATCATTGTAAATAAAGATTTTCTTAAATAATTATTTAATTTAACTATAAAAGGTTATAGTAGAATTTAAATTATTCAAAAGTCATTGTTTTAATTTAAAAAAATAGTTGGAAGTATAAGTTATTTTCTAAACTTTAGATAAATTTTAAAGAACTGTAAAATTAATTTTCAATTCTTTATTTATAAAATTAGCAAATGTGAATACAAATTTATATTTTTTTACAATTTTTTTAAGAAAATTCCTTTAATTTTCTACAAGTTAATTTGGAAACTTAATATTTTATTTATTTAATTTTAATTAGCTAATAATATTTTAATATATTTATAAAAAAAAATATTTTATTGGATGACCTACTTATTTATTTAATTATATATATATTATTTTTGAAATTAAATATATATTTATAATTTGAACCCAGTTCAATAACAGCTCTTATCCTATTTTATACCTAATAAAACTCCTAAAATATATATACCATGATCATCTTTTTCTACTAAACTGTGCTATCAGAAACCCATTCATTACCTTCTTTTTCTACCAAATACTTTCAATAGGTATTTTTATCATCTTTTATATATATATATATATAAATATAAATTTACGATTTATAATTTGATGTGCGCAGAGAATTTCTAAATTCTTATTTCTCTATTCGTTACGTTCGATTCTGATTTCAAGGTAAAAGTCTCCTTTCTTTGTTCAATAATAAGTGAATTTGATTTTATTTTCTTTTCTTGAATTGTTACAACTACTTTAGGAATTCATTTTTTTCTTTGACCATTGGTATTAAATTGGGTTGATTATGATTACTGATAGATAACAACCTTGAATTTAGATTATATATATATATATATATATATATATATATATATATATATATATATATATATATATATATATATATATATATATATATATATATATTATTGGGTGATCATTTTTTTTTTTATATATTTTGGATATGCAGGAGATTTGAATATTTAATCTGTCAACTGAATTGTCTCTCTTTCATTGAATATAACTATTTTTTCGGAGGTTTCAGATGAGTGGTAATTATAGTACATGACACCGTTTTAGTCATTTTAAAATTTCTTAGCATTAAATTTGTTATTAAATGAAGTTTTAAATTAATATTTTAATAATTATTTTACATGTGACTTTCTAGAGTTTTATTTTATTATTGAATTTTATTCCGATTTTGATTAAATAATAGATTTTGTCAATTATCTCTGCATTAAAGCCATTAGGATTCTGGAAACAGACCTTTAATATATTTATATTGATTGATATCTGACTATAAAATTTACCGATGTGTTACACTAAATTTATTTGAGATTGATTTGATCTTATTGACTCTCTGAAGTTATTAAAATAAACTGTTAGAATTGCACTATTATTTATTATTTGCTATCTGGAATTTTTTTGTTGATTTTGATTGATTTGTACAAATTGATTTTCTGTTTTGAATTGGTACCTGTACCCAGTATCTGTATCTATTATCTGACCCCACTGTGTGGACTATCACGATATTAGGTTGCATTGTTGAGTTATGCATTATTGCAATTTATGGTTTGCATTAGTGTCATATACATTGATATCTGTGAAGGGGAGGAAGGTATCTAATATCTGGTAGCGCACTTACCATCTGGCCTTTGGTGATATGGGGTATCAGCACCTTGGTATACTGTACCATAAAATTTTATTGAATGAATTCCTTATATATATATGTTTTATGACATTATTTTATTAATGATTTTGATAGCACGAGCATGATATTATTGAATAGAAAATTTATTGCGAAATTAATCAATCGTCTGCCTGTTCCTATTTTGTTGTGTGCTGTAACTATCATTCACTGAGCATTAGCTCAAATCACGTTTTCTCTGTCTGTTATCTATTTCAGTCAGTAAAATTCTGCATCTGATCTAAATATTCAGTCTATTTTCTGGAGAGGGACAATCTTTGATTTATTCTCATGGTATGCCCAAATTCATATTTTCTCGGGCTAATAATTAGTTTAGTTTATTAAAAAGTTTAAGTTTTTATTTGAAATCTGTAGAGACTCCGCAATTTACTTATGAGATATTTATGTTGTTTATTCAGTATTTTGTTTATTTAGATTTTATCTATTTTTTTTTTTTGCGTTAGTAAGTGATAATATATTTATTCAAGATACTCTGATAAGGCTTGCATGATTTAAGAATACTTAAATTATGCGCTGGTTACAACACAAAATTTTAGGTCATGACAAAGTTAGTATTAGAGCCCGGTTTAAGTCTAGTAAACTTGCAGAGCATAGGATCCTTAATGTCTTTTTAGTTTATCATTGCTTTAGATATTTGCGTCCTTCGTACTTTTTCACGTATCTTAATTTGGCTCACATTTTTAGATTTAATACTTGTTTATTAAAATAAATAGGTGCCTGGGTCTGTTAAATGTAAGAGGAGAGCTAGGCCCAAGGGTCTTAATGGTGCAAACCTTGATCCAACAGGGAAGGTATCACCTGAAACTATTAATTAGACATTTGCATAGACGCCAATGGCTAAGACTAGGGCAACCAATCCAATTAGCTACTGCAGCTCAAGCACCTAGAGCTGGTCAGGTTGCTGTGACAGATCTGGCAGCGAGATTGCATGCAGTAAATCATATTGTTAATACTATAACTGAGTACCTTACAACTCAATAACAACAACCCGTACTTGGCCCTATTTCAACACCAGCTCAGGATAGGGCTCGATTTCTTGACTCTACAGACTTTCTCAAGCTAAAACCAAAGGAGTTCACTAGAGAGGATGTATTAGCTGATCCCTTAGATTTTTAGATGACAAGGGAATCAGCTCAAGGGAGTGGTTCGTGATTGGTATCTCTCTAAGAAGAATGGGCGACCCGAAGGTTCTATCCTCTGGCCTGAGTTTCACTGTCCCTTCTTAGAGCGATTTCTCCCTCCTAGTGTTTAAGAGGCTAAGGCTTTGAAGTTTGAAACCTTAAAGCAAGGCAACATGACAATTATAGTGTATGAGATGAAGTTTACCAAATTATCCCGCTTTGGTAAACACTTGATTCCAAATGAAGAGAAGAAGGCTCACAGGTTTGAAAGGGGCTTACAAGACAGGCTAATTGATCGCGTAGCTCATTTACGACTACCTAATTATGAGGAGGTGATTGATCGGGCTAGACAGATAGAGATATATGATGATAAACATTGGGCTCGTGAGCAGCTCAAGCGATTTAAGAAAGATGGTCAGGGTAATCAGTTTAACAGAAGACAGAGTCATCAGGGTTCTTATCAGGGTAATAAGCAGGGTTCTCAGTCTACAGTTGACAATAAGGCACATCAATCTGGAGTTGGTTAGGGACGTGAGCGGAGGACTCATGCAGGGCATGCTCGGTATAGTCAGATTAGCACTGGGCCTATTTCCACTCCTTATCAGCATTGTGGTAAGCCACATAAGGGCACTTGTCATTGGGTCACTGGAGCATGCTTTGGTTGTGGACAGCTGGGACACCGTAGACAGGACTGTCCTACTAGTGGGATAACTCAGGGTGCTGGTCAGGCAATACATTCTGCTCTCTCTCAGGTTCAGCCAGTTTCACAGTATAGTGGTAGAAGTTAGGGTTCTGGTGGTTATGGTCATGGTGGTAGAGGTTCTGGTGGTCATGGTCAGGGTGGTAGAGGTTCTGGTGGTAGAGGATCTGCTCAAACTCAGGGACAGACATCTGGTGGTAGAGGTCAAGCCAGGGTTTTTGCTTTGACTCAGTAGGATACTTAGGCATCTAATGCAGTAGTGATAGGTACACCTTCTATTTGTTCATTTGATGCTAGAGTACTGTTTGATCCCGGTTTCACTCATTCCTTTGTTTCTCCATACTTTTCCATAAGATTTAGTATACCACCTACTTTGTTAGAGTATCCTTTATCTGTATCAACACCTATGGGGAATGCAATAGACACTGATATGGTGTATAGGAGATGTATAGTTCACATTGGAGATAGGAAATTAGCTACAAATCTTGTTTCTTTGGATATATTTGAGTTTGATGTGATTTTAGGCATAGACTAGTTAGCCACTTATTATGTTTCATTGGATTGCCATAATAAAGTTGTATTCTTTAAAATTCCTTGGGAGGCAGAATTTCAATTTCAGAGAGATCGCAGTATAGCCTTTAGTAATCTTATCTTAGTAGTGAGTGTTAGCCGATTATTGCGAGAGAGGTGTAAGGGGTATCTAGCTTATGTTAGAGACATTCAGGTAGAAGGTGAGGGTTTAGAGAATGTTACAGTGGTTAAAGAGTTCCCTGATGTGTTTCTAGAAAATTTATCAGGTTTGCCCCTGAAGCAAGAGGTAGAGTTTAGTATAGACTTAGTTTCTGAAACTGAGCCTATATCTATGCCACCTTATCATATGGCACCTGTAGAACTTAAGGAGTTGAAGGAGCAGTTAGAGGACCTACTAGATAAGGGGTTTATTTGCCCTAGTGTTTCTCCATGAGGTACTCCTGTGTTATTTGTGTGGAAGAAGAATAGGTCTTTGAGAATGTGCATTGATTATAGACAATTGAATAAGGTGACTGTGTGTAACAAGTATCCTCTTCCACGCATAGATGACCTGTTTGACCAACTTCAAGGTGCAAAGTGATTTTCCAATATTGATATTCGATCTGGGTATCATCAATTGAGGGTCAAGAAAGAGGACATACTTAAGACTGCCTTTAGGACTAGGTATGGACACTATGAATTTCTTGTAATGCCTTTGGGTATTTGATGTGACTAATCCGCAAGTATATGGGTCGTCTCAAGTAATAAAGTGATGAATCAAGTATCGTTCCCACGAGGATTTGCCATTTGAGTACCAAACTATGAATGAAGTGATTATTTGGGCTAATGATTAAGGGACAAATGGTAAATGTAAATGAGCAATGTAAATCAATTAATCTAATTAGAATATGAGTAAAAAGTAAACAAATAAATTCTAAATCTAGTTTGTAATTAAACTAAATTAACAATGGGTAATTCAAATCAAAATCTAATTATGTTAAAAGCAATTCCAGAGTTGGGGGTTTATGCATGAATTAATTGGGATTTGTCTTGAGCATTCCAATTTTTAGGGAAAAATAGAGTTTGAAGGAAATTGATTCTAAATTCCTTTGATATCTTTTTCAAGCAAACCAAAGTGTGTTCTAAAATAACCAAACCTACTTTCGTATGTTATTTGATTACTTTAAAATCCATTAAGTTTTGTAACCAATAATTAATTCCTCTTAAAATCCTAGATTATTTTTAAATCTAGGTGATTTTAAGTTCCAATCCTTGAATATCTATCAATGACTTTCACCTTTCGGTCCTTCAATCAAAGATTAACACAATACCTAATGGGTACCAACATTAGACAAGTAAATCAAGTACACAAGGAAAGAATCAAAACTCATATTTATGTAAAATAAGGAAATACCCAGTTCAAATCTACAAATTAATCTAAAACATATTTCCCAACTCTGAAATCTAAAGAGTCTACTCACTCATGATGGTATTTACAAGAAAGATTGATGGAAAAGTAAAGAAAAAGCATGATAAGAGAACTAAAATAGAAAAAACCCAAGTAGAAGAACCCAAAACTCTGGTTTCTGAAGCTCTAAAACTGGGTGCAGCAGCTCCTCCCCAAAAGGAATGGCGTCTCCTTCTCTCTCTCTATTAAATTTTCTTTCCTTTTTTTTCTTTTTTTTTTCTCCTCCTCCTGTGGCAAAAACTAGGAAATGATGAATTTATATGGTCCCAAAAAGTTGCCCTAAAAGTAAATAAGAGCCAAGGAGTGGATAGGAAATGAGGTGTAAAATTATCCAAGTCAGCAGCATTATTCACGTTCTGGGGAGTCTGCTTATTTCAGCTTCTGGTCACACTATCTGCTTAAGGTTAAGCATACCCTCAGCAAATCTCGGCAGACTTAGAGTAAAATAGATTTTTCTGCTCATGCTTGACTTGTGCTGCACCTTAAGCACTGCCGCTTTACCCTAAGCAGGATCTTAAGCAAAGTCTCAAGCAAATTTTGGCTAACTTGCTCTTTCAAGCCTTGATTTCTTCAAGTTTCCTCTATGCTTAAACAACTCCAAATTTCTTCAAATCACTTCCTAATGCACTCATTGATCTTCGATTTGCACAAAATCCTATCAAAAATAACAAAATTACAAAAATCAAATATAAAGTATCTAAAGTTAACAAATAAGCTAAAATAAAGTTAAAAACATAAAATATACTAAAATATAAGGGTAAAATAAATGCAAAACTACCCTAAAATGCCTATATGAAATGAGTGTAACAAATTCCCCCAAACTCAAACTTTTGCTTGTCCTCAAACAAATTAAAAACAATTAATGCAATTTGGGGTACCTTACCTTAAATTTATGAAAATTACTTATCCAAACTCTCAAGCTTACCTTTAGCCACCAACAAATCATATACCCACTTTCAAGATACAAAGAGTTTAATTCTTACCAAAGTTATCACCGCTTAGCCTTTAGGTCAATTATCCATATCATTTAACCCAAACCAATTAATCACAAAGAATAATCATGCCTAAATAGACTATAGGGTAATCCATAAACTAAAGTGTCTCAAATAATGATGGAAGTAAATGAATGGATTAATGATATCCCAATCCCATAGGCAATTCTCCTATTCCAATCTCCACTAATGTAGCAAAACACCATCAAAAGATCAAAAGGACTTTCAAGGGTTGTAATGGGGCTAAAGGGGCGATAATGTGGCTAACAAGGAAAGGATAAAGGTAACAAAATATGAGAATAATCAAATTATTAAAAGATCATGACACACAAATTTTTATTTTATTTTATTTATTTATTTTATTTTTTGAATCAAATGGGGGAAGGAAATTTATAACTATTCACCAATGCTAGCATATAATTTTGAAGTTTTTAGAGGGACTACATAAATAACATTGACTTTGAATTACAATCGTCCCTTTCAATTTACCCCCAAACTCATTTCTCTGTATACTTGGGTGGTGAATTACTTTACATACCATAATTGAATTTGCTAGCCCCCTAGCCACCCCCCCCCCCCTTTTTATATATATATCATTTCTCCCAACTAATAATAATAATAATTATTATTATTTTATATTTATATTTATATATATATATATATATATATATATATATATATATATATATATATATATATATATATATATATATATATTTTAAGTGTATCTATCACTCAAAGAATTATTCTCATGGAGGGTAGGTAAGTGTTTGGGTTTATGGCTAGGCATTAATGTGGGTTTCAAAGAAATAAGAGGGATAAATGTAGGCTCAAATTGGTTCCAAAGGGAAATTTTGAAGTGAGGTTGGCTAAGGCTAAAATATGGATTTAAAATTCAAAGAATGCCTAGATCATTTCTTTTCAAGTGCATGCTATGATTTCACCTTGAAAGGTTTAGAAAGATTGTTCTAGGATTGGTGAGACATCAATTAGCTACTTCTCACCCTAGAGTTTTCTCTAGGCACTCAAAGTCAATGCAATTGATTGGGTGGCCCTTGGCTAAGAAGATATAAACTAAAGCAAGAATCTAATAACTTTGCACCTATCTAGAACTTTCAATCCATTAAACCCTTCTAAAAGTAAGCTTAATTGCTCTTCAAAGCAACTCTCAATCCTCTAAGGACAAGGTAAAAATTTATTTTTATGATATGCATGATCCTAAAATGAATGCATAAATCAAATTAAAACTAGGTGTAATCTATATGAAAACTATATGCAAATGTATGTGTATGAGAATAGACATGTGTGTGGTATATGTATAAGTGTATGGATTATCTATATATGGATGAATGAAATGCAATAAATAAATGAATGAAAATTTTAAAGAAAATTTTAATTTGCAAATTTTGCCCTCACCCCCAAACTCAAATGAAACATTGTCCTCAATGTCTAAAATGAATGCAAAAATGGGCAAAATTGTGTGAACTAATCAATTAATGAAATATATACAATTGGGGATTAAATCAATATAAGCTCAAGAATTCCAAAATTAACTCAAAATAATATTAACAATGAAGCTTTAGAGAGAAAAATGTGAAAAAGTATCCCAAATGTATGAATTTACACTGCTTAAGATGTTGCTCAACCTGTTGTGTAGGATAAACAAAAGCATAAGCATTGGCAACATACCATAAGCATAAATAGTAAAAGAGTAAGCTGTTACCTCAAAATGATGTTAAACATATGCAGCTCAAAGGAAATTGTGCAACTCATCAATATCAATAAAATAGGACTGAATAAAAGATAAAGTACAAAAATAATGTGCAAGAAGATGAAAAGGTGTAATGAAATAAGATCGAACAGTTAAATCAAGAATTAAACCAAAGGGCATTCATAGAATAACTATATCCATATTAGAAGATAAAATAAAATAAACTAAACTAAAGGAAAGAAGTGCAAATGTAATCATAAAAACTAATTACCAAAGTATTACAACTATGACTAAAGTTTGAAAATTAAAATAAACAGATTACAAAACAAACCTAAAACAGAAACTAAAACTGAATTGAAGAACTAAAACTAGTACTAAACTACTGCTACTGTTCAAGCTCTGCTGTCAAGGCTTTACTGTTGTTCAGCTTGCTGCTGGTAAGTCTACTAGTGGCACAAGATATTTTGCTGGGATAAGCACAAAATTACTTAAGGTTAAGCATGACTTACATAGGGTAGTTGCTTAGGTTAAGTATGTCGCAATTGCTGAAATTAAAGATTCTGGGTAATGCATAGGGTCTGCACAAATTTGCTTAGGGTTAAGCAAGATTTGCCTAGGGTACAACTTAGGGTAAGCATGCAGCAATTGCTGAACTAACGATTCTGGTGTTGCTTAGGGTCAAGCAGAAATTTGCTTAGGGTCAAGCAGAAATTTGCTTAGGGTTAAGCAGAATTTGCATAGGGTGCAGCTTAGTAAGCAACATCATCAGCAAATTTCGGCAGGTTTTGGAAAAAATTGCAATTTTACTTACCAAAAACAGTCCAAATGATATGGAATGCTATCATGACCCTCAGCAATTACCAAATACACATTAATACCACAAAATTGAAAAATTTAAGCTCATCATCTCTCATAAACTTAGCAAGCATGATACATGTTCATTTAGCTTTTTGCAAGCATGGTTCAAATTAGGCACCAATTGTGATTACCTTTTTGCAAACTTAATGAAATGGTCTTATTCCTAAGTTTATACCCAAAGCACATTTTCAGCAGCATTTGAGACAAGTTCCAAACATTCAAAAATTGCGGAAAAGACATAGAAATTGACTTCTTAAGCAGCATGAACAGTAACAAAAATTAGCAGACTAGAAAAACTAGCAGCAATTCAAACAAAAACATGCAAATTCTAACAGACTACAAAAACTATATATATACTAAAAGGTAAAACTTAACAAACACTACTTTTGCACTTTAATAAAGCTCACATCAGTCCTAAATATCAAAATTGATCCTCATTTAAGTTACATTTAACAAAATTTATACAAGACACAAAATTAAACATGTGCTATCAAGTAGATTGCAATATCAGCAATTTAGCACAAGTTTAAAGGTGTTACTGTTCACAGGTACTGGATAAAGTGCAGAATTTTGCTTATACTTGCTCCCTTTCAATTCTTTATTTTTGCTACAAGTGTCAATTTGCCCAATCTTCATGAATGACCTGCAAAAGATAAACAAATGTCACTTTTGAGTTTAATGAGGGTAAAAACTGAAAATGAAAAGAAATAGAAAATTAATAAACTATAAAAGGATACGCTTGGGTTGCCTCCCAAGAAGCGCTTGTTTAAGGTCTTTAGCTTGACCTTCCACTCCAAATCACCTAAATATCCCTGATTGGAGAACCAAGCCATGAAACCTCTATAACCTTTTGTGTATAATGCTTTAATCTCTGTCCATTAACTTTGAAAGTCCCTGAGGTTTCATTGCCTATCTCAACAGCTCCATAGGGGTATACCTTTATAATAGTGTAAGGCCCTGACCATCTTGACTTTAATTTTCCAGGAAATAACCTTAACCTAGAATTATATAAGAGAACAACATCACCTTCCTAAAATTCTTTTCTCCTAATATGCTTATCATGCCATCTCTTAGTTCTTTCCTTGTACAGCTTGGCATTTTCATATGCATCCAATCTAAGTTCCTCAAGTTCATTTAGTTGCAGCATTCTTTTTTCTCCTGCAGTTTTTAAGTCAAAATTCAGTGTCCTTATGGCCCACTATGCTCTATGCTCCAACTCCAAAGGTAAATGACAAGCTTTCCCATAAACCAATCTAAATGGGGTGGTGCCAATAGGAGTTTTAAAAGCTGTTCTATAGGCCCAAAGAGCATCATCTAACTTTAGTGACCAATCTCTCCTTGAATAGTTCCGCTTCCAATATATTTTGGACGGGCATTTCATCTCTCTTTGAGATATTACCCATCCTTTGACACCGATCACATGCATTTACAAACTTTCTCACATCTTTAAACATATGTGGCCAAAAGAACCCTGCTTGAAGAACTTTTTCTGTAGTCTTTGTCACACTCATATGACCCCCATAAAGTGAAGAATGGCAATCTTTAATAACATTCCCTATCTCCTCATCAGCTAAACATCTTCTAATCAACCCATCTCCACATCTCTTGAACAAAAATGGCTCTTCCCAATCGTAATTCTTCACATCAAAAAGAAATTTCTTCTTCTGCTGCCATGTTAGGTCAGGTGGAAGGATTCCACACACTAAATAGTTCATGAAATCTGCATACCAAGGGGTTTTTGCATTCATGATTACTAACAGTTGCTCATCAGGAAAATAATCATCTATTGGGGGCTCTTTTCCCAAATTATCTCCTTGTTCTTGCCTCAATCTAGACAGATGATCTGCTACCACATTTTCTACTCCTTTCTTGTCTTTAATTTCCAAGTTAAACTCTTGAAGGAGTAACACCCACTTTATCAATCTAGGTTTAGCCTCTTTTTTCTGAAGGAGATACTTGATAGCTGCATGATCCGTGTACACTATTACCTTAGACCCCACAAGATAGGACCTGAATTTATACCACTGCCAAAAACTCTTTCTCTGTAGTAGAGTAATTTATTTGAGCATCATCTAAGGTTCTACTTGCATAGTATATTGCATACACCTTCTTATCTCTCCTTTGTCCCAAAACAGCCCCAATGGCATAATCGCTAGCATCACACATTAACTCAAAAGGTAATGACCAATCGGGAGGCTGCATAATAGGAGCAGATATCAAAGCTTCCTTTATCCTGCAAAAAGCGTTCATACAATTAGTATCAAAATGGAATTCCACATCTTTACTCAATAAATTGGTAAGAGGCTTAGAAATCTTAGAGAAATCCTTGATGAATCTCCTGTACAATCTAGCATGCCCCAAGAAACTCCTCACTCCCTTCACGGATGTTGGGGGTGGCATTTTCTCAATAATTTCTACCTTTGCTTTATCCACCTCAATACCCCTGTTTAACACAAGATATCCCAAAACAATTCCTTCTTGTACCATAAAATGTCACTTTTTCCAATTCAAAACTAAATTGAACTCTTCACATCTCTGTAAAACCTTAGACAAGTTAGATAAGCATTCATCAAAAGATTTACCATACACAGAAAAATTATCCATGAACACTTCCATAATACCCTCAATCATGTCAGAAAATATGGACATCATACATCTTTGAAACTTGTACCATAAAATGGCACTTTTCCCAATTCAAAACTAAATTGAACTCTTCACATCTCTGTAAACCCTTAGACAAGTTAGATAAGCATTCATCAAAAGATTTACCATACACAGAAAAATTATTCATGAACACTTCCATAATACCCTCAATCATGTCAGAAAATATGGACATCATACATCTTTGAAATGTAGCAGGAGCATTACATAGTCCAAATGGCATCCTTCGATATGCAAAGGTACCATAAGGACATGTGAAGGTAGTTTTATCCTGATCATCTGAGTGAATAGGGATCTAAAAGAACCCTGAATAGCCATCCAAATAGCAAAAATGAGAATGATGAGCTAGTCTCTCAAGCATTTGATCTATAAATGGTAATGGAAAATGGTCCTTTCTAGTTGTATTATTCAATTTCCTATAGTCTATACAAATTATCCATTCAGTTACAGTCCTTGTAGGTATTAGTTCATCATTTTCATTTTTCACTACTATGATGCCCCCTTTCTTGGGTACAACATGAAGTGGACTTACCCAATTGTTGTCAGAAATAGGGTAAATGATACCTGCATCAAGCAATTTCAAGATTTCCTTTTTCACCATCTCTTTCATATTTGGATTCCATCTCCTCTGTGACTTTCGAGAGGCTTTATGATTATTTTCCAACAAAATTCTATGCATGCACACAGAAGGATGTATTCCTTTAATATCATCAATGGTATAACCGATTATCCTTCTATGTTTTCTAAGAACTCTTAATAAGTTTTCAACTTCACAATCATTCAATTTAGCACTAACAATTACAGGATAGGTAGAATTTTGACCTAGAAAAGCATACCTGAGATTTGTTGGAAGAGGTTTTAACTCTACCTTCGGTGCTTCACTTTTTTCAAGCTTTGATGATGAAGTTGTATCTTGCTTCAAATCCCCAATCTTTTCAATATCAGCCATAGGCAAAGGTGGATTTCCTTCTAAGATTGTAGCATATTCTGCGGCTTCTTCAATCTCATCCCCTTTTTTGATGTTATGAACCAAACAAGCTTCTAAGGGATCTTTAGGATGTTTCTTTTTAAGCACTTTTCTGACCTCTTCATCTATCACATCAATTCTCAAGCATGAATTTGAATCATCTTTCTTTTTCATTACTTGAAACAAATTAAATTCAACTTTCTCTTCCCCAACTTCTAATGTAAGCCTCCCATTTTTTACATCAATCACAGCTCTAGCAGTAGCAAGGAAAGGTCTACCAAGAATAATAGGAATGTGTACATCCTCCTCCATCTCCAATATCACAAAATCCACTGGTATGAAAAATTTTCCAACTTTCAGAGGAACATTCTCAATTACCCCAATTGGAAATTTAATAGGCCTATCTGCTAGCTATAGTGAAATGGTAGTAGGTTTCATTTCTCTAATCTTCACTTTCTCATAGATAGACAATGGCATTAGACTAACACTAGCTCCAAGATCACATAAAGCCTTATCTATACTAATATCCCCAATGTGACATGGTATGGAAAAACTTCCAGGATCTTTCAGTTTGGGTGGAAGCTTATTTTGCAAAATACCACTGCTTTCTTCTGTGAGAGCTACGGTCTCAAATTCCTCCAATTTCTTCTTGTTAGATAAAATCTCCTTCAAAAATTTAACATATGAAGGCATTTGTGCTAAGGCATCAGTGAAAGGAATAGTCACATGCAAAGACTTCAATACTTCTAAGAACTTCCCAAATTGTTTATCTAATTTTGCTTTCTGAAACCTTTGTGGAAATGATAAAGGTGGCATGTAGGCTTTAGGTGCAACATATTTAGGTTCTTCTTCTTTGCTCTCCCTCCCCTTACTTCCTCTTTCTTCCATTGAATTTTCTTTCTCAGCTTCAATTCTTACTTCAGCTTCAGTTTGTTCATCTCCTTCTTTGTTTTTCTCTTCTTCAATTTTTTCTTCAATCTTTTTATCTCCGTTCTCCAATATTTTTCCACTCCTCAATGTAATAGCCTTACAATGCTCCCTTGAATTTTCTGGCTGGCTAGGGAGCTTCCCAAATGCTTTGTTATTTGAAGAGCTAGCTTGTTGAGCTATTTGATTCTCTAACATCTTGTTGTGTGTTGCCATTTGATCCACTTTAGATGCTAATTGAGAAATCATTTCTTGTTGACTTTGATGGCTCACAAGTAGAGTTTCAATCATGGCTTCTAATCTAGCTGTCTTCTCTAGTTGTGCTTGTTGTGGTAGAGGTGGAACAGGTGCATTTTGAGGTTTAGAAATTCCAGGAGGAGGACCTCTATTCTGCTGAAAATTCTGATGTTGTTGATACCTAGAAGGTTGCTGAAAATTTTGATTTTGTCCTTGTCTACCTCCCCAAGAGAAATTGGGGTGGTTTCTCCATGCTGGATCATAAGTTGCAGAAAATGAGTTACCACCTGGTCTTTGATTGTAGTTCCCCACATAATCCACTTGCTCACTTGAAAAATCTTGATTAAGTACAGATAAATCTGCTGCACAATTGACATTTGCAGCTCCAACTTCTACTGAATTACTAGAACCTCCAGCTGAAGAATCTACTTTCATGCTTAGCTTGTCCATTTTCCTTGTCAAAGCATCAAACTTAGCATTAATCATATTCATAGCATCAAGCTTGAACATACCAGCTGGTTTCTTGATCTCATTCCTCTCACAGCTCCATTGGTAGTTGTTATAAGCAATTTTATCAAGAGCAGAAAAAGCTTCATCTTCAGTTTTTTCCATAAGATCACCTCCAGAAGATGCATCAATTGTACTTCTAATAGCTGCTGAAACTCCATTGTAAAAGTGTTGAACAAGCATCCACTTAGGAATCCCATGACGTGGACATCTCCTTTGCAAATCCTTGTACCTCTCCCATGCTTCATACAAGCTCTCATCATCTTTAGGTTTGAAAGAAGTCAGCTCATTTCTTAGCTTAGCTGTCTTGCTTGGTGGAAAATATTGAGCTAAAAATGCTTGAGAAAGTTCTTCCCATGTTGTGATAGAACCCGGTGGCAAAGAATGTAACCACTCTCTAGCTCGGTCCTTCAAAGAAAAAGGAAATAATCTGAGTCGAATTGCATCATCAGAAACTCCATTTATCTTCAACATATCACTGATCTCAAGAAAGTGTGCTAGATGCACATGTGGACTTTCACTTGGGTTTCCTCCAAATTATGATTGTTGTACCATTTGACAGAGTGCAGGCTTTAGTTCAAAATTATTAGCTTCTACTCTTGGTCTTGTGATACTTGGCATGAAATCCCCAATGTTAGGATAGGCATGATCCTTCACAGAGCGATTGTTATTGTTGTTTGCCATTTCTTCTTGTAATTGCTCTTGCTCTTGTGCTCTTTCTTGTTGTTGTTGAGCTTTAATTTCAGCTTTTCTCCTCTTAGATTCTGCTCTTAAAGCTTTTGCTGTCTTTTCTACTTCTGGATCAAAGAATAAATTGATTTCTTCACTTTTTGTTCTTCTCATAAAATAAAGTACCTGAAAAACAAAATAAACAAATTCTCAAAGTAAAATGGTAAAAAGAAAATAAAATAAAATGCCCAAATTAACCAAACAAACAATTGTTCAATATCAAACAAAAATCAAATTCCCGGCAACGGCGCCAAAAACTTGATGTGACTAATCCGCAAGTATACGGGTCGTCTCAAGTAATAAAGTGATGAATCAAGTATCGTTCCCACGAGGATTTACCGTTTGAGTACCAAACTATGAATGAAACGATTATTTGGGCTAATGATTAAGGGATAAATGGTAAATGTAAATGAGTAAAGTAAATCGATTAATCTAATTAGAATATGAGTAAAGAGTAAACAAATAAATTCTAAATCTAGTTTGCAATTAAACTAAATTAACAATGGGTAATTTAAATCAAAATCTAATTATGTTAAAAGCGATCCAGAGTTGGGGGTTTATGCATAAATTAATTGGGATTTGTCTTGGGCATTCCAATTTTTAGGGAAAAATAGAGTTTGAAGGAAATTGATTCTAAATTCCTTTGATATCTTTTTCAAGCAAACCAAAGTATGTTCTAAAATAACCAAACCTACTTTCGTATGTTATTTGATTGCTTTAAAACCCATTAAGTTTTGTAACCAATTATTAATTCCTCTTAAAATTCTAGTTTATTTCTAAATCTAGGTGATTTTAAGTTCCAATCCTTGATTATCTATCAATGACTTTCACCTTTCGGTCCTTCAATCAAAGATTAACACAATACCTAATGGGTACCAACATTAGGCAAGTAAATCAAGCACACAAGGAAAGAATCAAAACTTATACTTATGTAAAATAAGGAAATACCCAGTTCAAATCTACAAATTAATCTAAAACATATTTCCTAACTCTGAAATCTAAAGAGTCTACTCACTCATGATGGTATTGACAAGAAAGATTGATGGAAAAGTAAAGAAAAAACATGATAAGAGAACTAAAATAGAAAAAACCCAAGTAGAAGAACTCAAAACTCTAGTTTTTGGAGCTCCAAAACTGGGTGCAGCAGCTCCTCCCCAAAAGGAATGGCGTCTCCTTCTCTCTCTTTATTAAATTTTCTTTCCTTTTTTTTTTCTCCTCCTCCTGTGGCAAAAACTAGGAAATGATGAATTTATATGGTCCAAAAAAGTTGCCCTAAAAGTAAATAAGAGCCAAGGAGTGGATAGGAAATGAGGTAAAATTATCCAAGTCAGCAGCATTATTCACGTTCTAGGCAGTCTGCTTAAGGTTCGGCTTAACCCTAAGCAGCTTCTTAGCAAATTTCAGCTTCTGGTCGCACTGTCTGCTTAAGGTTAAGCAGACCCTCTGCAAATCTTGGCAGACTTAGAGTAAAATAGATTTTTCTGCTCATGCTTGACTTGTGCTGCACCTTAAGCACTGCCGCTTTACCCTAAGCAGGATCTTAAGCAAAGTCTCAAGCAAATTTCGGCTAACTTGCTCTTTCAAGGCTTGATTTCTTCAACTTTCCTCTATGCTTAAAGAACTCCAAATTTCTTCAAATCAATTCCGAATGCACTCATTGATCTTCGATTTGCCATAAAATCCTATAAAAAACAACAAAATTACAAAAATCAAATATAAAGTATCTAAAGTTAACAAATAAGCTAAAATAAAGCTAAAAACATAAAATATACTAAAATATAAGGGTAAAATGGATGCAAAACTACCCTAAAGTGCCTATATGAAATGAGTGTAACAGTTTTACCAATACTCCAGCAACTTTTATGGATCTCATGAATAGAGTTTTCAAACCTTTCTTAGATCAGTTTTTTATAGTGTTCATTGATGACATTCTAGTGTACTCAAAGAGTAAGGAGGAGCAAGAGCAACATTTGAGAATTGTCCTTCAGACCTTACGAGAACACAAACTATATGCCAAGTTCCAAAAATGTGAGTTCTGGTTAGATAGTATGGCTTTCTTAAGCCATATAGTGTCTAAGGATGGGGTGTGTGTTGATAAGAAGAAAGTTGAGGCAGTGCTTTATTGGCCTAGACCAACAATTGTATCAGAGATATATACTTTCTTGGGTTTAGCAGGGTATTATAGACGGTTTGTTCAAGACTTCTCTCGTATTACAGCATCTTTAACTAAGTTAACACAGAAGAATGTGAAATTTCAGTGGTGTGAAGATTGTGGAAAAAGTTTTCAGGAGCTTAAGACTCGTTTGACTACAGCACCAGTGTTAGCTCTTTCGTCTGGATCAGGGGGTTATACAGTGTATTGTGATGCTTCTAGGGTTGGTTTAGGATGTGTTTTTGATGCAGCATAAATGGGTTATTGCATATGCTTCTCATCAGTTAAAAAGGCATGAGCAGAATTATCCAACTCATAATTTAAAAGTAATTTTTGCTTTGAAAATCTGGAGGCACTATCTGTATGGTGAGAGTTGTGAAATCTTCACTGACCATAAAAGTCTCAAATACATCTTTGACTAACATGATCTTAATCTTAGGCAAAGGAGATGGGTAGAATTGCTGAAGGATTATGATTGCACTATACAGTATCACCCTGGAAAAGCTAATGTGATGGTTGATGCTTTAAGCAGGAAGTCTTTTGGTAGTTTAGCCCATATATCTACCAAGAGGAGGCCTCTGATTGGTGAATTACATGAGTTGTTAGATCAGAGAGTAGAGTTTGAAATCATACCTGGATCATTCTTAGCACATTTTCGAGTTAGGCCTATCTTAATTGATCGAATTACAGCTGCTTAAAAGAGGGATTCTTAGTTGTGTAAGATTATAGATAGTATTCATTAAGGCCAAGCTCAAGAGTTCATGTTAGATGATGGAGTTCTTCGTTATGGCACTAGACTTTGTGTCCCCAGTGCTGATGAGTTGAGAAGAGAAATCATGGGGGAGGCACACCATTCTGCTTACACAGTACACCTAGGTTTAACTAAGATGTACTGTGATTTAAGGGAGCATTATTGGTGAAGTGGCACGAAGAGGGATATTACAGACTTTGTTGCTAAATGTTTGACTTGTCAACAAGTTAAGGTAGAACATCAAAGACCGTTTGGGTTATTTCAATCGTTACCTATTCCAGAGTGGAAGTGGGAGCACATTGCCATGGGCTTTATTGTGGGTTTACCTAGTATACGAGGTGGTTAAAATGCAATCTAGGTGATAGTGGACAGATTGACAAAATCTACTCATTTTCTTCCTGTGAAGACTACATATGACTTTGCTAAACTTGCACAGTTATATATAGACAAGATTGTTAGTCTTTATGGTATTCCAGTTTTCATTGTCTCTGATCGTGGTACTCAGTTTACTTCTCGATTTTAGAAGCAATTCCAAGAAGCTTTAGGAACACGAGTAGATTTTAGTATTACTTTTCACCCCTAAACAGATGAACAGTCAGAAAGGACCATACAGACGTTAAAGGATATGCTTCGTGCATGTATTATAGATTTTGGTGGCTTTTGGGATCATCATCTGCCTTTAGTGGAGTTTGCTTATAATAACAGTTATTAGGCAAGTATAGAGATGGCTCCATATGAGGCATTATATGGTCGAAGGTGTAGGTCACCGATTTGTTGGGATGAAATTGGAGAAAGAAGGCTTACTAGACCAGAGTTGATATAGTTAACTTCAGAGAAGGTTCAACTAATTTGTGATAGACTTTTAACTACTCAAAGTCGACAGAGAATGTGACACTCCTCACCCGACTACAGTGTAGCAGAGCAAGGCGTGCTACATTCGATGCCGGAGCACCCTATCTTATCTTACTCTATTCCTTTAATCATTTTCAAGTTATTATCTTTTAATATCAATTATTTCTCGACAGAGAAACTAATGGAGTTTCCCCTATTTTATTATCGTTTAGCATATTTCAATATTCACCTGTTTAAAAATTTCAATAATATTTTAAAATAAAAATCTCATCATTTCATGCATCATCTATATATTTCAATTCCGTATTCAAATCTATACAATTTCATTCATATTCATTTCTATACATTCCCATTCATGCTCAACTCATACATGAAAATTTTCAATCTTTATTAATGTACATGATATACAATTTAATCATATATGAATTAACCGATTTATTAATTTACATCACATACCTATTAATTACATTTTCATAATTTACATTACAATACTATAACTAAGCATTTTATACAACATACAAATTATGACCTATATGGGCCTTATCTACATGCATTGCTGAGGAGGTGACAACCTTGAATACTTCAAACACTTCTGCAGATCAGAACTCCAAAATCTCTGTTTAATATTCGCTGGGCTTTACCTTCAATACCTACGAGAGGAAACAAATCCATCGCGCTAAGCATTTCTACTTAGTGGTGCAATAATATAACATTTAATAAGGTTTCTAACATTTAATATCCTTTTTTTTCCCCCTAATTTAGTCCTCTTTGGAGGTGCTTAGTTCATAAGGTTACAGTAAGAATATACAATATACTAATATTCTAATAGCATTATTCTTAACTTAATATTATTATGAAAGGTACATTTGTAACATTTATTTAAATTATATTTCTATTATTAATCTTTTTGTGTCCTTCAATTCAAAACCTTCTAGGTTATCTTAAATTATTTCATAATAATTAAAGTTCCCAGTGCATTCAATAATAGATAACTTTTTTTTTTATTATCAGTCCAATTCATTTCAATTCTTTCTAGCATTTTATTAATCATTTTCTTGATGATTTTGAGCCTCTTTTTATTGTAATCATTTTTTTTCTTTATCTTGATATTTAATTTCCTTACTTCTTTTAATAATCAATTCAATTACATTTTGTACTTTTCCATGTCTAAGTAACCTGTACAAATTGACTGGACTAGATAAACGGGTAAACTAGCACTGGGTACCAGGTACCTCGGGCCGTCACACCATCAGTCATAATGTGTCTCCCGGTGTGCAGACAAAATGGCTAATAAGCCATAAAAGTAATAAGACATAAAGCCAAGTATAACATCATAATCAGTATAGCCATAGGCTATCATATCACAGAATGGCATGAAGCCATATGCAGTACTGCTATCAAAACCCTATTGGCATGCCAACCTATCCAAACCAATCACATTAGGCCTACTAGGGCATATTACAAAGTTATTTCTTGAATATTTGTACTTAACATGTAAGGTTACTATTCATTTGGTCATTTAAGTCAAAATATTGACTTTCTTATATATAATAGTTACATGAGTTTTAATCACATAGATTTACCACATTTTGGTTCTTAAAAGTGTTGGCATTAATTGCCAATCATTGCTTCAAACCAATGGAGAATAAATCAGAAATTTCAATTTTGGTTGTTAGAATTCACTGTTCCATTAGATCATTTTACAATGAGAATTTGGCCAAGTATTCTTAATCAAAGTTGTTCTTTATTGTGTCTAGTTACATTTCACTTTTTGAATCACCCCATTTGCAGTTTTCTAACTCAAGTTATGGCTTTTGCACCATAACTAGTCAGATTGCCTTTACCCATAATTTCTGGGCAATTTTTTGGTTTTGCTAAATTTGGTAGTCCAACTTTGGCTAGCAATTTCATTTAGTTAAGTCCAGAATTTGAGTTTGTGTTCTACATAAAAGTTGTTCTAAATTGCCTCAGCTTTCCATTGATATAAATTTAAGGTCAATTGGAGCTTTCTACACTAAGTTATGACCAAATGAATGAACACTATTTATTTGGTCATTTTGCCCAGGCAGAATTGATGCTACCCTGATTTGGTCAATTTTTAGGGCATCCTAAGTTTGTTTTCTGGACAGGTTTCCTTCATCAAAATTGTGTCATTATGTATCTAATTTTATGTTCAATTGGCCTTGCACCAATTGAATCTACACAACCTAAGTTATAGCTGCCCAAACATGCTAGACTCACATCCAGACCTGTAGGGCACTCAAGGCAGCACACCCAACCTCAAAACCAAAGCTACAACTCACTTCAATTCCTCATTATAATTAGCTAAATAGTCAAAAATTGACCATTAAAACTCCACGTAACATTAAAATACAATAACCTTCAACTCATCACAAACCCTAATTAATCAAAGTCTCAATCTCATGCAACTCCTAAAATCCCCAACTCCAATCCATATATACACATCAATTGACATCAATACACAAGTTTAATTGTAAGTAAATCATCAAACCCTTACCCTCTCTTGGCTACTGAAATTTATGGCTTTCAATTCCTTAACATATTCTTTCAATTCTTTAAATTTCTAACTCATTTCATACTCCTAACATCAATTTTAAAGAGAAAAGGAAGATATATGGCACTAACCTTGATTTAGTCACTTTCCAAGACTTCAAAACTTCACTTTCTTCTTTTCTTTTTGCTGTCCAAAGCTTGCTGTAAGTATGAGGATGAGTTTTTGTGAAGGAAGTAAGAGATTTTATGGTGAAATGGTGTGGGAATCAAAGCTTTGAATGAAGAAATCAATGGAGGAAGAAAATAAGTGGGTTTCAGCCAGTTGATGGGAAGAGGAAGACAACTGATTTTCTTGTAAATTTTATCTCTTTCTAAGTGTTTTATGAATGCTTGGTAAGTGGTGATTGGCTAAAAGCATTTTAATAACATCATGTGATGTCATAATTCTAAATTTCCTTCATTTTCTTTTCTTTTCTTTACTACCCATTTTCAATTAAAATTTTAACAATATTTATTCATATTTTATGTCATAATAATTATTTACTTAATTAGACAAGTTGGTCAAAATCATCTCCGAAGACGAAATGACCAAAATACCCTCCGTTTGACTTAAAGAGCCAAAACTGTCTATATTGATCTAAAAATTTTTCTAAGCATTTTCTTGGCATTCTAATGCCATCGAAACCTCAATGACTCTTCTCTGGAGTTCCAAAAATTATTTCATAAATTTTCTCCTAGGTTTAGAGCTCCTAGCTGCGAAGACCGTAACTTCCCACTAGGTTACCCATCGCTAGAGCACTGGCTCATTTAACTTGATTGTATTTTATTTCCAAAATTTTTTCTAAATTTTTCTTACCATTATTTGAGTTATTTATGACTCCTCACTCTAGTCTAAATATTTTTTCAGATGTTCTAGCTGTCCAGAACGACATTGGTCACCGGAACAGTAGAATGTACGGAATTGCTACAGTGAGGGTATTACAGAGAAAAAGATATAGAGTTTATGGTTGGTGATCATATATTTTTGAGAGTTTTACCTATGAAAGGAATCATGAGGTTTGAGAAGAAAGGGAAGCTTAGTCCTCGTTTTGTTGGTCCATTTGAAATTTTGGAGAAAATTGGAGCAATTGCTTACCGTTTAGCCCTTCCACCTAGTTTTGCACATGTACATCCATTTTTTCATATTTCTATGCTTAGGAAGTATATACTAGATCCATCTCATATTTTGCAACCTTAGACCATACAATTTAGGAATGATATGTCATATGAGGAGCAACCAATAAAGATTTTAGATCGACAAATTAGGAAACTCCAATCTAAGTCACTTTGGTCAAAGTCTTGTGGCATAATCACTCAAGTAGTGAGGCTACATGGAAGGCAGAATTTGAAATGTGAGCTAAATATCCTCACTTATTTGATTCTTCAGGTTAGAATTTTATCTATTTAAATTTGGGGACCGAATTTCTTTTAAGGGGGAAAGTATGTAGAAACTCAATAATTTATTTATTTATTTATTTTAATTAGCTAACAATATTTTAATATATTTATAAAAAAAGGAATATTTTATTAGATGACCTACTTATTTATTTAATTATATATATTATTTTTGAAATTAAATATATATATTTGTAATCTGAACAACCCAGTTCAATAACAACTCTTATCCTATTTTATACCTAATAAAACTCTTGAAATATATATATCATAATCATCTCTTTCTGCTAAATTATACTCTCAAAAACCTATTTATTATCTTTTTTTTCTACCAAATACTCTCAACAAGTATTTTCATCATCTTTCATTTATTGTTTTATATATATATATATATATATATATATATATATATATATATATATATATATATATATATATTTATGATTTATAATCTGATGTGAGCAAAGATTCCCTAAATTCTTACTTCTCTATTCATCACTTTCGATTCTGTTTTCAAGATAAAAATTTCCTTTTTTTGTTTAATAATGGGTGAATTTGATTTTATTTTCTTTCCTTGAATTGTTACAACTACTATAGAAATTATTTTTTTTTCTTTGACTATTGGTATTGAATTGGATTAATTATGATTACTGATAGACAACAACCTTGAATTTAGATTTTATATATATATATATATAGACACACACGCACACACACACACGTCAGATCAACTCCCACACTTCTTGTTCATCCATCAGGAAACATATTTATATATAGGATTGTTTGACATCAGGGACAACTTCACACGATCCACGTTTTGCTCTATAAACTTTCATGTTTTCCTCATTCATCGATATATATATAGTAGTTGATCAAATTTTTTTTTTTTATATTTTGGGTATGTAAGAGATTCGAATATTCAATCTGTCAGCTGAATTGTCTCTCTTTCATTGAATATAACTATTGTTTCGAAGGTTTCAGGTGAGTGGTAATTATAGTACATGGCATTATTTTAGTCCCTTTTAAAATTTCTTAGCATTAAATTTGTTATTAAATGAAGTTTTAAATCAATATTTTAACAATTATTTTATATGTGATTTTCTAGAGTTTTATTTTATTATTGAATTTTATTTCAATTTTAATTAAATAATTGATTTTGTCAATTATCTTTGTATTAGAGCCATTAGGATTCCGAGAACATGCCTTTAATGTCTTTATATTGATTGATATCTGACTATAAAATTTACCGATGTGTTACATTGAATTTATTTGAGATTGCTTTGATCTTATTGACTTTCTGAAATTATTGAAATAAACTGTTAGAATTACACTATCAATTATTATTTGCTATCTGAAATTTTTTTGTTGATTTTGATTGATTTGTACAAATTGATTTTTTGTTTTGAATTGGTACCTGTGCCCAATATCTGTATTTATTATCTGGCCCTACCATGTGGACTATCACGGTATTAGATTGCATTGTTGAGTCATGCATTGTTGCAATTTATGATTTGCATTAGTATCATATGCATTGATATCTATGAAGGAGGAGGAAGGTATATAATATTTGGTAGCGCTCTTACCATCTAGCCTTTAGTGATGTGGGATATCATCACTCTGGTGTACTGTACCATAAAATTTTATTGAATAAATTCCTTATATATATATATGTTTTATGACATTATTTTATTAATAATTTTGATAGCATGAGCATGATTTTATTGAATAGAAAATTTATTACGAAATTAATCAAGATCTGCTTGTTTTCATTCCATTATGTGCTGTAATTATCATTCACTGAGCATTAGCTCAAACTACGTTTTCTCTATCTGTTATTTATTTCAAATCAGTAGAATTCTGCAGCTGATCTAAATATTCAGTCAATTTTTTGGAGAGGAAAAATATTTAATTTATTCTCATAGTATGCCTGAATTCATGTTTCCTCAGGTTAATAATTAGTTTAGTTTATTGAATAGTTTAAATTTTTATTTGAAATCTGTAGAAGCTCTGCAATTTACTTATGGGATATTCATGTTGTTTATTCGGTGTTTTATTTATTTGAATTTTATCTTTTTTTTATTAATAAGTGACAATATATTCATTCAAAATGCTCTGATAAGATTTGTATGATTTAAGAATACTTAAATTAAGATACCCTAAATATTTATATCCCAATTTTTACCTTAATTTTTTTGTTAATATAAAAATATATTGCTATATTATAATTTTATGAAAATTATTATTTTACTTTAAAATATACCTTTTATTATTTATCTATTGTTTTTAAATACGATTTAATAATCAATAAAACTTACTCTCTCCCTATATATATTATAAAATTAAAAAAAATAATAATAAAGCAAGGAGCCCATCTCACATCATTGTTTTTTGTCCCATCTCCAACCGTACTTTTAGCACAGAGCGGAGAAGGGGTTAGGGTGGCACAAATATTTTTAAAATTATTTGAATATTATATATAGTAAAATTTATTTTTAAAATAAATTTTTAAAAATTTACATTAACTTTTATAAATATGTATAAAAAATAATAAATAAATGCAATATTTGTTTTTTTGTTAATCGACCCTTTAAATTTTTTTATTGATATCTAATAATTAATATTTTATTATTATGTTGAAACATTAAAATTATTTATTGTCACTAAATAAATACAAAAATTTAATTAAAAATTAATTATTCAAAATTTTTTTTTATTAATAGTTGTTATTTGATGAAAATTAAATCAAATTAATCTAATTGGGAATCCTATCACATGAAATTTTTTTGTTTTTATTTCTGCTTTGATAATTTCTTATAAATATAAATTTTTATTTTCTCTCTTATTTTGGTTTCTCTCTTTTTTATTTTAATTAAAAAATATTTTATTGCTATAAAAATTAGTGATCTTAACTCTTACATTAATTTTTTAATCAACTTAAATATGTATTTATTTTTATATGGTATATTTACTTTATTACTTTATTAAACTCTAATTCTTCATGTCTCTTTAATTTTAATGATTATAATTTTTTTTAATTTTACAACATTATGTCATGTAATCTAGTTATTTGATATTTATATTTATTTTTTTACTTTTAAATTTATGAATTATATATAAAAAAATTTGACATAATACTTTGATGCTATTGATTTTTATTTTCTAAATAATATAATTTATATTATAAAATTATATAATAATCAAAATTATAATTTTATAATACTTATATTTATTATAGAGATTTTGTTATATTTGTTTTAATCGATAAATAATTCTTATAGTTTGGTATTTTGTATTATTTTTACTTATTATATATTATGTATATGTATAAATGTATAAGTGAAAAAATATTTTATTACCATATTAGATTCGGCCCCAATTAAAATTTTTTAGAAAAAAATATTTTAATAGCCGGTGGCTGTTATGGCAATGGCAAAACCTAGATTAATAAAGAAAAAACATCTTATTATAATTTTAAAAAATATATTAATTACAAATTAAATAAATATAAAAATATGCTCTGATATAAATGCAAATAACTTTGATGAAAATGCAAACTTACCCTACAAATTTCTTGTGGGTGCACAGAAATCCTACCACAATCATGAAGTAGCATCATTCGCAAGCCAATTTGCAGGTTTTATTCAGTTAAAAAAAAAAAAAATGCCCATCACATAAAATTCCCAATTATCTCCAAGAATTCTAATATAAATTGGAATATTGACCCATGCACATTCATTACATATATTCTTGTTTCTCATAATTTATTAGGCAATTAACACTTAACAACGAATTGGGAATCTAATTATATTCTGCGATAAGCTTCTTGTATCTTTTGTTTTTCCTTGACCTACAATTTATGAGATACATAATGGATCGCCTTTATATATATATATATATATATATATATATATATATATATATATATTAGTTGATTTATCCCTTTTTTTATTATGATTAGATGCATTGATTTGTTATTATTATTATTATTATTTAAAATGTTTAATTTCATTGTATATTTATTAAGAAATTTAATTTAGTTCATTTTTAATTTTTTTATGTAAATTAATTTAAAAATTTAAATTTAAACTCAATTTAATCTAAAATTAAAATTTATGAACTAAATTTTTTAATTTAAATAAAAAATAAAAAAAAATTAATTTTTTAATTTAGGGATTAAATTTCTTAATTTTAAACTAAAGATGAAAAAGTTTAATTTTTTAATTTTTTAAATTAAATTGAATTTAAATTAATTTTTTAAATTAATTTAAAATTTGGTATAATTTATATATAAACAGTCCAATAATGATTTTGCTGTTTGACTAATATATATTTTAATGGCCAAATACTTATTTTAGGATGTGACAACATTTAAATCAATACCTTCACCATGCAAGACAAGAAAATAGAAAGATTCTCTTTTTTGCTAGTTCCCCTACCAATTTTCTAGCAAGAAAAAGAAATTAATTTCTATTTTTTTAATTTCAAAATATTTATTAAAAATTACAATTTATGAATTTTTTATTATTTATATTACGTGACAAATCAATATGCTAGTAGTTCAAATTATAGAGTTTGAATTCTTAATTATCTATATTATGAGATAAATCACTAAAATACTATTTTTTATAAAAATAATAAAAATATTTTAATAAAAATATATACAATAGTATTAATAGAGTATGTAGATAAATCATTAAAATGTTAAATTAAATATTATGAAAATTCTCTTTTATTTTTAGAATATCTCATCTTAACAATTTATTTTTTTTAAAAAAATATTATAATGGACATCCACAAATCATATTAATTATAAATTAAAATTAATTATTATTTCACCAAACTATTGTTGGTAAATTGTTTTCATCCTAATAGAATCCAGCAACTGTCAAAATTTGGAATGGATTAGTACATGGAAATTATTAAATTAAATACTGTGACTTGTGAGAATATATATGTAAAATTATTTAATAGGAGTTCACTTATATTCGAAACATGATTAATGAAGATTTTTTTTTTTTTAATTCAATCAAGAGTTGATTGGGGTAGAAGCTCCAGAAATAATCAATCAAAAGAATTCATTATTTATTCCCAGCTATATGCTTTGCTTGCTGGTAGAGACTGGACCAAAATTATGGCCACTCATCTCTCGCCTTTGCCTCCTTTTTTACTGTTCATATTTATTACACCATCCTTCATTTCATGAAGCTATTATTTTTATAAAATAAAAATGAATTATTATAATAATTATTTATTAATATATTAGTAAATATGAAAAGATGAACTTAATTATAATTTATATTTAAATAAAAAAATAAAAATTGAATTATAATTTTTTATAAAACAATTATAACTTCAAATGATGTATACATGTATTATCATGTATTGTCAAATTAAATTAAATTATATAAAACGTAAACTTTCTTGCATAACTTTATACATTCAAATTATTTAGAATTTAGACAAACATATTATTTTCTAATTAATTATTTTTAGTATTTTATATATAAATAATTATATATTTTATTTATATAATTATTTAAATATAATTATATATATAGGAGGGATTAATTAAAAACAACCATAATCAAACATAGTATAATTCTAGGTTTGACAAAATGTTATAATGACCCTTTTTGTTACTTGATTTCAAAGGAATTCTCATTGGGAAAGGGTCTGCCCTACCCCGTCTCCTTTCCCTTTCAGCAATGAATCATCTTGAAAAGGTGGCAGCAAATCTCACATGAAAGGCCAGAAAAAAGCTTAAACACACTCACATATTCTTTTCAACCCTGATCTCTTCTACCTTTGTTACATTTATACATTAGATTCAAGCTGTCAAACTCGAAAAAAATTTCCCTCAATTAAAAGCTACTAAATTTTTTTTCTACCCTTTAGAGCTCCTCTTCATTTTCTTGCTCCATGCTTCCTCTTCTTCTAACCCTTCTTATCCTACTCTTCCATCATGGCCTTGAAAATTTCACACTGTACCCTAATTGGTATCGTCCTTTGGCTTTCTTTCCTCTTGTTAGTGTTTCATGAGCTCTATAATTTCAAGACCAACATCATCATCAACAAGAAAGGAATCATCAACACAAACTCTTACTATTCCTCCATCTCCCATCGCCCATTACTCAACAGAAAAGTTCTTGCTTCAAAATTTGACTTCACTACATTTCAAAAGAAGCACCACCATCAACACCATGGAAAATCTTCGCTGCCGGACAAGCAAGTGCATAAAGAAGAAGATGGAAATGAGATTGATCCTCGTTATGGTGTCGAAAAGCGCCTTGTCCCTACTGGTCCGAACCCATTACACCATTGACGATCGATATTTCTTTGCTTGCTTCCTACCCTTGATCGATGATATATGATTATAATTACTCAGGTAAATGAGAAAAGTTGATGGTTAGTCATGAGAGCTTTCATTACTTGTATGATGTTTCATAGTTTTCTTTTCATCTTTTTCTCTTATCACTTTTTTTTAAATCTCTTTTTTCTGAAGACTATAGTCATCAGATTTTGTGGATTACATATTATGCTGTATATGATATTGTACATTAATTAATTAAGCATTAATTATAATTATTTTACTAATTAAAAAGGAATAAAAGTTAAGTGTATGATTGTTAGCATGATAAAAGTGAAAACTAATGATTATATATAGTTCTAATAGTTTATTTTATTATTGTGAGGTATGAAGGAAACATGAGTGGCTGTGACGGCACGGCAGGGAAATTGAAGAAGATATGTGTAAGCTGAAACATAATAATGATATTTATTAATGGGGTTGGTAATTAGATAAAAAGCTTTGCTTTCTTTCAAGATTAAGAAATTGCCCTGTGTGCACTTCAAGTGAAGCATTTGGTGCTACAATGCCCAAGCTTGCCAACCTACTTGCCAAACATTTTTCCCCCCTCTCAATTTATATGTACTTTTTTTTTTATAAACGGAAACATTATTAGTAAGATAATCCAAAAAGAAAAATTCAACAAACGTCATCGAATTAAAATCTAGTAAGTAGACCTTTCTAATACACCCAATTTAGGGTGATAAATTACCTTCTAAAACTTAATTTTCCATTTATTAATATGAATTATTAATTTTTTTAATAAGAAAATGGTATGGAATTTCAACTTCAAATCTTTCCCAGATATATATTTATTATCATGTTAATTAAGGCTGCCTATATACTGTTAGTTTGTATATTGATTATTGGGATTTTTCGAATTTTTTTTATTTATATTTGATCTATTTTATGTGGATTTAAAATAAAAAATATATTGTGAAACTCATCTATTAAATAAATTAGTCTAACATATTTGTGTCTCAAGTAACTTGAAAAATGGCATATTTATGGCATATTTCTCAAGTAGGGAAAAGGTTGAATATTTATAAAGGCAGAATTTTTATCAAACTTTATCATAGTAATGATCCATATATATCTACTGTTAAGTTTCAAAGTTTGAACCCTATATTCCATGTACATGTGGGTAGTTGGGAGTGTCAAAAGCAACAAACTAATTGACCTAATTAAGGACCTTATGTATGGTGAAAATACAATTATATAAATAGATGATTCATTATTCATGGGAGACAATATAATTAAAGCTGCAATTTTTTTTTTTGAAAAGGACATTTAGAAAAAGATATCTTCCAAGAAATTCCTTTTTATTCCTCTAATTACATTTCTAGTGTGTGATCAGTGATCTCCAAAAGTTCATAACTAAATTTCAGACTATATATAAATATGTAATTAATCAACTATAATTGCAACTTTTTTTGAGAAAAACTATAATTGCAACTTGATTAATTGCCTGATAAAATGAACTTAAATTTTTTTATGCATCGAAACTTTTTAAATCTTAAAGGAGAGAAAAAAAATTAGGGTTTAAGTTTTTTTTTTTTAATTTTAAGTCAAATAATCGACTACTAGTTAGATTTTTGATTGAATAATTAAAATTACTTTAAGATATGGTTTTATGTTGATGAAGTTTATTAATTTTCTATTATTTGGTTTCTGATGGCAATGCTACCACATGACATATGTTTCTGTTTTAAATTAGGCTGATAAGTAATGTTCTCTCTGCATCATAAAAATATGTTTTTTTTTTTATTTTAAATTATAAGTTATTTTCTTTTTAAAATAATAATATATTTATTAATTTATTGATATGCCCCTATTCAATATATATTAAAAAAGTAAAATATTTATTTATAAGCAATATATTTTATTAAAATTAAAAAGACAAGAAAGACAAGAAAAACTTAGCAAACCCTACTAAATTAGAATCTAGTCAATAGGCTTCCTCATACAATTCAACTTTAATATAAATTAAATTATATTGCATGAATAATAATTAAGTATTAAAATAGTAAAAGTTAAAATTCCCAAACTACCCATTAATAAAGGTGTGGGTCTCCAACAAGGAATTAATCATTGAGGGATTGGAAAACATATATCCCAAAAATCCATAAAAATATATTATTTTAAGCATAGCCAAACATGTATATATTCCTTAATGAAGACCTATATATAGCTAAAACATTAAAGATATATTTATTATGATTTTTCCTTAAAAAATAATTTTAACTCATGTAAATTGTATTATAATTAATGATCAAAATTTATTTATTATATATACAATAGTTAAGCCACCCCATTAACATCATTAAGCAATAGACTCAGGATATACATGCACCGTGAGGAAGCTAGCGAGTTTCAGTACAGAGGCAACCAGTGCTTGCTCATTTCCTAACTATTACCATATGGCTCGTTCAATGGTATTTTCTTTTAACACTAAATTTATAGCGAAGCACATAATAATAACAATAATAATAATAATAATACAATTACAAAGGCTAAGTCTTTTAATTTACCAGCTTTCGAAAGGTATCTACTAACTTAAACAAGTTTAAAATGAAACAAAATTTGTTTAGAAGATCCCGACATAATTATGAGTGTTTAAAATAATGAGATAGACCCAATGCTTGTGTAAAAATTAACTTATAAACGATGAACATATGAAGCATTTAAAGAAAATAACCTCAATTAAATGGGAAGTCTCCATAACATCAATCAACCATTCAAGAAATTGATTGCCTAATTACTATCCAAAATCTACTTGCGAATCAAGTAAACAATGGAAAATTTAGCTGATAGAAATATAAAATTATTTTTATATTATTTATTATAAATTTATATTTTTAGATTAATTAAGTGATTTCATAGTATTAGAATGGTGGTATTTAACTACCATAAAATGGACTAAAGGAGTGTTTGGTTTACTTGTTGGGTACAACTGATAATTGATAGACACTCAAATAGATAAATTATAGTGTTTGACAAGTTTAAAAAAATAGAGTTGATAGCTGATGGGCAACTAATATAATACCCATCGGCTACAATTTGTATCAGCTCTATTTTTAGAGTTGTTTTTCATCGGCTGATAGCTAATTTGATTTTATTTTTTATTTTGATCATATTATCTTTTTTTTGTTTAACTTGAAAATTAATATTATTAATATTTTTATTTTTTATTTGTAATTTTAACATTTTAATTAACGTATTTCAGCTTTGTTAAAATATTTTTTATTAATAACATAAAATATAAAATATTTATTTATATCTAAAAACTTAAAATTAATTATAAATTTTTCTATTAACAATAATAATTATTTTATTATTTTATCTATATTTTTAAAATTATTTAATTATCTTAAAAAATAATTATTTTGTTATTTTAATAATAAAATGAATGATATAATATAAAAGATTAATAATTATATATTTATTTAAATAATATAATATATTAATTTAATAATTATATATTTAATTTAATAATAAAATAAATAATATAATGTAATAAATTTATAATTTTATATTTATTTAAATAATAAAATAAATTATATGATATATACCCTTATTAGTCATTTCACATATCAACAGCAACAGCTAAATATAATTTTACCAAACACTTAACTTAAAACAGCTATTAGTTATCAGCTATCAGCTAACAGTAACAGCTATCAGTTGTATTCAATAGTTAAACTAAATAGACCCTAAACTTGAAGAAGTCAGACTCGTAAATTGAATTAAAGGACATTATCAGACTCAAGTAGATCCATAGGTTAATTGAGAAGAGCTATACCTTGAGAGGAGATTCAATAGAAGCCAAACCCAAGTAAATTTATCACTCCATGTAATTAGTGACAAGTAACAAATGAATTGGGAAGTTAAGCATGAACCCAATTGCACTAGAGACTAGAATAACTCTCGAAGCAAACCGAATTAAAATTCCAATTTAGCATGAAGACTAATATATTCGCTGACTTATATGCTTGGGCTCATAATTCCCAATAAGTTTCTAGCTCGAGATTTTATAATATGGCACTAGAATCTATCAGATTAAAAATATTGACTACAAAATAAAGTGATTTATACATATTTATACTTTAAATTTAATAACGTTTACCTTAGTTTTAATTTTGAGCTTTTAGATTAAGTGATTTTATGACATTAACAACTTGTGAAAGTGATAGCTTAAACTAAATTAATGGGGGGAGATTATAACATCAATCACAGTACCATATGTGACAATAAGTAATAACTTATAAACCAAATCCACTTGGGGAGATCATCCAGGAACTAAACTTATCAATCTAGCTAGGAGTTCGTTGAGCTCATTATTTCATGCATGTACGTTTCTGAAAATTAATTAGTTTGTGTTTCTTTGCAAGGCAAGGCAAGACATGAGTTGAGGCTACAACTTCAACTATAGATTTCTTTTTTTTTTTTTTTTAAAAAAAAGAAGAAAACTTGTTTATATTATAGCTATATATAGATAAATGGTCGCCTTCTTCTTAGGTTTTGTACATATATTGGATAGGATATGACAGAATTGTAGGATGATGGGCTTAATTTTCTAGGTAACAACAACATGGAAAACCCTATTGATTCTTGACCATTCACCAACTCCAAACTACCCTTCAAGTGTCTATACAGCTATCTAATAAAGGATTGGCCGACCAATTAATATTTGATTATTAAGATTAAACTCAGCAATTATAATGCAATTTGAAGTATAGGGATACATTTTGTTCAAATTATATTTGATAGCTAGCTAGGCAAATTTAAGATGAAAGGACAGGAAGAATTTAGGTACATGGATCCATTGCTCTAATGTCAACCAAGTAGTTATATTGATAAATAAATGATTAATTAATTAATTAATTATGTGTACATGGTGTTTGTAGTAGTAGGTTTTGATTAATGTAGGTAATAATGTGTTGAGTAAGGTGATGAGAATATTGTCAATTATGTAATGATTTAAGCTGCCGAGCTAATGAAAATTAAGAAGTAAACGTAAACCTATAACATCTCAAGGAACAACATGTTAACTGTGTCCACAATCAACAACACAACACAAAATATGATCCATATGTTTACAATTGGAAATGATACCACTTTCTTTAATTAATTTCATATTCCCAAAAAAAAAATATTCTCCCTTATTCTCTACTCTTTACATTATTAGTCAATGGTGCAATAACTAATACTATTTTTTTTTATAATAACATTACTATTTATTTTAGTAGTATATTGAGTTTTTTTCTAAAAAAACAAAACTTAATTATTAAACTGTTATTTAATATTATAATTATTGTTCCTTGGCATGGACAAAAGGAGATCCAAATTTTGAACCTTCCATTTAAAAAAAAAAAAGAAACGGATAAATGGGTTTTGGAAATTTCTCAATATTTGCATGTGAAGTTACTGGTTTCATGGCAAATAACAATGGTCAATTAGAAAAATTTTGAAAAAAAATATTGCGAGCAGAAGATAAATGGTTCTTTTATGATCTTCAAAGAAATTTCAAAAACCACAAAGATAAAGAGAATGTGAAATAGGCAAATAGGAACCATGGATTTCTGCAATAATGATGAAGAGAAGAGAACATATTTTGGATTACTTGATAAATGAAAATCGCAGACCAAATGAAAGGAGAGGAAAATGGATTCTGAAAATCACAAAAGATGGAAAGGACAAGCATTAAATTTCAAGTTTGTTGACGAACCACCGCCTAAGTATCACAAGGATTGAATGAAATTAATTTTCGGTGAGCGACAAATTCTCTAGGTAAAGAACAATAACAAAGAACAATAACAAACTGATGGCAATTTAGAAAGTGGTACCTTTATTTTGTTAGATAAATAAATTTTAACAGATTGTTCATAGTGTTAAGTCTGATTTTTTTTTATTTCTTTTACCTTTTTTTAATCTCAAATGTTTAAATGGATATGATTTTTTTTTACGATTTTTTAAATCTCAAATATTTAAATGGACTAAATGAATTAATTGGGACTTATGTGACTATTAAACTATTTTTGTTTACACCATAAATAATTATTTTATTTATTAATTATTTTTAGGCCTAAGAATTAATTAAATTAATTTTTTGTGAAATTAATTTAATTAATTTGTAGTTTGAGATAATTAATAATTAAATTAATGGTGGTTACTTGATGTGGCCCAACCACAAGTGCAAGGGTCGTACAAGTAATATAGAAAAGATATCGTTCCCATGAGGAGTTGTGTTTATGATCGAATTTTTGATATAAAAATTGACTAATTTGAACTATTTTTGAAATTAAAGCAATAAATATATATATATTAAAGTGCGAAATCTTTATGTGCAAATTAATAATCTAATCGATAATGTAATGATTTAACTAAATTTGCATCAAATTAAAATAAGCAAATTGAAATATGGCAAGATTTAAAATGGCAAGTAATTAAATTCGATTAGAAATTAATAATAATAATAATAAAAAGCGATTTCGGAGTTCGGGAGTTCATATTCAAGCTATTTTGGGATTTTTAAATTGGTTACCCAATCTTATGGAATTTACGGGTTTTAAGGAGATTAATTCTTAAATCCTTTGAATACTCTTTCGAGTGGGACAAAGAGTGCCTTAATCAATCTAATCCTACTTTCGAGGAGTTAAAATTAATCAAGACCCATTAAATTTCTTAATTAATCTGTAAATCCTCTTAATTCTTAGTCTATTTCTAGATTTAAATTAATTAAGTTCAGTTTCTTGATTATCTATCACAAGGTTTTCTCCTTTCAGTGCTTCAACCATGGATTAAGAACAATACTTAATGTGATCCTACACTAAGCATGTCATTGAGTACACAAGAAATGAATAAAACTCATTAAAACCACAAAATGTAGATTACCCAATCAAAATCCATAAAATATCTCAAATATTACATCCCAACTTCAGAATCTAATGAAAACTACTCACTATCCATAATATTTATAAGAAAATTCTAAGTTAATATGGAAATAAATCTTAAATCTAATCTAAGAACTAAGAAACCCAATACAAGAAAGGTAGAAAATATGCAAGAAAGGAAAGAGAACTCCAAATCTAGTCTAGAAATGGAGAGGTGACATTTTTCTCTCTATTTTCTGACTTTTCCCCTACTGCTGCTCCCTTTTATGTCTTCTCTCTCTTTCTAAAATGAGATAAGGGCCTATTTATATCTTTTTCTGACAAGTAACCCTAAAATGATGTGTTTGAGGTGTAGTTTTTATGAGGGAATCTTCTGCCAGCTCATTATGAAGACTATATGAAATTGCATAAGTGGACTGCATAAATTATGCAGTTCCTTATGCAGTTTTCGGCAGGTTTCTGGGCCTTCTGAGTGAAGCTGCATAAGCAAGGAGTAAGTCTGCATAAGTCATGCAGTGACTTATGCAGATTTCGGCAGGAATGGAAAAATTGCTACTTCTCCCTGTGTAGAACTGCACAACTTATGCGGCAAGTTATGCGCAATTTGGCTACTGCATACTTCAACTTTCAAACTTGTTTTTGACATCTTTGGCTGTAGAAATCACTTCTCATTGGCAAAATTTTCTTTTTTAGTCCCTCAAAAACACCATTTTTCCTACAAAACAAAATAAAATTACAAATTAATCTAAAAATTGATAATCATGAAAAACTATCTAAATAACTAATAAAATTGGCTAAAAGTGACTAACAAATAAATAAAATGGCCTTGAAATTAAACCTAAATAACTATGCAAAATGCATGTATCAAATACCCCAAAACTCAAATCTTTGCTTGTTCTCAAGCAAACTTTAAAACATAATGCAAATTTTTTTAGGGGTGCCTTGTCCAAAGAGCTATGAAAATCACCTATTAAAGTAAATTAACATACCTTTAGCCATACCAACAATCCATATACCCATCCTTCAAGATGCAAAGAATTTAATGCTTATCCAAGCTTTCACCGCTTAGCCATCAAGTCAATTATCATCCAAAATTCCCAAACCAACCAATCAAAAGAGAGAGTTATGCTCAAAAGAAATTCTAGAACAATCAATAGCCAAAGTGTCTCTATAAAGAATGACGGAATTTAATGAGTGAATGGATAATTTTCCAATCCCATAGGCAAATTCCCTACTCCTATATCCACTAATGTAGCAAGTACTATCAAGAGATCAAAGGTTTTTTTAGGGATATGTTGGGGCCATGGTGTTCAAAATAAGGTTAAGAAGAATAAGGGTAAAAAGGATTCAAAACATAAGAATATTTTCAATCTTGAAAACATAAGGTACACTTCTTATTTTATTTATTTATTATATATATATATATATATATATATATATATATATATATATATAAAGAGGAGAGAAATACACAATGAGAATTTTCAAGTGCTAGCATATTTTACAAAATACATAAAATGGAGAGACACTTTGATACTTTAAACTTGTATCTTGTATTTTCTCTTGATGATTGTCCTTAAAAATACCACCTTCAAACTCATTTCCTTTAATTACTTTGGGTGGATTTCTTTCAATTTGAATGACAATAGTGAAAAACACATATGCTAACACTTTTACAAGATGACAAGCATTTCTTCTCCCTTTCATTATTATATTTTTTTCTTCTTTTTTTTCTCTTTTTTTTATTTATTTTTTAATATGAATATAAAGTGTACCTAATATTATAAATATTTATTCTCAAGAAAATGGTTGGAGTGTTTGGTTAATTGGCTAGGTAGCAATAAGGATTTCAAGAAAAATTAGGAATATAAAGGCTCAAAGGGGTTTGCAAGGGTTAATTTTAATTAGGAAAAAGGCCAAAGGTTTAAAATGAGAAGGTTTAAATCAAAGAATGCCTAATCATCTCTCTTTTCAAGTACAAGCTGGTATTTCGCCTTGAAAGGTTTAGAAAATTTATTTTAGGATTGGTGAGACATCACTTGACTACCTTATATCCAATAACTCCCTCTAAACACTCCAATCTCTAAAGGACTAGTTGGGTGACTTTTTGGCTAAGAAGATATAGGCAAGGAATAAACACTTCAAAACTTTGCACCTCTTAGGAAACTTTCAATCCACAAACCCAACTTAAGGTAAGTCAAATCACTCTCATAGGCAACTTTTCATTACTCAAGGGATTTGGCAAAAGATTTTATTTCATGATGTATGATTCCTAAAAATGAGCAATGCATTGACTAAATGGAGGAAATCTATTTGTGTGCAATGTGTACAATTTCTAGGTGATATATAATGTGTATGTGAATGTGTTATGTATATGTATGTATGGATGTGTATGTAAAATATTTACAATATATATGAAAATGGAATGGAATGAGATGTTCCTATACTCAAAATGTGAAAAATGTAGCAAAAATCAAAATGCACATCCCCAAACTCAAAATTAGACATTATCCTCAATGTTTAAGGCAGTGCAGCATGAAAACTCAAAGCAAAGAGGAATAACCAGGAATAGTTAAATTTAAAAGCAAAAAAGAAAGAGTTACCTAGTATAGATAAGTGTTTTAGCATCTAAAATGTGAATTCAAAAGATGATGGTGATGCATAAGAAAGCTGCACAAGTTATGCAAAATAAATGCTTTGCAGAACAGGTGCATAAGGAGAGTGCATAAGCTGTGCAGTATGGCATGAGTTACATAAGGGACTGTATAGGCTATGCAGAACATGTGCATAAGGAGTTTCATGGCCTGTGCAGTATATTGAAAAGCTGTAGCATAATGATATATCAAAGAAAAACTTGAAAACACTAGCAGAGGTATGTAAATATATACAATGTATTGACAAATATGCACAAAGGGCTAGCAAAGGCAATAAAAAGCAATGAAGAACCAATGGAATAGCCATCCAATTGTATTTTAAGAAAATAGAATTCAAGACAGACTAAAAAGAAAAGCACATCTAAAAAGAAAAGCTCCTAGAAGATGAACGAAAGCAAGATAAAAACTAATCTAATTCTATGGTTTTGCCCTTGTCCAAAGGTGTTGCTAAAGGACTGGATGGAGCTGGTTGCTGCTGAAGGGGTGGTTCTGGAGGAGGTGATGGAGGTGGAGGTGGCATGCCCAGAAAAGCCATGAGCTGTTTCATCATCTCTTTTAACTCTTTTTGCTTGTCTCTGGTTTCCATAACAAGATCAAAGAGTTGATCATGACGATCCTTAAGGGTATCTAGACCAGATTCAAGCTTCCTATCCATAAAATATACATCATCACTAAGCCTCTCAAGATAAGTGAATAAGGCTTTAATGTTGAAGGGAGGAGGGGCTGTGGATGAAGAGGGTCCAGCTGCAGATGGTGTTGGCTGTGCAAATTCTACTGAGGTATCCTATGCAGATTGAGTAGGTGGTACAGGTTAAGCAGAAGGCTATTGGACTGCTGGTGCAGATTGTGCCTCTGGTTATGCAGTTGGTTCTGTATCTGCTACTGGTTGTGTAGTGTCAGATGGTGGCAAACTGAATCCAGTTTTGGATAAGTGAGTAGCATCCTGAAAGTGCTGGTAGGGGATGCTCTTCCAGATCAAAACAAAAATGTTTAGCTATAACAGTTATGAGCCCACCCATGACTATATCACCTACAAATTTGGTAGCAATATGCAACACATGCTCACAGAAGAAGTAACCAAGAGATATTTTGACTTTGTGAAAAGTACACCATAGCATGAACAAGTCAGATTTTCCAACAGCATCAGAACTAGTCCCTCGGCCCAAGATAGTGCTAGTAATAAGCCTATGGATAAATCTAAGTGCTGGGTCTATTATTTGGGAGGTCTTGGATTTGCCAGCATACAAACTCTGAGATTGGTTTGTAATACTTCTCCAAAACTAAACAGCACTCCAAATACCTTTATTTGCTACCTCTATGCCTGCATATGGTACCCTAAACAATCCATCAATAGCAAACCCAAAGATACTGTGAAATTGGTCTAATGATAGCTCTCTATTTTGCCCCAAGCACCTAAATTTCATAGTTGACTTATAATCTAATACAATTTCAGAGTAGTAGAAAATGAGGAAATAAATTCCAAAACTAGGGCTAGATAAACTAATTCTTATTTATGCACAAATTTCATCCAACCTAGTCCATCAAGGTAGGCAACAATATTATCAAATAAACCAACAGATTAGAGAGCATCTACAGAAATATACCTAGTGGGTTGCACTTTTCTGTCCTTTAGCCTCTTAAAAGTTGCCTTATGGGTTGCATCAGGAAGAGGCCAAGGTAGTTTAGATACCTGTGTTGCCGTTGCTAAAGGTTGCTTCTTGCTAGAGGAGGGAGATTTGGCTTGTGGGGTAGAGGTAGAAGCACTAACCCCTTATCGTGTGAAAGCAGAAGTTCTGGGGTTTTTGGGTGTAGGCTCCGAAAGTGGAGTAGCAGGTAGGTCCTTGCACTTTGTGAGAGGTGGTGCAAAGGCCATTAGTCGGGTTGATTTAGACCGGATTCTCTTTTTATAGGTGGATGTAGGAGGAGGTGGAGGGGTTTGTTATAGAGGAGAATAGGGATTGGGGGCTTGCATTGCTAGGGGCGTGACTTGGAGAGGAGAGCCTTGAGGGGAAGGGATTTCCATGGTGGTGGTCGACGATGGTGGGAATGGAGGAGGGAAGAAGAAAGTGAAAGAAATAAAGGGAAGTTAGGGTATCGATTGGCAAAAAGGGGTGTGGGGAGAGGGATTGATGTCGAGAAAAATGGGAAGGAGGGAGGTTGTGAACAGAAATGACGGGAAGTGGGAGGTGGGAAAAAGGGTGTGTCGAAAATTTTGATTTGCACAGGACATGTGAGTTTCTGCATGAGGGGAAAATTTTGTGCATAAGTTATGCAGGTTCTTATGCAAGTTTCGGCGGAAATGGGAAGTCTAAAAAGTTGGTCATGCAAAAGTGCATAACTTATGCTTTCTCTTATGCAAGTTTCGGCAGAAATGGAAATCCCAGAAAATTTGGTTATGCAATAATGCATAAGCTGTGCACTTGGTTATGCAAATTTCGGTAGAAATGAAAATGCAGGATTTGAAGTTATGCAAGAGTGCATAAGTTATGCACACACTTATGCAAGTTTCGGCAGAAATGAAAATTTCAAAAATTGTGGCGGTGCAGAATTGCATAAGTTATGCACACCCTTATGCAGATTTCAGCAAGAAATGAAATGGCAAAATTTTGGTTATGCAGAATTGCATAAGTTATGTAAGAGCTTATGCAGATTTCGGCAGAAAAGAAAAAATGGCAAAAAAATGAGACCTGAAAGCTGCATAAGTTATGCAGTTACTTATATACATTTCAACAAGATTCAGATTACAATAAAAAATATTTTGCAAGTTTGAAAAATACACTAGAATGAAGAAATGTAACCCTATGAAATATAAATCATGAGAAATTATCATAAAAAACACATCAATATATGCAGAATCCATCACAATTGCACCATACAAGCTTGTAGAAGAAAGTGCTGCATAAGAGATATATGTGAATTATGCCATTTCAACTCAAACCCTGCAAATTAACATTTAGCACATTAAAGCTCAACAAAAATCTGCACAAAATTGCACTTATCCATAAAAGAAAATAAACTCTCCAAGTTATGCCAATAAAATGCAGCATGTGCACATTGAAGCACACAACCCAAATAAGTTCAAAACTACTAAAATTACCCACTTACCATCATATTAACATGATAAGCACAAATACATAAAAGATACACACCCAACCTCAACAAAGAAGCAAATAGCATATATTGCAGACCCTTTTTTGCTGAAAATTTTTTCTACATAAGCCAGGAAGGGGTCCTGCACAGGAAGCAATGAAAATAAACCAATCTTGGGAGAGTTAATGGATAAAATATCATATTAAGAGTAACTCCCCAGTAGTGCGACAACCTTCATCCACTGAAATTCATCTACAAAAGACAAAATTCAATAATGTCAAAAATTGAATTTGGGGAGATTTAAGACAAAAACAAAAGTAATGCAAATAAAAGTAAATCAACAAAAGCAAAATAAAAGAACTTGGGGTGCCTCCCAAGAGCGCTAATTTATAGTCCTTAGCTGGACTCTTCATGCATTTCACTAAAAAGGAAGTGTGGGATCAGAGAGCTTGTAATAGCTTGCTCCCTTTATTGGGTCTCCAGTTATATAATGTTTCAACTATGCCCATTGACCTTAAATTCCCATATTTTTTACTCCAAATTTCAATTGCTCCATAAGCGAAAACTTTATAAACTCTATATGGACCAGTCCACCTTGATTTAAGTTTTCCAGGGAACAATTTCAATCTTAAGTTGAACAACAAAACTGAATCACCTTCTTTAAATTCCTTTTTCCTAAGATGCTTATCATGCCAAACTTTAGTTCTTTCTTTATAAATACAAGCACTTTCATAGGCATCCATCCTCAATTCTTCAAGCTCATTAAGTTGCAATAGCCTGTTCTCACCAGCTTGCTTGAGATCAAAATTCAAGGTCTGAATTGCCCAGTATGCTCTATGCTCTAGCTCCACAGGTAAATGACAAAACTTACCATACACCAACCTAAAGGGAGTAGTTCCTATAGGAGTTTTGTAAGCAGTCCTATATGCCCATAAAGCATCATCTAGTTTGACAGACCAATCTTTCCAAGAATTGCTCACTATTTTCTCCAAGATATGTTTGAGTTCCCTATTAGAAATTTCAACTTGTCCTGAAGTTTGAGGATGGTATGGGGTAGCTATCGTGTGCACTACACCATACTTCCTCATTAAACTCTCAAATTGCTTATTACAAAAATGTGAACCCCCATCACTGATCACAGCCCTTGGAGCTCCAAAACTACTTAAGACAAATTTCTTCAAGAATTTCACTACCACCTTAGCATTATTAGCTGGAGTTGCAATAGCTTCTACCCACTTTGACACATAGTCGACTCCAACTAGAATGTATTTATTACCATATGAAGGAGGAAATGGGCTCATAAAATCTATTCCCTATACATTGAATAATTCCACCTCAAGAGTATCATTTAGGGGCATTTCATCTCTTTTTGAAAGATTTCCACTCCTTTGACATTTATCACATTCTAACATAAATTTCCTCACATCCTTAAAAAGGTTTGGCCAAAAGAAACCAGCCTGCAAAATTTTACTAGCTGTTTTAGAGATTCCAAAGTGTCCTCCATAATCAGAAGCATGGCAATGATGCATAACACTCTCTATTTCCTCATCAGGAATACATCTTATTAAACCATCACAACATCTCCTAAAGAGTCAAGGATCATCCCATCTATAAAATTTTGCCTCATGTAAAAACTTTTTCTTTTGTTTCCATGTCATTCCTAGAGGTAAAACTCCACAAGATAGATAATTCACCAAGTCTGCATACCAAGGTAGTTTAGCAACAAGAGAGAAAAGTTGTTCATTCAAGAAAAACTCATCAATAGGGACTTCATCCATTTCTTCATCATCCAATTTCAACCTACTAAGATTATTCGCAACTACGTTTTCAGCTCCCTTCTTATCTCTAATTTTCAAATCAAACTCTTATAGCATCAGAATACACCTAATGAGCCTAGGTTTAACCTCCTTTTTACGGAGTAAATACCTAATAGCAGCATGATCTGAAAATACAACCACCTTTGAGTCAATAATGTAAGGTCTGAACTTTTTCAATGCAAAGACAATTGCTAATAATTCCTTTTCAGTTGTTGCATAATTTGTTTGAGCTTCATCCAGTGTTCTATAGCATAATAAATAGTATAAGCCCTTTTGTCTTGTCTTTGACCAAGAACAGCTCCAATTGCATAGTTGCTAGCATTACATATAATTTTAAAAGGTAGGCTCCAATCAGGTGGTTGCATGATTGGTGCAATGATAAGAGCTTGCTTCAACCTATAAAAGGCATCCAAACACTCTTGGTCAAATATAAATAGTATGTCATAACTTAACAAATTAAACAAAGGTTTGGCTATTTTAGAAAATTCCTTGATAAAGCGTCTGTAGAACCCGGTATGTCCTAAAAAACTTTGAATTCCTTTGACATTGGTAGGAGGAGCCATATTCTCTATCACTTCAACCTTGGCTTTATCAACCTTTATTCCTCTGTTAGACACCAAATGTCACGACCCAACCTATGGGCCGGACCGGCACTAGGACCTGGGCCAGCTTAAAGCCCCCGAGGCCCGTAGTAAGCCTAACTATTCCTCAAATCCATAACCAGGCCCACAATTCAGGCCCAATATGCACATAAAATAATTTAAATTAAACTGTTATAATTATATTTCGGGCCAACTTAGCCCAGAAATTATCAGAAACAAAAATTAGGGGAGCCCAGCTCAACCCTGTTACCTCATTTATAACCATTTAAAACTCGTAAAATTTTTCTTTTCATTTATTAATACGCAAACTTGAATTCATACAGTCCCTGACAGGCTTAATGCTACTACTAGCACATGCGGAGTCCTAAATTACAAATTTAGAGAATAATAATACAATTAAACAATCGACGTTAAACCTGCGAGGAAGAAAACAGGTTGCTCTGTAAAATAACTCCTCCTGTGGCCTGGAAAAATATTGAACAGGAGTGAGCGTTCGACTCAGAGAGTGAAATATCAATTTTAACCATAATCTCTATAACTATCTAAAACTAATGCACCCTGTAGAGTGAAATGCAACATCAATAACATTTTCACATCATAACATCAAAAAGGTAATTTGGAGCACTCACACACCCTGTAGTATCAATCATAACATATGGGAGTGATCCCTATACGACTCTCTTAAATCCAACCCGGTGCCGAATTACTCAAGCTCGGACTTCCACTTAATAACCAAATCGAGGTCCCAATTACTCAAGCCGTGACTACCCCTCGAAGGAACGGGTCCCAATTACTCAAGCCGTGACTACCCCGTCCTATCCATAGTCCACACCACATCACACGCACGCCAACGCACGCTGCTGCTCCTAATTACCACTACCACATCCATGGAATATTAACAGTTTTGAATGCAACATAAATCGTGCCTAGAGTTTAACTACATAAATATATGCATATAAGTGATGCATGGGCATGCTGAACATATAATAATATCGAAATTACAATTAAAATTAATATTCTACTCACAGTACACCGTCGACTATTGTGGCTGCTGGATGCAGGAAAATAGTTGATCTCGATCACCTAATAATTAAATTATAAATTTATTAGTACTAACTCAAAATAAAACTCTAAAGAGGCAATAGACAGCCTAATTCATGCCGGAAATCCGTGAGTTTCCCTATACGGACCTACCCAACTGCAAAGAGGCTCAAATAACACTTCTAAATTCTCAATTTCCACAATCACATCTCATTAATATCACATGGCCCCTCACAGGCCCTCCAAATCGAACTATACTCAAAATTTTAAAAATTACGTTTTAGTCCATATAATTGACATTTTTCCAAAATCCACTCAAACAAGCTCTAAAAATTCTAAAATTTTGCCCCGCGGTCCTTAATAATATTATAAGGCTATTGCAAAATGAATTGTAATTTTCTAATCACCCATGAATATTTTATTCAAGAAATTTACTCGATTCCATAAGTTTCCAACAGCTAACATATTCCTAATTCAACCCAATTAAATATTCACATATTTAAACCTCCATCCTCAAGCTTCAACCAATTATATAAAATTTAATTATCTTAATTTCAATTAATCTTATATGCCCACATGCTAAAAATATAACTAAAATCCATCCATATTTCTCAAAAATATTCTACGATCACCCAAAAATTCAACTAACACCATAGAATATCTCCAAATAATTTTACTTTCATCATATATTTTTCTTAGAATTTTTCTCCAATGTTTCTGTTTAAGAAACACCGTATTTATGCTCCACAGATGGAGAAATAATAAAAATTGTCTTACCGAAGTTTATCTGTCTCAAAAATTCCAAAATTTATGAGAAAGCCTGCGAAGTTGAACCATCTCCATAGCTCACGGCCACCATGCACCACCGCGCACGGTGGCGAGCGATCACCGGCGACATTTGTCGGATCTGATCATACCACCATGTTCCTCTCCTCTTCCTCAGTCCATATGTGGTCTCGGATCGTCGATCCAACGGTCGGATCGTCGTAGATCTGACGAAAAAGCTTGAAAAACCCGAAACTTCTCTCCTCCATATCTCACTCATCCGACCTCCATTTGCTTCAAAATTGGTGTCAAAAGAAAGCTCTCGGAACAAGCTTTCCAACGCCACCGGAATCGCCTCGATCGGACGTCGGACGACGCCGGAATCGCGGGAAAGCCGCGCCATCGTGCGCGCGTTTTCTCTCTCCTCTCCCTCTCTTGCCGCCGTTTCTGGTGGTCGCCGGAGGGTCGCCGGCCGGTGGGGAGCTTCTTGGGACGTCGCCGGCCGGTCACCGGAGAAAGGAAGAAGAAGAAGAAGAAAGGGAAGGAGAGGGAAAGAAGAGAAATGGGGGGGGGGTCCTCCTCCCGTTTTTTTATTTTTTTTTTTTTATAAAATTGGGTGGTTTGTCTGTGGGAAAACCCACTGTCACACGCCAATTCCCATCAATCAATTTTTTTTTTTTTTTTTTTAAGGGTTGTTACATTCTTCCCCCCTTAAGAAAAATTCGTCCTCGAATTTTCGAATAAACCAGAGATATGGAAAAGAAGATTATCAGAACAAGTGCAATCATTACTCCTCCAGCTTTGCAGAGATTGGTAAAACATTTATTCTTCAAACTCTTTGTACATTATATATGACATTCTATTACTCTCTTATTCTACTATGGTGTCCTATTTGTCTTCATCTTTATCTAGAGATGCTCTTATCTCTTGGCTATTCATTGACCATTCTTCTGACATTTCAAGTATTCGCTATATCTCACTGTTCTTGACTTGATGTCTCATAACTTCAATCAACTTTAGTGCTTACCTCACTTTTATTACGCCCCAACATGTCTCTTAGTGACTTCAGTCATCATTCCTTTGTTTTAATAATCTCTGTTTTCCCCAATGACATAACTTATGTTCCTTATTCCATGATATCCTATGAGTAGCTTTCCTGTAGCACCTAATCTAGGCATCTTGTTCGAGATCTTCACTCTTCTTATGACTTCAGTGGTTAATACCTATAAATCTTCTCACTCCCATTATACTTTAAATTTTTAATCTCTCTTGTGTCATTACTAAGGTACTTAGACCAACCTCTATCGATCTTATGTAACTAGTCAGGTAGAGTCTCCTCCAAGGGTCAAGTGTATCATTTATCAATATTGGAAAGTAAACTGGGTCTCTCCTTCTAGGTAACAAAAGTGTTTATATTCTCTGACAACTCAACCCATGCGACTTATCAATTCTCACTCCTTCTCTGGAATATAAATATCTAGACTTCTTCCTATAGCTTCTTAGTATGTGGCCTACTTCTGACACATTAGCACTCAGATCGAGGCTCTACTACTCCTTTAATCTATCATCTCATAATAACTTGTTTTAAACGTCTCTTAGTGTGTTCCAAGCATACCTATTCCTCCTTATCCTCATCATTATAACTGGCTCTATCGAGCTCTTTTTCTGTCCTTTGCATCTTATCCACTTTCCTTTTCCTATTTTTTGGTATTGTTGATATCTTTTCAACCTGCTGTACTTATTCCTTAATTTTAGTCCTATTTCACCCTTACACCTTTTTCCTTCAAGGATGTCCATCCCATCATCAACTTTAACTTTCATTTTATTTCTTAGTTACTAGTTCTATTACTTCGGGAATTCTAACCTTACGATTTTCTCTTACCAGCACATTCTTCACCTTTTGTAACACTTATAATTAACCATAGAAAATTCTTTTTGCATCCCCTTTTACCAACTTAACTATCAGAACATTATCATTCCCTACCTCTCTTAGTAGGAAATTACACATCCTAAATGGATATGAGCCCTTGAAACTATAAGTTCCATCCGAACTAACACTATTTGTGAGAAATGTGTGCCATGCCTTAATCCTAAACAAAATACTTCACATGTTCATTCTCCTTAATAAAATCACATATACTGCCCATAGCTTTTCAAACTTCAGCTTCATCTTTTCCTATTAGCAACAATCTTATTCGCTGTAACTCATTCACAATTAGTATTCTCTCCAGCTCATAATTTAAAATAGTCACAAGCCTTAGTAGCTAACTCAATTTGACTCCTGTTATTACTCTGATCGTCCTTTCATACTTAACACTAGGTATGCACTTACAGTCATTCTCATATCACAAAATTGTATATGAATTGGTGCCTACCAAACTCTCAAATAACTAGGTCTCCTTGACTCTCTCCTTATATAACCCTCTAGAACCAATAGCACAAACTAAACTTGAAAAGAAAGAAAAATATCCTCTTATATTCAACTACGCCCGATTGTCCATATAATAACGTTTAATCTATGTTTCTTGGTCTTTCTCTTCAAATTTCATCATCTCTTAGCACAATTGTGCTCTACCTATAAGATATCATCTACATGAACACTTTACCGTACCATTGTCCTTCCTGACATAATATTTTATAATTTATTAACTTTACTTATACTCGACCAATGATTCATATCTATCATCGTTTATATTGTGCCCTTAACTTTTGTTGATTCCTGAAAGATTTCTCTCGCTAATAGATTCTTCAAACACTAATTCCACCCTTATCTATGGTCGTTAATTTGATCCTTAAACTTTCTAGTGATTTATTACCATCCATACTTGTCACTTTTTATTCTACCCCTACTGTTGCTCTGTCGTTATTGCGTCCTTTGCAAAGTGATTACATTGATCACACTAAAAATGTTTGCCTGACATTCATAACGAACCTCTAACTACCTTCTCACTATCTCAAAAGTCTAACCTAAAACCTATGTGTCATTATCTATCATTCTTTTCCTCTCATCATACCTATTTGATCCCTTAGACTGACTTTTATTCAACTTACTGCTTACTAACTTCTCTTTCTCTACCTATTTAGGTAGTCCGCAATACCATCGTACACCTTCTAATATTTACTCATTATTATTGTATTCCATACCTCCATCACTTTTCTCACTAATGTGGTCCCATTTTGGGTTTTCCATCCTTGTCATTCTCCTTGCCAAGAATAACACTTAGCCTACCCTATATCTTAACTTTGTTCCTTTTATTATGCGCTCCTCGGGTTGTCCTTCCGTTTATCTCCTTTGTCTTACCCAAAATAGAACTTGAATATTCTATCCCTGGTTCCATTCTTCTTCCTAACATGACAGCTGTACCTGCAAACTATATCCTTCAGAGTCTCTACCACGTTATCACATATCTGTGCTACTCAGATTTGGTCCTTTGACTACTCTAGCTAGTACTCCCACTGGCACTTAGATTATATTGCATCTGTAATCAATTCTCCAAACTTTCATTCCGCACTTTCTTTACCCATTGGCTTTCTATAATTTATCTTTGCTAATTTATTACTCTTAACACTGTTATAATTAGATTATACTATTGTTTTGAACAATAGGAAGTTAGAAAGGAACTCAGGAAATTGCAGTCATACCTTTATCGTATGATTTCTATTTTTATCCTTTAGCTTACATAATACCCTTACTACCTCGAGGACTGATTCTGCAGTAATTTTACTTATTTGTTGTTTTTATTATCATTATCATCATCATCATTATTATTATTATTATTATTATTATTATTATTATTATTATTATTATTATTATTATTATTATTATTATTATTATTTTCTATGTTTACTCAATTAGCCAAAACTCAATATTCCGGGCATCCAAACCCGTCATCAAATTCAAAGGATTTACATCCATCATGATCTGATTACATATGATTCCTATAATGGAACTTGTATCCTCTGCAGGATACCCGAGCCAACTACTCTCTACCACACTCTACAGTCCCATCTAGAACACTATTCCATAAGTCATCATTATCAATAATACCCTTCGATCCCTTCTGAAAAGATAGGACTGTACCCTAACTTGCAGCAACAAAGGTACTACATTTACCACATTGCCAGAATCATGTCAACTTAATGACTATTTTATCATATCATAGCTCTAAAAATCATCAATTCATAGTTTCGACATTCTCTAGGTAGTAGGGTTGTACTTTATTCCATACTGATACACAAAAGGTATACTATTCTCACTCTATAAGTGTCACCTTTACTTTGCAACTAATCCGAAACCTCTGGTCTGATGGCAACTCTAGCTCATGCTAGGGTAACTGAGTCACTGACTCTAGTTATCACCCAACTGTGACCTTCGATATTCTAGCTCTAGACTCTTAACCAGGAGTTCCCAACTTCTCTGCAGATATAGAACTTTGTTCTGGTATTACTGTACCAAAACAGAGACTGCCTGCAACATCCTCATCATAAGCACTACAGGGAGGTACGCAGCTCTACACAATAATCTCATGTCGGTACTGTAATCTGCAGCTTACAGAGCAGACATCGAGAACATTATATAGTTACTACGATACGTCCTGACCGACTAGGTCTCCTAATTTCTTATCTCTCTTTAATCTTCTATTATCATAAACTTATTCTGACTGGGTCATCCACTGATGACTGCTAGCAGTGGTATCCTCATCCTTATCTAGGGCAACTGTACTTTCAAGACTCACCTTTATGTACTCGTGCCTTGCACGAAATGGGCATACCATTTAAACCCATACAAACAAAAACATAGCATTTCTTGGAGTACGTGTCCTCATGACAAACCTCAACATGTCTGCTAACTCTATTTCACGTTTCTATGTACTCCATGAAAACCAAGACACTAATTGAGGCACTTTTATATTTCCCGAGGTATAACGCAGAATCTAGAAACAAAGAATTACAGAAAAAGACGAAACAAAATCCTATACTCCGCATGTAACATCCTAACAAGACTCCTTTTACACTCCCAAGTATATTATTTCCCATGAATCTAGAGCCTAAGCTCTGATACCAACTTTGTCACGACCCAACCTATGGGCGTGACCACTAGGACACAGGCGACTTAAAGCCCCAGGGCCCGTAGTAAGCCTAACTATTCCTCAAATACATAATCAGTAACACAATTAAGGCCAAATATGCACATAAAATAATTTAAATTAAACTCTTATAATTATATTTCGACCAACTTAGCCAGAAATTATCGAAACAAAAATTAGAGCCAGCTCAACCCTGTTACCTCATTTATAACCATTTAAAACTCGTAAAATTTTTCTTTTCATTTATTAATACGCAAACTTGAATTCATACAGTCCCTGACAGGCTTAATGCTACTACTAGCACATGCGGAGTCCTAAATTACAAATTTAGAGAATAATAATACAATTAAACAATCGACGTTAAACCTGCGAGGAAGAAAACAGGTTGCTCTGTAAAATAACTCCTCCTGTGGCCTGGAAAAATATTGAACAGGAGTGAGCGTTCGACTCAGAGAGTGAAATATCAATTTTAACCATAATCTCTATAACTATCTAAAACTAATGCACCCTGTAGAGTGAAATGCAACATCAATAACATTTTCACATCATAACATCAAAAAGGTAATTTGGAGCACTCACACACCCTGTAGTATCAATCATAACATATGGGGTGATCCCTATCTGACTCTCTTAAATCCAACCCGTGCGGCGAATTACTCAAGCTCGGACTTCCACTTAATAACCAAATCGAGGGTCCCAATTACTCAAGCGTGACTACCCCTCGAAGGCGGGTCCCTGAATTACTCAAGCCGTGACTACCCCGTCCTATCCATAGTCCACACCACATCACACGCACGCACGCACGCGCTGCTGCTCCAAATTACCACAACAACATCCATGGCATATTAATGATTATGAATGCAACATAAATCGTGCCTAGAGTTTAACTACATAAATATATGCATATAAGTGATGCATGGGCATCTTGAACATATAATAATATCGAAATTACAATTAAAATTAATATTCTACTCACGATTACACGTCGACTATTGTGGTCTTTGGATGCAGGAAAAAAGTTGATCTCGATCACCTAATAATTAAATTATAAATTTATTAGTACTAACTCAAAATAAAACTCTAAAGAGGCAATAGATGACCTAATTCATGCAGGAAATCCGTGAGTTTCCCTATACACAGGACCTACCCAACTGCAAAGAGGCTCAAATAACACTTCTAAATTCTCAATTTCCACAATCACATCTCATTAATATCACATGGCCCCTCCCGGGCCCTCCAAATCGAACTATACTCAAAATTTTAAAAATTACGTTTTAGTCCATATAATTGACATTTTTCCAAAATCCACTCAAACAAGCTCTAAAAATTCTAAAATTTTGCCCCGCGGTCCTTAATAATATTATAAGGCTATTGCAAAATGAATTGTAATTTTCTAATCACCCATGAATATTTTATTCAAGAAATTTACTCGATTCCATAAGTTTCCAACAGCTAACATATTCCTAATTCAACCCAATTAAATATTCACATATTTAAACCTCCATCCTCAAGCTTCAACCAATTATATAAAATTTAATTATCTTAATTTCAATTAATCTTATATGCCCACATGCTAAAAATATAACTAAAATCCATCCATATTTCTCAAAAATATTCTACGATCACCCAAAAATTCAACTAACACCATAGAATATCTCCAAATAATTTTACTTTCATCATATATTTTTCTTAGAATTTTTCTCCAATTTTCCTGTTTAAGAAACACTGTATTTATGCTCCACAGACAGAGAAATAATAAAAATTGTCTTACCCGGTTTATCGTGTCTCAAAAATTCCAAAAATTTATGAGGAAGCCTCTAAGTTGAACCATCTCCATAGCTCAGGGCCACACGCACCACCGCGCCGCGGTGGCGCCGATCACCGGCGACATTTGCCGGATCTGATCATACCACCGTGTTCCTCTCCTCTTCCTCGGTCCCTATGTGGTCTCGGATCGTCGATCCAACGGTCGGATCGTCGTAGATCTGACGAAAAAGCTTGAAAAACCCGAAACTTCTCTCCTCCATATCTCACTCATCCGACCTCCATTTGCTTCAAAATTGGTGTCAAAAGAAAGCTCTCGGAACAAGCTTTCCAACGCCACCGGAATCGCCTCGATCGGACGTCGGACGAAGCCGGAATCGCGCCGGAAAGTCGGCGCCATTGTGCGCGCGTTTTCTCTCTCCTCTCCCTCTCTTGCCGCCGTTCGGTGGTCTTGGTGGTCGCCGAGGGTCGCCGGCCGGTGGGGAGCTGCTTGGGACGTCGCGGCCGGTCACGGAGAAAGGAAGAAGAAGAAGAAGAAAGGGAAGGAGAGGAAAGAAGAGAAATGGGGTCCTCCTCCCGTTTTTTCTTTTGAAATTTTTTTTTTTTTTTTTTTTTTTTTTTTTTTAAGGGTTGTTACACCAAATGTCCAAGTGATCCCTTCCTGAACGATGAAATGACACTTTTCCCAGTTTAACATAAGGTCAGTATCTGCACATCGCTGCAAAACTTTAGAAAGGTTAGCCAAGCATATGTCAAATGAAGATCCATAAATAGAAAAGTCATCCATAAAAACTTTAATTATATCTTCAATGAAATCTGAGAAGATTGCCATCATACACCTTTGAAAAGTGGCTGGTGCATTACATAACCCAAATGGCATCCTTCTATAGGCAAAGGTTCCATATGGACAAGTAAAAGTGGCTTTCTCTTGATCATTTGGATGGATAGGGATTTGGAAAAATCCTAAATACCCATCTAAATAGCAAAAATAAGAATGCCTAGCCAGTCTTTCTAACATTTGATCAATGAAGGGAAGTTGAAAATTAATTTTTCTAGAGGTAATATTTAATTTTCTGTAATCTATGTACATTCGCCAACTAGTCATTGTTCTGGTGGGAATTAATTCGTTATTTTCATTTTTGACCTCTGTCTTTCACCTTTTTTAGGGACAATATGTACTGGACTCACCCAAGTACTGTCTGAGATAGGATATATGATCCCTGCATCAAGCAACTTCAAAATTTCTTTTTTAACAACTTCTTTCATATTTGGGTTCAACCTCCTCTGATGTTTAATAGATGGCTTACAATTTTCTTCCAAAATAATTCTGTGCATGCAAAAGTTTGGACTTATTCCCTTAATGTCATCTATGGTGTATCCTAAAACTTTCCTAAATTGCCTCAAAACTCTTAACAGCTTATCAACCTCTAAAGTGCTTAGGTTTGCATTTACAATTACTGAATAAGTGTTATTAGGGCCAAGAAATTCATACCTGAGCTGAGAAGGAAGTTGCTTAAGTTCTACCTTAGGTGCATCTTCTTCCTTGAATGATGGTTGCTTAGATTTGACTTTTTCCTTTTATGTGAGTTGAAAAACTGGAGCAGAAATGAATGGTGGACTACCCTGTAAATGTTGAGCATATGCAGCCACATGAGGGTTGTCATAGTCTATGCTTCCTCCATGAACCAAGCAATTTTCAAGTGGATCTTTTGGATATTTCTTTCTGAAGTGTTCTTCAACCAGCTCATCAATGATATCAATTCTCAAACAAGTATCAGCTTCAGAATGATGCTTCTTCATGGTGTTATTAATATTGAAAACCAATTGATCTTCACCAACTCTAAAAGTCAATTTTTCTCCCTTAACATCAATCAATGCTCCTGTTGTAGCTAGAAAGGGCCTTCCCCGGATAATTGGGATATTAGAATCCTCTTCCATGTTCAAGATGGCAAAGTCAATAGGTATATAGAACTTCCCAACCTTCAGAGGCACATTCTCCAAAATCTCTTCAGGATATTTAATTGATCTGTCAGCTAACTGAAGAGAAATGTGGGTTGGCTTAAGATCTCTCATATTAAGCTTCTCATAAATGGAGAGGGGCATAAGGCTAACACTAGCCCTTAAATCACATAAAGCTTTTATAAAACATGATTCTCCAATATGACATGGGATTGAAAAACTTCCAGGATCCTTGAGCTTTGGAGGAAGTTTCCTTTGGAGTATGGCACTATATTCTTCTGTCAAAGCTACAGTTTCATGGTCTTCAAGTTTCCTCTTATTTGAGAGAATTTATTTTAAGAATTTTGCATAAGAGGGCATTTGTGAAAGAGCATCAATAAAAGGCACATTTATGTATAGCTTCTTCAAAACCTCTAAGAATTTTCCAAATTGCTTATCAAGCTTAGCTTTTTGAAATCTTTGTGGAAAGGGAAGTTGTGGTTTGTAAGGCTCTGGAGGTATATACTTCTCTTCCTTCTCTTTAATTTTCTCTTTACCTTTTTCTGCACTTTCTTTCTCACTTTTTTGTTTTTCACTCTCACCAATTTCTTTCTCATTTTCTCTCTTCTCACTATTTCCACTTTTCTCATTATTTTCACTCTTCTCATTATTTACAACCTTCCCACTTCTTAAAGTAATAGCTTGACACTGCTCTCTTAGGTTTTCCTATTGACTTGGAAGTTTTCCAAAAGACTTGGTACCTGAGGAAGATGTTTGTTGTGCAATCTGGCTTTTCAAAATTCTGTTATGTGTTTGCATCTGTTCTAGCCTTGCTTTCATCTCTCTCATCTCTTCATCATGCTTAGTTTGGTTAGCAAGAATCTGTTGTAATAAAGCTTCTATGGTGGAACCTTGTTCTTGCTGTTTTAGTGAAGGTGCAGGATTCATATTTCTCTGCTGAAAATTAGGCAATGGTTACCTATTTTGCTGATATGGAATTCCTTGTTGCTGTTGTGGTTGAAGATTCTGATTTGGGACTTGACTTTGCTAATTTCCCCATGAAAAGTTGAGATGATTCCTCCAAGTTGGATTATAAGTCTGAGAGTAAGGATTCCCCATTTATTTATTTCCATAATTACCAACATATGCAACTTGCTCTCCATAGTCTATTCCACAGCTGGTAGTTCTTTCTGCATAAGCAACTTATTGTGAACTTCCAGATGATGATGATGAACTCACCAACATACTTAAACCTTCCATCTTCTTAGCCAAAATATTTGTAAGTGCATCAAACTTTGCATTAATCATGTTGAATGGATCAGGGTCATACATTCCAGCAACTTCCCTCTTTTAAGTTGGAACTGGTCCTTTTGGACTACTCCAAAGATGAGTATTTTTTGCAATTTTCTCCAATAGCTCATATGCTTCATCTTCATGCTTCATAATAAATTCTCCTCCTATTTGAGTATCAATAATTCCTCTAATTACAGGAGTAGCATTGGTGTAAAAATTCTGATTTATCATCCATTTTGGAATGGCATGATGTGGGCATTGTCTCTCTAATTCCTTCCATCTCATCTATGATTCATAGAGAGTTTCATCTTCTCTTGGTCTGAAAGCTGTCATTTGATTCCTCAATTCTTGAGTTTTTTCAGGTGGAAAATATTGTGCAAGAAATGCATCAGTGAGTTACTCCTAATTTTTAATAAAGTTGTGAGGTAAATAATCAAGCCAATCCAATGCTTTATCCTTCAAAGAGAATGGGAATAACTTCAACCTTGCTGCATCATCAGATACTCCAGGTTGTTTTTGCACATCACAAATCATAACAAACTTCTTTAGATGTGTGTGTGGATTTTCAGAATGATATCCCCCAAATTGGGAATTTTGAATCATTTGAAGAACTCCAAAATCTATCTTGTAGCTATTTGCATCAATTCTTGGTCTTGCTATACTCTCTCTCAAATCATCAAAACGAGGAAAATGCATGATCCATCATACTTCCCCTAGGCACATTTGCATTTACAACTTCTTCACCTTGGGCTGCATTTTCATTGTTTTGATCATTTCCAGCATTACCACCACCAATTCTAATTCTTTCATCAGCCATGTCTGCTTCAATTTCAGTTGCTCTCAAGGTTTCTTTTCTTTTTCTGGTTTCTTTCTTGTTGGCTTTGCAAAATTTCTCAATTTCAGGATTAAATAATAAGGATATGTCACTTGTGCTTTTAGCTCTTCTCATAAAAGATTAAGAGCACCTAAAAAAGAACAAACAAACACAAAATGAAAAGATAACAAAGATAAAACTATAAATAACTAAAATAATCAAGAATTCAATCTTAAACAAACAACTCCCCGGCAACGGCGCCAAAAACTTGATGTGGCCCAACCGCAAGTGCACGGGTCGTATAACTAATATAGAAAAGATATCGTTCCCACGAGGAGTTGTGTTTATGATCGAATTTTTGATATAAAAATTGACTAATTTAAACTATTTTTGAAATTAAAGTAATGAATTGATAGATATTAAAGTGTGAAATCTATATGTGCAAATTAATAATCTAATCGACAATGTAATGATTTAACTAAATTTGTATCAAATTAAAATAAGCAAATTGAAATATGACAAGATTTAAAATGGCAAGTAATTAAATTCGATTAGAAATTAACAATGATAAAAAAAAAAAAAAACGATTCCGGAGTTTGAGAGTTCATATTTAAGCTATTTTAGGATTTTTAAATTGGTTACCCAATCTTATGGAATTTACGGGTTTTAAAGAGATTAATTCTTAAATCCTTTGAATACTCTTTCAAGTGGGATAAAGAGTGCCTTAATCAATCTAATCCTACTTTCGTGAAGTTAAAATTAATCAAAACCCATTAAGTTTCATAATTAATCTGTAAATCCTCTTAATCCTTAGTCTATTTCTAGATCTAAGTTAATTAAGTTCAGTTTCTTGATTATCTATCAGAAGGTTTTCTCATTTCGGTGCTTCAACCATGGATTAGGAACAATACTTAATGGGATCCTACACTAAACATGTCATTAAGCATACAAGAAATGAATAAAACTCATTAAAACCACAAAATATGGATTACCCAATCAAATTCCACAAAATATCTCAAATATTACATCCTAACTCAAGAATCTAATGAAAACTACTCACTATCCATAATATTTATAAGAAAATTATGAGTTAATATGGAAATAAATCCTAAATCCAAGCTAAAAACTAAGAAACTCAATACAAGAAAGGTAGAAAATATGCAAGAAAGGAAAGGGAACTCCAAATCTGGTCTAAAAATGGAGAGGTGACGTTTTGCTCTCTATTTTCTGACTCTTCCCTTGCTGCTGCTCCCTTTTATGTCTCCTCTCTCTTTCTAAAATGAGATAAGAGCCTATTTATATCTTTTTCCGACAAGTAGACCTAAAATGGTGTGTTTGAGGTGTAGTTTTTATGAGGGAATCTTCTGCCAGCTCATTATGAAAACTCTATGAAACTGCATAAGTGGACTGCATAAGTTAAGCAGTCCCTTATGCAGTTTTCGGCAGGTTTCTGAGCCTTCTGAGTGAAGCTGCATAAGCAAGAAGTAAGTCTGCATAAGTCATGCAGTGACTTATGCAGATTTCGGCAGGAATGAAAAAATTGCTACTTCTCCCTGTGCAAAACTGCATAACTTGCAAGTTATGTGCAATTTGGCCACTGTATACTTCAACTTTCAAACTTGTTTTTGACATCTTTGGTTGTAGAAATCACTCCTCATTGGCAAAATTTCCTTTTTTAGTCCCTCAAAAACACAATTTTTCCTACAAAACAAAATAAAATTACAAATTAATCCAAAAATAGACAATCATGAAAAACTATCTAAATAACTAATAAAATTGACTAAAAGTGACTAACAAATAAATAAAATAGCCATGAAATTAAATCTAAATGACTATGCAAAATGCATGTATCATTACTGGATGGTTATCTGAAAGAAAAGAGTCAATAGCAATTTTTAGCGGGTTTTAAACAGTTCCAATGAGTGGGCAAGTGACAACAGGTAATTGCAGAACGTGACAAAGTATGTTCTAAAGTCTTCCAGATATCTACAAATAAAATTATAAAAGTCAAATAAAAGTCAACAACAATTCAACTAGACTATAGCAGTTTTTTATCTTTATTTTATCAGTCATTTATTTTTCTAAAGCTCTTGCATTTAATTTCAAGCCTTGTACTCTCTTTTCAATTAATCTAAATGTCCTTTCAATTTTTAGCTCACTTGCCCTTTTAATTTTAGAGTGAGATTAACGAAACTGCATTCAGTGTAGTCAGTTCTTATAGTCATTTGATTCAGACATCAGAGCACAATCCCATATGATATACTCAGTATCTGGCATGCCCACGCATTTTCTAAGCTGTTAGCTAGCCAAATTATTTTTCAAGGAAATATTTTTTGGCATGCCCAGTGGGACAAAAGTCTCATCTCAACACACATCACCACTGTTCTTTCAAAAAATTAGCAAACAATTTTTGACATGCCCGGTGGGATAGAAGATCTCACATTTCACTATTATGCACGTTCTTAAACATGTATCACAAAATGCCTTATACTGATGAAAAAAAACTTGCATCAATCATCATTGATGTTTGGGAGAAAAACATAGGAATATAGCCTTTGACAAAATTGATGTGAGTATGAAGAAAATAGTTTCTTCTATATAGTCGTTGTTTGAAAAACTTGGTTTACCACTTCTGTAACACCTTCCCCTCCATAAGGCATGACATGATCCCGTAGTATACCTAATAAATTATCGAACTTCGCCTACTGATAACCTATTAAATATACTACTAGGGATTTTAAACCAATTTCCAATCATTTTAAAGTGGTGGGTAATGCTGATTAATTATATAAAACCTTTAATCGAAGTTTAGGTTATAAATCAAAATTTTAAATTAATTTGAAATCTCTAAAAATTTTACAGAAAATTCGGCAGAGTGTCGTCTATATTTTAGGAAAATAGTTCTTCAAAAACCTGTTAAAAACACTCTCAATACATTTAATACCCACAACTCCAATATTCTCATCACAATTTAATCTTAACAACCAAAATTTTGAGTAGTTCATTATTTTAATAAGATGAAAATGTGATAAAAAAAAAAAAAAAAGATCTTAAACTTTTCATTACTAAGAAATCATCAGTTTGCAGTACAAATATTTACAATGGTCAAAATAAAATTTCAAAATTTATTATATAACTGCTCAAGTCTAATAAACATATACACAGTTACATATACATTAAAATAAAAATTTATAAGGGTATCATCTATATACCCAGTGATGATCCCAAAAATTCTAGTCACTTCGAGTCCCAAGCAGCTTACTCTATTGCTTTATCTACCTCTTTACCTGTAATAGCAATAAAACGCTATCGCTGAGCCAAAGACTCAGTGGTGCATAATTTAAAGAAAATAATAATTTACACAGTAATTAAATCACAATTTCCCCAAGTAAATCAATGCAAATATTAATACACATAAAATCATGCTTTATTTCTAAAGCCAAAAAATTTCTTAATAAAAAACATATTTCATTCCACCAATCAAAAAACAAATTTCTACAAAAAAAAACACACAGTTTTGATCATGACACGATTTCCAATTCGTCCCAATAACCAAAGGCTAATGGGGAATACCAAGGCTAGCTAGCACAAATATATGAGTACTCATTCAATTCGTCCTCAATTGACATACACCTCAACACTTCAACCAAAGAGGGAATACAAATCCAATTCATCCCACTAGGCAAGCTAGTGAGGAATTCAAACATATAGTCATGATACTGTGGTTTCAAACAATTTTAACAATTTTCTAAGCATCAAAATATCATTCAACTCACTTTCGTATTTCATTCAAAATAATTTCCCAAAAATTTGGGCTAGCAACACATAATTTTGTCAAGCAACATATTCAACACAAATGAGGCCATAAATTCATTTCACAACTTATTCAATTGAAAATTAAAATTGAAAATAAAAAAGAGTTAGTTATTATGCACAAACCTCTAATAAATTGCCTCTCCGCCTTGACTTACTTTTTTCTTATTTTTTCTGGTCTCTTTTTCTACTGAAACATATAATTTAAAGTGTTTCACTACTCATTCAACTCATTTCTAATAAATAATTCAACAATTAAATTTTTTAGACTTAATCTACCCCAATAAACTTTATAAAATTTGAGTCATTTGCATTTGGTGCATTTATGGTTACTATTCATTTCAAAATATTAACTTTTTCATACTTAAGGGATATATTAGTTCTAATTGCACCTACATTACCATATTTTTTGTTACAATTGTGTTGGCATTGATTGCCAATTGAAATTCAAAACTCCCTAAGAGAAATTCCAAAATTTAAGTTTTGATCACTTGGGTTTACTGTTCTATTGGACCTATCTACAGTGGAAATTTGGTCAACTTTTCTTCATTAAAGTTGTTCCTTAATGTCTTAGCTTTAATTTCCTTTTTGAATCACTCCATTTAGAGTTTTGTAGCTCAAGTTATGCCATTTTCACTAAGGCTGGCAGGATTGGTCAAAACCCAAAAATTCTGGGCACATTAGGGTTCTAGCAGATTTGGTGACCTAAGTTTAGTTGGCAATTTGACTAGGTTATCATCAGAATTTGAATTTGAATTTGTATTCTTCATAAAAGTTATTCTACTATGTCTAATCTTTCCAATGGTATAAAAATCAGGTCATTTGGACTTTTCTACACTAAGTTATGACCATTTGAACATGTACTATTCATATAGTCAGTTTTGTCCAGTGGCAGGGTACCTAATCTAGATTTAACTAAATTTTATACTAACTTGTGATCAGTTTTAGGGCAAGATTTCTACATGAAAATTATTACTTTGGGTCTTAATTTTCATCTCTAATTGGTCTTACACCAATTGAAGCAACAGAATTTCAGTTATAGCCATTTGAGTGGACCAAGGTCAAGCTATCCAGAATTGGACATTACCACATTCACACTTCAATTCCATTCTATGCATTCAACCACACTCATAAACATACCAATTGACCAATTTAAGCATCAATTATGTCAATTGTGCATTAATTCATCAAAATCCCCAAATTTTCTCTAATTTTCTAATTGCCAAGAACCCTAATTTCCAATTGCTTTAATTCATGAAATCAAAGTGTATAAAACACATTTACATACTCAATCAAGCTTGAATACACTTTTAATTCCAATAAATTCCATCAAACCCTAATCTCCCCATGTTGGCCGAATTTCCTAGGGTTCCATACATACTTGATTTCTTGACTTCCTATGTAAATTCCTACTTATTCAATTCCATCTCTATACATAATACTCAATTTAAATGGAAAGAAAGACTTACCTAGTTCAAGCAAATTTTCCTCTTGTCAAATCTTCAATTTCCTTCTTCTTTTTTGCTCTCAAGTGATTTATCTAGGTCTAAAGGTGAGATTTTGTGTTAGGGCTAAGGGAATTTATGGGAAGAAACTAAGGGGATTCAAGCTTTTTAAGTCCAACAATGGAGGAACATGAGAGAGTGTACAGAGGGGAGGACAACAAAGGATAGAGAAGAAGAAAACCAAATAATTTTTTTCTTTTTAATTATCATTATCTCCTTTTAACTTATCTCAATTTAATTAAATTAAATTAGAATTCTTTATTGTGTCATGCTAGTATAAGGATGATGTCATAAAACCTTTTTAAATTTGAATTCTCTTTTCTTTTATATACCTTTTCACTTTGAATCTATTTTTCATAATTTTAATTTTCTACATTTTAATAGACATTTAGGCCAAGAGTCACCTTTAAGGGTGAATTGACCATATTGCCTTTTATTGGTCTTATCCATTTTTTCAATAATATTAAATTGCTTCTGGAACTCTAGTTCAATTATTTAAGCTGGTTCTCTACTCTTTTCTGTGGTTTTTACAATACCATTAGCTTCGCAATAATCCTTAAGCTTGAGGTGCTATAGAGTCCCATTCGAAAATAGGGCAGTGATTGACCTCGCAGTCACTTCCCGGTTCGATCACCCATCGCGGTGGCCTCGGCTCATTTAACCCATTATGCCTTGTTTTCTTGATTTCTATTTTACCTTCATGTAATTATTATTATTTTTTGTTTATGGCTTTTCTAGGTGACTTAAATATGGTTTTACACATCCCAACTGTCCTTGCAAACACTGGTAACTGGAATAATGGAATGTACGGAACTAATAAATATAGGGGTGTTACAAGTTCTAGTATTTCCTGATGGCCAAACTTCTAGTCTAGAGGAATTTGATTTGGCACCTAAGAGGGCCAGGGTACTCGGGGGGCAAACTCTATCACAGACTCTCCAGGATAGTTCTGATGGAAGTTGAATTCAAAGCAAAAGAAAGTACCAGCCACTGCACAAGGTTCCCACCCAAGTCGTTAGTATCACTAGACCAATTACTCACCCTAGTGTTTATGATGCAGAAGCAGTTGCAGGTCCTTAGGTGGTACTAGCTATCCTGGCAGTATGTGCAGATGCCCCATGTGACTTTTGGCTCTTTTGGCTAGGAGGGCAACAATCACAGAGGAACTAACATATCTATAGTACATGTATCTCAGCCAACCACACTAGTGTCCCATGTACCAGCACCTGTGGTCTAGGTTTCTAATATCATAATCCCAATTGATAAGACTCTGAACAAGTTGATAATCCTGCAGGTGATGGAGGGAAATTTTGGTTTTCAAGTTCCTGCAGCTTCTAATGATCAATTCCTTAAGCTGGAGGAGCCAAACTTGACTTTCAGGAGTATTAGAGAACTCAGGGGGCACTAGCCTGAAATTTCCTCGAGGACAATATAAGAGGAATCAATATTCCCACAGTCTAGATTCCTTTTATGACAATTATAATTGTTTTGATTTTTAAGGTAACAGTTCAAATGACATGACTTTACAAGTCTAAAGCCATCACACCTTACAAAAAATCGATGAGATAACACCAAGTATAAAACAGCCAAGGCTAACCCACAGCTTCAAATAGCCGACCTAGCAGCTTTTTCCTAAAATCCTTGCAGAAATGAAATAGAAAAAGCTGACACAATGGCTGACATTTTAAAGCATTCTCATGTAATCAAACAAAGGCTAATGTAATAAGTAGGCCTTATAGCCACTTTTATTCATAAATAAAAGCCAAAACACGGCTTATTATTAAACAAATATCTAAGTATTTACATGTATGCTAAATTTAATACATCAAGACATAACGATTACAACATGCAAAAAAATTCTTGGAGGAAGCTTGAAGTTAATAAGTAGCTCTGGAATTAGGCTGGATAGACAATTCCCCAGTATTTGATACCGGCACTTGATGAGAAAGCACTAGGAACACCACTGCTAATAGGAGAAACCTGTGTTACCATCAGTGGTACCGACATAGCTGCTGGCACCTATGAGGTGGTAGGTATCTAGGTACCAGCCGGTACCTCTGAACCAGAAGAAGGGTCCGATACCATATCTACAAATACAAAGGATATAATAAGCATTCCCAAGTAACAAAAGTCAAGTAAGAAATGCATACATATAAGTTCAAGTATAATACTTATATTTAACAGATGCAGGCAATTGAAAGGTATCGACCTACACATCGCAGGTACCAACCTACACATCTTAGGTACCGACTGCAAGTACCAACCAACACATTTGCAGGTACTGATTGCAAGTACCAATCAAATACCAACTAATATATTGTAAATACATTTTGAAGGTACCTAAGCAGGTACCTATGAAATTCCAAATCCAAAAGCAACTAACATGGCTCAATTACATTTTCAATCATCATTGAACACCAAAGAACCTCAAAATCACTAATTGAGAACAAGAACAACAAAGTAAGAATACCTGGAATTAATTACAACAAAAGGAATCAGCAAGGAGATGTGTCGATCGAATAAGTGCAAGGGAATGTGATGCGTCGTTGATGAATGAATGAGTAGCCGATGATGGGATGAGGAATGAAACAATGCCAATTGAATGGTGATGTGCCGATAACGCGAATCAACGGAAGAAGCTCACCCAAACGGCAATGGAGTGCCATTCCAATCCAAGAATTTAATGGTGGGGAAAGTGATAGGAGAATGAAATGCTAGCAAAAGGACTTAAAAGCACATAAGAAGAATCGCGCAAAGGAAGAAGAGAAAGAGAGGAAAGGAAAGAGAGAAGAGAGAAAGAAAATAAAGAGAGGAAAAGAGTGGTGCACCGAAGGAAGAAGGAAAGGAAAGAAAAAGAAAAAAGATAGAAGGAAAGAGGGAGAGAGAAAATAATTAGGTTTCTTTGAGTGACAATTAAGTTAATGAAATTTAATTAGAGACATAAGTCTGCAGTAATTAAGATATTTACAGTAATTAGAGTTCTGTGGGAAATTGAACTCTCATTGGATAGAGGTAGCTTGAATTTTAAATTCCCAAGAAAATTACAGGAGATATTTGGTTTTTTTTGAATTTTGAATATCAAAGTTGAGCTAAAAATGGCTTAGTCAGCTGATCCAGGCGCAGGGGGCAATTATTTATATTAAAAATAATTAATTAATTTATTATTTATTTTTAAGCCTATGAATTAATTAAATTAATTTTTTATGAAATTAATTTAATCAATTTTATTTTATTAATTTAATTAATTTTATGGCATGAGATAATTAATAATTAAATTAATAATGATTACTGGATAGTTATCTGAAAGAAGAGAGTTGACAGCAGTTTTTAATAGTTCCAAGCAATTTCAAGGAGCGGGTAGATGACTTCAGATAAGCGCAGAACATGACAAAATATGTTTCAGAATCTTTTAGATATCTACAAGTAGAATTATAAAAGTCATGTATACTGCAACATGAAAGGCCCCTAACAACATCAAACAATAATTCAACCAGATTATAGTAATATTTTATTTTTATTTTATTAATTATTTATTTTTTCAGAACTCTTGTATTTAATTTTAAACCTTGTATTCTTTTTTCAATTAATCTAAACGTTCTTTCAATTTTCAATTTACTTACCCTTTTAATTTTAAAGTAAGATTGACAAAATTGCGTTCAGTATAGTCAGTTTCCATGATTATTTGATCCCAAAGTTAGAGCCTAATTTTAAGTGATATACTTAATATTTAACATATTTACACAATTCATGTTAGCCAACCAAATTATTTTTCAAGAAAACAATTTTATAAGAATTTAAAAAAGCCTTTCGCCTATTTTTCTGAAAGTAGAATCTTTCCACCTCCGGAGAGTCCAGCCCCTGGAGAGCCTTTGGGCTCCAAGGGTCATGAACTTGTGGAACCAAGAAACTTTCTGCAATTGGACATTCGTTGCTTTGCTAGGAAGCTGTGGCTTTTTGGCAGAATTCCGTTAACCTAGAGGTTAAGTACGATTGTTAGTCCACTAACTGTTGAAGATAATTATTCAATCCTGTAGATAAGGAATAATTATATATATATATATATATATATATATATATATATATATATATGCTCTCGTTCAATTTAAAAGTGCACTGAATATTTTAACAAGTTTAATAATGGAATTTTTTTAAAAAATTGAGAAAAGTCCTATCATATTATTTATGAATTCATTTTATAACTTTAATTAATTATTTTTTATGTTAAAATTTAATTAATAATATAAAAACACCCGAATTTTAAACTTAGAACCATCTAGGGAAATAAAATCATTTAAACTACAAATCTAAATATGTGTATAAATACTTAAACATATTAAAAATATAAAATCAAATTCAATTAGATCTAAAATTAAAATTTATATTTAATAATTTTTCTAATTGTAATTTATTTTTTATTTAATTTGAAATTTGTATTGTGATAGCCATGTATAAATATACATAGTTGTGTTTTTACAAATTTAACTTCTTGCATTCAAGCTATATCCCAGGGAGTGCAGCTTTAAAAATAATCGGAAAATGCACATAAATTAATATAAGAATATCTCTAATTATAAATATTAAAATATATGTATTTTTTAAAAAAATATTACATTTTTTACACTCATTCACATCCAAATTAATTCTGGCACACAGAAGTTAAAATTACTTTAAAATATTTCTTCAGTGGCAAATACATGATGTAAGTAGTATTAATAAGAGTAAATTAATTAGTAATAACTCCTTTGGATGTCATATCAATTATAAATGAGTGTGTGTAAATTTATAAGAGTTAGCACCCTTTGATAAAATTAGCGTGATTTTATTAAAAAGTGAATTTTTTTTTCTCTATCTAATGTATGAATGTGTGTATTCATGACAAAAAATTTAAGACAGACTCATTTGTCAGTGGACTGATTTTTTAAAATTCTATATTAATTGTAGATAAATGTATGTGTGGTCTTATAAAAATTAGCACGTGTTGATAAAATTATCAATAAAAAAATAAATAGTAATAGAAAAAAATAAATTTTATATATAATATAAAAAAATACGTATGTATTTAGGGTTGTGAATTATCAAAGTTGTGGAAAAGAAAAAAAAAAAAAAAAACTCAAATGGTAAAACTTAAATAATTTGACTTATTCTTATATGCACCTCATTAATCAATTACGTCAAGTATGTGTATATAGAGAAAGAGAGGTTTATTTGTACTTTATTAGCTGCATGACGGTGCGAGGTTGTATGCTTCAAAGTTGAAAGAGTATAATAATGGAAAGCAATTATAAAAAGAGGAATGAATGTGGGTGGGTGACCTATACAGAATATTATAATGTTCCCTATCTCATAAAATTGTAGGTCTTCATCTTATAATATGAAAAATAAATTTAATATAATTGTAAAAGAAAATGTATATGTACCGAGTGATCAATCTCTCGACCTTTGCATGCCTTGCTTCTTGCCTTCTTCTTGCATGACCCTCATACCATGCATTTGGGTTGACTCTAACCACTACTTTTCACAATTAATAATATCGCAAACAAAACTGGAATAGTTGACTCTATCTTCTCTTATACCATGTGCATTGCTGCTAAATGTGAACCATCCGACTTCATCACTCAAGCTAATTAAACTCTGCCTCCTATATAGCTTGCTCTACCTAATTGGCTATTTCCCCCGGCTAATTATTAGTTTCATTCACCTACTTGTATTGTATATATGGTCATCTCCCTCATCTCTGATATCCATCTTCATTTTCCTTTTCTTCTTCGTCTCGGAAAATGGTACGTCTTCTTCTCGTAGAACCTGGTGGTGATCACCTGGGAGGTGGTTCCATTTCCATCATACTAGCAATTGGTCTGTTCCTCTCAGTTTCAGCTCTTGTAGCGTTATTATGTGCCAAGCACTCCACTCGCCGCGTGCGTAGACGACAAATGCATGACAATAGTAACAACTCCCCGTTAGCGTCGCCGACAAGAATTAGCGACAAGACAATTGATCGATTATTCAAGAATAATAAGAAAGATAGTGATGATCAAGGCAGCAAAGCTGAAATCATCAGGGTTCAAGAGGTGGAAGGAGGATTTGGAGAAGGTGGTGTGTGGCAGAAATCAATCTTGATGGGTGAGAGATGTCGTCCGCCGGAGTTTTCAGGCGTAATGTATTATGATAGCCATGGGAATCAAGTATCTGAGATGCCAAGGTCACCAAGGGCTAATCACTTGCCAAGTTTTTCATTTCCTATTGTCAAAGATACCAATTATTAATTAGCATCATCAATTTGTGTCATTCTAGTGTATAGTTTTTGCAGTTGTTGTGATGGTTTGGTTCCAATCTGAAAGTTAATCAATTTGCCCAACTAATTTTGTATAACTTTGAGCTTTCCCTCTCCTGTCTTCCCTTGTTGTTGTAACAAAACTTGAGTGCAAGTTTAATCACATTTTAGACAAACAAACTTTGCATGAAAAATTATTCTTCCAGTTGCAGAGATTATTCATTTCAGTACATATATAATTCCTTTTTCCCCACTATTTAGAAGGGTATTCATTGGCTTTATTTTTTTTTAATTATTTAAAAATCTTAAAAAGTTTTAAAGTTTATAAGATTAAAATGAAACAAAAAAGATTAACGAAAGCTAGAATTTGACTAATTGAGATAATATTAATAATGAGTGGTTTTAAAAAAGAAATTAAGATAAAAAATATTTACTTTTTAAAACAAGAATCATCCTTTTAATTTTTGTAAAATTTATTTAGAGACAAGAAAAAGTGGTTAAAAAGTGACATTTTAGGTCTGTAAAAAAAAATTTTTTATGCAAAATAAAATTTTTTATTAAAGTAATATAGTGCAGTAGAAAAAAATTAATTTAATTAACTTTTTTAACTGTTTATATATATATATATATATATATATATATATATATATATATATATATATATATATATATATAAAGCAAATAAATTTTTCTATAGTGCAGTTATGTGGATATATTTTTTTCTTAATTTTGACACACTTATCATGTAGACATTGATGGGCTTTATAATTGTGCTGATTATAGTCTTTTATGTTAAGTATTTAATTCTCATTTTAATTTTTTTTAATTTTTTATTGTTATCTCAATTTTTATATTTATTTAATTAATATTTATTTAATTATAAAATTTTTGTAAATTTCCTTTTTAATATTTAATAAATTTCCATACATCTCATTTAATTATAGAAATTTAAAAAATCTTAAAATTAATTTAAAAAATTAAAATCTATCTGTACATATGAAGGAGACAGATTTTTGTATAGTGTTGCCATATTAAGAGTTTTCTTTTCTTTGGACCACGTGTACTTACAAAATAAAAAATTTATTATTCTTTATAATTATAGCAGTTATTGTCTTCTATTCTGAAAATTTAATTCTTATTTTATTTTCCTTTTATATATTTTTATTATTACAACTTCGCCTAAGTAGTTTGCGCTTAGTCGGTCCCAAGCCCGGATAAAGGAGGAGGGTTGCGGTAGGTGATAACCAGCGTAAAAATTTCGTCACACCTTATGATATGGATTCAAATGATATAAACGTTGGGGCGTCCTCTACTAATGATGCGCTACATCGGAGCCCGGGTGTAGTGAGAAATATGCAAGGCTGTAAGGCGTTCACCGAAAGCAAAGCGCTATGCCGGCGCTCGAGTGTGGTGTTAAGTGAGCAAGGGTTCCCATATCATGGACGGGTGTGGGTAAAGAAGTTAGTCTATAGGATAGATAGTAGAATAGATAGTGGAATAGAACACAAGATAAACATAGAAAACAATAGAAGATATCATAAAAGGAGACCAATTATGAAGGAATAAGATAGGAGGAGGATCAGGGTTAATACTTGGAATGTTGGATCACTTACAGGAAAATTAATGGAGCTTGTGGATACTTTGGAAAGGAGAAGGGTGAATATTGCTTGCATTCAGGAGACTAAATGGGTAGGAGCGAAAAGCAAGGAAGTGAGTAATTCAGGGTACAAACTGTGATTTATCGGAAAGGAGAGAAATAAGAACGAAGTGGGCATAATCATAGACAGAACATTGAAAGATGTTGTAATAGCTGTGAAAAGAGTAGGAGATAGAATTATACCAGTAAAGCTAATACTAGAAGGAAAAAAAATAAATGTAGTTAGTGCTTATGCCCCACAAATAGGATTAGATAGTGAGAGTAAACAAAGGTTTTGGGAATATATGGATGATTTAATGCAAAGCATACCAAATGAAGAGAATATTTTCATTGGTGGAGATTTGAATGGATATGTAGGAAGTGATAGGCAAGGCTATGAGAATGTTCATGGTGGTTTTGGCAGTTGAAATGAGGAGGGAAAAAGCATCCTGGATTTTGCTATGGCATACGACCTAATACTAGCAAATACCTACTTTATAAAAAGAGAGTCACATTTAGTGACTTTCAAAAGTGAGCAACATAGAAGCCAAATCGACTTTCTCTTAACCAGGAAAACAAATAGAGCTCTATGCAAGGATTGCAAGGTCATTCCAGGAGAGGCTTTAACAAGTCAACATCGGTTAGTGGTATTGGATGTCAAGTTTAGGAATAATTCAAGTAAGGTCAGAAGAAATAGTGTTGCTCGAACAAAGTGGTGGGAGTTCAAAGGAGTAAAGCAAGTGAAGTTCAAAATTAAGCTTCTCGAGTCCGAAGCATGGAAGCTGAATATGGAGGCTAATGATATGTGGATACAGATGGTATCAAAGATTAGAGAAGTAGCTAGAAAAGTACTTGGAGAGTCTAAAGGACATGGACCACCCTCAAAAGAGAGATGGTGGTGGAATGAGGAAGTACAATAGGCAGTGAAGAGAAAAAGAGAATGATATAAAAAATTACCTAAATGTGATAATAATGAAGCATATAAACAGTACAAGATAGCAAAGAAAGAGGTAAAAAAGGCAGTTAGTCAAGCAAGAGCACAGGCCTTTGAAAAAGTTACATGAGAAACTTGGAACTAAAGAAGGGGAGAAAGATATTTATAGATTAGTAAGGAGGAGAGAAAGGAAATGTCAAGATTTCAATCAAGTTAGGTGCATTAAGGATAAAGAAGGAAAAATGTTGGTGAAAAATGAGGACATTAAAAAAAAATAGAGAAATTATTTTAATAATCTCTTTAATAATAGTCAAATGATAATAGCATGAATATAAACTATAGAACGATAGAAAAGAATGTGAATTATACTAGAAGGATTAGATCTTTAGAAGTAAAGGAAGCACTTAAGAGATGAAAGTGGGTAAAGCCTATAAACCCGATGGAATACAAATTGAAGTGTGGAAGTGTTTGGGAGATAAGGGAGTGGCATGATTAACTAAATTATTTAATAAGATTCTAAACTCAAAGAAAATGCCTGATGAATAGAGGAGGTGTATTTTAGTACCTATTTTTAGAAATAAGAGAGATATACAGAGTTGCTCGAACTATAGGATAATTAAACTCATGAGCCATACTATGAAGTTGTTGGAGAGAGTTGTGGAGCATCGACTACGTCATGATACTTCTATCTCTCTCAATTAATTTGGCTTCATGCCCAGTCGTTCAACTATGGAAGCGATCTTTCTCATTAGAAGCTTGATAGAGAAATATAGAGATGTAAAGAAAAATCTACACATGGTTTTTATTGATTTGGAGAAAGCTTATGATAGTGTTCCAAGAGATGTCCTATAGAGTGTGTTAGAACAAAAGAGAGTATCTATTAGGTACATACAAGTGTTGAAAGATATGTATAAAGGAGCAACTACTATTGTGCGCACAGTGGGAGGAGACACAAGAGATTTTCCGATCTCAATTGGATTACACCAAGGATCAGCTATAAGCCCTTACCTTTTTACATTAGTTTTAGATGAATTGACGAAACATATACAAGAGAGTATTCCTTGGTGCATGATGTTTGCGAATGATATTGTTCTGATAGATGAGACGCGAGAAGGAGTCAATAGAAAGCTAGAGCTTTGGAGAAGTACTCTAGAGTCAAAGGGCTTTAAGTTAAGTAGAACGAAGACAGAATACATGCATTGCAAGTTCAGTGAAGGCCAAACTGGTGATAGGGAAGGAGTTAATTTGAATGGAGTGGTACTATCTCAAAGTAATCACTTTAAATATCTCGGCTCAGTCCTTCAAGTAGATGGGGGATGTGAGGAGGATGTTAGTCATAGGATTAAAGCCAGATGGTTGAAGTGGAGATGTGTCACGGGGGTTTTATGTGATCGCACGATTCCCAATAAGTTGAAAGAAAAATTTTATCATACAGCCATACGACCGGCTATGTTATATGGTAGTGAGTGTTAGGCATTGAAGGAGTCGTATACGTCTAAGATAAGAGTTGCAGAGATGAGAATGTTAAGGTGGATGAGTAGCCATACTAGACTAGATAAAGTCCATAATGAGAGTATTAGAGAAAAGGTAGGAGTGGTACCAATTGAGGATAAGTTGAGAGAAGGGAGATTGAGGTGGTTCGGTCATGTGAAGCGTAGACATACGGAGGCTCTAGTTAGACAAGTAGAGCACATTAGGTTAGATGATAGAAAGAAAAAAAGGGGTAGACCTAAATTGACTTGGAGTAAAGTAATACAACATGACCTAGAAGCATTACAAATTTCTGAGGATTTAACTCAAAATCGTTTAGAGTAGAGAAAATGAATCCATATAGCCGACTCCAAATTTTTGGGATAAAGGCTTAGTTGAGTTGAGTTGTATATTTTTATTATTACCATCATTATTTCAAATTTTATGTTTATTTAATTAATATTTATTTAATTATTAAATTTAATATATATATATATCTATAAAGTAAATATATATATATATATATATATATATATATATATATATTTTTATGATATTACTATGTAAATCATTTTTTTTGTGTTATCACGTGATAATGCAAAGATTATTATGCTTTATAATTTATTATTAATATTATTATCATCTATTTTTATGTTTATTTTTTATTATAAAAATTTAGGATGAATTTCATTAATAGTACATAAACTTTAAACTTAATAACAAAATGATACAAAAATATTAAATTTTAACTTAGAACCTCGTAAATAATTAGGTAAATAACTTAAAACCTCATAAAAACTTACTATAGCCGGTTTAAAGATAAATTGTTGACCTGGTAAATATTTAGGTGGCATAAAAAAATTTCCTCTCTCTCTCTCTCTCTCTCTCTCTCTCTCATTTCTATTTTCTTTCTTTTCTTGTATGCATAGCGACTTCATCCTCACGTTCATAGCTTTTCTTGGCTTTTCTTTTTTTGAGTATTTTAATTATTCTTCTCTTTTCAATAGTAGGTGTGTTTGCGTCATTCAAGATGGTGGAGTAAGAATAGGGTTTTGGGAGTCCTCACCATTAATGGTGGGTTCTGATTTTGAAATTGAAATGTTATTTGATGGAGAAATAATAAACTTTTTATGGGTTTTAGATTATTAAAATTGATGGGATTATTGAGAATTGAGTTGAGTTTGGGTTTAAAAGTAGATTAGTAGAATTCAAATTCACTTCCTTTGTGTTGCCTAATTTTTTTGAACTCAAATCAATTCTTATTTCTGCTTTGATTTTTTTAGTTTTTCTCCTTGATTTTCTAAATTGAAAGATTATAGAATTCTTTGTGCATTTGTTTTCCCATAGAACTTTTATATATTTGAGGTATATAGTCCATCAATTTTAAAAATTATTAAGAAAAATAAAATGATAAATTTGAATCCCATCATAAAAGTCAAGTGAGAGCTTTAACTGACGATGAAGAAAAAGTCCAGAGAGAAAAAATTGAGAGAATCTCATATGAGAGTTTTACCCGAAGATGAAAAAGACAATGAAGAATAACAAGCTGGGAGAAGAGTCTTGCTCAAAGATGAATAAGTCGAGAGGACAGTCATGCAAGAGAAAGAAAATAGAGATAAAAGTGAGAGAGTGAGTTATACATGCTGGAGGAGAGAGAATAGAGGGAAAATAATTTTTAATTTTACTTGACATGCATCATCATTTAACCTTTAAACTCACTATTGAATTTAAAGTTATTTTTATTATAATTTAAAGGATTTTAAATTAAATTTTAAAATTTATGTATTTTATTATTATCAACCCTAAAATTGATGTCCCATAAATAAAATTTACTCTCTGAGTTAATAAGTGACCGGGTTAATAACGTGTATCTGATCCGGAACTTTACCTCTAAGGTCATAAAAAAACTTGATTATGATTTTCCCGTTTAAACCGGTGGGAACAATCCGGTTTCACAATAATGATTGGCCTGCTCAACATTTAACATCCTAAACACAACATACTCGATTCCCCAAGAAAGAACTTCGCCTTTTCTCCCATAATTTTCGTAATGGCTTCTTCTTCTTCTTCCTGTTCCTCCCCTTTGCTTCTAGCAAACCCAGATTCTGATTTCACGTTCCTCAAACGCAAAGTAAAGATACATTATAAAACAACAGCTACAACAGCTCTTCACATTACTGTTGCTTCTTCTTCTTCTTCTTCAAGTAATAACGAAAATTCCTCCACCAAATCGACCAAGTTGATCACTTTTCTAGGCAAAGGTGGCTCCGGCAAGACCACCTCCTCGATTTTCGCTGCTCAGGTGCTTCTTTCTTCCGTACCTCTGCATTCTTTTACTGTGATGCTAATTTGAATGTTTCTCGAGTTGTAAATCTTTTGTTACTCTTCTGGTAATGATTGGGGCTATTTCTTGTCAAGAAATGCTCAATTTATCCACTTTTCTTTATTTTGATTGCTTGCTGACCTAGTGGATTACTGCAATTTATATATAGGAATTTGACTCCTTTTAAGCTAAATGTCAAGCTTGTTGCCTTTGGTGCTACTGTAGGTATAGAATAGCTAAGGTATATTTTGCCCACTGGCCACTGTTGATTTTTAATCTTAACATTGATTTCTTTTAGGTGCGGAAAAATATGCTATAGAAAATTAGTAATTTATTTTGCTAATATAATTTCTTGATTTGAGAGGCATTTCAATTTTCAACCAAGATTCACCTTTTGAGCTTTACTAAACTTTTATTTTTGTTCTCATGGTGACTGATCAGCATTATGCAATGGCTGGACTTAGGACATGCTTGGTGGTACAGACACAAGATCCCTCTGCTGATTATCTTCTGAACCGTAAAATTGGAACTTCTCCTGTCATCTGTAATGACAACCTTTCGGCTATTAGATTGGAAACCACAAAAGTGTGTCAGTTTCACTTCCATTTCCCTGTTTTATAGGCAACTTCAATGGTTTTTTGGAAAAGGATTTGAATTCAGTGTTGAGTGCTGTTGATATTTGCAGATGCTTCTTGAGCCTCTTAATCGACTAAAGCAAGCAGATGCACATCTTAAGTTGACCCAAGGTGTTCTCGAAGGGGTAGGTATGTAGTAGCTCTCTTAATATTCTTGTGATGTGTCCTACTTATCTTAAAAGAGCATTTACTATTGAAATGATTTTCTTGTATTGTAACATATTAGGTAGTTGGAGAAGAACTTGGTGTGCTTCCTGCAATGGATTCTATTTTTGCAGCATTGGTACTTGAGAGGCTCATCGGATTCTTAACGAATGAAGCCCAGTATAAAATAGAGGATAAATTGGACATAATCGTATATGATGGAATCAGCAGTGATGAAACTCTAAGAATGATTGGTGCAGCCAGTAAAGCAAGGTTGGGAATTGCTTACTCTCTTTTTGTTTCCCACTATTTGTGTGTGTGTATCTCTCTCTCCCTTATAATATCTCTGTTCAACAACATAATTGTGTACAGATTGTACTTGAAATATATGAGGAACTTGGCTGAGAAAACTGATCTTGGGAGACTTGTGGGCCCTTCACTCATGAGACTTGCTGATGAAGCAATGAATTTGAGTGGCAGGGGGTTCAGGTTGAATGGGATAGCAAGTGCAGAAATATGGGACATTTTGGAAAAGATGTTGGAGGTAAATGTGATTCACTTTTCTTGGTTCCCATATTCCATGCAAATTTCATAGCATTCTTTGTTGATTCTATTGCAGGGGGGATCCTCTGCTTTCTCTGATCCTTGTAAATTTGGCTGCTTCCTTGTAATGAACCCAAATAATCCAACCTCAGTGAATTCAGCATTACGATATTGGGGCTGTACAATCCAAGCTGGTGCACAGGTCTCTGGTGCATTTGGAATTGCTCCTCCACGTTTGAATGAAGAATCAATGGGACAAATCAAGAACAAATTTTCACCCTTGCATTTTGCTTTCATTCCACATTTCTCAATGGGTTACCCACTAGATTGGAATTCAATCATGCTAAACACTGTTGGTCATGATGCAAGGGCTCTTTTCTCTTTGCCAGCAAGTCACAGTGATAGCTTTACATCACATGTAAAGTTTGATGCAGCTAAAAAGTCAATAACCCTTTTTATGCCAGGTTTTGACAAGACAGAGATCAAGCTATATCAAGTATGTCCAATTGCTTCATTTTTTCCCCTTCTTTCAAGTTTAGGAGGTTTTGCAGTGGCAGTTCTGACAGGTTTTCAAAGGATTTGTGTGTGTGTGTGGTGTGTCTAGGAAATGCATTCCAAAAGAGACAAAATTGACTTTCATGCACTTGTACTAGTGTATTATAATTTGCTAGGTTTTATGCCATAATAAAGCTTATCAAAAGACTATTTGTAGCAGGTCTATTTCTTAGCAAGTATAGGATAAATCTCATATTTGATTTTTTGTGGAGTGTGAACAATATCCATTTCTGGTAAATTAAATGTTGTATTACTATGAGCTTCCTTTATCCTCTTCTTTCTTGGAAAAATTGTGTTTTGTGTTAATTGCAAGTTTTATATTGCAAATTTGAATAACATCTTGGTTTCATTGTGACACTTTTCATTTTACGAATGCAGTACAGGGGAGGGTCTGAGTTGCTGGTGGAAGCAGGAGACCAGAGACGTGTAATTTGCTTGCCACCGAGAATTCAAGGCAAGGTGGGAGGCGCAAAGTTCATTGATAGAAGTCTTGTAATCACAATGCGGTAGTGTAAAAGCAATATGATTTATTTGTGGTTCTTCTGAGAGGCTTAATGTTGTAACTTGTAACTATTGAATATGGATTTCTGGGTTGTTAGCCGTTGGAATGAACATGCTCTCTGCTTCTTGTAGCTACACATAATTCTAGTTTTGCTTAGGGGAGCCTTGGAATATATTTGGTATATTTATCATATTAATGACCAAAACGACAGGTGATGTGAATTTCCTTTGAAGCAACTAAATCGATTATAAAATTTGAAGAAACTTGATTATTATTGGTGCGACAAAGTTAAATAACATCCCTAAGCCATTGCAAATATAAAGAAACTAGTGAGCAGCAGACTTCATCGGGGATTCCAGGCCCTTTCCTCTGGGGAAT